>NC_067206.1:36696380-37410452 GCF_026262505.1 Trichomonas vaginalis G3 | reverse complement strand
GAATCTGGCAAAGCCGTCGTGTCCTTCAACTTGAGGTTCACTAACATCGAAAGGCATGTCCATAAGACGTTCTTCTTCTAACCTCTCTAGTCTGTTTGGATAATTGGCACGTGCTGTTTCCAAATCCATTTCGTAGCGAAGACCAGACAATTTGTCATAGACTTTTATGGTCTTCCCTTCCTATATTTAAAATTCTTCGAAACTCTCCAACCATATCTTTGCAACTCTGCTTTTATTCTAGCAGACTTTCTGTCCATTCTATATGGGGGCATTTTTATAAAAATAAAAAAATGTTTTTTTTTTCTTTACTTTACATAACCGCCTGCTACCATAAGTCTTTGACGCCAACCCATACCAGCTAATGAAGGTTGACTTGGTTTAGTTTGGAAACTAAACTTTGGTTTTGGTTTATCTTCAGTTTTTGTTTTTTCTTCTTCTATCGGTTTTTCGTCACTTTTCGGTTCCTCTGACTTTACTTCACTTGCAGGAACAGTTGTGTCGTCAACATCTTCATAAATATCATATGCCATTTGTTTTTGTTTTCCTTTCAACTTTTTGTGTTTGTTGTAAAGTTTAGAATATTTCGACTCTAAGTCAATGAGATGTTCTATAATGAACTGTTGGTCAGTGAAGTAAACTTTTCCATCTGTTGTCTCGAAAGCTCCTTCAGACTTCAATATTTTATTTGTGAGAGTCTGTTTCTTTTTTGAGATACTAGCCGTTCCATTTCTATGAAAAGTGACTTTATAGTTAGGGTTTGTATTTCCAGACCTGGCACTTTCTATTATTGAATTTTTCTCTTCATCTGTAAGTTCTTTGACAGGTTTTGACAATGGTT
Organism: Trichomonas vaginalis G3; assembly: GCF_026262505.1. Taxonomy (NCBI): domain Eukaryota; phylum Parabasalia; order Trichomonadida; family Trichomonadidae; genus Trichomonas; species Trichomonas vaginalis. The sequence continues at coordinate 37,409,614 of NC_067206.1, read as the reverse complement.
CTGAACTTTTTGTTTGTGGTGTCAAATCTACCGTTTCAACTTCTTCGGTCATTTCATCTCAGTAAAAAATTTTAGTTTGGTTTGTTTTCAACTGGTTGTTTAGGTTTTTTTAAGTCGGTCTAAAACTTCCTGAGGTATAGGAAGAACTTTACAAACACGTGGTGTAACTGCTGGAAGCCGACAAATCCATCTTGAACTCATTTGTCTCAATGCTGTATTGTTCATTTCATCTCAGTAAAAAAATTTACATTCCCACGTTTGAGGCGGTTGAGGTTGGTTATTGTTTACCCCACTGTTGTGCATGGTTATATCCTCTGTTAAAGAATCTTTCACCTTGTCCATATAGTTCCTGCTTGGTTATAGTAGTCATTTGCTTTGTTATAATAGTTTCCTGCTTGTCTTCCTACATTGTCCATCCATCCTTGAACTTTTCCTCTTGTTTCAGATTTGGAATAAGATTTGTTGCATCTCGTGCACATCCCAACCTTTCTGTACAGTTTGTATAATAGGTTGTGCTTTCTCTTTAAGTATACCTAATGTACTCAAAATCTTCCTTCCAATTCCAAATGCACCTCTGGCTATTGTTCCAACTGCGGGTAAAAATCTAGATGCGACTCCTGCTAATGCGCCAAATAAACCCATTTCTTATAGGGTAAAAAATGACGAATCCAAACAAGAACCCCTATGTTTCTAAAGCGACAAAGAAAGCACTCATGATAAAAATCTTTAGTTCAACACCAAATGCTTGGTTTATGGATATCTTGGAAAACATTCCGAGAGTTAGAACAGATGGACCTCCATACTGGTTAATATTTGTTGGTCAAAACACAAGATACTGTTGAGCCATACCATTATGGTCCAAAAATATTTTAGATGTGAAAACTGCTTTGACAATATTCGTTGACAAATACCATCCAACAAAACCGACATCTGACTGTGAAAGTTCTTTCAAATCAGATGATGTAAAAAACTATCTGCGTTCAAAAAATGTAAACCAATATTTCATTGTCGACCAAAACCATTCTGCTCTTGGTGTCATTGACGGTTGTATAAAAATGTTAAGAGACTTAAACCAACCACAAGGTGGTGAAGCAAATGAAATGTCATATGACGACAAATATAGACACTTCTCCATGGCAAAGATGAGACAAGTTTTAAATATTTACAATAACCGTAAACAAAAAGGTTTGGGAAACCACTCCCCGAAGAAATGAAAAACAACCCTGACTTAGAGAAAGACTATATATTTAATAATTTAGTCAAAAGAGACAAACAAGAAAGAATGCCGGGCTTCAAACTTCAGAAAGGTGACAAAGTAAAAATAGAAATACCTAAACGCGACCCATATGAAAATACTATTGACTATGACAACAATGGGAACCCGACAGGTACTCACATTCGTGTTCGTAAAAATAGAAGAAAGTATACAAGAGAATATTATGAAGTTTTAGGCAAACATGGCAAAATGTACACACTGCAAGCAGAAGATAAAACTACTATTGCCAGACCTCGTTTCAAACTTGTCAAAGTTCAAGGTGGTATACTTTCAAAGACAGTTCCTAACAAATATAAGACAACTCCTGACGAATATGCTAAAGAAGTTGAAAATGACGACTAAGCAATTCTATACCATGCGTAAACTGTCATGTAAGGTGGCATGTATTCTTTACTTTGTCCCGTTGTTTGTGTATATCCTGAAACGAAATGTGTATGGTTTCCTTCTCCCTGAGTGTCACTCCAGTAACAATTTATAGCAAACTTAACGTCGTCTTTAACATCATATCCTTTACCTTTTGTCATTCCTGACCAATCCCAATATCTATGCTTATGCCAACCTGCTTGAGATGTACTTAAATCTATGTAGTGACTGTGTGCAGGTAAATTTTCACCTGAAATCGTTTTACTTCCACCTGTTTCCTTTGAAGAGTTTGCACAATACAAAAACCTGTCGACTATTTGTTCCCATGCACCAACACCAAACATTACTTGAGGACCTCTTGCTTCCATAGATGTATAAATAGAACCTATGGGTTCATTAAATCAAACATATGAGATATTATAGGATTGTCTCTCTTTGAACTTAAAATATAGTGCAACATTTCAGGTTTCTTCTGGTTTGTGTCAGAATATTTTTTATAATATAATCTTATGTTTTCAGGTAGGTAAAATCTTGACTATAATATTTATTTCTGTCGTCTGTATAATAATATAATATTCTCGTTTTTCTATTGCATTATATCTTTTATATCTATAATAATCTAAATATAATGTTAGCTTTTGTTCATCTACATGTGGTGTTCTGTCGTCATCTCCATAGTCATAATAATATGGTGCTGGAGCTGGGTCAGGCAATGTCATATCTGCCATTTCATAAACTCTTAAATATTTCTTTTGTTCGTCTCCATATAAGTTTAAGTAGCAGTTGTTGTCTAATGAACTTTAACTTGTGTACCATTATTCTTTTTTAGCTTACATACATTTCATTGTTATTTTTCGGAATGAGTTTTATACCGTGTACCATTTTCTAAGGACTGTACCAACTGCCATCTAAAATATTTATTTTCTTCATTGACAGAAAAGTCACCAACAATAGTTTCAATATTTTTTGTTCCTATCAAACTTTGGTATATTTCATTGACATATGTTTTATCTGCTTTATTTTCAAGGCTAACGTTTAAGTTTGAATATCAGATATAGAATGTGTATGTCCAACGTCACTTTTCCTGTTTAAGGTTTCTTGTAAGTTTGTAATATCAGATATAGAATGTGTATGTCCAACGTCACTTTTCCTGTTTAAGGTTTCTTGTAAGTTTGTAATATTGCAATGTATGTGTATGTCCAACGTCACTTTTCCTGTTTAAGGTTTCTTGTAAGTTTTAATATCAGATATAGAATGTGTATGAGACTTATCTGCTTTTGTCTCTAATGTTTCCTTAAGGACTTGTATTTGGTTAATAATGTATATGAGTCTTTTTAGAATATTCGTTTTCAGCTCTTGTCACTTCACTTGACATTTTATTGTACATATGTTTGTCTGCTAGTTCAGATGAGTATGTTCTTTTTTGGCATAAGCATTGTAGCTCTTCTTCTTCTTTTGCTATTGCATCGTCTACATATTCTTTGTCAGCTTTGTTGTCAACATCTGCTTTCAAAAGAAGTTCATTTATAGGGTTTCTCTTTAAAGTTCCTTTTGTTGGATTTATACAGACAGTATTGTTCTTATTGTTCTTGAAATAGAAACTCATCTGTCATTGGGTTTATGTCAGTTTTAAGTTTCCTTCTTTCAATGACTCAGATATCTTAGAATAGTTTGAAAAGTTTGTTGTGTTCTTATTTAGAGCTTGCATAATGAGTTGTCGGTTGTGTTGTATTTCTCTCATAGACGCTGTTTCATTTGACATTTTTATTATAGATAAAATATGCTTCCAATAGAAAAAGAAAATTCTAGAGTTGCTACAACTAAACCATTAGATGAACTTTTTACTAATGTCGGTCAAAAGTTTGAGACAGATACCGTAAAGCATGAAGGCTATCGTTTTGACTACCCATTAAGATGGTTAAGAAACCCATCCGTCACAAAAGCTATTGGCTTTCGTAGAATAAAGTTCATTTCAGAAGCCATACATGGTTTCCCATTTACGGTCGGTTTTGAAGTTCGATACTATAACAAAGAAAAACGTATGTATGAGAAATTTGAACAGGGAAAACTTTTACAAGTTAGTTTGCTTGTAAACTTAGAAACAACTCTTCAAGCTTTTCAAGAAAAAATAAACGATATCTATATCGAATATGCAAACCAGTATAACATTGACGAAGGAGAATACCATCTCGATATTATTTATGACAGGAAAAATGCAACTGTTAAAATCAATAAAATAGAAGACCTTGGAGAAAACGTTTATATTTCTACAAAATATAACAACTTGGCATGGTATAGATTTATGAGGATGTTAAATCAGCCTGCAGCATATCCAGTACACCCGGACTATTATGAAGTCGAAAAACCTAATGGAACATATGAAAATATTTTCGACCCAGATGCTATTATTGTTCATGCTTCATTTTCTGGTGCGCAAAACTCTTTCTTATGTCTGATGAATGACTTTTACGAAAAACCTACAAAGTTATATGAACCACCGAGTGGAAGTATTTCAGACTTTCAAGTATGGTTTACTACAGATGGAAGAAAAAGAATAATTCCATTATACCATGCGTTTTACTTAGAACTTAGTTTCATATACAACTACTATCGAACGATAAAAATATAATTTTTTAATACGGTTGAGGTGTTGGATTTGGTTGCCAACTAGACTGTGGTGCAGGTTCAGGCTGTTGTATAACAGGAGCTTGTTCTTCTGGTTCAGGGTCTTTAGGTATAATACCAACAAACTGACCTACTCTTTTACCAATATTTTTGACTCCGTTCCAAATTCCTTTTCCGATAGATTTTATTCCATTCCATATACCTCTTCCAACTCTTCTGAAGAAGTTTCCAATACTACTGAAGAAACCCATTTTACTACGTGTAAAAATCTAATGTCCGCCTAGTCTCTTACGTTTCCTGTTGAGTTCCATAGCATTCTTTAACTGGAGCTCATACATTCTGTTTCTCCTCTGGTAGAAAACATATTCTGGGTCAACTCCTGTGTTCGCGTCATCTGCATAAAGTTGTTTATATTCCACTTCAGGGTTTGTATAAAACTCTTTCCATCTCATATTTGCATACCATGGTGGCAAACCTAACGCAGCGTCATTTGACATGGCAGTTTGCATTTGTACATCTGTTGGCACTTGACCATAGTTTGCCATTGCAGTTTGTATTCTAACTTCATTTGGAATATTCTCTGGGTTTGGTTGTCCAGGTTGCTGTGCATTCGCTAAGTTCTGTGCGTCCATTTAATATTAGATAAAAATATCTCTTACGAGTACATATACTGAACATTTGCAGGCATTGGTTCATCTTCATATTCTCTGTACTTTTCTGCCACGTCAAATAAATAAATGACACAATGGAAAAACCTAAAACAACAATCCGATTTCAAACCACATTTACTTACTAATAAAATTTCTTTTTATGGACACTTTCTCCGGTTTATAGGACCTCTCTCATATTCTATCTTGTCATATCTAAACTCATAGTCATGTATGTCCTCTAACCATCTCATAACGGTTTCCAAACCACTTTTATCGGATGTAAAGTAAAAGCATGGATGGTTATGTATAACGTCTAAAGTTTCTAAAGAGTCTCTCAAAGTCCAGTCTACTTGGTATTGAAAATCCCATGTGTTATAGAACGGCGGGTCCACTATAAAGAAACATTTTCCTTGTCTTTATATTTTTCATACAACGCTGTCCAATGACATCTCACAAACTCTATACCCTCAATATATTTTTCTATGTTCTCTTTGAAAACATTTGTATAGTTAAGATATAAAACTTTTGACATAAGTGTTTCAATGTCATGAACTCTTATAGCACCACTATATAATAGTCTAGCAGATATACTATCCCAGTCTATATATTCTGCTTTTTTCAAAACCTCTCTCACAATATTTTTCTTATCTAATGGTATACGTTCCATCTTACCTATAGGTATCTTTTCTTTTAACTCTTTCAATATATTGTTTGTGTCTGGAATATGTTTGAGACGGTCCATATAGTTGTCGAAGTCATTGCATATAATCTTTGAGTCAGGAAATACGGTATGACATAAATGGGATATATAGAAACTTCCACTGAACAAATCTACAAATGTTAGACCATTCGGTAGTTTCTTAAGTTCTCTCAATATAATATCTTTACATCTACTCTTATTTCCAAAGAACGGTAACGGTGGTTTTGTAAAATTCATTTATATATAATAATAAAAATGTTTTTACCCGAAAAGTGACAGAAAAGTGACAAAACATGAAAACATATATAATTTGTGAAAAGCGACACATTATATAATGTTTTCGACCCAGAAGACTAACAATTTTCCGAATAAAAACTTCATTTATACTAAACATCTTCGGGGCTAGAGGGCGCAACGCGCCTGGAAGCCCTCCGAATATAAACTTCATTTATACTAAACATCTTCAGGGCTAGAGGGCGCAACGCGCCTGGAAGCCCTCCGAATATAAACTTCATTTATACTAAACATCTTCAGGGCTAGAGGGCGCAACGCGCCTGGAAGCCCCACTACCTTTTTTTATAGCAGTTAAAGGCAAACACAAATTTTAGCTAAAAGTGACAGGGGAAAAAAACGTTTAGTATTAAAAAAAAGACCGATGAGAGCTTCGTTCGAAATATAGAGGGAACTGAGAATGCGCAACCATTCTCAGGGAATATTGGATGCTATTCCCGTTCCCTCTGTATGGAAAATTGAGGTTTTCAAAGGGAGTTAAAATAATATCAAATTTATACTAATTTACTCCAAAATACAAAAGTATTTGACAGCTAAAATTAGTTACTTTAGCAAGCTTATCAATACCCTTTTACGATTATTGTTACTTTTTCGAAATAAAAGTAAAAACAAATTTATACTAATTTACTTCAAAATACAAAAGTATTTGACAGCTAAAATTAGTTACTTTAGCAAGCCTATCAATACCCTTTTACGATTATTGTTACTTTTTCGAAATAAAAGTAAAAACAAATTTATACTAATTTACTTCAAAATACAAAAGTATTTGACAGCTAAAATTAGTTACTTTAGCAAGCTTATCAATACCCTTTTACGATTATTGTTACTTTTTCGAAATAAAAGTAAAAACAAATTTATACTAATTTACTTCAAAATACAAAAGTATTTGACAGCTAAAATTAGTTACTTTAGCAAGCCTATCAATACCCTTTTACGATTATTGCTACTTTTTCGAAATAAAATAAATTTATTATCAAAAACTTTTTTTTTCTTAGTAAAAATAAAAATGTTATTTTATATCAAGTTGTATAAATTTGAAGGTGGAAATCTGTAATAATTTTATCTTGAAAAGACTTGGCATTCTCAACAATGAATTGAGGGGTATTGCATCCAAATTCTGTAATTTGCGTGAGAATACTAAGCTTGATTTCCATTGGGATACTTAATTTCGAAAAATACTGGGTCATTCGTTTTTGAACCTTTGCTGCCTTGACAACTTTATCAAGTAGGTCATCTAAACCTAATTGAAGCGTATTTAAGTTTGCTGATGAGTTAACTATTAACGATTTAATTTTATCAGTGAGCATTATACATTTTTCTGTATCCAGTCTGATTGTATACTTTTTTGGCTTTTTTTCAGATGGCAACGGATTTGGAATTTTGTCTCTGAGCCTTATATCTTGAGAAATTCTGTAATAAAATGAAGGAACGATAAAATCGATTAATTTCATCACAAATCGATCAAATCTCATGAAAATTGTTCCGCCAAAGTAGTAATATTTAATTTTTTTGTTAATCGATTCTGAAATGTTATTTGTGAGAGCTAAATTTTCATCTCTTTCAGCGGCTGTCCATCTTTCTTGGTTTGATATCCATTGATTTGTATGTATTTTGAAAATTCTGGGAATTTTCGGCTATTTCCAGAATTTTTTTTGAACGTTGGTTCAATCCATTCTTTCTTGCCATTTCTGCCGTATGCAAGATAGTTCATTTTTGTATCTAATATCAATTTGTCTGAACTCTCAAATGCATAATCTTTTTAAATTTTTTCTGAACGCCCTCATTACATGAACTGCACACCAATGAAGGATAACTTTTGAAAAGAGTTGATAATCGCATTTTCGATTTCTTGTGACAATCTGTTTTTACTTTTGCCCATACTTTTGCCCAGTTAAAAAATGCCTTGAGACAGAATGCAATATTTTCTGAAGTGTTTGGATAAACGACAAATTGAAAAATTGGGAATGCATGTGTATTTGGAAATTTGGCTGATATCATGTAAAACAACATTTTAAATTCAAGTAATGAATGGGTTGCATCAATAAAATGCTCTTTCACAATTTTGATTATGTCCAGAAATTTGAAAGAAGCATAATAAAAGATTAATTTCTTTGGTTTGTTGTAATTATCGACATCGAAATAAATTAAATCTTTTGGTGACTCTTGTTCTTTGATACCCTTATATAATTGAGTTGACTTGAATTGATTATCATCGTACTTTTGAATAGAGGGGGCACAAACTTGCTCAGTGAGGTGAAGTGAAAAGTGACAGGTTTACATGTCAGAAATGTAAAGTGCTAGATTTGAAACAAAAAATGGATTAATTTATTATTATATGATAGAGAGATTTGGTAAGTTACTATAGGGTGTCCAAAGGTGCGTTTAGCACAGCGCTCTATATGAGACTATTAAAGGAGATATATGCTGATTATAAATATATAATAAAAAATATGAATATATGTATATGATGAGTATGTTGTATTTTGGCGCCATGCCGGGATATAAAATGAATTTTGAGACAAGAGGCGGTTTCGCGGGAAATTTTGGCGGGATTTTTTTTCATTTTTTAATGAATCATAAAGAAAACATCCTGGCTCTTGCAAAAAAATGCAAAGACTGTAAAAAATCTACGAGACATTGGTAAAATGCTTCGGTATGGATGCTCCTAGCTATTCCATTGTAACGTATCATGTTAGGATGTATCACTTCATGAACAAAAAGGCGCCCATCATAAAAATTGACAAAAAATCGCCGGATCAAAGAAAAATCAAAGCAATTCTTCAAGCGCTAGATGAAGACCCAAGAGCATCACTCAGAAGGATAGAGGAGATGACAAAGATACCACGTACAACAGTCAGTTATTATCTGCATAATTATTTGAACTACAAACTAGCGTATACACGTTGGGTTCCGCACAACCTTAATTCAGTTCAAAAAAAATCTAGAGTCCAATCTTCGAAAGAGCTCCTCTCTATATTGGGTGCGTATCAATCCAAGAAGTTTCGCTTTTTAGTAACAGGGGACGAGTCTTGGTTTCAATATGCAACAGAAGCCAAAATCATGTGGATCCCGAAGGATGAAAATCCGCAAACATTCCCGAAGAAAAAAATTGACACACCAATGATTATGGTGTCGGTTTTTTGGGGCGTGAATGGCATCATCGCAATTGATATTCTTCAAAAACCTAATACGATGAATGCTCAGTATCTAATTGACAATGTTCTTACTCAAATTATCAATTCTGATGAGTTTGAGAAATCCAAACAACAAAAACAAAAGTTTGCAATTCATTTTGATAATTCAAGAGTTCACAAAAGTCATAAGGTAATGAATTACTTGGTGGAAAACAATGTCAAAGTTGTTCCAAACCCAATTTATTCACCTGATATTGCACCCTCTGACTTTTATTTATTCGGCACGCTAAAAAAGAGAGCTGAAGGACGCGAATTCGCGAGTCCAGATGATCTTGAAAATTTTGTAAGAGAGCAATTTGAGCAATTTTCTCATGATGATTTAAAGCGTGTCTTTCAAGCCTGGATCGATCGCTGCGAACGCGTGATTGAATCCAATGGTGATTATATTTAAATAAACTTTATATATATGTAACTTGTTTATTTCTATTCGCAGTATTCAGGTTTGTGCTAAACACACCTTTGAACACCCTATATCAAATTTGTAAGTAAGGGGAAAAAAAGTAAGAAAGAAAAAAAATTTAAAAAATAAAAAGCCACTCGCTTCGCTCGCGGTTGACAAAAAGAACAAATTCGAAAAATAATTGTATGAAATTACGAAACTAAGCCACTCGCTTCGCTCGCGGCTTAAGAAAAGAACAGATTCGAAAAAAGATTGTACGAAATTACGAAACTAAGCCGCTTGCTTCGCTCGCGGCTTAAGTAAACAACATATTTCAGATTATCGATACTAAAAATTTTTTTATTTTATTACATTTTTTTGCTTTTTTTTAAAGCTTCTTAACTTAAATCATGGAATGTCTCAAAGACAAAAGTAGCATACAGCATGTAAAGCTAAAGAAAGATAATCATAATTAATATCTTAATTTTTAATATTACGCATTTTTAGGTGCAAAATTTAAAAACATTCTAATACAATAGAGCAGTTTCCAAAAGTAGCATACAGCATGCAAAGCTAAAGAAAGATAATCATAATTAATATCTTAATTTTTAATATTACGCATTTTTAGGTGCAAAATTTAAAAACATTCTAATACAATAGAGCAGTTTCCAAAAGTAGCATACAGCATGCAAAGCTAAAGAAAGATAATCATAATTAATATCTTAATTTTTAATATTACGCATTTTTAGGTGCAAAATTTAAAAACATTCTAATACAATAGAGCAGTTTCCAAAAGTAGCATACAGCATGCAAAGCTAAAGAAAGATAATCATAATTAATACCTTTAAAGTTTAAAATCTTGATTTTTTTTAAAATCAAATATTTATAACTTTAATACATACAGCTTAAACCTTATACTTGTTTTCTCTTGTGAGAAAGCAATCTTACAAAGCTAACAATCCTAAAAAATAAAGAATTAAAATTTAATAATTTAATCTAAAATTAAAATCAAAATTAAATAAAATGAGTTCTTTGTAATAATACTTTCAAGGTAGGATATATTTTAGTGGGATCTATTGAGTCATCACTAACAGCATTGAGCAATCTATTGAGCATTGAAATACTCTCGATTTTTCTTTGTCTTTTTACATCAATTTCTGCGTTAGTTGCTTTTTCCATGATCCTAATGACACGGTCATCTGCTGGATTTTGATCAATTTTGAGTTTGATAACGAAAGATGGTATCACTTTTGTATAAATTTCTATAATAACATCATCAATTCTGAGATTTTTTCGATCAGGAAAATAGTCATGTTTGAGTGTTCTAAAATGAGCTTCGGCAATATTGTTAGTTGCGTCGCCTTCACGCCTGTCACGAGCAATCCATCTTGATATGTTGTAACGCCATTGTCTGTTAAAGTATTGAGATGCTGTTGGATCTGTGTCGAGCAACTCCAGAACTTGATCATAGGCAGCATTTGCTTCTTCCTCATGTTCTGCATCTAATTTGAAGACTAAATCCTTCATCAAATTATAGAATTGTTCAAATTTTTCTTGAGAAGAAAACTTATTTGATTTGCGAAGAATTGCACGAAGAACATGTACTCCGCACCAAAGTATTTGAGCTTGTGGAATGCTTTCTTCTATTGCTTGAGCTATCTGTGGAGCACAGTCCATGCTAATGTATTCTGGCTCAATTGTTACCCATCTGAGATAGGCGCACACGCAAACTTGAATGTTTTGATAAGTGTCTGGTTGACAAAAGAAATATAAAAAAGGGAAAATGTGAAAATCTTTGATTTTGCCAGTAAATGCATACAATGGAATGTTTGATCGCAACAATTTATAGGTGCTGTCTATATGAAATGTCTTGATACTATGCGCATAAGCTTTGCCTTCAAAAGGCGCGTAATAGAAACACATATTATTGTCTGAGACTTCAAATGCAATGAGATCATCTGGAGATTCTTCTTGTACTGTCTGAACAAAGATTTGCAATGACACAACATCGTCAGGAGAATATCTAGTTTGAAGAGCATGTATTCTCTCTGCAAATCGTTTGATTGCACGTGGTTTTTGAGCGTACATCTCTGGAATGGACGGACCTGTAAGAGGAATTTCAAGATCTTTGAATGCATTTAGCTGTGCTATCGCTCTTTGATTGTCATCTGTTTGGAAGTAATGTTCTAAATATTTGCGATAAAAAACAGACGAATATTGACTTTTGTCATTTGGGGCGGAATGATCATGTTCTTCAACTATTTTGATTAGTTTGTATTTATTTTGATCCAAGATTGCAACATTAAAATGTGCAAGACATTTTGGATATTTGCAGTGGAATGAAATCTGAGATCTTTCTTTCCTGACACGTTCACCATATCCATACTGTGCTTGTATTTCTTGTTTAACTCCAAATTTACAAAAATCCATAACAGTAAAGATAGTTTCTTCTTCTAATTCCATTTGAAATTGAAATGAAAATTAAAAATTCAGAAATTTGAATAGATTTGGTCTGTAATTAAATGAGAATAGCAGTTTGTTCGTCATTGTTTGAGGCAAGAGTATTATAGGAATATTATATGATGGATTTGAGTTGCATATAAAGAGTGCAAAAGGATAAAGAGAGAAATTTTGTTAGATTAAATTATTAAATTTTAATTCTTTATTTTTTAGGATTGTTAGCTTTGTAAGATTGCTTTCTCACAAGAGAAAACAAGTATAAGGTTTAAGCTGTATGTATTAAAGTTATAAATATTTGATTTTAAAAAAAATCAAGATTTTAAACTTTAAAGGTATTAATTATGATTATCTTTCTTTAGCTTTGCATGCTGTATGCTACTTTTGGAAACTGCTCTATTGTATTAGAATGTTTTTAAATTTTGCACCTAAAAATGCGTAATATTAAAAATTAAGATATTAATTATGATTATCTTTCTTTAGCTTTACATGCTGTATGCTACTTTTGTCTTTGAGACATTCCATGATTTAAGTTAAGAAGCTAAATTCTGAAGTTTACATGATCCTCTCGTGTGCACCCTTAAAAAATGCAAAAAAAATTGAATACTTTACTGGCTCGGCAAATTTGTCGCCGCCCCCTTTTGAATACCTTTGATCTTTTTATTTCCTTTTTCCTGAATTGTTTTCATTTGATCTGAAGATGCATTCAAAAAAGATGGCCTGTTAAGTGGATCATCCAGATCAAGTTTTTTGTCGCATTCAATTTGAGCCATTTTCGGATCACCCCCTGTTTTATAAAATTAATAAGTACCCGACGATAGCATTGTGATAATGTGTGGTATTTCTTTGTCTCATCTTTGATTTGATTGTGATTATGTGTTCCATTATATTCTGTTAGGATATATTCTTCATCATCCTTTAGAAATGAGATACATGCTTCACATTTATCTGCACTGCACCTGAATTTTAATTTTGTTCCCCCTAAATTTGGATTTTTTTTAATTGATATGGACAACCTGCATGGCATTCGTTATCAATGACAGCTTTCATAGCATCTATATAAGATAGCCTTTCTTTAAGTTCGCATGGTGCATCGATATGCATCAAAAAAATGAAATGAAATTTCAATATCAAAAAAAGCACAAAATTTGAAAAAATTCACAAATCTCGGTTTCTGAAAGAAAATGGCCTCTTAAACTTTGTGCATATATTCATCTATAAGACACATTGTATCCATATATTATTTAGCCAACACAACTTATCTGGTATCGAGAAAATTCAAAAAAAGCACAAAATTTGAAAAAATTCACAAATCTCGGTTTCTGAAAGAAAATGGCCTCTTAAACTTTGTGCATATATTCATCTATAAGACACATTGTATCCATATATTATTTAGCCAACACAACTTATCTGGTATCGAGAAAATTCAAAAAAAGCACAAAATTTGAAAATTGCTCGGTTCTACATTCAAAATAAATTTCATTAATTTTTACGTACATATTAAGGTACTTATCTTCTACATATATAATCTTCATTAGATATATACATGATAAATAAAATTCATAAAACATTAAAAATCAAAAAATTAGATGAACCTTGGCAATTAAACTTTATTAAATAATAGTTGTTTATAAATTATATTATATTATCATTTAATATTATTTTGATAATGAAGATTTTATTTTGCAATAATATAAACGAAATTTTTTACCTTATGAATTTTTGATGGAAATATGCAAATTTAAAATAATAAAGAAAGCCGCGAGCGAAGCGATCGGCTTAGTTCGAAGATTTTGATTCAAATCTTTGCTTATATTCCTTAAATTCTTTATGAAACTCGCAACAGTTCCATAAAAAATTTTAAATTCTAAACTGTCGAAATTACCGATCGGTAATCACACCCTTCACGGGTGTGTCACTTTTTACAAGTGTGTCACTTTTAGCTAAAATTACCCCGACTCGCAGTTAAATACTTAGTCACTTTTTGCTTCAATTCATTTATTTCATGAAAAGTTGATAAAGTTTCATATCTGAATGAGTTCTAAACAAATGTGTTCAAAATTCATGATTTCTTTTTGAGTAATACAATTCTCAATAATTCAATAGGTGTAAAATCTTATTAAATAATGATATCTTTGTTATTCCTTATCTTATATCAATTTTCGTCCAAGACACGTAATGATTCAGACGATGACACATGGGGTAATAGAAACCGTGATTCACAAAATCAATTTTTCCAATTAGAAATTCCACAAAATGCATTTGTTTTTATCTTTTTATGCTTCTTGTTATTCTTGGTTGCAATTCTTTTATACCTCTGCTATGGTACCTCCCTTTGCTGATGCATTCTCGGAAGACGTCATGACTACGAATTCGGTCTTCAAGTTGATACAGAAGCAGAAAAAGCAACGAAAACAGAAGATGAAGAAGAAAATGATTATATGCATGAGTCAACATTAACCTGCGCAAAAGTAATGCCAATGCCATAAATCAGCATCAAAACATTAATTGCAACGAACCACTGGAAACAGGCCATATATATTGTTTTAATAATGGTTTAACCCTAATTATGTTTCATTATAATGGATTTACATTTGAGTACAAATGTAAGAGATGCTATTTGCATTTCACTCGCCCAAAGGCATTTTTTGGTGCTTTATAGCGATTTTACCATAAAATCTATTCGTCTAATGCTACATTTGAATCTGGCAAATAACTTCTTTTGTCAGAAGATGAATAGTGATATATTATGTGATGTAATAAACTTGTTTGTATGTAATAACTTAAAATTTACTCCGAAATTTAATAGTTAACATTTCATGTTTATATTGATGAATAAAGCCACATTAAAGTGAGATGATTTCGAATTTCATAGCTAAGTGTAGTCAAGTAGTTGAATGGTTCGAGTAACTACCAATTCTCAAATCAGAAAATATATTTCTCATATGAATAGTGTTCCATATTAAGTTCTGTCAAAATGTAAGCTATTCAATTCTATCGTCAGGGAAAGTATCACAAATCTATCAATTTTTTGTAAAAGTATACAAAAACATATGGTGTTCAATTAGTTTATAATAATATAAATATTAAGATTATCCAAAATAAGAAAAACTAGGTTTTGAGAACACTTTTGAGATGATAATCAAAATATTTTGATTGAAAAATAATATATTATTTATCAGATATAGAATGGATTTTTTCAAAATTAAAAATTCTGAAAAATAAATAGTTTTGTAAAGTAAAAAAATGAACGAAAACTCGAGACCTCGTATTCCAAATGAATGGGTAAGATATATGTATGAAAAACTTGAAAGTGGTGAGTTAACTTACGCAACAGTTTTGAAAAAAGTTCCATATTCTTATCAAAATGTTACAATTTTCAAACAAATTTCAAGAAATACTCTCAAAAAAGCATTCAAAGAAATCGGTGGTACACCAAAAATTAAAAGTGGTCCTCCACAAGAGGAATTAACTCCAGAATTAATTTTGAAGGTTCAGAATTCTTATGAAAATTACAAATGTGGGGTTCAAAAATTGTATTGGACTCTCAATATGAATCCAAAACAATTTCAAATCAGTTACAATGCAGTTATTAAGGCAGCAAAATTTCTGGGAATTTACAAAGAAAAAGATAAAAGTAATCCAAAAGCATATTATGTGGATTATGAAGCAATTCTTCCAAATACAATCTGGCATGTGGATATTCATTTTTTGAAAGAACCAGAAACTTTACCGGTTTATGGAATAATTGATGACAAAAGTCGTTATTTGTTAGCATTGAAATTGCTTCGTAACAAAAGTTCAACAGAAACTTCAAAAGTGGCAATTGCAACAGTTCAAAAATATGGAGCACCTTTCTGTTTCTGGTCAGATAACGGTAAAGAAAATGAGGGAGAGTTCACAAAATTTTTGAGTACTTATGACATTCAAATCAGAAAATCAGCTCCATACATGCCACGTCAAAATGGCAAAATTGAACGCCTCTGGCCATCACTGGACAAAAATGCTCCAAAGTCTTCAGAATTTGAGAGCATCAATCAGGAATTGGAAGAATTCAGGCAAAAATACAATGACATGCCACATGGCGCTCATCCAAAAATTGGAGTTCGACCATACACTCCAAGAGAGGTTTACAACAAATTTAAGAAATGGACCAAGGATGATAAACCGCTCTGGAAAAAATGTGTTAATAAGCAGTGGGAAGTTGAAGAGATTCCAAACTATTGAAATATTCTATATTTTTTCAAAAATTCTCATTCAAATTTGAATTTGGTTTTCAAAATTATGAATAAACATTATTTTTATTAAACTTGATTTTTAGCTCTAAAGAATCAAAAGAATTTAGCGAGAAAGAATATGCAGCTCACATAGGGGTAGATAAAGATATATCTCGAAAAAAATTGAATTTATTGTAAAGAATGAAGAAGTTCATTTTAAGATTGAGTTGATTTTCAACCAAAACGAGAGAGCATGCAGGCAAATGAAATTCGAAAAGTGAAAGGAATGACATATGCAAAAGAAAAGATTCAAATAACGCAAGCGAAATATAGATCAGTTAAAATCACAATAAAATTTCGATCTTTTCTACAGGGAACTAAAGGCTATGAGGCACTAATATATAATCAGTGCCTCATAGCCTTTAGTTCCCTACTAAAAGTGAGAAAACTTGTTCGCAATGCGAAATGATTGCGAACAAGTTTTCTCACTTCAGCGAGGGAATTGTTCCTTATGATGCATACATTATAAATATATACATCATAAGGAACAATTCCCTCTAGATAGCTGGGAAACTTTCTCTAAATAACTTATCATTTGGAGAAAGTTTCCCAGCTATCTACTGGGAACTAAAGGCTATGAGGCACTAATATATAATCAGTGCCTCATAGCCTTTAGTTTGTTATTAAAAACGAGAAAACTTGTTCGAAATGATAAACAATTTCGAACAAGTTTTCTCGTTTTAAGGAGGGAATTGTTCCTTATTATGCATACATTATAAATATATACATCATAAGGAACAATTCCCTCTAGATAGCTAGGAAACCCTAAATTAACTATTAATCTTTGAGATATTTTTTATTGAGGTTAATACGTTTTTCTAAATAATTAAAATGTAAAATTTTGATTATGAACTCATCTCTAATATTTTGGCTCTTTAATATATTTGAATCATGATCTTTGAGAAGAGTTCTCAAAAGTATTCACAAAAGCTATTTTTCCTTGAAATTTAAAAATCCTGTTTATCATATATTACCGAATTCAATTCCCTACATATTTCAAAATATTCTATGATCATTTCAATTTTTGAAAAAAACATATTTTTTCCAAATATATTTATTATCATATTTCTAATAATATTTCCTAAAGCGTCACTTTTTACTTCCTCGACGATTATTTCTCTCTCAAAGAATTCAATAGCTTACATTTTGACAGAACTTAATATGTAACAATATTAAGGGTGGCTTCCGACCAAATTGTCACTTTTTAGCCCAAGTGAGAAAATTTCGTAATTTATAACCAAGTTTTTTAAAATCTATATTTAATAAAGATTCTATTTTTCTTATTAAATTTCAAAAATGAGGGGGTTCGGAATCGTCCACAAATTGCCGAAAGGGTTTTTGCCAGTTTTGAATCCGCTTATTTTTATCGACCAAAATTATAATAAATACAATTTTCGATAAGTATTCTACCCAAATGATTCTTCAAAAAATTATTTTTCGGATTTTATTCCGTAAAAAAACGTTACAGAAAACGCCTAGAAAATTTCGAATTTTCCCTAAAAAATTCAGTGCAGGTCGATTTAAGAGATTTTTCAAAAATAATCATATCAGTAGATAGGGTATAATATAGAGGAGCTTTATGAATAACTCAAAATCCGGGAAACTCAATATTCAACGAGAAAAACGCTTAACGAATCTCACTTTTGGTGTAAACATCACAAAAAATTGAGAGAGCTTTCTGGTCGGAAGCCTCCCTTAAAACAGTTTTTAATTTTGAGGAGTTCAAAAAAATAATAAAAAACGCTATCCTGGGGACTCGAACCCCAAACCCTTGGATTAAGGGTGCACCCGTATGTACGTTTATTTGAGAGGAGGAGGATTACCCTCTCAATTTTGAGGGATTCGTTAGTTTATTTTCTCGATGAATATGCAATAAAATTTGATTTTTACCTTATCAATATACTTCATATAATATACACATGTTCATGTAAAAACTTTTTCCCAAAATCCTCAGGAATTAAGGGATTTTTGAATTTTAAGAATTTTTTTCGAATTTTTTCGAAAAAAAAATATTTGCAGAACAGCCTTAACGGCTAAGATTTAGGAACAATGTTAAGTATCAAAAAGAAAGGAGGTCTGATATAGACAACATATATCGTTGAAGGTTGAAAAAATCTCTAATATTTGAGCCCAAAATTTCAAATTTTAATTTTTTGAAAAAGAGGCCACCCGTATGTACGTTTAGTTGAGAGGAGGAGGATTATATTTTTGAAAGGGTGAAACATTATGAATATGTTAATTATATAATAATATGTATTATTATAAAAAAGAAAAAATAAAGCACGTTAAAAGTTTTCTTTCTTGATTTTTTACAAAATCTACTTAGAATTATGCAAAATATGACTAAATAATTATAAATTTCAAGTTAAATTTTAATTTTGATAAATAATTTAAATTTCAAAATATCAAGTTCAGTTCGACTATGTATGTAGTAATTCCTCAATAAAGTGCCAAAACCCTATTAAAATATATGAACATTTTCAACATTTTAATGTTTTTATTTAAAAATTTGTTGGAATATGAGCTTCAAACAATTATTATGTAAATAAAAATAATTAAATATATGTATTTATTCGTATTACAACCGTAGTAAGTCGATTCTTCCTTTCTTCTACTGAGGTTTGAATTTGATTTCGAATTGTAAAGAGATTCAAAGGGAAAATACTAGCGGATAAAAACTACCTCCATGAAAGGGTCAGAATGGAGTCAGGTTGTATTTTTTGATATTTTTTGCTTTTCGAGCCTAAATAGGTAGCCAAGATAATGCCTAAAAATAAGGTTCTAAATTCTGAAGTTTACATGATCCTCTCGTGTGCACCCTTAAAAGTCCAAAGCTCTATCCTGTTGAGCTAGGAAAGCTTCACGTTATTTTTGCTTTTTGTGACTATTAGATAATATGCAATTCTTGATTCGCACTTTTTCTGGCATCAATCGAATAATGATATCCTTCATGAATAACTGGCGAAAATGAAATTTTGTTTTTCTGTTTATTTTTTTATATTTTTATTTCAATGTCGAAATCTCCTCGAGTGCAAAAGCTAAATGAAGAAATTGAACAAATTAGTAACGATATTTCCGAATTAGAATTATCATTAACAAAAGATTCCGGGAATATAGAACTGGAATCGGAATTAGAAGAAGAAACGGAATTATCGTTAGAGGAAGAAGAAGATCTAGAGGAAAGTAGTGAAGATATATCATCTCAAATTATACTAAAAAGTCCAGCAAAATCAAAAATATCTGCGAAATCTCCTATAAGTTTCAAATCATCAAATTCTACTATAAAAACAGACCCGCTAAAACCAAAAAATAAGTCGCATAGCAGTATGGATATGTCTCGAAGTTTGTTTGAACGTTCAGTTAACGTAATGAAACGAAGAGCAGAAATTCGCTTAGAAATGCAAGCAGAAGCTGAAGATCCATACGATGATTACTCAGATATATTTCCTATTAGTAATCAGCTTTCAACATATAGACCTAAAGATTCTCCTTCTTTGAAACAAAGGTTTTATGAATCTACTGCTAAAAGAAAAGAATTCATTAGGAATGCACAAAAAGCCAAAGAAGATGAAGAAATGAAAGAATGCACTTTTTCACCAACAAAATTTTCAAACTATCAAATTTCTCATAAAAGTCAGAAAATATATCAACGACCATATGAATACAAGCAGCCATCTCAAAAACGCACCAAAAAGTCGTCAGATACTGTTAATAATCTTGATAACAAAGAATTCTTGTACAGACAGATGAGACACTCAAGAAAAGAGAAGATGGATGAAGAACCACCAAAGACTGTCATATCAAAAGGAACTCTTAAGCGTTTGACATCACCTAAGAAAGAAATTGAACCAGAGCCAGTAAATACAGATACTAACAATCAGCAGCACTTTACATCGGATACTATGTATAGATTACTACGTCAGAACCCCACAAAATATGAAATTTCGCGTGGCCAATACAAGCGAAAGGACGACCAAGTTTCATTTCTTACAGAAAATAGTAGAATTATTGTTGAAAATCACAAGAAAAGAGATTTTTACGAGGACTCGATAAGAAAATCAAAATTAGATGAAGAACAGAGCCTCGAGAGGCAAAAGTATAAAGAAGCAATTGAGCTTCATGATTGTACTTTCAAGCCTGATATAAAGCCAAGTAAGTACTATAAGATTTAAAGACAATTCTCACTCAAATTATATTTTGTTTGTTATAGCTTAAAAAAATGTATTGTTTTTCGATAAATTAGTTACAAAAGAAGGGTTTGTCCCTCGTTTGATTTACTGCTGTTCGACCTTCTTGACCTTGCGGGATTCGTTAAGGATTTGGATGTCGAGCTCCTGAGCCTTGTTGATGATTTCCTGATGGAGCTTGAGACCAACTTGCTTAGCAATCATGGCGCCATGTGTTGTGTTCTTTGTGATGAGCATGTCAAGGTCCTTAATTGAGCGAACGAGGACTGGGATGAAGCCATTAGGGAGCATGAATCTTGTAGCCTTATCAGAGCCAAAGCCAGCACCTGGGTGGAGTGGTGTGCCACGATATTTCCTGCGGAAGCGGGAATCGATACCGCGTGGATGGCGCCAAGCAGCATCAACACGCTTCCAGAGATCAGACTGTGGGCGATGGAATCTGTTTGTCTTCTTATGAACGATTGGTTTGTGTTCAGCTACGGCCGGCATTCGAAAGGACAAACCGTCAAGACGATAGCCCTTCAAACACCTATGTAAAGTTCAGAATTTAATTTTTAGTTGGTCTTCTGAAGGATTTTGGCAATTAAATAGTAGGAATATATACTCTTGATCATTTAAAGTGCATACGACATGTTTTCAGTTCAAAATATATTTTGGTTGTAGGAATTTTGATCCCTTTTACTGTCTCCTTCTGAAGACAATAGAAAAAACCAAAAGACTTGGTTGCATATATGTTGATGCCACTAATTCTAACTACAAATTTTTGATATTCATCGAAAAATTTATCAAAATTCCTATTTTTGTCTTGTTTAGTGAAATAATGCAGATCCCAACACTTTTGTATCGATTTGTGACCAACACAACGACAAAACATTATCCTGAATTAAATTTTACGTTGAAGGAGTTTCTTAACATTAATGATTTTCCATGTCAACTTAACTTCAATGCAAACCGAACTTAAATACACTGCAATTCTTAAAATAGAAATTCTTAAGATTTAAAAAAAATTAATACGAAATTAAAGAAATTCAAAGCTAATTAATGGCTAAACATTAGCTAGGATAGAGACTTACTAACTGTTTTATATTTACTACTCATTTAAATAAAAAAATTCTCTATAAATATATTGTATTTTTTATTTGAGAGAAAAATAAAACTATCTCGATTCTTCCACAGTTTTCTTTATATCATTTATACTAGTTATTTTTCTTTTTATAGTAATAATAACTTCTTTGCTAATATAATGTGATTAACTGTTCAATGGTGTTGTAAATCTATGTCAGCTAGGACAGCCTTCATATTCATGTCTTCGACAAATTCCAAAAAAATTTCAAAATTCAAATTTTCATGATAATTCCTTAGATTTATTCTTTCATTTTTTAAAATTTGATTTTTTTTTGGAAATTTCATTAGAGTGCGGGACAAATTTGCCAACTGTCACTTTTTCAATAACCTTAAACTACGCTTTTCTAATTTTTAAAAAATAACCTTAAATTATATTTGAAGAAATTATGTCTATGATATATGTTTTATGCTAGAATCTTGGAGTTTTCATGCACTACACAAGAGCTCCAAGGTTCCAAGAGTGAATGCTCAATAGCAATTATAGAGATGTACCTTTTCAAAATGACTTTTACTGATTAAATTTAATCAATAGAAGACATTTTGAAAAGGTACCTCTACAATTAGATATACAAGAGATTCAAAGCTTCATTTCAGATAGATTTGAAACTTTGAAACTCTTGGTAGATTTTGAGTGAATGCTGACAATCATCTTTGAGAAGGTTTTCTTAAAGAAAACCTTCTCAAAGAGGTTTCTCAGGAGCCCTGAGGCTCCCTTTCGTAATGATTGGGAGCCTTGGGGCTCCTGAGACGAAGAATGGCTTCGCCGAATCTTTGATCAGCAGAGGCCAAATGAAAAGGCCTCTGCTGATGGATTCTCAGGAGCCCTGAGGCTCCCTTTCGTAATGATTGGGAGCCTTGGGGCTCCTGCAGCAGAGTATCGCTCTGCTCCATTAATTTTTTTTAAAAAAGTGCCGTGTGGCAAATTTGTCCTGTTCCCATTTCATTATTAAAATAAATTTATCTTGAGAAATTATTAATAATTGAAAGATAACAAATAATATAAATGATCTAATTATATATAAATATCATATTTACTTCATTACATTTGAAAAAACTTTAATATTAAATATTCAATTTTTTTATTACTATCTGAGGGACATGACCACTCTTTTCATATGTAGTCAGTCAATCTTCTGCCTTGTTTTGTAGAAACTCTTCATCATAATTAACTGGTTTGGCCATTCTTTGTTTATATTCACTGAGACATTGAGATCTCTTTTGAGCCAGCTCTTTTTTACGTGTTTTATTGGAGAGTCGAGCAAGAGTTGCCTTGAATGTTTGCTTATCAACTCCTTTTATTGGTTCAACCTTGAATCCTTCGTTTAACATCATTGCTGCGACTGTATACATCTTTACTTTATCATCACAAGTAACATTAATGGCGTAACTACTCATTAAAATGAAGTGAAATTGCGTTTTAGAAATTTTAGCCAAAAGGGAAGTTCACTACTTCCCTCGAAAAAATTACATCAATTGGAAACATATAAACATTAAAAATGTAAATAATATTGATGAGAATATATGGATGTATATTAACAACAAAGCAAATAGCTTTCTATTTTGTAAAGGAAAAATATAAATTCCCATTTGATGATTATAAATGTGCACTATGATTTTCTCCTCATTTTCTAGTTTATCAATACTTTTAAGGCTCCCATAAAAAGGAATAAAAATTATTTTTATTTAAAAATGGAATAAAATCTTGTTTTATATACACAATTTCAAGTATATAAGGTGTACATGCAAATTTCAGAACGTGTTTTGCTTGTATTGTGCTATGATATGCTAATGGAAGAATTTTCGATGAAATTAATAAGTATTAGCAGGTAAAATATCTTTAATTGACATTGTCAAATGACTAGTATTGAGTGATATATACCTTATTGGAATATAATGGAAGATAGTAGTCATTTTTTAAATCGGGCTTTAAAATGTATAATGGAGGGAAACAAATCTATAACAATAATGATTTTTTGCTGATTAACTCAAGATATTTTGCTGAATTAGGAAGCTTGATTTTATATTGATTTTAATAATAGCTTTTTGTGGTTTTTATGTGATGGCATAATAACTGCTGCTGTATTTCCCGATTGGGGTCGTATTACTATTGGAATTTAGCTTAAGGGTATAGTAAACTCAAAATTCTAGAGTTTTGAGAGTGCCAATAAACTCTATAGGCCTATATATATCTATATTTTAAAGGAGAGGTTACGCCATAATATTTGATATTATAAATTAATAATTCAAAATAAAAGTAGAAAATGAAACTAATTTTGTTCTAACCTATATAAATATATCAATAATCGAAAATGATTATAGTCTGAACTATATTTTACCAGATTATCAAATATAAGAGAAATGAAATAAGGCATAAAAATATCATAGCATAATTATTGGATAAATGCATTAATAAATTATTTATATCATAATGAGAAAAAATCAAAATAAGAAAATGAGCATAATAATAATTTAATTAAAAACAAAAACAATAAATAAAATGTAATTTTCATTAATCAAAGTCATCAATGTCTTCGTCTTCTGATTCCCATTCGGACTTGAAAACTTGATAATCTCCTCCTGGTACACTCTGAATGGATTTTTTGTATTTGTTCTGTTTTTTAGAACCTTTTGTAACAGTTTTTTTGTTTCAATATCATTTTGGAGTAACAATTCTCTTCAAATGATTTGACATAATCTTCTGGAAGTGGGGGAAGATGTAATGCTTTTTGTATATCTCCGAGAAAATGCTCTGGATCATTCCATTCTAAGATTGCAACGTTAACTCTAATGTTAATGTTCTTCCAGGCTCTTGATTTGTCCAAATAGCATGCAATTTTGGAGTTAAACGCTTCATTCATGCAGGTAGATCCAATGGAAGAAACTTTGGAAACTATGGGTGTCCATTTGTGAACCCAGTCATAGAGCATGAATTGAAGTTGGATCGAATTGACACCTTTTTGCCATTCAAAGCATTTGTAATTGTGCGGTTCGCAAAAAGAATGATTGCCTACGTAATGGTAGACACAATTCTCCCACATTTTTGTACGTTTGTCAATATTTTCTTCGGCAAAACATGACCAAAGCCACATACTTAGGCTTGCATTCAGACCCCAGAAAGGTCTCTCTATTTTTTCAATCTTCTGAGTCTTGTCGTTGAAAACTTCAACTGTCTTATGAGAAGCTGAGAACTTTGTAAAATCTTATGAGATATTTTTTGATACATGACCTGGATCGAATCTTTCAAGATGAGAGACGCCAAATTCTTTAAAGACAGAGACACTTTTGTTATCTCAGTCTTTAAAGTTAGTATACAAGTCATGGGTATGGTGGCACTGCGCACCTACTTACCCATTATATGTGAATTTGACACTTTACAAAACCATTAACGTATATTTTACAACACAAACGACAACACTAACTTAACCTTAAATATTTATAAAGCCGCCAACCACTTCACCTCACTACTGTAAAAAATAAACGTTCTCACTTACAAAAGTATTGCAACCCCTCCCATTGCTGTGCTTCACTAACGACTTCACTAACGACTTCACACGTATGAAAACATAGCACAAAAATAAATTTAGGTGAAGTGGTGAGATCTCACCTCTTTTTTCACCCTGTTGAATTCATTGCTTTATAACTCTCTTCCTTTCTCCAACTCTTCTAACTTCTTCCTAAGTTCAGCAATGTTGTCCTCATGAAGTTTAATCTTCCTTAATATACCTTCTCTATCTAATGGTTGCTTTATCTTTCTAAACTGAACTCTACCATCCTTCATAGTATGAATGTAAAAACCTTCTGGAATAGTTCCTGATTTAATGTATTCTACCAAAAACTTTTGTTTCATTGCTTCAGTGACTTTATTTGTCATTTCAATCAAATAAAAATTTTAATATTAAATAAAAAATAACATTATTTTTTCAGTAAGGAAACGCAGGAGTTTTACGATTTATTTGAGGAGTAGGTTCTGGTTTAAATGTTGGAGTCGGTTTAGGAGTTGACTTTTGAACAGGAGTTTGTACTTCCATAGGTTCAGGAGTCATTGAAGGTTTTGCTTGTGAAGGCGTTGGTTTTGGCGAAGGTGTTGGAGTTTGTTTAACTTCAGCTACTTCAGTATTATTTACAACATTTGCTTTATTTCTTTTCAACATCATAACTGCTCCTGCTGTAGCTAGCAAACCTAGTGGGAGACCATATCTTATATAAGGACTTGACCAAATGCTATTTTTGACAGGAGCTGGTGGAACACCTAACCTTGGTGAGACTGCTCTTTGCCATTGTGCAGCTCGTAAGAAATATTCAATAGGTGCTCCATAATCGTTTGGTAAAGTTTGTTTCATAGATGGTGAAGGTTCACGAGAGCTTGATGAAGAACTCATTTATAAGCTTTAAAATAAACGTTCATCCTTTATTCCTCACTGTCGTCCGTAGCTAAGTTATAGTCATCTAATCTTATTATGGGGATGCCATTAGCACGCACCTGAATGGCAAAGCAACAATCCCTCATAAATCCAATAAGTGGCTTTGGTACATTTTCAGTTGCTAGTTCAATAGGTCCTTTAACAGACAATTTGTATGTTATTGGAGCAGTAGATGTTTGACCTTGCTGGAAGCAAAAGTCCACTTCTGTTGGAAAACCACATAAGAAATGTGTGTTGTCATAGCTATCCCATTTATGTTCCACACTACCATCATCCACCAATGACCTCATAACATCTTCATTAAATCCTATCATATCATTGTTTGTATTGCAAGCGTTTGCAACCATTTCATAAAATACAGGTCCATATGATTTTTCAGGTTCTGCAGGCATATTTCCATAAGCTCCCATGGAAAGCTGAAGATATTTAAACTTAGGGTTCTCAAAATTAACATAATAGTTGTCTTTCTTTCTAAATAGTGCCCAAATACTTTTAACATTAATAGGCGTATAAGCTACTGTAAATGTTGCACTTGAACTATCTGTATTCTTTGAGAATGAACCGTCCATAGGAATCCAATCCATAACTTTAACAGGAAAACATAAAGCCTCGTTTGTATAATGTTCTACAAGTTCTGTATAAATGTTAGGGTCTAAAGAGAATGACTTTGGATGAATGAAACATTCATTAAAATCCATCTTTGTTCGAAATAGTTGCTGGGTTACAGTTGTAATAGTAACTGTTCCACTAGCTTCTACTGCCTTCGTTATCATAGTGAATGGTTCATTCCATGGAACAAATTTATTTGTCGGTGGATTTGAATCTGAAGCAAATGCAACTTTAAGAGTTGGATTGAAAGCAATGATATCATTTACAGATATAGATGTGCATTGTAAGGCGTCGCTACTGAACTTTACTTTAAGCTGAATGTTTCCTGCAAAAGCTGGAATAAATCGAATAGCTTCTAATGGAAGGAATCTTCTAACAGGAATTCTTAAACGAAGCTTAAAATCAAATGATTTTCCTGCTGTAATTGGACTACTAACAATTTGTCCTGTTCTGCATGTTCCCGAATGACTCCATACATCTTCATGTCGAGTCTTTGAGAAAACATCTACTTTCTTTATTTGTTCGGTAGTTTGTGAGTTTGAAGTTATATATGCTTCTTCTCTTGCGTTGTCTTGAGAATATACGATACGACCATTTGCAAGGATTTGATATCCAGCAACTGCATAGAAAGCATCATCGAAACCAATCCAAAATCCTGGTGGGTTTGTTTTATTGGAACCTGAACCAATTTCTTTATCTACAATAAATTGACCTTCCATTTTATACGTAATGAATGTATTGTAAAGGTCCAACATATTTTCACCAGGAGGTGAGAGATTGAATGTTACCCATGTGTTATCTTTAGCAGTTCCAGGTTGTGATGGAATCTTTGCGTCAGAATATTTTCTATTAGCGTCACCAATTTGAACTGCATTGTCTATGATATCGAAATATGAGCGAATCTGATGAATATGCTCTGCTGGAGTAAATTCGTTTAGCTGTTCGTTCTGCATGTATTTTCTTCAGATAAAAATATCTATTTACTTCATTATTCTCACTCTTCTTCTTGGCATTCGTGGTGGAAGTTGTTTCTTGACATTTTCAATGAACTGTACATTCTCTTTTGTCTCAACTTCTTTCACTGGCGGGTCAGGATTCTTTGACTCGGTTTGTTTTTCAATGAAATTCACGAACTTTGCAATAAGCTCTTGGTTCGTTATTGAAAGTACATCTGGCTTCTTTTCTTCTTGTTCTTTTGGTGGCTCAGTTTGAACAGAAGGTTTTATATGGGCTTCGTGGACTTCACCCTCGGTGCCATACACCTTAATGTTGTCGCTCTCTGCATTCGCTAATGGAACCTTTCTTTTTCTTACGTATATTTTACCATCTTTACTCTGACTTACGTAATAGAAAGGATGTTGTATTCCTCTTGCGTCATTTAATATAATAGACTCTCGCTCTGATTTTGACAAGCTCATTTTACATCGGTTAAAGTTTTAATTTTGTTTTCTATCTGCAGTCAAATGACTCAGACAAGCCCTACGGACAAGACCCAAGGGGTTATAGATGTTGAAGCATTGAAGAAAGAAATTCGTGAGCAAATTTTATCCGAACTGAAGGAACAAAAACAAGAACAAAAGCCAGAGAGACCAAAGAGAAAACTTAGTGAAAAACAACTTGCTGCATTAGCTGCTGGAAGACAAAAGAACCCAAGACTACTGGCGAAGAAAGCTAGAGAAGAAGCTGAAGCAAAAGCTAGAGAAGAAGCAAAAGCAAAGAAAGAGTAAATGGTTTATTTTTATCCGAATTAAATGTATAGACAAATACCTTTATCTGTTGCGTTCAGTAGTGAAAACCCTGACGTCAAAATAAAGGGGAACAGAGTAACGTTTAAGTTTCCAACAGACTGGATTGTGAACATAAATGAAGAGAAGTACATTGGCATAACAAATATGTATATAACACGTGCTTTCAGAAAGGTTGACTTTATACTTCAAGTCGAGATAGAAAATGACGAACAGTCTTTAAGCGCCCAAAACATTCACATATACAAATACTTCAATGACAGTACGACGTTAGAAGACTGTATAATTACATTTTACGAAAATTTTCAAAAGAAGTTTAACATTGAAGTACAAACTTTACAGCCTTTACGTGAGTTTCTTGCAGAACTGAAAGAAGAAGGAATTGTAGAAAGATTAATAGCTTTTCATTACGAGTTTGTACCAAATGAAGATGGAACTCATGACTGTCAATTCATTGTATTCTCACCATTCAATGAAGTCGCTAAAAAGAAAGAAAATCCATTACGTATAAGATTTCAAATCTCTGAACCAAGTGATGATTTCAAGAATGTTTTCAATTATGATGCAATGCTTCCGAGGAAAAATGATTTTTCCGAAATTAGATTTCCAGGCATTTGGGATAGAAAGCAAGCTATATTATATTCAAACTTAAGTAAGGGAGTTGAAAATGAGTTCATTGGTCATACAAGAACTTCACCACTTCCTAACCCTAAATACTATAAATTAACTGGCTTCAATCGTGAGTTTTGGATAGACATGTTCTCCACTCATGACCATAAAGCACCAGTGTTCTTACCTCCAGACCATAAGGACTGTCTCTACATTGAAGCACAACTCTTAAACTCTACCATCGCAGTATTGTAAATGACCACATGGGTTTCGCCCTTGCCGCTAGTTTTATTTTTATCACGAATGACCTCATTGCTGACAAAAACAAATGACCTCAGAACTTCAACTTACGAATAAAGCTTGTTTTAGTCGTTATTGAGAAGTTAAACTTCTCTTCAAAGCAAGGTTGACATGACTTACATAAGTCAAATCCAATCTCTTGACCGTCATAAAGTGCTTTGTAAAGTTTCATTAAACTGAACTCAGAGTCTTTGTCATATGTTCCTTGCGGAACCATTAAACCTTTATCTTCATCATAGAAACACTGAACAGAGTCAGGAAACATTTCATTAGCGGTTAAAGCAATAACATCTTGCTTCACGCCTTTCATTCTGCAGTGAAATGCAACTTCATTTAAATCATTCGTGAGTAAGTCTATGTAAGTCTTCTTTCCACAAAATATTGACTTGTATGCTAAACTTTGTTTTCCAGGTGTGATTTCTGCAAAGTCGCTATGAAATTGACCAAGGTTTTTACCAATGAGAACTCTTCCATAACGTTTCTCAAACTCTTCAGCTAAACGAGGGATATCTTCATTGTAGAGATGCATACTGTCCGTATCGCTATAAAAGATGTCCATTCCTAAGTCCTCAGCAGTACAGAATACTTCACACATTATTCTCTTCGACATAGACAGAATGTTAACACCAAGTGGACAGAAGTTAAAGTGTCTGCAAATGCTTTTCGTTAGCTTGAAAATAGTTTTATCTGAACCATCCAAACCTTCGAACTTCACTATATGGTTGTAGTTTCTGATGGCATATCTTATAGCATCTTTGTCATTTACTATGGTTATTTTTGACTCAATAGGAGATAGAATAGTTTTGCCATAAATACTGTTCAGAATGAGCTTTATATTTTCTTGCAAAGGATTTCCTTCTTTCTTATACTTTAACCTTAACTCAAACAACTTCTTTACTTCATCTCTTATTCTAATATCTCTGTTTCCATCGTAATAGTATCCTTGCAACACTTCACATTTGACACCTTGATATTTTATGAGGTCTTGTAATGTTATATGGTCAACATACATTAAACAGCAAGTGTTTGAACTTCTGGGAACGTTAAGTTCTGGATTTAGTTCAGGGTCACAAACTATTAAAGGAAAGTGTCTATGTATTCCAATCTCTGTTATCTTAATGAGAACAAAGAAGCCAGACATAAACTTTTCACCAATGGGTTCCTTTTGGTCGTCATCGAATAAATGTCTCATGAGATACTCTGTGCTTAACATTTCTTTCTTCATAACCTTTGGAATACCTTCTAAAGTATAAAGTCTTGCTATAGCTGATGGATATAATGAAACAGCGTCGAAGTCAGCAATGAGTTTCTTTTCGCTCTTTTGTTTAATGTTATATGACAGCATACATCTTCCCCCTTGAATACAGCGTGAAATAAATTCTCTTGGTTTATTTGAGAGGTCATATAAATTTCCATTCGGGAAGTACACTCTGTTCTCAAACAATTTGTTAGCAATTGAACAAATACTAACGTAGTCATAAACGTTTAAATCAAATTCTTTCAATATGTCATTGCGGAACTTAACAAAACCTTCTCTTAAAATTCTTACATCTTGTTTGCAATAAAATGTGCTATACTTTTCTAAGTCGAAGTGGTTCTCATCTATTCTACAACCTTTGATGGAATCTATGTTTTTCATGAATGTATCAATATCTTTTACAAACTTACATGCTTCAGAAATGACACCAGTTCTGTTGTCATTTGCTAACAAAACACTGCTGTAGTAGTTGTATGGAAATACTTCTTTCAGTCCTGTTTGTAAGTTAAACATAGCAGGAAATAGTTTAAGCTTCTTATTTATAACACTGTAAGAGTCTTTTATAATAATTGCCCTTCCTTTATATAAGCCAGTTATTTGCATTGTTCGTGAACCTTTAATGATGGGAGTTCCTTTCACTTCTGTCATGTGTCTTAAGATGAAGTTTATATCATAACTGAGGTTATGGAAATATATTAAACTCTTGTCAGGAAGTCGTTCCAAAAATTCTGTTGCACAGTTCTGACCCCAAATGCTTTCACTCACTGAACCATCTTCACTGTCATAACAGATGTTAAAGGCTTTATGAAAGCCGTCTGTGCTACACTCAAAGTCAGCAAAGAAAACGTGCTCAGGAATGAACTTGCACTTATTTTTATTTACTTCTTTTGACTCGGCTTTCTTCTTCAGTTGTACACAATACTTTGGAGCATATGACAAGTCTTTAAATGGTGCAAGGTTCTGTTTATATAAGTCAGTCGTATATGTGAAAAGTTCTCCATAAGAAATAGGTTCGAAATATGAGTATATAAGAATTTCCGAAAAAGTGACACCCAAAAAGTGACACTTTCAATAGGGAGTAACACTTAAAAAGTGACAATTTAAAATTCACAATAAATAAAAATAATAAATTTTTTAGTCTATTAAATTATTCTTTTCTTTGAAATCCTCCAAAAATTCTTCGAAATGTTCTAAAATATAACCTGGAGAATTATAACAAAATTCATTAATTTCTAACATATACGTATCTAACAATTCATTTGGAATTTCAAACGATCTTAAATATGTAATTGAATTTTGTATCTTCTCATTTATTTGAGAAAGTTTTTCTTCAGCATTTTCCAATAAAAATCTTAATGGATTCAAATTGGCTTCTTGATTCTGAACAAAATTTAATACTTGGTATAAACGTGATTGAACTTCTCTTTTCAATTTTGTTTTATAATCTGTCAATCGAGGCTCGCGAATTCTAATTGAAGAAATAAAACCTATTTGAAGTAAATCGTTTTTAATACGATAAAAGTAATTGGGTGCAACTTCTTCTAAAAGATTTTTGACAAAAACATCAATTCTTTGATTTTTAACGCAGCCAAAATCGTGATATTTTATCTTTTTAAATAAAGATTCAGAAACGTTATTCACAACGGTTAATTCATTTGGTCTGGCAGCGGCTATCCACTGTTGTTTATGAATGTCCCACTGACGTGTCAAGTATTGATTCAATTCCAATTGATCTTGAATTTTATCAATAATGTGCTCTTTATACATTTTTGCAGCATCTTCTTCTGTGCAATCACGATAATAACATAAAATGTTCATAAATTTTTCGACTTCTGATCTAATCTCTTCATCATTTATCTTTGAGAGATTCTTTTTAAGTGCGCGTATTACATGTAGCGCGCACCAAAAGATATTGCACTCCGGAAATGAATTCATAATCCCGTTGAAAATGTTTAGTGCACAGTCAGACATGATAAATTCAGGTTCTGTGTGAGTTGTTTCAAAATATTTACTTAAGCAAAAAGAAATATTTTCACTATTATCTGGATATGATATATTATAAAATACACAAAGGGATAGAATGAGTATTAGCAAATTTGGTAGCTAATACATAAAAAGGAAATCCATGAATAATTAATTTAAACGTAGAGTCTAAGTGATAAAATTGGTGGTTTTTCATGAATTTGAGAGATCATATCATTATCAGAGTAAATAAAAACCAATTTGTCTGGAAAATCAGTACTTCACCTTGAATGTCAAAATAAATAAGGTCATCATGTTGATCTTCCCATTGATTAACATAGTTTTGTAAAGATTGAAATTGATTTAAAGAAATGTCTGGTAAAGATCTCATAAGATCTTTTTGTTGTAAATAATATTTCAATTGATTGATTGCAGTTTGTTTCATAGTCATGTGAATACAAGTATGATCTTTAGGTATTTCAAGCGTTTTGTTGACTTCTTGTGTTGCATTAAGTGGACTTCCGTGATTCATGAGAAATTTTTTAATCCAAGCACGGTAAGTACCACTTGTAGGTGTATTTTTATGTTGTGGTGGTGGTCCTGAGTGAATATGAGTTAAGTTTGCAGATTTAAAAATGTAATTGTCGAAATTTTTAATAAATTTAAAGCCTGCTGGGCAGCCTTCGTATTCGCATCGGTGGTAGATTAATACTCCTGTTCCAATTGATAGTTTTTGTGGGTCTTTGACAAATCTTATGTTACCATGCAGCTCTGCAGCTATAACAAAACGAGAATATTCTAAATATCCTATGGCTTGATCAACCTCGCATGGAGGATCGGGTGGAGGATGTTGCATTGAGCAGCAAAAAGGAAAAATAAAATTGAAAACTCACATTGAAAAAATAACGGTTTAATAGAAAATATTTTTTTTCTTCTGAAAAAGAATTATCTTTGAGTATCTAAATTGGGATAAAGGATATAGAATAGATAACTAGTACTTAATATATGATACATGTACACGAAATGGAAGAATGTGTACTAAAAGAAAGAGAAATTTTAGCTTAATATTTTACATACGAATCAATTATCTTTGGTTAAAAGGTAGAATTGTTGGCTATGATGTACTGATTCATGATCAGTACATCATAGCCAACAATTCCTTATAAAATTCAAAAACTTGGGTGCAATCAGTTCTGATTGCACCCAAGTTTTTGAACTTTCTTGAGGGAATTAAAGGGTGAGAGATTTATAGTCTATCTATATATCTCCCACCCTCTAATTCCCTCCCTGACAGCGGGAAACTTTGTCTGAATGTTAAACTATTCAGACAAAGTTTCCCACTGTTTGCGAAGGAATTGTTGGCTATGATGTACTGATTCATGAATCAGTACATCATAGCCAACAATTCCTTATATAAAGTTCAAAAACTTGGGTGCAATCAGAACTGATTGCACCCAAGTTTTTGAACTTTCTTGAGGGAATGGAAGAGTAAGAGGTATACATTATGAATATATACCTCTTACCCTTCCATTCCCTCTCTGACAGCGGAAAACTTTCGTCTGAATGTTAAACTATTCAGACAAAGTTTCCCGCTGTCAGCGAAAGAATTGTTCCATCTGGTGCATAGAGTGTGAATCTATGCACCAAATGGAGCAAGTCCCTCGCGAAATTGCCAAAACTTGCGTCGCATTTCAAAGATTGCGACCCAAATTTTGGCGATTTCTAGTAGAGATGGAGTATTTTGAGTCACTGACCTATATGCAGTGGCTCAAAGGGCTCCATCTCTACTTTGAAGCAAGGAAACTTTCCTCGAAATTTTGATAATTTGAAGAAAGTTTTCAAGCAATTAACAAAGGATTACTCGCTATGAGGTAAAAATTCTAGATTTTCACCTCATAGCGAGAGCTTCCTTTCATTGCTTGAAAACTTTCCCCAGCTTCAAAATTGGGGAAAGGGCTGTAAAGTCGACTCCGATACCAGCAGGTACCAGAGTATTTAAAAGAGAAGCCCTCGTACGAGTTTCTATGAAGACCTTCTCATTCAAGAAGATCTTAATAGAAAATCGTACGAGGGCATTGGAAACTCGCGTCTGGTACATGTTGGTACCAGAGTGTTTGAGATTTGAAGACTCTGGTACTAACATGTACCAGAATTTATGATGAATTTAAGATGGACCATTATAAAATGGTAGCGGTTTGTTTCAAAAAATTTTAGATGAGATTTGCATAGATATAGATTATATGATTTATACATATGAAAAATAATATATAAAAATATAATTTTGAGATAATTATGTAAATAATATTTTAAATATTTGAATTTGAGGTATAATTTTATAGTAAAATATATTATAAAGAGTATTTATATAAATATTGTAAAATAATATAAGTAATAAAAATTGAGACCCCTCAGTAGTAGGATAGGAAGGGTTGTGTGACTTTTTTTGTTACGTCTATATATAGACGAAGGTATATTTTCACATCTTCTATATATAGATGATATAAAATTTTTTCTTACGTTTTTTAAGTCATGAATTCGTAAGAAAGCGCGACATTATTAAATAAATTAGTAATAAATATTTATATACTAAACACATTAAAAAATTAACATTAATTTTAAAATAATTTATTTTTTATCTTTTATAAAAGAAGTTATATATAGATGATGTCAGATATTCCGCGATTAATTAAACATTGTTTAAATCCTGAATGGGTTAAACTTCAATTTAAAAATGAAGATTGTGAATTATTAAATGAATATGAAAGCCAAAATAAGCTAATGAGGTATAAATATAATGATAAAGAATATTTAATTTCATGGAATCAATGGAGTCATAATCAAAGACCTCATAAACGAGAAGAAGAAATTGAAAATAATGAAATGGAAATCATTGATGACATTAAAGAGGATGGAATTCCTAAATTTTGGAGAAAAACCTTTAGAACTAAGTTAGGAGCATATAAACGTAGAGTATTAAATCCTGAATATCTTAAACATATATTTAAAAAGGAAGACTGTGAATTATTAAACGTTAATGAATATGAAAATGCTAAATCAAAACTGAGATATAAATATATTGGAAGTGATGAAAGGTGTAAAGATAAAGATAAAGTTTATTCAGTTTCATATAATAACTGGCACACGTTAGGGATAAGAAAACATTTAGGAGATTATGGGAAATGTTCTGAATTCTTCAAATCTAGTATATACGAGAGAGTAAAAGAAATTAGAAATAATTATTTTCATGAATGAAAGATTCACTACCATAATGAAATAAAAAAATGAAAAATAAACTTTAAAAAGAATTTGATGAGCTCAACATAGAACTTTAAGAAACTAATGATTATTTGAATTTATGAAATCAATTATTTGATTCATTCTTTCTTCAATCTCTTCTATTCTTTTTGTTAAATCATCAATTTTCATTAATGAGGTGATTCTTGATTGAGGAATAGATTTCAAACTAACCACCCCCTTTATTTTTGAAATTTTGAATCCATCAACTTTAAACATTTTATTCAATTTACACGTTGTCAATTCTTCAAATAATTTTTTATTATTAGCATAATAGTCATTAAATTCTTCAACAGATGAAAAAATTTTTATTTCAGTAATTGGTTTAACAACGTTTATTTTTTGTTGAACATTTTCACTTTCATTTATTTCTTCCTCCTCTGTTTCATTTATTTTCAAAATCGGTTTCATTTATCATTAAATAAAAATTAGAATATAAGTGATGAAATATATTTTTTATTTAATATTAAATCAGAAATGGCGGCAGGATTCTTTAAAAAATTATGGGATGGAATTAAGAAAGCTGCGGGTTGGGTTCATAAAAATATTATTAAACCTGTTGCAAACTTTTTGGCACCAGTAGCGAAAACGGCAGGAACTATCATAGGTGGAGTATTAGGTACTAAAGCAGGTAATCCGGCGATGGGAGCACAAGCAGGTAACGCAATTGGTGGAATTGCTGAAGGAATACTTAATAAAATAGGAGGTAGATAGTGGAAAAATAAATAAATATTATTTTTATCTTAGTATCGGTTGAAGTCTTTGATAAACTTTTTCTCCTTTATTTAATATTTCTCTTATTGGGGCAGCTTTTGGTGTTATTGATTCAGCAACGTCACTAATTGCTTCTTTATTCTTAAATATCCAATTTGCTCCTTTCTTCATTGTTTCCCAAACTTTATGCGCTCCTCTTTTTACTTTATCCCACAGTTTCTTAAATATACCTGCAGCCATAGTTGATTATTTCATTAAAATTAAAAATTCATTTTCATCTTTTAATTTTGATTTTTTATTTAATAATAAATGACGACTAACTATTTGGTGCCAAACACTAAACCGATTAATGGAAATGTGTTTCATTCATTTGAAAAGATAAATGAAATATTCGCAAAGAATGACGGTAGAAGATATTATAGAGAACTTGAAAGTTCATGCTATGACTCTGATGCTCCATATTTTGATGATAAACAAACTCATTTAAGAATTACAAATCCGGCTCATGATGTGAACCAATTAGGTGACACATATATTAAACGCAAAGTTAAAGCAACTCTAGTTTCAAATAAAGCTTTCACATGTGATGCCGCTTTTAAATGCATGCGTTTATTCGTTGGTTACAAATCATCAAATCAAAGCTTTAAACAATTAGAAGTAGAAACCGAAAGAGGTGATGCCGGTTATCTTCAGATGGATTGCGCCCGTGAATCTTTCGCATTTGCAACATATAAACCAAAATCAGAAAGGAAAGTTAAAAAGTTTGTTCATTCGTTATATAATAATGTTCAAAAATATGATAACTCAGTATGTGGTAAATATATTGACCCTTCAGAAGTTTTCAAGAGAGCAAATGAAGAAGTTGATGTCACTTTTGATATGATTATTCCGGTAAATGATTTGTTAGCATTTCAGGCGTTCGATGATTATCCTAAATCATTTGGTGATATCATTCTTAAATATTATGTTTTCAGGGATACTCTAGTATTTTGTCAGGTTGACCCGTTAAGAGTTGCTGATTTACAAAATTACGTTTATGAAAAGATAACTGATAAAAATTATGAAAAGATTATGAATCATGTTTATAAATATGATCGCAAATTCCAACAAATCGGACTTCCTTCCAAATTAATTACAAGCTTAGCCGCTACATCTGCTGACGCAACAGTTGATGACGTTATTATTTCATGCACAAAGATGGAAGTTTTAGAGGATAAATGTATTACACCAGGATACGGTTTAATTGAAGAATCAGTTAAAGCAATACCACGTTTATTCAGTAAGGAAGATCCATTCATGATTCCAGCTCAACATATTGACGTTCGTTCACTAAATGGAGGATGCATCACTCCTGAAGGAATTAGCTCAGATTTCTCATACGCTCTTCATAATGTTACAGATGTTGTGTTAACATTTCCGAAGAATGCAATGCAAAGAACAGTTTTAGAAAATCCAATGCTTCGAGGTCTTCAGGTCACTATAGATTCCAGAAACTTCCCCGATCAAGCGATGACCACAGTGGGTGACATATTCTTTACACGTATGCTTCAAGCTTCTGATTTAGATGGAGTAAATGAATGCACGGAAGAATACGAGGACTCATTAACTAGACCACTGAATGATGATGATGGCACGCCATTAGCTAGAACATGGAAAGACCAAACTTCATTCTTATGCACTATTCCAGTTCAACGTGATGGAGCGGGTATATTCTTTGATGGATTAGAAACTTTCAACTCACAAGTTACAGTACAAGTGAAAGTTTATCCAATCATTCAGGGTGTAAATGACACTTACTGTTCAAAGGTGACAAATCCTCCTCAGGTTTGGTTTACTAGGACTACATATTGGACATGGACACCGGATGAAGGTTTGAAATATCATCCAACAGGTACACCACCCCAGTATAGAAGTTCATATGATGAAATATTGATGAATAGAAATGTTTAAAATTATAAATTTATTTTTGATTAAATGGATTTAAATTCATCCACCCCTTATGAAGAATTAGCGGGAGTATATAATACATACGTAGATGATATGATTAATGAAGCATTGAGTGATAATAGAAATGCTCTATCTAAGGAAAAATTAATGAAAATTCCATATTCTGAATGTTACTTAAATTCAATCACTGCAGCAATTGGTAAACAGAATAAAGGTAAAACATTAACGATATTAAAACAAATTATCATTATTGCTAACACTTCCCCTATTCACACGTGTTAATTTATATCAACCGTTCAGGTTCACCTTCAGATGATACATTTGAATCTTTAAAGCATTTAATCAAAATTCCAATTATTTATTTATCACAAGAAGAAGCAGAAGATTATTTAAAAAACTTTTTAATGTATAAAGAATTATTGATAAACAACGGGATGAATTATTTGAAACACTTTCTATTTCAAATTTTGATAGAGAATTTTTGCATTCACTCATTTTTCTAGATGATGCAGTGAAATCAAAACTAATAACAAATGAGAAATCATATTTTAATCAGTTATTAACTCAATGTCGACACATTCAGTGTTCATTCTTTATGGCTGTTCAATATTTCAAAGCATTAAGCACAAACATTAAATCAAATCTATCAACACTTTTCATTTTCAGTGGGTTTAGTCGTCAACAGTTGAACGTTATGCTTTATCAAGTGAATTTACCAATGAGCATTAATGAACTTTACACACAATATCAGCAATTAGGTGAACATGGAAAAATAATAGTTGATTTAAATAAAGGAAGTGTTAAATTTGATTAACTTTTTATAATTAATTTTTATTTTTTATTTATAATTAAACATGACAGAAATGGTAAATCTTCTACAGGTTCCATTAAAACAAGGGACAAACAAAAGGGGTGTATATAATAGAACTATGCAAGTTCCCGATGGAATGAAAGAATTAGTTCATATTGTTGCTGGTCTTCAAAAAGATGTTAAACAAATGAGAAACGTTTTAACATTACCAGAAGCTCAAGCATATGCCAAACGTCAAGGTCCAAATTGGGAAGCACACGAAACAGACATTACGGGTCCAAATGGAAAACCTGATGGTATAAATGAAGTTTTCGTTACTGATGGTCAAGGTAATATTAAAGTCATAAATGGTTACAAGTTAAGTATAACTGATTATCCTAAACGTAAAGCATATAATGAACGTTATCCTATGCAATTTGATGAAAATGGAAAAGCTGTTAAACAATACATTGGAGAAGGTGAAAATGGTCCAATTAATTCATACCGTCATAATCCATATTCTTATTTCAATGAAGAATTAAATGCTATTGAAGAGGGACCGGATGGATTACCACGATATTCTAACCAGTTTGATGGTCAATATGCAAATATTAGACCTGAAATTTCAGCTAAGAAATTCTTTAAAGTTGCTTTATTCGATCCAGTTTCGCAAATGTTAAAGATGAACTTAAACAGCAATTCCAACCAATTATAGTAGCAAGAATTGCATCAGGTGCTTTATCTCAAGCATTCAAAGATTTAATTAAGAAACCATTATATCAGCAACGAGGTTTAACTTATGATTTAGTTAAGGAATCAGATAAAAGAAAATTTGAGAAATCAGATGATTATAAGAATGCAATTAATGAATATATTCGGTCTATTAATTTCGATGAAAATGCTAAAAATCAACTTCATGAACAAATACAGGGAATAATAGATTCAAAAGTTCCAGCAAAATAAAAGTTTAAATATATTTTTTTTATTCGATTATAAATGAGAAGACGTTTCACTATCAAAAGAACACTAACGCAAAAGCAGAGATTACGGTTGGTTATAACGTAAATGATGATAAATCACGAATTATTCAAAATGTTAAAGTTAATGTTAGCCCTGAATTAACAAGGTCAGCAACTCAACCAAATTTATTAACTCGTGACTTACCGAAGAATGAGGAGAATGAAGAAAACCATGAGAATGGAGACCCAATCATTTTATCTGAACCTGGTAAAGAACCCGTTGAAATTCCCACTTATCCAACATACCCCCCACCTCTTTCATCAAACATCGAGAACCCATATAAAATAGACATTAATTCAGAATTAATGAAAATTTACCGTGATATAATAATTAATAATTATGATTCAATAATAAATTTAATTGATCAATCTGGTTTAATTATTTTACCTTATGAATCATTAATTCACATTATCGCCATTCTTTGTGATGTTCAAGATTCAGACGTTAAGATTCAATTTTTCATAGATGATGAGGTTTCATGCTGTGGAACAGTTGCAAAAATAAATCCTATAAAGGATATTAGCACAATTAAGATATCAAAGAACGGAACAACAACTGAACTTCATTTAACATATAATGATATTTATAATAAAATAGTTGATGAATATAAAATATCACTTGAAAAATTCTTTGTTAAGGCTATTTAATATTCAAGCATTAACATTATTGAATAATAATCCTTTGAATCATAATCAATAATAATTGACCTTTCACCAGTTTCTATTGTTTGTTTTATTTCTTTTTGTTCCCCACTATCTGGATCGGTCATTGTAATTGTTTTTGTTATAGTATCAGCTTTATCTTTAACTTCAATCTTTTTTCCATCGGGATATTTAAACCAAAATTCCAAAAATTCGATATTGTCAATCTGTTCATATTTTAATCTATCAATTACATTTTTAATACCATCTGAAAATCTTATGAAATGGTCATTATATGGGTTTGATTGAACTAAATTTGAATGAAGTGAAATATAACCTGTTGATGAATATGACATTGACTCATATTTTCTGAAAACACTAAAATTTATAACATGAATGAATTTCTTATTCGTTGAATTTATGAATTCTTGAGGTAATCTTATTCTAGTTTTATTTATCACTGGAAAATAACGCTTTACCATATTTTTAATCGTAATAAAAATGTCAATTATCAATATTATTTCGAATAATAGCTGTGAATTAAATTTAACAGTTAGCGGAATTTATAATGTTACTCTCGTTTCTGTGAGTGGTAAATTTAATCCCATTCTTTTAGACCCTTCAGATTATATATCATTTATTAAAGATGACCTTGAAAAAAAGTATGATATGTATATAAATAATGTGATAGCGAAATGGGATATTAACATGATTTTAAGTTATTTAAATGAATCATTTATCGTATGGTATGAAGAAAATTTTAAATCAAAACCTGATAAACTTTTTGAACTTGATGAAATAAATAACCTTATTAAATTCCCGCTGAAAATTAAATTTTGTACTCCTCATCTTCGTTCATTGTTGGGGATATTAAATTTTGAAAAAGATGTTGGGGATGTTTTGTATTCTGACACTGGTTCCAATTTCATTTTAATCAAATGTGATAAAGTTAATACCCCAATGAGATTTTCACATCAAACATTAGACCCTAACTCTTACCCATCAATACAAAACATTTTATCCATCAACTTAAACACATTTTCTTTATCATATCCGTTTCAATTATCCGGGAATTCATTTATTCTTCATTCAAAAGATTTATCAAATATTAAATTTAGAATAACTGACCTATTTGATTGTGATTTAGAATTCATGAATGAAATATTATGGCAATTTCAAATAGAAGAAATAGCTGATGAGATAACAGATTGAATATTTATTTTTAAATCATAATAAATGATTAAACAACAGCAACCACAACAACTTAAGGCACAAAACACCCAGGTCCCTCAGATCATTACATACGCCATATATGCATATAATTCAAAGACGGCAGAACAAACGCAAAGGTTGAAATATGGAGATTTGGAGATAGTATTGAAAAATGACCATTTCGAATTCGTTTGCAAAGGTGGTGCAGTGATATCAAATATAAAAGAAATTTTATTTATGAATTCTAAAATTAAAGGAATAACGGATGATATAACATCAATTCCACCAGAAGAACAGAGATATTACGCATTAAATGCATTTCCTAAAGTTTTGAAGATTGGAAGATTTAATTTAAATGAGGAATTCATAGAAGGTTTCCTAAATGACATAATGAAGAGGGTGGATAAGGAATATGTGGATAGTGAGTTAAATAAGAAGGCAAATTTGGTTTATGTTGATGAAAAAGATAATGAAATTAAAGAAAAGGTTGAATGGTATCATGAATGGACATTTGAGACTTTTAAAGTTAAAGCCGATACAGAATGGGTTTCAGGATGTTTAGACCTTAAAGCAGATAAAACATATGTTGATGAAAATTATGCAAAGAAGTCGGAAGTAAATGATGTGATTACAAGCATGAAAAATGAAATACTTCAAACATTATATCCTGTTGGTTCTATTTATACGTCAATGAACTCAACAAATCCATCAACAGTTTTAGGTTTTGGTATGTGGAAGCAGATTGTAGATAAATTCTTATACTGTGCTAGATATTCAAAGCAAACAGGAGGTTCGAAGAAAATTAAAGAAGCAAACCTTCCACCGCACACTCATACAGGAACTACAAACACAACAGGTAATCATTCACATTCAATAACAAAAAGATGTTATATAAATCTTGCAGCGGGTTCGGATAGATGGGGAATGAATAGATATGATATCACAACTGACCCAGTAGATTCAAGCACAGGTATTTTCTGTGGAACCTCAGGAAATCATTCACACACTTTCACAACAAATCCAACAGGCTCGGGTAAAGATTACATGCCACCATTTGTGACTGTATTCGCATGGTACCGCGTTCATTGAACATACTTGAGACTTGACCCAAAGGGTTTAAGCTTACCGAATGAACTAAATATATTTTATGTCTGTAATTAATTAGGTAATGAAGTAATGGATGAACTGCAGAAATAATGTTTACGTTAAGTGACTCAAAGAGTCCGGAGACAAAGTCTCATGTTTACGTTAATGGTTTTTAGGTTATTCAATAATTAATTATTTTTGAAGAACTGAAGGTGTCACCACGTCACCATGTGTCACCAGGTTAATTAACTTCATTAAAAAAGTGTGACAACATGACATTTAGACAACAACACAGGAGGAAGGCATTTATGAATTATTTTTGAAGAACTGAAGGTGCTACCATGTTACCATGTGCTACCAGGTCAATTAACTTCTCTGAAAAAATGAGACAACATGACATTTTGACAACAACACAGGAGGATTAATGCAAAAATAAATTCAAATCATACTTTATAAAGCATCATTTACAGGTATTTCATCGTCAGTAAATGAATCCTCATTATCGTTTGGTTCAACCTGTTTATATAATCCTTTCATTTCTTCTTTCAAAACATAACACCATGTTTGTTTACCATCTATTCTTCTATGTTGTTGACATATCTGTCTTTATATTCCGGATAAAAAAAATATTTTATAAAAAACTAACTTTATTTTCTGACTTTCACAAAAGACCAAAAATAAACGCTTTACATGTATTTTTCAGCAACTTCGTCAAATAATTTTATAGCTTTATCTATCTCATCTACTTCAAACGTTTCTTTACCTTTCATGGGAGCACCATACATTTTCTCAAACTTTTCAAGTAGTTCTGTTTCTGCAGCTCTCATATCATTAACGAACACAACCTTGACTCTATTGACTGTACTGTCATATCTTTGAGTTATATTATATGTTCTTCCTATCTTATATCTCTTTGTATTGAAGTCCTTCGGTTTCTGAACGATGTAAAGTAAGCCTTCACTGCAACGTTCCGTATTGAATGAACCATAAGTTATGAAGTTATATCCAACAACTGGGTCTAACCATAACAAAACTATTGGTATATAGACTTTTGTCAATGAGATATGCTGTAGTTCCATAGAATCTTACCGATATCATAAGCTCAGGATTTCTTGTCAAAATTTTCTGAGTTGAAGCATTTCTAACCCAGTCCTTTGTTTTCTTTCCAGATGGAGATATAATGTCTGACAAAGAATATTTGTTGTATTTCTTTGAGTATCTTACGTTTAAATCACCTATTCTAACCACTTTGGTGTCATTGTCAATCTTTCTAACTGTTTCAAACTCAATGTTTGACATTACTGTTCTTACATACAAGATAAAAAAAATATTTTATAAAAACTAACTTTATTTTTCTAACTAATGAAATTCATTATTTTTGTTGCTGAATTCAATAAAAATATATTTTAGGTGAAGAGGTGAGATTTCACCAGTTTTCTCACCTAATTTTTCACCCCAGTTATTTTATAAGTGTTTTACATGGTAAACGTTATTTTTTAAATTTTGTGAAAACTCAACGGTTTGACACATGCCCTAAAAATTATTTTACTCAGAATTTTGTTGCTGAATTCAATAAAAATATATTTTAGGTGA
Source organism: Trichomonas vaginalis G3 (assembly GCF_026262505.1). NCBI lineage: Eukaryota > Parabasalia > Trichomonadida > Trichomonadidae > Trichomonas > Trichomonas vaginalis. The sequence goes on along the minus strand of NC_067206.1, from coordinate 37,364,889 downwards.
AGAGGTGAGATTTCACCAGTTTTCTCACCTAATTTTTCACCCCAGTTATTTTATAAGCGTTTTACATGAATTGTACGATGTATATTTGAAATTCTAAACAATTTCGTAGCTTCTATTTCTTCTGTCAGTATGTCAAAAGTTTTAACAATGCCGAAAGTTTCATTATACTTCTTCTTGACGTCAGATAGAAGGAAATCGTCAGCTGTTGGATAGTTTTTGTTCAGAAATGCTAACATGTCCATTTTATCTTCTGCTGGTTTCTCTACTTCTTTCTTTAAGTCAGCATAGTCGTTTCGCATACGTTCTATCTCTTTGACGGAGTAGTTATATTTCCTTATTGCTGCTTTACATTTTGAACATTGCGGATTCATTTTTGCGTTATACATTGAAATTTGACCTGCTAGAACAACTAAGGCGTCAATGGTTTTCTTTAACTCAAAAGTTGTTGGTTTTATTTGTCCATTCCATATTTTACATCTTTTATCTTTATCTCTTATCTGCCATACACATTCAGCAACTAATGAAACAAAGTTGTCGTATGTCTTAAACTCCCCAGATTTATATATGTCAGAGATGTTCTTATATACCATGTCGCAATCTTTGTCCATAACTTTATGGTTGCAATGATATCCTAGAAACTCATAGTTTACTTTACGTATGAACTTCTTTATTTCTACTGAATCAGTTGGTTTCACTTCTATTTCATCGAATTCATGAATAGTTAGTTTTTGCTGCTGAATTTCAGGCAATTTGGGTAAATGGTCAATAATGTCCTGCATGTCATAAAGATACTGTTCATTTGTTTCATCTTTCGCACTACAGTCTAAATTACTTGTTAAAAGTTCTTGCTTAATTCTTTGTATTTCTGTCTCAAAAGTATATGAAGAAGGAATAAAGCTTTTCATCTCTACCAACATTGACGTAGGATTCATGACTAGCGAGTTTGGTGCTGTAGTTGTTTGAAGTGTTGTAGAACCTATTGTTGAAATCATATCTTTACATACAAGATAAAAAATAAAAATAAAACTAACTTTATTTTTTCTATCTTAAGGAAATTCATGAAAATTCACGAGAAAGCAAAAGCAATCTGAGCCGCTAAGTGGTGAGGATGAGAAAACAGGTGAGAAAGGAGGTGAGAAAACAGGTGAAAAATTAGGTGAAATCTCACCTCTTCACCTAAAATATATTTTTGTCTGATTTACATCCAACGAAAAAGTTTAGAAGAATTTTCTTATTCTTTCTGGCATATTTTTGTCTTTCCAGTACTCCCGCTCTAATGGTCCCAGATGTGTTGGCTTCGACTCTCTCAAGTTCTTAGATGGTATAACATCTTCAACGCCTCCTTCATATCTTACTTTATAAGTGTCATCGTTTATGTTATAGCCAAGTATTTCAATAACCACTCCTCGCTTTGCTTCGTCAATGGTTTGTCGTCAAGAACTACACGAACTTTTGTTCCAGGAATGAGGGTAAATTGTGTTGAATTTCTGATATTTTGTTTTTGGCTTCGTTTCTTTTGTATATACTTTTCTTCTTGTTGTTGTGTCATTGAATTTGGTGTATGTCCTGTTGTAGAATGTGTTGAAGAATTATATACTTCGAGAAAATATTTCATTGTTTCTTCGGTAAAGTCTCGCTCTTGGTTTAAATCTCTGAGCGTTCTTATGAAGCGGTTTATGATGCTGAGTATGTTATGGTTATGGTCTTCAGTAGTGTAGTGAGTTATGTTATGCTTAATGAGAAAATCTGTGATTTCATTGCTGAGGTATGCTGAATCCTGGTCTGATGTTAAAGTACTTGGGTTATGTTCTGCTACAAACTTTTGTAAAACTCTTAACACTTCACGAGTTCCTTTATTTTTCATTGGATATGTATATGCTTTGCGAGTGTTAACATTAATGAAGATGAGGAATGGTTTATGTCCTCCTTTTCTGCTTTGAATGAGAGTGTCAAATTGGTATGCGTCAGGACTGTTGTCAAAATGTCATGTTGTCTCATTTTTTCAGAGAAGTTAATTAACCTGGTAGCACATGGTAACATGGTAGCACCTTCAGTTCTTCAAAAATAATTAATTATTGAATAACCTAAAACATGAGACTTTGTCTCCGGACTCTTTGAGTCACTTAACGTAAACATTATTTTTGGGTCATTTACACTCATTACGATGAAATCATCATGACAAAACATTTACGATGAAATCATAACAAAGCATTTACGATGAAACCTTGACAAAACATTTACGATGAAATCATGACAAAACATGTTAGAAAAGGTGTTAGATCTAACCATCTACCCTAAACATTATTTTTGCTGAATTCAGCAACAAAATGAACGAGGTCAGGATGTATGTAAATACCTTTGAATTCATTTTATAACGCCATTAGTAAGCTCATAAAATGCTTGTTTTGAGGTGGAGCCAAAAGTGGCTCGACCGTATTCTTTCAACCAAAACTCAAGAATTTCCTGCATGAATTTTGTTAAAAAAAACAACCGTCTGAATTCCGGTGGTTGCTATATTCTTCACAAAATGCCTTATAATACTCTTCCCCGGACTTATTTTCCAACAACTTTCTAAAGTCTTTCCTAAACTGACTGACTGACGGCACAAAGTGGCTTAACGAAAACATTAATATATAAATTCATGAAAATTCATGAGGGTAGAAATGAGGGTAGATATCAGGTTAGATCTAACATGCTAACGTAAACATTATTTTTGGGTCATTTACACTCATTACGATGAAGAAGTCTTGACAAAACATATACGAAGAAGTCTTGACATAGAGTTTACGTTCATGTTTGACATAGAGTTTACGCTCATTACGATGAAGTCATGACAAAACATATACGTTCATGTTTGACATAGAGTTTACGATGAAATCATGACAACACATTTACGATAAAATGCCTTCCTCCTGTGTTGTTGTCAAAATGTCATGTTGTCTCATTTTTTCAGAGAAGTTAATTGACCTGGTAGCACATGGTAACATGGTAGCACCTTCAGTTCTTCAAAAATAATTCATAAATGCCTTCCTCCTGTGTTGTTGTCTAAATGTCATGTTGTCACACTTTTTTAATGAAGTTAATTAACCTGGTGACACATGGTGACGTGGTGACACCTTCAGTTCTTCAAAAATAATTAATTATTGAATAACCTAAAACCATTAACGATAAAATAACTGATAACAAATTTTTATTTTTATCATAAATGGATACCCCACAAGCTCAAAATTTACCACGAATCATAACAAGGGAGGAAACGATAAAAATGATGCGAGAACTTGCTAAAAATAACAAACCACTAAAACTGAGAAAATGTGGTTATGCAGTAATGATGGAAAGAGAGACGTTGTCAAAGAGGAATAAAAATTAAATTTGGATAGAGTTTAAAAATTCATCTTTATTAAATTCATCTCTTCCAATCAATTTATTTATTCTATTAAATTCTTTTATTTTTGCTTCACTCAGTTTAATGATTGAACGATAAGTTTCTAATTTTTCAATTATTTCCTTCTTCTCTTTATCGTTTTCAGTTCCATTAGTTTTATGGGCATCAACTCCACCGCATTGTGGCTTCTTTTTGTAATAGCATATTTTTGATTTAATTCTGTTTAGTTTCTTTTTATATTCATCGTCTGGACTCTGAATCTTAATTGAATCAGGACTCTTGACTGCTTCGTTGTCACCCATTTCTTACGAAATAAAAAAATTAAATATTATTTAAATATAATGGAGTAATAAAATAAATTGGAATTTCTATTAATTTATTGTCAACTTCAACTAATGCATTGCCGTTAATATATCTAACAAATTCAGCTATTGTGTCAAATCTTCGTCTTCTTTTTGTCATTGATTTATCAGTTTTTCCATAATCGAGATGAATCAAAACTTTATCCCCTTGTTTAAAAATTCATGAGCCCCGAATTAATTTGTTCACGTTTAACATCATTCAACCTTCCATTTGCTTTCTAATATATTCCCATTCTTTTGAAATATCATTTTTCATTTCCATGGTTTCATGTTTATTGTTCTATGCCATGTATTATTGTAATAATATACTAACTGCTGTATGATGGAGTCATGATTTCCATCCCAGTATATCTGACCGTTAACCCCTAACGCATCTCTAAGAGTTCTCATTACCGCATCAACTATTTTATTATGAAACGTATATGGAGAGGATGAAAAGAAAAATTAATTTGTGGGAAATAATGAGTCATAGTTGCCTGAAATCCTTTATCACCATCACCCCTGATATTATCTACTCTTTCATGATCTAGTAAGTATTGTATAGCTCTTCTTGTTTCCTGTTCTGTTTTCCTTTCACCGGAATGCAATATAAATATCTAGTGTTAATGTTAATGGGCAAATAAATAAGTAACGTTTCCTCTTGAATATTCCAGATGATCGATTCGTATGAATATGGATATGGTGCAAATGAAGGGCGACTAATTTTTTCCTTTAACGGTTGAATTTTCGGGTCAATTGGTTTATTTAATATCTTGAAATCCTTTTTAAAATCTTTTTGCTTCTTTAATGTTTGAAATGGATATAATAAAGTGAATGATGAAGGATTAACTGAAGGAGGAGGCGGTACTGTCGTTGGAGGTTTTGGTGTTGCAAGTGGTTTAATTTTATCTGCTTTGATTTTGGATTTCATTCCCCCCTTCATTAATTCTGGATGTATTCTATTCATTTGTTTTTAAATATGCTGTATATAAAGGTTTGATATACTTTCCCGCTTCGAGTTTATGTTGAAGGATGAATTCCAAAAGTTGATCTTCATTTAAAAGTCGGGCTGAATATGGTTTAACTAATGAATCATAAATTAAAGCTTGTGCATCATTTATGGTCTGAAGGACCTTGGGCGTTTTGTTCCTTTGTTTTTGTTCCTTTTCTTTGGTTTTTGTGGCTCAGGATTATATAAATTATATAATTCATCAATATCTTCTTCTGTTAATACTTTATTTTTGAAATCTTTCAACTGTTTAAGTTGTGATTTAGTTTTTTCCTTTGTATATTCATTATTTTTAATTTTGTCTTTAATTTCAGAAATTATTTTATCATGATATTTCAAAACTTCATTTTTATAATATGGATAATAATAATCCATATCATCACCCGTTATATTGTTATCATATTTTTGGAGATATGATTTTAATTCATAATAACTAAGAAAATTTTGATTAAGTACTAAATCATAAATTAATTTTTTTAAATCTGTGTTATCCATTTATATAAAAATAAAATAAATGTTTAAGGGTGCCCGCCTCTTTGAATCATAGTATCAAAGCCATCATTAACGGTTCCTTTTGTCTCTTCTGTGGCATTTCATTAAAAATAAAATTTTCAAAATTGTATTAAATAAATGGCATACAACATCCATTTTCACAACATACAGCCTTAGTGTGTGCTCCTGTTAATGCAGTCTTACCAATTGTTAAGCCAGTCATTGACCCGTTTTTAAGTTGTAAATTAATATTCTGACCATCAAATATCACTTTATCATTTATTATATCCAAATATTTTTTAGGTGTTAATTGCTTATTTTGTCTTAAACTAACACCTTTCATTTTTTGTGCAATCTTTTTAAAATCACTCCCATCGATTGAACCGTTGAATGATGTATAACACTTAGGACATAAAGCAACCATGTTATCACCTTGTTTCTCAATTGCTAAACCCAATAACTTCTTCTCATGTGCTTTTTCTTCAGCTTTATTCTTTAATTTAGGTTTAAATTTCTCATCAAAACAGAAGAAATCAAATGGTGCGAATTTGAAAATGTTTTTATCATAAAATTTTTTATCGGTAACAATTGCTTGAAATCCTTGAGTGTTAGGAAGATTTGGGTCGCCAGCGATTGCCCAATAAGATGAATCAGTATCACCTTCAATGAAATGAAAACGATTAACATCCATGCATTTATACATAAAATCATAAATGAAAACCAAATACCAGTATTTAGCATTATCTAAAGTGAAGAATGCCTCTTGTAAACATGTATCACATCTATAAAATCTATCTTTAAGCATCACTTGATATGTATCTTCACCTATTTCTCTTATGTTTTTAAACTTATTTGACATACATGCAACGCGTGCCTTCTGTGCATTCATTATTTTAGTCTTTGCGTAATTTTGTGTATTCATTGCATCGTAACCATATGATCCATTAAGCGAAATTTGCAAAATAAACTTTTCCTTTATTTCCTTCTAATTCAGCCTTTTGTCTTTCGTTCATAAATTTGTTCGCAAATTCATTAAAGCAAGTGTTTTTCGTAAATGTTAAAATTGATTGAATGTCATCAATGATAAAATGAAATCTGTCGATTAGATACCAAAGATAATAAGAAGAAAATGGTTGATATTGGTTGTGTGTTGATGCTAACTGAGTTAATTTCCTCTGTTTCTGGTCAACTGGTAGATTGTTTGATTTCATGTAATTATACATAAAACTGCCAATTGTTTTTTCATCTGTGATAATATCTAAGTTTCTTATTATTGGTAAAAAGTTTATGTAATCATTAATGTATTTTTCATCAATGTGACCCTTTACTTCAGCCACGAATAAAGTATTTTTCTTCTTAATTATTCCCAGTGCTTTTGCTTTCTTTGTTGCTGTATCACAAATGATAACACCATTCAATCTTCCCGGCATATACATTTTATGGTCAGTATATTGAATGAAATCATGAGGATTAGATGAAAATGATGAAGGATATAATGAATTAAAGTCAACTCCAACGAAATGAGTCATAATGTTGGTGGTGTCCTCATTTGATACAGTTTTTAGTTTTGGATTATATGAAAGTTTATTAATGTGCGTGATTCCTTTAAGATTTACTCTATGTTGAACATTTGATAGACCACCAGTAATTCCATTACGGAGAATGTGATAAGCTTCAACTGAATCTAAAGTCATTGGTAAATTATTTTTTAATGCATAATTTCTTAAATTGATTCTTAAACGTTGAACATCTTCATCTTTATTTGATTTTACGACATTGCAATAACAACACATTAACTGACAATTTTCTTTGGTATGTGGTTTTTCATTATCGATTCTATCCAATGTTGGTTTATTTGCATATGTAAACGCTTTACCACACATTTTGCATTTAGATGAAAGGATTAAATCGTGATAGTATTGAAATCATCCATTGAAACATTATTTTTAGTATCCCTTTCTGCTTTTTCATCTTGTTTCTTATATGATTCAATTTTATATTTCCAATACTTTTTTCGTTAATTCAAAACTTGATTCTATCTCTTCCTCAGGATATTTTTCATTAGGATTAAAGTCTTTATATGCTAAAGCGTAACGAATCATTGAAGCATTCGATGATAAAGAAAGATTATGAAGCATGTCAATTTTATAAACAAATGTTTCTTCAATAATTTTATCAATTGGGTCAATCATAATTTCAACATCTTTATTGCAATAATGAATAAAATATTCTAATCTATTCTTAAAGTTTTTAGCATCATTGAGATATATTTGATAATCACTATCTGATATAGTTTCTTGAGTTAATGCTGAATAAAATGAATCTTGAGTGAATGGTTCCACTTTATATAATTCTTCTTCGTAATTTTCCACGTGATGAAATTGATAAGGGAAAAAGGATTTAACACGTGATTTATTGTTTCCGAAATCTTGAGTGAATTGGTCTAATGTCCCACCCGCTATATAATTTCTGATGTCAATAAATCTCAATTCATATGGAACGTTTGTTTTCTTTACAATGATTTGCTTAAATTGTGAAGATGAACCCAGCATTGATTTTATTTTCCATTTTGCAGTGTTTAAATCACGAAGAATTAAATTTAAATCAAACTTTCCCGAATTAAAACCTATGATATTCACTTTATTGAATTCCTCATCTAGAAGTTCTTTAAATGCTTCCTTTTGTTTTTCATTTAATGTATGAGACAAAGTCCCCGCCGTTTGGTCCGTTTGCGACTTCATTAATTCTTCATATTGTTTCATATTTGATTCAACAACTAATGAACAGGTTGAAAATAAAAACTCAATCCAATCAGAAATAAAAGAATCACTCGAAGTTAAGCAAAAATTCCTCGTATATGTTTTATCATTTAATTTAACCGTTGATGATACCATGAATGGTTTTAAGTAAGCGTTCAAAGTTGCACACTCAGAAAGTTGTAATTCTTCTTTAGTCTCTAATGTTTCGAAGTCAAAAGTAATATAATATCTTGTTGGTTTATAATATTTCTGCAAATTGTGAGCTAATAACCACTGATATATCTTCTGTTTCGTAATATGTGGTGCATATGGTTGCTGTGTCTTTTGCAACTGAACGTCTTGAATTAATCTCCATTATTTTCTTTACATTTCTCACAATGCTTTAAAAATCTTCTTTGGTTTTTCCTTTCTGGATCATCACGGATAGAATAAACTTCTTCTTTACAATATGGACAAACTTTATAGCCGGTGAGTGCTTCAACGTCTGTTATTCTGTCAGCGTGAAGTTTTCCACATGGACTCTGTGTTAATAAAATATTTACTGTTTCAAATTCTGGATATATCATTATTGATTCCACTAATGGAAAGTCTACCTTATTTATGTCCACGTCTTCTGGTTGAGGATCACAATAATAGAAATCAATATTAACATTTAACATTCTCGCTAATCTCTCACTTTCTGATGAAATGTCAAACCCTTCATATGAATCTATTGCTTCATTTAAATAGCTTCTACGAGTTTTAGGATTAACACCATCAGGAATGTTATAGAAGCGTTTAAATAACCTTCTACCTTCTGCTCTAATTTGATTATCATTCATTTTAGCGTTCCGTTTTTGTTCATTTATGTAAGAATAAAAAATTAAAAAATAAATAAAAATAAAGTTTATTTTTTAAAGCCCATAAAATGAATTAAGAACACATAAATTTTTATCATCTGCGACGTGACGAATACATTTTAATTTACTCAAGAATGCGTACCCTGATACATTAAATCTAATTCCTGTCTTATTTAATTTCACAACTTTGAAAAGGAATGTATGAATAGCTATAAAATGATGAGAAGATGTTTTATGGGTTGCTTCCATTTTTTCTGAAATAAATGAATAAATATAATGTTTATAAGTTTTCATATCTTTTATATTCTTAATAACGAATGGTATAGACCTTTCCACTTCGTCTTCCTTCGGTGCTGTTCTTTCATATGAAACATTATTGGTATCTTCAATAATGAAACCACAATCACACAAAATTTTATAGGTTCCAATGGTTTCTTTTGATATTTTATCTAATAAATCAAAAACTTTATCAACACCTGTGCATTTATTTAAATAATAATTTGTGTAAATATCATGATCTTCTTTCTTAATCGTATTAGTTGCATATGTCACGTTTTTAAGAGCTTTTTTGAATTTCTCAGAATCGAGAGGGGGTGAAAGTAAGATACAAGGGTATTTTTCATTATCAATAAATTGTAACTTATGTTTACGAATAAATTTAGTACCTTCTTCTGAAAGTGTTTCATCTATTTCGCCATCTAATAAATTTTGTGTTGATTCTGAGACATAATTTTTATATCTTTCTTCATGAGATTTCTGAACTGCTGATTCTGAAGCTGGGATATTCATTAAACCCTCTACTTCATTTTCAACTTCTCTTAATTCCTTAATTTTTTCATCTATTTCATCTCTTATTTTTTCCAGTCTTTCAATTTCAATTTCATCGTATTCATCATCATCTTTAATCCGTTCTTTTGGTTTGTCGTCAATGGAACGAAGGACATCGTTAGCTTTGCGAACTTGTTCTATAGCGCTCTTAAACATCTCTCTTCTCTGTTGTTTCAGTGTGTCGTCTCTTCTTCTTGTTTCACCAACGTTCGCATTTGTTATGTCAAACATTTCTCTTCTTACTTCATGAGGTACTGAACGTCTATGATATAAGTCAATAGCAACGTCATTTAAAGGAAATGCTCTTGCATGGACTTCGTCCTCGCCGCGTTGCAGCTTTATGAACTCATGAATTCTATCATAACTTATTGCACCATTATAGTCTTTAATGAAGTCAGCGAGTGCTTTTTTGTTTGTTGCGTAATGTTTTGCTACTTCTATGTTAGCTTCCGTAAGAAGTTGTTTTATTTCCGAGTGTTCTAACTTAGACAACTTCCGATACATCTTTAGTAGGAAATGAAAAAATTAGATTAGATTTTTTTAAGTTATTTTTCAAAATAATTTAATATTTTTATTTTAATGAAACACATGCAAGATTGCAAGTTCTTTTCATACAATGCTCTCGCTACTGCCATCAAGAATGAGTTCAATAATGCTTCAAATGTTAATGTTATCTTTAACAAAAAGTTTGTGAAAGAATCTAAGTTTGGTCAGTATGTCAGACCATTAGCTATCGTCATTGACCGCAAACGTTATACTTCACAAGAGTTAGCAGTAGTTTTGAAACAAAAGAGTTTCTTCGTGAATGTCAAAGATACTCATTATACTGTCATAAAGAACTCTAACGTTGACTTCTTCAGTATTGCTTTAAATCTTTCCGAACAGAAAGAATATAAGAAGGGTGAAACAAATGTGAAATATTATCCTTCATCTCTGAAGACAATAACGAACAAAGATGTTATACAGAAATTCTTACCAAAGGTTGAAGAAGCTTCTATTGACATTGACGAAGGAAGTGAAATGGTTGAAGAAATAGACCCTGAAGCTATTTAAGCAAAATATATTTTTGGTTAGTCTTCATATCGATATTTTACAACAATTCCCCAATGTATAAACTTTTCATACGCTTTTTCATAAGCTTTATATACCTTCAGAAATTTTGCATAATCTTTAGAAGCATTTAGATATTGTTTAAATGCTTTGTATGTCTTCAGAAATTTTGCATAATCTTTTACATGTTGTTCGTTCTCTTCTTCTGTCATGAGTTCCGAATATTCTAAATTCATGTTCTTTCATATGAGATAAAATTTTATAAAAAAAATAAAATTAGCTTAGATTTTTTTATTCTTCCTCTTTGAAGTTATCGAAATATTCTGTTATTTTTTTCCTTCAGTAATGTTAAGTCTTCTTTGAATGTAAGTATTGTGCAACCTTTGATGTCATAGTGTGTTTGAGGAAGAGTATTTTTGACAATTTCCTTTATTTGCTCATTCGGTGTCATTGAAATCGGTAAGTTTTCACGATAGAACCAGTTTCTGTCAGATTTATATATTTTAGCTAAGTCGTAAAAGCTTTTGTTGTTTCTTCTGACTAAATGCAACATAACCACATCTTTATCTTCTTCTTTCTCCAACTCTTCAGTATATATCATATACTTATAACTCTTTTCCTTTCCTTTTGGTACTGAAGCGGTATTCTTTTCTGTATGCTTTTGTCTTTGGATTCAATGACTTCATCTTTTGCTTGAATTTCTTTTCCATCTCTCCACGTTCTGCTTTATATAGTTCATCTAACATCATGAAAATATAACAAGCATAACGAGGTGAAGCCCACATTGCTACAGCATTTACTAAAAGTCTATGAACATAATAACCTTTCAAACCAGGAGCCAAATTCTTGCGATTTTCGTACGGAATCTCTTCTCTCGGTTTTCCGAGGGAAGCAATCATATGAGGAAATTCTTCTAAAAGTTCTTTTGTCTGTTGGTTTTCAAACCAATGATATGCTTGCTTTGTAGAACGAAGAGCATTCATTATACTTTGCATTTGGTACATGTCATCTTGACCGAACGAATGAGGCGAAGTTGTTTGTTATATTGTATGTATTCGTATTCTTCATTTATAGCTTCATGGACTATAACTGTTGTTGTGTTCTCTGATGTTGTCATTACTGTCTTTACATACAAAATAAAAAAATAAATAAAAATAAAACTAACTTTATTTTCTGACTTTCACAAAAGACCAAAAATAAACGCTTTACATGTATTTTTCAGCAACTTCGTCAAATAATTTTATAGCTTTATCTATTCATCTACTTCAAACGTTTCTTTACCTTTCATGGGAGCACCATACATTTTCTCAAAAACTTCAAGCAGTTCTGTTTCAGCAGCTCTCATATCATTAACAAACACAACCTTGACTCTATTGACTGTACTGTCATATCTTTGAGTTATATTATATGTCCTTCCTATCTTATATCTTTTTGTGTTGAAGTCCTTCGGTTTCTGAACGATGTAAAGTAAGCCTTCACTGCAACGTTCCGTATCGAATGAACCATAAGTTATGAAGTTATATCCAACAACTGGGTCTAACCATAACAAAACTATTGGTATAAGACTTTTGTCTATAAGATATGCTCTTGTTCCATGAAATGCTACTGATATCATAAGCTCAGGATTTCTTGTCAAAATTTTCTGAGTTGAAGCATTTCTAACCCAGTCCTTTGTTTTCTTTCCAGATGGAGATATAATGTCTGACAAAGAATATTTGTTGTATTTCTTTGAGTATCTTACGTTTAAATCACCTATTCTAACCACTTTGGTGTCATTGTCTATCTTTCTAACTGTTTCAAACTCAATGTTTGTCATTACTGTCTTTACATACAAAATAACTAATGAAATTCATTATTTTTGTGCTGAATTCAATAAAAATAATGTTGAGGTGAAGAGGTGAGATCTCACCTGTTTTTTCACCTCTTTTTTTCACAAGCGTTTTACATGAATTGTACGATGTATATTTGAAATCCTAAACAATTTCGTAGCTTCTATTTCTTCTTTTAGTAATCGAATGTTTTAACATGCGAAGGTTTCTTTATATTTCTTCTTGACGTCAGACAGAAGGAAATCTTCTGCTGTTGGATAGTTTTTATTAAGAAATGTCAACATATCATTTTATCTTCTGCTGGCTTTTGTGCTTCTTTCTTTAAGTCTGCATAGTCGTTTCGCATTCTTTCTATCTCTTTGACTGAGTAGTTATATTTTTCTTATTGCTGCTTACATTTTGAACATTGCGGCATCATTTTTGCGTTATACATTGAAATAAAACCAGCTAGAACAACTAAGGCGTCAATGGTTTTCTTTAACTCAAAAGCTGCTGGTTTTATCTGTTCATTCCATACTTTGCCTCTTCTATCTTTATCTCTTATCTGCCATACACATTTTGCAACTAATGAAACAAAGTTATCGTATGTCTTAAACTCCCCAGATTTATATATGTCAGAAATATTTTTATAAACCATGTCGCAATCTTTGTCCATAACTTTATGGTTGCAATGAAAACCAAGGAATTCATAATTTACCTTTCGTATGAACTTCTTAATTTCTACTGAGTCAGTTGGTTTCACTTCTATTTCATCGAATTCAGGAATAGTGAGCTTTTGTTGTTGGATTTCAGGCAATTTGGGTAAATGGTCGATGAGGTCCTCCATTTCATAAAGATACTGTTCATTTGTTTCATCTTTCGCACTACAGTCTAAATTACTTGTTAAAAGTTCTTGCTTTATCTTCTGGATTTCTGTTTCAAAAGTATATGAAGAAGGAATAAAGCTTTTCATCTCTACCAACATTGACGTAGGATTCATGACTAGCGAGTTTGGTGCTGTAGTTGTGGACAGAGTCCCGCCGTTTGTGGCTTGAATTGTTGTTGTGCCGATTGTTGAAATCATATCTTTTTATACAAAATAAAAATAAATAAAAATAAAACTAACTTTATTTTTTCTGTCTTAAGGAAATTCATGAAAATTCATGAGGGTGAAAAAAGAGGTGAAAAAACCGGTGAGATCTCACCTCTTCACCTAAAATATATTTTTGGTGTAAATTTATGACAAAAATAAATGGTGCCATTAATAATACATGACTGTTCTCATTCATGTCTGATTTACATCTAATGAAAAAGTTTAGAAGAATTTTCTTATTCTTTCTGGCTTATTTTTGTCTTTCCAGTACTCCCGCCTCTAATGGTCCCAGATGTGTTGACTTTGACTCTCTCAGTTCTTAGATGGTATACATCTTCAACGCCTCCTTCATATCTTACTTTATAAGTGTCATCGTTATGTTATAGCCAAGTATTTCAATAACCACTCTCGCTTTGCTTCGTCAATGGTTTCAGCAAGTTTGCCATTACTACTTTCGACTAATTTGTGACGAGGGTAAAACGCAATAGAGTCGTCAGCAGCTTTTATAAGATATCCATTACCTTGCGTAGAGTCTACGATATAATAGTTTCTACTTAACCTTAAAACGTTTCTTTGTCAACGGCTTGTCGTCAAGAACTACACGAACTTTTGTACCAGGAATGAGGGTAAATTGTGTGAATTTCTGATATTTTGTGTTTGGCTTCGTTTCTTTTGTATATACTTTTCTTCTTGTTGTTGTGTCATTGAATTTGGTGTATGTCCTGTTGTAGAATGTGTTGAGGAATTATATACTTCGAGAAAATGTTTCATTGTTTCTTCGGTAAAGTCTCGCTCTTGGTTTAAATCTCTGAGCGTTCTTATGAAGCGGTTTATGATGCCGAGTATGTTATGGTTATGGTCTTCAGTAGTGTAGTGAGTTATGTTATGCTTAATGAGAAAATCTGTGATTTCATTGCTGAGGTATGCACTGTCTTGGTCTGATGTTAAAGTACTTGGGCTATGTTCTGCTACAAACTTTTGTAAAACTCTTAACACTTCACGAATTCCTTTATTTTTCATTGGATATGCATATGCTTTACGAGTGTTAACATTAATGAAGATGAGGAATGGTTTATGTCCTCCTTTTCTGCTTTGAATGAGAGTGTCAAATTGGTATGCGTCAGGAGTGTTGGAGTAAATTGGTAAAAAGTAGTCGTAAGGGTTTATTTTTGTTTGATGTACAACATTTTTGTCAAATAACCTTTTCACTTCAGCTCTGTTAGTAAATCCCCAACTCTTTGCAGCTTCATTGAATTCTTAAATGACCTCCATGGATGTTGTTCGAATACTTCTTTCAAGCTCATTTATGTAAAGTTAAAGATTTTATTCTAGGCTCAAGCGCGTTCATTGAACGCGGTACCATGCGAATACAGTCACAAATGGTGGCATATAATCTTCACCCGAGCCTGTTGGATTTGTTGTGAAAGTGTGTGAATGATTTCCTGTGGTCCCACAGAAAATACCTGCGCTTGAATCTACTGGGTCGCTTGAAATATCATATCTATCCATTCCCTGTCTATCCGAACCTGCTGCAAGATTTCTATAACCTCTTTTTGTTATTGAATGTGAATGATTACCTGTTGTGTTTGTAGTTCCCGTATGAGTGTGCGGGGGAAGGTTTGCTTCTTTAATTTTCTTCGAACCCCCTGTTTGCTTTGAAGAGTTAGCACAGTATAAGAATTTGTCTACAATCTGTTCCCACGTACCAAAACCTAAAACACTTGCTGGATTTGTTGAATTCATTGACGTATAAATAGAGCCAACAGGATATAATGTTTGAAGAATCTGAGCCTTCATTGTTTGAAGTTCATGTTTAACGTTTATAACTTTATTGCCATCTTCAATATTTATATTGTTTGTTATTAAACCATTAGGAAAAGTAGGAGGATAAATTCTTTGTTCTTGTACAGTTGCACCGTTTTCCTGTTTTTGTTACTATTTCGATGCATGCTTTAATTTCTTTAATCTTGATTGTTTGAAATTCTTCATGTGTATGGTTCTTGTCGGCTTTTCCATTAAGCGCAGCATTTACTTCCGACTTCTTTGCATAATTTTCATCTACATAAGTTTTGTCAGCTTTCTTATCTAACATTGCTGGTAGTTCATATGCTTCAAAGTTTCTGGCATGATCTTCGATATTCCTGCAACTGTTATCTAAATTGTTAAGAGTATCTTTTACGCTTGTACTCGGATTCTCTAAAGGTGCACTTGAACCAAGGGTATAGTTCAATATTATGTCGTCTGCTCTAACAGTAGTGAAGGATTCATGTGTATGGTTCTTGTCAGCTTTACTATTTAATGTAGCTTGAAGTTCATTTATATCGGAGATATTGTGTTTATGAGATTTCAAAACTTTGTTCATTGCTTCGAGTTCAACTTTGTCAGCTTTACTTTTAATAGCATCTTCAAACGTTATTTTTGCCTTAACTCTCAATGTAAATCTTGGTTCAACTAATACACCGTTAACATTGAAAGTAGAGGCATAAATTTCACCGGTATAACCAAATGCTTCTGGTGCTTTAGCTACATCATACTGTACAGTACAGCTTATGTCATAACCTTTAGCACGAATGTATTTATATCTTCTTTCATTAACATTTTTTGTCTTCGCTTCATCACTTCGTGTTAAATATCCATGGTAGTCCGTTATAATCTGTTCGTCTGAAGTTATATAATGAACGTGGTTCTTGACTTTATCACTCAGAGCTAAAAGCTCATTTTTGTCTGCTTTTTCGGCTAATTTCTCATTAACATCATTCACTTCTAATTCAACTCTTCCGCCAGAACTCTTATTATCATTAATCTTTTTCATTAATTCGGTAATTACGTCATAAAGACTATATTCTGTTTTCGGTTTTGTAAATAATGAGTCAAAATTTCTTTTCATCATTACATCGCTGACATTAATGATATCACCAATTCCTTTTTCATTTATTCTCTTCATTAGTTCTGCAATAATGACGAATATATAATCTGTTAATTTATTCTCTTCATCGAGGGTTATAGAATGTTTTGAAATTGAATCATTAACTCCTCTAAATAAATCAATAACTTCAGGATACACGTTTTTAATGTCTCGAATAACCCGACCAGTATCCTGTTGTTCATGTTCTTCGTTCCCGTCGTTACGTGGTTTTATATCTCTAACCATCATCAACGCAGCCATAACCGGAGGGTTTGTTGCTATCTGTTCGAAAATCCGTCCGTTATGTACGGTATATCTAAATAATTTCTTTGTGTTTGTTAAAACATTTGAAACAAGTCTTTTAAAACCATCTACAAAATTTCCTGTTTCACCTAATGTTCTTGCAGCATTTACAAGCTCACCCATTCCGCTTTTGACCCCAAAAACGTCCATATTGCATTTATTTCACTCTGTATAGTTGTCCATTCAGCGAAACTAACACCCGCATTCGCTAAGCTGAAAATGAAATTCAGTGGATCGAACTTAATTCCACCTTCTTTTTCAATTTCAACGAACTCACTAACATGAGATTTTAAGTATTCTTTCGTTAAAATTGTTTTCCCCGATGTTATGTCATTAACGAAACTATCACCGTCAAAAGTTAACGAATTCAATTTCGTCGTTGATGCTTTTATTTCATACACAGCTTTATCGATAGTTTTTGGCTCACCTTCTTTAGAAGCATATGAAACATTAATGAATGAATTATATGTATTCGTGAATGAATTAAAATCAATGATTTTCATTAATGACGCCTTTAATGATTCATTTACTGTCGAATCCCTTAAAGCAATTAATGAACTGTCATTTATGAAAGGTACACTGCAAACCGTCGAGTTTGGATCAAATGCTGTAGTTGGTGCAGGAATATTAATGATATAAGTCATTAAATCATTAAGTGACGTAAATAATGTTGTCGTTTTTGATTTAATTTCTTTAGCATCTGTTATATATGGTAATTTTATTTCTGTAGTTTCTGAATTAAAGATATTCGCTAAAATGTTTTGTAAACTGTTTTGAACAGCTGTGTAAACCGTTGAATCCGGAACTCTTATGATTTCACCGTCCTTAATAAAAGGCATTGCACATGGTGTAGTGCTTGGGTCAAATCTTTTTGGGTTATGATTCAATATATATTCTAATGCTTCATAAACAGACCTATATACGGTTGTATTATCTTTTTCAATAATTTCACCGTCCTTTATAAACGGCATAGTACATGGAGTTAAAATAGGGTCAAACTTTTCATAGTCCTTCCATGTTATGTATTTCTCAGTATTTCCATCAGTGATAACAATATATTTGTCAGTAAGTGTGAGAGAGTATTGACCAAAATATAAACGTTTAGCTCTGTCAGCTTCATACGCATATGCAGCTATACTCATATTTTAATGAGAATAAAATGTTGTTCTATTTGCAAAGTACAGACCCAAACGAATACGGGACAGTAAAGCTACAAACAAACTTAGGTCTACAGAATGAGGCGCTTGCATTCAGAATGGTTGACTTCAATACTATCGCTTTTCGTTATAACAGATGAAACAGATTTCATGGAGATTGAAATAGATGGAAAGAAGCACGAAATAAGATTTCACAATAATGTAGAATATAAGATGGAAACATTAGCTGGAGTGTTAAATGCTCTCATAAATACTACAATAAACAAGGATAACGAAGAAAACTTAATGAATGTTAAACTTATTGCAGGAGTTTTGAAGTTCAGTTATGCGAAGGAGTTTAAGATACCAAGAATGAGTCATAGAGTACAACTTCTTTTGGGTGCATACCATATGACATTTCCTTTGAAAAGTGTTGACAAAACGATTGAGATGAAATCTGTTCCATACGTATGTTATGGTAATTGTTTGTACATTGAGTCTAAAATAGCTAATGTCACAGGTATTTCAGGAGTTAATAGTAAAGGTTCAGTAGAATATAAATCCTTCTGTTATGCAGTCAATTCAATGTTCATTCCAAACGTTCCTGTCATAGCAACTCATTTAGGTAAATGGGTTCGCATTAGTCCTCATAATTTGAAAGACATGCAATTCAGACTTGTTGACTTTCAAGGAGAGCCTGTAGAACTGAAGGCACCAGTGCGAATGACTGTTGAAGTTGACTTTTTAGAAAATATTAAATGCAACAGCTTACAAGAGAACTCAGAGCTAAAAATATAAAGTATGAATGTTATGTATTAGGTCATGAACTTTGGTTGTTGCTGTTTGATGAAACAGATGAGTTAGTTATGTCAGTCAAGAGAACAGAAAAATATTGTGTTAGTGAAAACTGCACCAAGTCAATAAGATTAGGTTTGCATTATGAAGATGAGTTCGATACTGTTGAAGAAGTTTTGGATAGATATTACAAATTGCTAACTTGAAATTTTTTTTGACTGACGGTGCAAAGCGCCAAGATGGGCTCAAAGAGCCCTCCTGACTGCTTTAATTTACTAAAACATATTTCAAACAAAGCTTATATTCTGTTGAAAGTTTTGTATATTCATTCGAATATTTATACTTAAACTCAACTCCTGTAGTTCCTGGTGTTTCAATGATGCGGATGTTACCTATTTTCATGAATAGTGGAGTTTGACCACAGCATTCGATTTCAGGGTCGAGATAGTCAATGACACATTGTTTCCCTGTTATTCGTGAGATAACATTTTCAAGGTCCTCCTTTGTTAGAATTATTTGGTTCTTGCTTATAAGATTTACCAAAAGCTTCTTATCGTCTTTGAGTAAAATTGTTTGGTATAACTGAAGAAGGTAATGGTCTACGTTATCTGAAGGATTTGTTTGAACATTTGTGTAAGGATTGTCGTTGGCTTCTCTTGAAAGAATTTGGTCCAGTGGTGGATACTCTAACTTAACATCTGATGTAGCGTTAGCGTTTGAAGCTGAGTTTAAATTCACGGATTTCAGCTCTGGTTCTGGTTCTTTCAAACACTCTGAACTATAGTTCTTTATGACAATATTGTTTGTCGTTCGTGAGTCAACATTTGATGTTGGTTCAATTGGAACATTAACGGCACCAGCTAAGATGGATTTGCTTCTCATTTCATATAGAATAAAAACCTTTTATATGTATGAAATGAACAATATACTCGACAAGGGTTTGAATGTAAAGCTAACGAATGAAAATATTGTTGAATTCACTGAGACAGGAGCTGTGTATAAAGATGTAGAACTACTGAACAAAAGAGCTAAGGGAAGAAGCAGGAACATGAACAAAGGGTGGAAGCCTATAAAAATTTATGTCAATGATGGCTCAGGAGGTTCAAACATAAAGTATGCAGAAAGTTATAGAGTTTATGCTCTCAAAGGTGAAAAGCCTTCATTTAAGAACAGCTATTCTAACGCATATCCTCAAAAGCTAACGGATGGGGAAGTGGATGATATGAATGACAGCAAAAATATTAACAGAAATGGCGACAGAGATGCATGGAATTTGTTTACCATCAGTCAATTGAAGGTTAAACTTTAAAACAATGTTGGTCGTTCCCATGGAATATTTTTGACTTTAATGGTATTAGTCATGATATGAATCTCAAGGTATGAACGAGGAGAGATGAGAGACTTATATGCTTCCCAAATTTCTTCAAAAGGTAATGTTATACCTGACTGTTTCCAAATGAGTTCAATATCATAGCGTGAGAAACCTTGAAAGATAACGAAGTCAGTTATGAGACGTTTTATGTTTAAAGCTAAAAACCTCCATGTTTGCATAAGTATTGCTACAGTTAAGTGGTAATGTCTGACTTTAGTTATGATGTTAGCTAATGGTGAGTCTGGTTTTGAACTAAACCTTTTCCGGCGAAGTCGTCGCAAACTAACAAAGTGTTTGAAGGATATTTTTTGAAGGGGTATTTTGAAAGTTTTGATAGAATGTAGTTTGTAAGTCGTTTCATATCGTAAACTCCTGAGTACTGACGTAAGTGGTGTTTGTCAATAATTCTTTCCATCTCCTCAGAAGTCTTTTGCATTCCTGACTGTATGAACTCTACGATAGCATAATATTTCCTCTTACGTCGAATGTAACGTTGAAGAAATTCAATGAGTTCACTGTCTGGAACTTTAACGACAGAGGCTTGAACTTTTGACATAAATGTTTTCGCTGTTGAGTCCATAGAGTCTGAAGTTGCTGATATAATGATTTGGTCATAATATGATCTTCCTAAACGTTCTGTTATGAGTATATGACGAATGAGGTTAAATGTCTTACCTGAACCCATCTTTCCACAATAGAAAAAACACCATTTGAACAGAACTCATAGTCCTTACTGAAAGGAAGAATGAGAGAAGAGTTAAGTTTGTCTGTAGTTTCATTCATGTCTTCATCTACGTCATGTATTAAATGCTTCATTTTATCTCCATTAAAAATGCAAGTCAGAAATATTCAGAACATAGCACCGAGTCTAACTGACAAGAGTATAAAGATATACTATGAACATGTTATGATGAAACCAACCAAAATTCAAGAAAGTCAGTATACTTATGAATATCCAAGCACTGGGTAGAGTATGTAGGAGGTGAGAAAGCTATTGAAATCAGACAGGTTCGAAGTATTCCAGCAGGAAGAACAATATTATTGAAGAACTTTAATGTTTTGAGGTATAATGATGAAACAAAGAAGCAAGATAGTTTCCCTGTTGCTGTGTATGTGAACTTAGATACAGGAGATGACATGAAAGTTTTTAATACAAAGCTTCAAACGGTAGTGAGAGAACAACTGACTGCGGAAGGACATCCATTGCCTTCAGAAGTTACCATAGCATATAATTTTGAAACAAACTCAATAGATTTTAAAGTCATCTCTGCAAAGAAGTCAGGTTTTACATTTAATGAAGCAGATGTATATTCGAATGAAAACTTCAAAGCTATTGCATGGTTAGATAATGACGATTGCTTTAAGAAAATATTTAAATACAGTGACTCAACGATGTCAATAGATGACCTTCGTGGAATGTTACCATCGACGTTTACAGTAGAAGGTTCAGCAGGATTGCTTACAAGATTGTCAATTGGTGGTATTTGGTCTCGTGAGAACATTGTTATAAAATCCAGTATAAGTGAATTTGCTGAAGAATCTATATTATGTCTTTCAAACTACATGTATTCGCCGCCGAAGCATTATAGTATAACAAACTTTGTCAGTAAGTTTAACATAAGACTTGTCGAACCTTCTTCAATGAAAGATGTTGTGCTACCCAAAGATGGAAAGGATGGACTCATTATTGAGATGATTTTAATAGCATATTAAATGAGCTTGTTCTTGAAGGTCATTCATGATGAAATAACTGTTGTAGAAGATGTTAGCAATTGTTCAGACATTTTGAAGCGTATAGATGATATAAGAAATAAGTTAGATAGACCGCAAAGCGGTGAGGGCGAAGCCCGTGAGAATGTTTATGTTTCATTGACTTTCTCCAGTAACGAGAACTTTTATGAGATAATATTGAAGAGAGATGATTTTAATATGGTGTAAATGGTAGCTTGGGCAGCTTTAGGCGCAATGGGAACAAAAGCATTAGCATTTGGAGCAAAAGCATTTGGAGCTTATGACGCAGTAAATAAAATGAGTGGAGGAAGGGTTTCAAAGACATTAGATGCAAATAAAGGAAAGATTGGAGGCTGGGTTGCAAAGAAGTTAAGATTAAATAAAATAGGGCTCATAAATAAAGCATCCAATTTGGTTGCGACTGAGTCAGAAAATGCTTTAGGAAAGGACGATGAGTTTGCAAAACACGCAAAAGACTTTAATGACCGGATGAAAGGTGAAACAATGCATTTAAATAGATTCGATGGAACTAAAGAAAATGTTTCTTCTCCACCAGTAGTTCTTCCGTATGGTCCCTATGGAATGTATGGAAACCCTTACGAAAGACCATTTGACCCATTGACTGGTGGAAGTAATTGGTATCATTATGGACGAAGAAGAAAGACAGTCAAGCTGGAGACAGACGTGAAGAAAGCAACTAAAAAGAAACCAAGGAAGAGAGTTATAAAGCAATGAATTCAACAGGGTGAAAAAACAGGTGAAAAAAGAGGTGAGATCTCACCACTTCACCTAAATTTATTTTTGTGCTATGTTTTCATACGTGTGAAGTCGTTAGTGAAGCACAGCAATGGGAGGAGTTGCAATACTTTTGTAAGTGAGAACGTTTATTTTTTACAGTAGTGAGGTGAAGTGGTTGGCGGCTTTATAAATATTTAAGGTTAAGTTAGTGTTGTCGTTTGTGTTGTAAAATATACGTTAACGGTTTTGTAAAGTGTCAAATTCACATATAATGGGTAAGTAGGTGCGCAGTGCCACCATACCCATGACTTGTATACTAACTTTTAATAATCTCTTTAACATCTTTCAAGATATTGTATTTCTTTAATTGCTTCAAGATGATTCGAGTTCCAGCACTTTCCATATTGTTGGAAGCTCCTGAATACTGAGCATGCTGTCTGTTTCCACCAATATGGTTGATGTTCACGCATGCAAGAACTCTTTTTGTGACAGCATCGAGCGCAGTTACTGTACAACTTGGCGAGTTTCGCCTGTGCGTCCATCTTGCATCAATGGATAAGTAACCACTGAAGGACTTTCTCGACAGCATTAGGGAAATACTTTTAAGTCTTCTAATCTTATCGTCACAAAATCTCTGTTGTCTCATGACACCACTCTTCACAGGGGGCTTAGTTCCACAAAGAGAAAGAAAGCGAGCACCTTTTGTATATGGCATTCCGGTCATTATGCAAGCACCAAGCATCTGTCGCGCTGAGAGTCGACGACGTTCGTGGAGTAAAATGTTATGCATTGCCTTTGTTTTCCGTTTTTGGTGAACAATATGGCCCATACAACAAAAAAAAAATGAAATCCCGCCAAAAGTGAAAATTGAATAAAAAGTAATAATTAATAAATATATACTATATCATTAGATGAATATTTTGGAATAACATTTTAAAATCGAGGTTTTTCAATGGATAACGGTTCAATCAAAAATTTGACCCCATTTTAGAATCTACATTAAAAATGGAACATTTATGTCGTTTCAAAATTCCAAAATAACGTTTCTATTCCTCTCAAAAGTAAAAATAAACTTTATTGGGGAAAAATATTTTTATTTTCCAAAAAAAAATGAAAACCTTAAATGCAAATCTAATTTTGATGCTTTTGTTTGTGATTTTTTGGATTTCGAAAAAAATTTGAAAATTCAGACAAGTTACCATTAACACTAATACGTTTCAGCGAGTCGGTCCCATCAGAGAAATTTTCATAAATCGGCGATATAATTTATTATTTCAGCAAAATATTCTCAGATCCAACTAGAATAAGGTCAAATTATACAAATTTAGCAAAGGCTAGTTATCCTACCTATTCAATTAACTTTAATTTTAAATAATTCAAGACAATTCTCAAAATTACCTTAATAATCGCGTTCTCTTCGCAAAATGACGATTCATCATTCACTACCAGCATAACTGAGGGCTTGTGCTCACAGAATAATACAGATAATTTACTTATTAATGCAAAATTTAGTACCAAAAGGTAATCATAGAAGATACAAAAAAAGTTTCTTTATTTTGATTGCTGATTTTATTTCTTCTAAAATTTACCAAATCTAAAAAATCCAAAATTGAATGCTATTGAATTTCATGTTTATGTAACATATACTATTTATTATATAAGGAATAAAAATTTTATAGTTTTAATCAAAAATAAAGGTATACTAAATGCATACAAAACAAGGTATTTTTTACTCATCCAAAATATGTTAACAGTGCTATTTATATAATCAATATCCGAATTTCGAAATCATTTTGATGAAATCTTTATTTTAAAATTGAGTTGACAGTTAAAATCACCCGAGAAGAGGGATTATCTCAATGAAAAGTGCATAAAATAGCAAACGCACAAGATGGCACTATGCAGCTTTATATTGTTATACAGGATGAACATATAAAATGTTTGGAAAACACTTACTTCGTTCTACAAATGTGTATCTCTTTATATCAAAGATTCTTCTCAAATTATTGAGAGACTTCTCTCAAAAAAGGAAAATTTGATAACTAAAAAAATTATGGCATAACCTCTCGTTTTGCATAGATATATATTTACATGGTCACAGAGCTTATTTTCATTGTCAAAACTTAAAAATTTTTAGTGGACTATACCCTTAATAAAATTCATTTTGAAATTTAATGACTTTGGTTCTTGTCTATTTCTTTTCTGTTACTTATTTATAATATGCCTAATGTATAGTGTTGTAAACAGAAATTCATCAAAAGTGACACCTCAGAAAAGCTAAAATATTGAATTTTTGGAACTTTTGATAGAGCACGTTTTTAAATATTAATTAAAGTAAATGTATATTTTGTAAAGATTCTTTTTAATAAAAAAATAAAATTTTGAAGAAGAACACAAAATCTTCTGAAAAATAATATCACATAAACTCATATTATTTTCTAATATATAACTATTTTATATAAAAATCAAATTCAATGATCTTAAAAGCGAAGGATAAACCTCAAAATTTACGAATATAATGAGTGGGAATATAATGCTTATCTATCATAAAACCATATGAAATATCAATTTTTGCTTTACGCCTAATTTTTGACGACAATTAGCAAAAAATGTTAAATGTTAACACTCAGTCCATTTGAATATGAAAAATAAAATTGACTTTGATTAAATGTTTTTATTTATCATGCAATTCTTCTTGCGACCAAAGATTTGAATAAAATTTCAAAAAAAAAGATAGCTTAAAAAATAATATACGGTAGTGTTTACTAATAGATGAATAGTATATAAATTCTATTAAAATGGATTTGATCCAAAAAAATATATAAAATTTGATCATAAATCAAATCGTTTTAAATTACTTCTTCATTTAAATTATAACAATTATTTTTGATTTTTATTTATCATCCACATTCAAATTTGAATCTTATCACAAAAGAAGGACCATTTTTATGACTACTGCCAAATCTATAAGCAGAGAATGGCTATTTGAAGCTAAAAGAAGAATAGAAGAAGGTGAATCTTACAAAAGTGTGGGAAAGGAAGTTGAATTGGAAAATGGTAAAATTAAATTGAATGTTGCCGAAAATACAATAAGAAGAGCACTTCAACTTCAAGAAATCGAATTACCAAAAGTTAGTCGCGGCAGAAAACCAAATCCACCAACATTTGAGCAAAAACAATTAATTAATTCTTGTGTTTCACAATATAAAGGAGGAATTTCAAAAACTTATTTATTGATTAAAAGGTTTCAAAATATTGCTCAAAATCCCGATTGTGAGAAAGAAAAAGAAGAAATTGCAAAAGAATTTGAAAATATAGAAGATTTGACAAAAGATCAAATTTTTGACAATTTACAAAAAATAAAGCATCATCAAGTGGAAAAATTTATGATGGAATCAGGTTTATCTTCAAAAAGAGATTACAAACCAGCAGATCCACCTACCAGATATCGTGCCATATCAAAGAATTTGATATGGCACTGCGATATTCATTACCTTCACGGTAATGTTTCTTTTCCATTTTTTGCCATATTGGATGATATGACACGTAAAGTTCTCAAAACTAAATTATTGAAAAACAAGTCTTCCAACCCAACAGCGAAGGTTTTAAGAAAACTTTTAGAGGAGTTTATTCCTTACTGCATCTGGACCGATAACGGCGGTGAAAACCGCGGTGAATTCGGCCAGGTTATGCAGGAAAACGGAATAGTTTGGAAGCACACCTTGCCGTATATGCCAAGACAGAACGGCAAGGTGGAGCGCCTGTGGCCAAGCTTAGAAAAGTTTTAGTTAGTAAGACTAAGTCGTGTACTGAGGCACTGCGCGCCTCCGTACACCACTTAGCGGTTTTGACACTTTACAAAACCATTAACGTATATTTTACAACACAAACGACAACACTAACTTAACCTTAAATATTTATAAAGCCGCCAACCACTTCACTTAACTACTGTAAAAAATAAACGTTCTCACTTACAAAAGTATTGCAACTCTTCCCATTGCTGTGCTTCACACAATAGTTCATATTCTTCAGTATCGCTGCTGTCGCTCCAATCGTCAGAGTCAAAGTCACTGTCAAAATAAATGTTAGTAAGTTTTGACAAAGCTAATGAAACACGTTTACCGTTTGTATCGTATGCTTGTATAAACTTTCCATTCTTCATTCCTTCATAAACGCTCAAACTAACTTTACCCTTTCTCCCTCGTATCTGATAGAATGTATTTTCACGAGGAACGAAGAACAAATTCTTGAACTCATGACCGTTGTAGTTTGTTATCTCAATAGTTTTCGTCATTTATATAAAAATAAAATAAAAATAAAATATAAAAATAAAATAAAAAACAAAATAAAAAATAAACTTAAAAATTAATGATATCACCACTCCCACACGTATGAAAACATAGCACAAAAATAAATTTAGGTGAAGTGGTGAGATCTCACCTCTTTTTTCACCTGTTTTTTCACCCTGTTGAATTCATTGCTTTATAACTCTTCCTTGGTTTCTTTTTAGTTGCTTTCTTCACGTCTGTCTCCAGCTTGACTGTCTTTCTTCTTCGTCCATAATGATACCAATTACTTCCACCAGTCAATGGGTCAAATGGTCTTTCGTAAGGGTTTCCATACATTCCATAGGGACCATACGGAAGAACTACTGGTGGAGAAGAAACATTTTCTTTAGTTCCATCGAATCTATTTAAATGCATTGTTTCACCTTTCATCCGGTCATTAAAGTCTTTTGCGTGTTTTGCAAACTCATCGTCCTTTCCTAAAGCATTTTCTGACTCAGTCGCAACCAAATTGGATGCTTTATTTATGAGCCCTATTTTATTTAATCTTAACTTCTTTGCAACCCAGCCTCCAATCTTTCCTTTATTTGCATCTAATGTCTTTGAAACCCTTCCTCCACTCATTTTATTTACTGCGTCATAAGCTCCAAATGCTTTTTGCTCCAAATGCTAATGCTTTTGTTCCCATTGCGCCTAAAGCTGCCCAAGCTACCATTTACACCATATTAAAATCATCTCTCTTCAATATTATCTCATAAAAGTTCTCGTTACTGGAGAAAGTCAATGAAACATAAACATTCTCACGGGCTTCGCCCTCACCGCTTTGCGGTCTATCTAACTTATTTCTTATATCATCTATACGCTTCAAAATGTCTGAACAATTGCTAACATCTTCTACAACAGTTATTTCATCATGAATGACCTTCAAGAACAAGCTCATTTAATATGCTATTAAAATCATCTCAATAATGAGTCCATCCTTTCCATCTTTGGGTAGCACAACATCTTTCATTGAAGAAGGTTCGACAAGTCTTATGTTAAACTTACTGACAAAGTTTGTTATACTATAATGCTTCGGCGGCGAATACATGTAGTTTGAAAGACATAATATAGATTCTTCAGCAAATTCACTTATACTGGATTTATAACAATGTTCTCACGAGACCAAATACCACCAATTGACAATCTTGTAAGCAATCCTGCTGAACCTTCTACTGTAAACGTCGACGGTAACATTCCACGAAGGTCATCTATTGACATCGTTGAGTCACTGTATTTAAATATTTCTTAAAGCAATCGTCATTATCTAACCATGCAATAGCTTTGAAGTTTTCATTCGAATATACATCTGCTTCATTAAATGTAAAACCTGACTTCTTTGCAGAGATGACTTTAAAATCTATTGAGTTTGTTTCAAAATTATATGCTATGGTAACTTCTGAAGGCAATGGATGTCCTTCCGCAGTCAGTTGTTCTCTCACTACCGTTTGAAGCTTTGTATTAAAAACTTTCATGTCATCTCCTGTATCTAAGTTCACATACACAGCAACAGGGAAACTATCTTGCTTCTTTGTTTCATCATTATACCTCAAAACATTAAAGTTCTTCAATAATATTGTTCTTCCTGCTGGAATACTTCGAACCTGTCTGATTTCAATAGCTTTCTCACCTCCTACATACTCTACCCAGTGTCTTGGATATTCATAAGTATACTGACTTTCTTGAATTTTGGTTGGTTTCATCATAACATGTTCATAGTATATCTTTATACTCTTGTCAGTTAGACTCGGTGCTATGTTCTGAATATTTCTGACTTGCATTTTTAATGGAGATAAAATGAAGCATTTAATACATGACGTAGATGAAGACATGAATGAAACTACAGACAAACTTAACTCTTCTCTCATTCTTCCTTTCAGTAAGGACTATGAGTTCTGTTCAAATGGTGTTTATTTCTATTGTGGAAAGATGGGTTCAGGTAAGACATTTAACCTCATTCGTCATATACTCATAACAGAACGTTTAGGTCAAGATTCATATTATGACCAAATCATTATATCAGCAACTTCAGACTCTATAGACTCAACAGCGAAAACATTTATGTCAAAAGTTCAAGCCTCTGTCGTTAAAGTTCCAAACAGTGAACTCATTGAATTTCTTCAACGTTACATTCGACGTAAGAGGAAATATTATGCTATCGTAGAGTTCATACAGTCAGGAATGCAAAAGACTTCTGAGGAGATGGAAAGAATTATTGACAAACACCACTTACGTCAGTACTCAGGAGTTTACGATATGAAACGACTTACAAACTACATTCTATCAAAACTTTCAAAATACCCCTTCAAAAAATATCCTTCAAATACTTTGTTAGTTTGCGACGACTTCGCCGGAAAAGGTTTAGTGTCAAAACCAGACTCACCATTAGCTAACATCATAACTAAAGTCAGACATTACCATTTAACTGTAGCAATACTTATGCAAACATGGAGGTTTTTAGCTTTAAACATAAAACGTCTCATAACTGACTTCGTTATCTTTCAAGGTTTCTCACGCTATGATATTGAACTCATTTGGAAACAGTCAGGTATAACATTACCTTTTGAAGAAATTTGGGAAGCATATAAGTCTCTCATCTCTCCTCGTTCATACCTTGAGATTCATATCATGACTAATACCATTAAAGTCAAAAATATTCCATGGGAACGACCAACATTGTTTTAAAGTTTAACCTTCAATTGACTGATGGTAAACAAATTCCATGCATCTCTGTCGCCATTTCTGTTAATATTTTTGCTGTCATTCATATCATCCACTTCCCCATCCGTTAGCTTTTGAGGATATGCGTTAGAATAGCTGTTCTTAAATGAAGGCTTTTCACCTTTGAGAGCATAAACTCTATAACTTTCTGCATACTTTATGTTTGAACCTCCTGAGCCATCATTGACATAAATTTTTATAGGCTTCCACCCTTTGTTCATGTTCCTGCTTCTTCCCTTAGCTCTTTTGTTCAGTAGTTCTACATCTTTATACACAGCTCCTGTCTCAGTGAATTCAACAATATTTTCATTCGTTAGCTTTACATTCAAACCCTTGTCGAGTATATTGTTCATTTCATACATATAAAAGGTTTTTATTCTATATGAAATGAGAAGCAAATCCATCTTAGCTGGTGCCGTTAATGTTCCAATTGAACCAACATCAAATGTTGACTCACGAACGACAAACAATATTGTCATAAAGAACTATAGTTCAGAGTGTTTGAAAGAAAAAGAACCAGAACTTAAGTCGGGACCTTCGGTCTTGGAGCATGGCGCCGTGAATTTAAACACAACTTCAAACGCTAACGCTACATCAGATGTTAAGTTAGAGTATCCACCACTGGACCAAATTCTTTCAAGAGAAGCCAACGACAACCCTTACACAAATGTTCAAACAAATCCTTCAGATAACGTAGACCATTACCTTCTTCAGTTATAACAAACAATTTTACTCAAAGACGATAAGAAGCTTTTGGTAAATCTTATAAGCAAGAACCAAATAATTCTAACAAAGGAGGACCTTGAAAATGTTATCTCACGAATAACAGGGAAACAATGTGTCATTGACTATCTCGACCCTGAAATCGAATGCTGTGGTCAAACTCCACTATTCATGAAAATAGGTAACATCCGCATCATTGAAACACCAGGAACTACAGGAGTTGAGTTTAAGTATAAATATTCGAATGAATATACAAAACTTTCAACAGAATATAAGCTTTGTTTGAAATATGTTTTAGTAAATTAAAGCAGTCAGGAGGGCTCTTTGAGCCCATCTTGGCGCTTTGCACCGTCAGTCAAAAAAAATTTCAAGTTAGCAATTTGTAATATCTATCCAAAACTTCTTCAACAGTATCGAACTCATCTTCATAATGCAAACCTAATCTTATTGACTTGGTGCAGTTTTCACTAACACAATATTTTTCTGTTCTCTTGACTGACATAATTAACTCATCTGTTTCATCAAACAGCAACAACCAAAGTTCATGACCTAATACATAACATTCATACTTTATATTTTTAGCTCTGAGTTCTCTTGTAAGCTGTTGCATTTAATATTTTCTAAAAAGTCAACTTCAACAGTCATTCGCACTGGTGCCTTCAGTTCTACAGGCTCTCCTTGAAAGTCAACAAGTCTGAATTGCATGTCTTTCCAAATTATGAGGACTAATGCGAACCCATTTACCTAAATGAGTTGCTATGACAGGAACGTTTGGAATGAACATTGAATTGACTGCATAACAGAAGGATTTATATTCTACTGAACCTTTACTATTAACTCCTGAAATACCTGTGACATTAGCTATTTAGACTCAATGTACAAACAATTACCATAACATACGTATGGAACAGATTTCATCTCAATCGTTTTGTCAACACTTTTCAAAGGAAATGTCATATGGTATGCACCCAAAAGAAGTTGTACTCTATGACTCATTCTTGGTATCTTAAACTCCTTCGCATAACTGAACTTCAAAACTCCTGCAATAAGTTTAACATTCATTAAGTTTTCTTCGTTATCCTTGTTTATTGTAGTATTTATGAGAGCATTTAACACTCCAGCTAATGTTTCCATCTTATATTCTACATTATTGTGAAATCTTATTTCGTGCTTCTTTCCATCTATTTCAATCTCCATGAAATCTGTTTCATCTGTTATGACAAAAGTTGCGATAGTATTGAAGTCAACAACTCTGAAAGCAAGCGCTTCATTCTGAAGACCTAAGTTTGTTTGTAGCTTTACTGTCCCGTATTCGTTTGGGTCTGTACTTTGCAAATAGAACAACATTTTATTCTCATTAAAATATGACTATTGCTGCATATGCGTATGAAACAAATGAAGCAAGAAGAGCACATGAACTAGTAAACGAAAACTCAACTTTAACCATTGAAGGCAATGATTTAGTCATTGACGATGGAAAAACTAAAAAAGTCATTGATTTCGATACTTTTAACACTTATGACCCATTCATTACAACAAGCAAGGTTCCCATCATAAATGATGGAACGGTGCAATATATAAATTCTACAGTAGATGCCTCATTAGTGAAAGTATTAAATGTTCTCATTGAATTGTTAAAGAGCTTTCGATTTGACGACAACATTAAATGCCTAAAGAATTTAGTCATGAATGAGAAACAAATTCTTGGCGTTGCTGGTAGCAGTAATGATGTACACCTTATGACATTAGAATATTATAACGAACATAAAGATGAACTGAAAGGAGAGAAGGGTGACACTGGACCTCAAGGACCACAAGGAATACAAGGAATACAAGGACCTCAAGGCGAAAACGGTTTGGATGGTGAAGATGGAAAGGATGGAAAAACTGCTAAATCATGGATATGGAACCTTATAAATACTGGTTTAACAGCTGCTTCATATGGAGTTCTTCAATACCAAATCGGAAAGATATGGGCAGTACTTGGTGAAGAAGTTTTAGATGACGTTAAAAATGCTTTGAACTTCATTTCAAATGGTTCGGATACTATTAAAACTTTATCTGGTTGGATGCAAGAAACAAGGAGTCAAATAGATACTGTAAGACGTATAGCAAACAATGCACGTACGGGATTGGATACTTTACGAGAAGCACAAAATACACTAAAGGAGCAAATGATATTCTTGGCTCAGTATCAGACATGCATGAAGATTGGCTTAAAGGTATTGACAAATCTTTAAAAAATCACAGTCAGTCTATTGCTGACTACAAGAAAAGTATAGATTTTTTACATAGTGCTATGGACGTACATGATGGAAGCATAAGGAACTTACTTAATGCTAACAATAACTTACCAGGAACTATTAAAGCATTTATAAAGTCCTTTGTAAAACCTGGTGCTCTAACATTTAGGTCTTTGAGAGCAAGAGCATTGAAGTCAAGAGATGCAGAAACTCCAACAGAACCTACAGAAGGAACTGAAACAACAGAAACTCCAAAAGAACCACCAAAACCAACAGCTAATGAAATATTGTTCGAATATTTTCCAAGGTACTCTGTTCTCATTGCATACATTCAAGAAATACTTAAGAAAGCAGACTTGACTTTAGGAGATGATGAAAGTTCTGTATATCTTTCGTTCCAGTTTCAAATAGCAGAACTTTTGAGACAGATATGCTTAATGTATGACAACATCTCTGATTTCACAAGATATGATGACGACCATGACCCCGAACACGGTGAAGAAGAAGTTTTACAAACATCCATTAAGACAGGAAAGGTTTTAACTCAAAGTCTCATTATTGACACCAAAGATGGCGAAGTGGACGTTCTTCAAGAGCTGAAGAAAAATACTTCTTCGGGAGGTGGTGGTAGGCATGAACTTGAAATAAATGAGATAGAAGAGAAATTAGCCGAAAAAGCAGATAAAAACCATGTTCATTATATAAGTTCAGACGAACAGATTATAACGGACTACCATGGATATTTAACACAGGATGAAGAAGTGAAGACGGAAGATGTTAATGAAAGAAGATATAAATTCATTCGTGCTAAAGGTTATGACATACACTGTACTGTACAGTATGACACAGGTAAAGCACCAGAAGCATTTGGTTATAACGATGAAATTTATGCCTCTAGTTTCTTTGTTAACGGTGTATTAGTTGAACCAAGATTTACTTTGAGAGTTAAGGCAAAAATAACTTTTGAAGATGCTATTAAAAGTAAA
The DNA here is from genome assembly GCF_026262505.1 of Trichomonas vaginalis G3. Classification (NCBI taxonomy): domain Eukaryota; phylum Parabasalia; order Trichomonadida; family Trichomonadidae; genus Trichomonas; species Trichomonas vaginalis. The sequence goes on along the minus strand of NC_067206.1, from coordinate 37,331,307 downwards.
GCTGACAAAGATGAACTTGAAGCAATGAACAAAGTTTTGAAATCTCATAAACACAATATCTCCGATATAAATGAACTTCAAGCTACATTAAATAGTAAAGCTGACAAGAACCATACACATGAATCCTTCACTACTGTTAGAGCAGACGACATAATATTGAACTATACCCTTGGTTCAAGTGCACCTTTAGAGAATCCAAGTACAAGCGTAAAAGATACACTAAACTCCTTAAATAGTAAATGTATGAACATTGAAGGTCATGCCAGAAACTTTGAAACACATGAACTACCAGCAATGTTAGATAAGAAAGCTGACAAAGAACATACACATAACTCCTTCTCAACTGTTGCTATAGAAAGTATTGAAGGAACGGTTGGCGGAACTGGTGGGATGCATTAATTATATAACCTCCTAACTTTCCACAAGGTTTAACATCGAATGAAAACATAACAACGAAGAAAGAAATTAGCTGTAAAAATGTTTATGTCATGGATGATGAAAATAATGTTAAATTCACTGCTCAAGATTTATATGATAAGAAAGCAGACAAAACAGAGCTTCAAACATTAAAGACTGAAATACTTCAAACATTATATCCTATAGGCTCTATTTATACGTCAATGAATTCAACAAATCCAGAAACAGTTTTAGGTTTTGGTACGTGGAAGCAGATTGTAGATAAATTCTTATACTGTGCTAGATATTCAAAGCAAACAGGAGGTTCGAAGAAAATTAAAGAAGCAAACCTTCCACCGCACACTCATACAGGAACTACAAACTTTTCTGGCGACCATAGCCACTCATTAAGAGACCACCCATTATACAACTCAGACTATGAAGCAGGCAATGACGTTTTATCTCCATCTTATAACAATGCAGCAAAAAAGATTTTTCGACCAACTGAACCAGGAGGAAATCATTCACACACTTTCACAACAAATCCAACAGGCTCGGGTGCAGATTATATGCCACCATTTGTGACTGTATTCGCATGGTACCGCGTTCATTGAACGCGCTTGAGCCTAGAATAAAATCTTTAACTTTACATAAATGAGCTTGAAAGAAGTATTCAAACAACATCCATGGAGGTCATTTAAGAAATTCAATGAAGCTGCAAAGAGTTGGGGATTTACTAACAGAGCTGAAGTGAAAAGGTTCTTTGACAAAAATGTTGTACATCAAACAAAAATAAACCCTTACGACTACTTTTTACCAATTTACTCCAACGCTCCTGACGCATACCAATTTGACACTCTCATTCAAAGCAGAAAAGGAGGACATAAACCATTCCTCATCTTCATTAATGTTAACACTCGTAAAGCATATGCATATCCAATGAAAAATAAAGGAACTCATGAAGTGTTAAGAGTTTTACAAAAGTTTGTAGCAGAACATAGCCCAAGTACTTTAACATCAGACCAAGACAGTGCTTACCTCAGCAATGAAATCACAGATTTTCTCATTAAGCATAACATAACTCACTACACTACTGAAGACCATAACCATAACATACTCGGCATCATAAACCGCTTCATAAGAACGCTCAGAGATTTAAACCAAGAGCGAGACTTTACCGAAGAAACAATGAAACATTTTCTCGAAGTATATAATTCCTCAACACATTCTACAACAGGACATACACCAAATTCAATGACACAACAACAAGAAGAAAAGTATATACAAAAGAAACGAAGTCAAACACAAAATATCAGAAATTCAACACAATTTACCATCATTCCTGGTACAAAAGTTCGTGTAGTTCTTGACGACAAACCGTTGACAAAGAAACGTTTAAGGTTAAGTAGAAACTATTATATCGTAGACTCTACGCAAAGTAATGGATATCTTATAAAAGCTGCTGACGACTCTATTGCGTTTTACACTCGACATAAATTAGTTGAAAGTAGTAATGGCAAACTTGCTGAAACCATTGACGAAGCAAAGCGAGGAGTGGTTATTGAAATACTTGGCTATAACATAAACGATGACACTTATAAAGTAAGATATAAGGAGGCGTTGAAGATGTTATATACCATCTAAGAACTTGAGAGAGTCAAAGTCAACACATCTGGGACCATTAGAGCGGGAGTACTGGAAAGACAAAAATAAGCCAGAAAGAATAAGAAAATTCTTCTAAACTTTTTCATTAGATGTAAATCAGACATGAATGAGAACAGTCATGATATCATTAATGGTACCATTTATTTTAACATAAAAGACCGCAAAGCGCGAGGACGAAGTCCATGACCAAAAATATAATTGAGGTTGAAGAGGTGAGATTTCACCCGTTTTTTCACCTGTTTTTTCACCCTCACGAATTTTCATGAATTTCCTTAAGATAGAAAAAATAAAGTTAGTTTTATTTTTATTTTTTTTTATTTGTATAAAGATATGATTTCAACAATCGGCACAACAACAATTCAAGCCACAAAACGGCGGGACTCTGTCCACAACTACAGCACCAAACTCGCTAGTCATGAATCCTACGTCAATGTTGGTAGAGATGAAAAGCTTTATTCCTTCTTCATATAACTTTTGAAACAGAAATCCAGAAGATAAAGCAAGAACTTTTAACAAGTAATTTAGACTGTAGTGCGAAAGATGAAACAAATGACAGTATCTTTATGAAATGGAGGACCTCATCGACCATTTGCCTAAACTACCTGAAATCAGCAGCAAAAACTAACTATTCCTGAATTCGACGAAATTGAAGTCAAAGCAACTGACTCAGTAGAAATTAAGAAATTCATACGTAAGTAAATTATGAATTCCTTGGTTTTCATTGCAACCATAAAGTTATGGACAAAGATTGCGACATGGTTTATAAAAATATTTCTGACCTTTACATCCGAAGAATTTAAGACAAACGATAACTTTGTTTCATTAGTTGCAAAATGGTATGGCAGATAAGAGATAAAGATAGAAGAGGTAAGGTATGGAATGAACAGATAAAACCAGCAGCTTTTGAGTTAAAGAAAACCATTGACGCCTTAGTTGTTCTAGCTGGTTTTATTTCAATGTATAACGCAAAAACGATGCCGCAATGTTCAAAATGTAAAGCAGCAATAAGAAAATATAACTACTCAGTCAAAGAGATAGAAAGAATGCGAAACGACTATGCAGACTTAAAGAAAGAAGCAGAGAAGCCGGTAGAAAATAAAATGGACATGCTGTCATTTCTGAACAAAAACTATCCAACTGCTGACGATTTCCTTCTGTCTGACGTCAAGAAGAAATATAAAGAAACCTTCGGCATTGTTAAAACATTCGATGTACTAAAAGAAGAAATAGAAGCTACGAAATTGTTTAGGATTTCAAATATACATCGTACAATTCATGTAAAACGCTTGTGAAAAAAGAGGTGAAAAATTAGGTGAAAAAACAGGTGAGATCTCCCCTCTTCACCTAAAAATTATTTTTGGTCAAAGCTTCCACGAGAGAAAAGATTCCTCATTCGCTAAGGATTCCAAAAATGAAAAAATCATTGATTTCGGCTGAGAAAAAACAGCAAAACCCTTCTTCCACGGGAACAAAGAAATAAAGAAGAAATAAAGTAAATTTTTTATTTATTCCCGTGGAAGATAGAGCACTTTTATGACGCTTTTTATTCACGACAAACAAGACAAACAAAGAAAATAAGAAAATACGGCGCTGCCGCGGTTCGAACCACAGACCCTGACCCCTCCATAACACCACCTTAGATCACTGTGCTACGTAGCCTGTCGACATAAGATTTTATAAATTGCATATTTGACGTAAATTTATTTCCATCTAGCTTCCCACCGCATAAGATATTCATACGTGTTTGTAAGACATTCATTAAACTTCTTTTCTATTGCATCTAATCTTGCGTTATTTTTTTCAATAACTTGTCTGTATTCTTCATCATCTCCAGCGGTGTTTGAGTCTTCACGTTTAAAATATTCATCCAATTTTTTATCTACAAATTTTATTAGTGTTTGATTCACTTCGTTATGATAACGGTCATATTCTTTCAATACGTAAGTGAAGACAAAATGCGTCGTACCTTCAATCTTAAAGCTTAAAGAACTTTCAACACAGTTTTGAGGGTCTGTCAGTGCGTCAATGAGATAGTATTCGAAGTCAGTCAATAATCTTTTTAAAGTCATTTCATACAGGATAAAATTTAATGATATATACTGAAGAGTTGGAGAAAGAAGAAGATAAAGATATGGTTATGTTGCATTTAGTCAGAAGAAACAACAAGAGCTTTTATGACTTAGCTAAAATATATAAATCTGACAGAAACTGGTTCTATCGTGAAAACTTACCGATTTCAATGACACCGAATGAGCAAATAAAGGAAATTGTCAAAAATACTCTTCCTCAAACACACTATGACATCAAAGGTTGCACAATACTTACATTCAAAGAAGACTTAACATTACTGAAGGAAAAAATAACAGAATATTTCGAAAACTTCAAAGAGGAAGAATAAAAAAATCTAAGCTAATTTTATTTTTTTTTATAAAATTTTATCTCATATGAAAGAACATGAATTTAGAATATTCGGAACTCATGACAGAAGAAGAGAACGAACAACATGTAAAAGATTATGCAAAATTTCTGAAGACATACAAAGCATTTAAACAATATCTAAATGCTTCTAAAGATTATGCAAAATTTCTGAAGGTATATAAAGCTTATGAAAAAGCGTATGAAAAGTTTATACATTGGGGAATTGTTGTAAAATATCGATATGAAGACTAACCAAAAATATATTTTTGCTTAAATAGCTTCAGGGTCTATTTCTTCAACCATTTCACTTCCTTCGTCAATGTCAATAGAAGCTTCTTCAACCTTTGGTAAGAATTTCTGTATAACATCTTTGTTCGTTATTGTCTTCAGAGATGAAGGATAATATTTCACATTTGTTTCACCCTTCTTATATTCTTTCTGTTCGGAAAGATTTAAAGCAATACTGAAGAAGTCAACGTTAGAGTTCTTTATGACAGTATAATGAGTATCTTTGACATTCACGAAGAAACTCTTTTGTTTCAAAACTACTGCTAACTCTTGTGAAGTATAACGTTTGCGGTCAATGACGATAGCTAATGGTCTGACATACTGACCAAACTTAGATTCTTTCACAAACTTCTTGTTAAAGATAACATTAACATTTGAAGCATTATTGAACTCATTCTTGATGGCAGTAGCGAGAGCATTGTATGAAAAGAACTTGCAATCTTGCATGTGTTTCATTAAAATAAAAATATTAAATTATTTTGAAAAATAACTTTAAAAAAATCTAATCTAATTTTTTCAAAAAATATTTTTTTTATTTCCTACTAAAGATGTATCGGAAGTTGTCTAAGTTAGAACACTCGGAAATAAAACAACTTCTTACAGAAGCTAATATAGATGTTGCAAAGCATTACGCAACAAACAAAAAAGCACTCGCTGACTTCATTAAAGACTATAATGGTGCAATAAGTTATGATAGAATTCATGAGTTCATAAAGCGCAACGCGGCGAGGACGAAGTCCATGCAAGAGCATTTCCTTTAAATGACGTTGCTATTGACTTATATCATAGACGTTCAGTACCTCATGAAGTAAGAAGAGAAATGTTTGACATAACAAATGCGAACGTTGGTGAAACAAGAAGAAGAGACGACACACTGAAACAACAGAGAAGAGAGATGTTTAAGAGCGCTATAGAACAAGTTCGCAAAGCTAACGATGTCCATTCGTTCCATTGACGACAAACCAAAAGAAGGTGAGAGATGGTTAAAGAAAGATGAAGAGAATAGGAAGAGAAATGTGAAGTCAGGCAATAGACTCATTGACTTTAACATCGAAGCTTTAGATGAACCAAACAGAGACTACTTACACAAACATTTCGGTAAGGTTTTCATGAGACTCTTAGAGAAAATTAAAATAAACTCACAACAGAGATGGATGGTATGTTATAAACTTGGTGGAAAGTATGAATGTTCTACGTTAAACCTCAATAATATTGGAACATTACTACATCAGCTCTTGAAGGAGAACTTTATATCAGAGATAGAAGCAAATGCTGCAGGTATTGTTGAAATGCACTATGACTTCTTCTTGACAAACATAAAGAATCTTACTGAAATAAAGATGTATGATTTAACAGAATATGAAGGCTTAACGATGTCAGATGTAAAGAAAGGCAAACCAAAAAAGAGACCATATAGAGATGAAAGCACACTGACAAATGACCAGAAAGCCATTTTGGAAGCTCTTAAGCAAACAGGAAACCCAGCACTTATAGAAAGCTTTTGGAAAGATAATGGTGAAAAGAAGTTTTATAAGAAGAGAAGCGGTCAGTTCTGGAAGTATCTTTGCACATTACCTATAAATCTTGAACGCTACCAAATTTCAATGAATTGAACAAAAGAACTGCACACTTATGACAGAAGACAATTGTTTCGTTTATGCTTGCATTCAGGCTGGAGTAGATGGAGAGACTATTGACCACATGAGAGAAGTCATTCGTGTTAGAGACTTTCCTCAAAGTAAAGTACAAGAAATTTCTGACGCAACAGGTATAGCATTTAATGTTACCATTGGTTACTTCAATGACTCAAGACATAATGAAATAAAGAGATACATACCAAAAGAATGTGAAACTGTTCGAACTATTGACTTACTTCTTGTTGAAGACCACTACATGCTAAATGAAAGATTACCAATGACAACATATTTCATTCGCAACTATATAGAAATTCTCAAAGCTTGTGGTGGAATGAACCTTGAGAAACAGATGAAGATTTATACAAAAAGAGAAGATAAATATGTAGTTCGTTATGATAGAACAACACCGTTATGGGATGTTATGAAAACATTGTGGGAGTGCAAATATTTCGAACCTATTTCTTATGGAGAACTTTTCACATATACGACTGACTTATATAAACAGAACCTTGCACCATTTAAAGATTTGACATATGCTCCAAAGTATTGTGTACAACTGAAGAAGAAAGCCGAGTCAAAAGAAGTAAATAAAAATAAGTGCAAGTTCATTCCTCAGCACGTTTTCTTTGCTGACTTTGAGTGTAGCACAGACGGCTTTCATAAAGCTTTTAACATCTGTTATGACAGTGAAGATGGTTCAGTGAGTGAAAGCATTTGGGGTCAGAACTGTGCAACAGAATTTTTGGAACGACTTCCTGACAAGAGTTTAATATATTTCCATAACCTCAGTTATGATATAAACTTCATCTTAAGACACATGACAGAAGTGAAAGGAACTCCCATCATTAAAGGTTCACGAACAATGCAAATAACTGGCTTATATAAAGGAAGGGCAATTATTATAAAAGACTCTTACAGTGTTATAAATAAGAAGCTTAAACTATTTCCTGCTATGTTTAACTTACAAACAGGACCGAAAGAAGTATTTCCATATAACTACTACAGCAGTACTTTGTTAGCAAATGACAACAGAACTGGTGTCATTTCTGAAGCATGTAAGTTTATCCGGGATGCAGATACATTCATGAAAAACATAGATTCCATCAAAGGTTGCAGAATAGATGAGAACCACTTCGACTTAGAAAAGTATAGCACATTTTATTGCAAACAAGATGTAAGAATTTTAAGAGAAGGTTTTGTTAAGTTCCGCAATGACATATTGAAAGAATTTGATTTAAACGTTTATGACTACGTTAGTATTTGTTCAATTGCTAACAAATTATTTGAGAACAGAGTGTACTTCCCGAATGGAAATTTATATGACCTCTCAAATAAACCAAGAGAATTTATTTCACGCTGTATTCAAGGGGGAAGATGTATGCTGTCAGATAACATTAAACAAAAGAGCGAAAAGAAACTCATTGCTGACTTCGACGCTGTTTCATTATATCCATCCGCTATAGCAAGACTTTATACTTTAGAAGGTATTCCAAAGGTTATGAAGAAAGAAATGTTAAGCACAGAGTATCTCATGAGACATTTATTCGATGACGACCAAAAGGAACCCATTGGTGAAAAGTTTATGTCTGGCTTCTTTGTTCTCATTAAGATAACAGAGATTGGAATACATAGACACTTTCCTTTAATAGTTTGTGACCCTGAACTAAATCCAGAACTTAACGTTCCCAGAAGTTCAAACACTTGCTGTTAATGTATGTTGACCATATAACATTACAAGACCTCATAAAATATCAAGGTGTCAAATGTGAAGTGTTGCAAGGATACTATTACGATGGAAACAGAGATATTAGAATAAGAGATGAAGTAAAGAAGTTGTTTGAGTTAAGGTTAAAGTATAAGAAAGAAGGAAATCCTTTGCAAGAAAATATAAAGCTCATTCTGAACAGTATTTATGGCAAAACTATTCTATCTCCTATTGAGTCAAAAATAACCATAGTAAATGACAAAGATGCTATAAGATATGCCATCAGAAACTACAACCATATAGTGAAGTTCGAAGGTTTGGATGGTTCAGATAAAACTATTTTCAAGCTAACGAAAAGCATTTGCAGACACTTTAACTTCTGTCCACTTGGTGTTAACATTCTGTCTATGTTGAAGAGAATAATGTGTGAAGTATTCTGTACTGCTGAGGACTTAGGAATGGACATCTTTTATAGCGATACGGACAGTATGCATCTCTACAATGAAGATATCCCTCGTTTAGCTGAAGAGTTTGAGAAACGTTATGGAAGAGTTCTCATTGGTAAAAACCTTGGTCAATTTCATAGCGACTTTGCAGAAATCACAAAAGATAAACAAAGTTTAGCATACAAGTCAATATTTTGTGGAAAGAAGACTTACATAGACTTACTCACGAATGATTTAAATGAAGTTGCATTTCACTGCAGAATGAAAGGCGTGAAGCAAGATGTTATTGCTTTAACCGCTAATGAAATGTTTCCTGACTCTGTTCAGTGTTTCTATGATGAAGATAAAGGTTTAATGGTTCCGCAAGGAAAATTTGACAAAGACTCTGAGTTCAGTGTTATGAAGTTATATAAAGCACTTTATGACGGTCAAGAGATTGGATTTGACTTATGTAAGTCATGTCAACCTTGCTTTGAAGAGAAGTTTAACTTCTCAATAACGACTAAAACAAGCTTTATTCGTAAGTTGAAGTTCTGAGGTCATTTATTTTTGTCAGCAATGAGGTCATTCGTGATAAAAATAAGCCGCTAGCGGCAAGGGCGAAGCCCATGTGGTCATTTACAATACTGCGATGGTAGAGTTTAAGAGTTGTGCTTCAATGTAGAGACAGTCCTTATGGTCTGGAGGTAAGAACACTGGGCAGTTATGGTCATGAGTGGAGAACATGTCTATCCAAAACTCACGATTGAAGCCAGTTAATTTATAGTATTTAGGGTTAGGAAGTGGTGAAGTTCTTGTATGACCAATGAACTCATTTTCAACTCCCTTACTTAAGTTTGAATATAATATAGCTTGCTTTCTATCCCAAATGCCAGGTGTTACAATCTTTGAAAATTCATTTTTCCTCGGAAGCATTGCATCATAATTGAAAACATTTTTGAAGTCTTCATTGGGTTCAGAGATTTGAAATCTTATACGTAATGGATTTTCTTTCTCTTTAGCGACTTCATTGAATGGTGAGAATACAACAAACTGACAGTCATGAGTTCCATCTTCATTTTCATTAAATTCATAATGAAAGTCTATAAGTTGTGGCTGACTACCTTCTTCTTTCAGTTGTGCAAGAAACTCACGTAAAGGCTGTAAAGTTTGTACTTCAATGTTAAACTTTTTCTCGAACATTTCATTAAATGAAATCATACATTGCAACAATGTTGTATCGTCTTTAAAGTATTTGTATATGTGAATGTTTTGGGCGCTTAAAGACTGTTCGTCATTTTCTATCTCGACTTGAAGTATAAAGTCAACCTTTCTGAAAGCACGTGTTATATACATAGATGTTATGCCAATGTACTTCTCTTCATTTATGTTCACAATCCAGTCTGTTGGAAACTTAAACGTTACTCTGTTCCCCTTTATTTTGACGTCAGGGTTTTCACTACTGAACGCAACAGATAAAGGTATTTGTCTATACATTTAATTCGGATAAAAATAAACCATTTACTCTTTCTTTGCTTCAGCTTCTTTAGCTTTTGCTTCAGCTTCTTCTCTAGCTTTCTTCGCCAGCAAACGTGGGTTCTTTTGTCTTCCAGCAGCTAATGCAGCAAGTTGTTTTTCACTAAGTTTTCTCTTTGGTCTCTCTGGCTTTTGTTCTTGTTTTTGTTCCTTCAGTTCGGATAAAATTTGCTCACGAATTTCTTTCTTCAATGCTTCAACATCTATAACCCCTTGGGTCTTGTCCGTAGGGCTTGTCTGAGTCATTTGACTGCAGATAAAAAACAAAATTAAAACTTTAACCGATGTAAAATGAGCTTGTCAAAATCAGAACGAGAGTCTATCATATTAAATGACGCAAGAGGAATACAACATCCTTTCTATTACGTAAGTCAGAGTAAAGATGGTAAAATATACGTAAGAAAAAGAAAGGTTCCATTAGCGAATGCAGAAAGCGACAACATTAAGGTGTATGGCAAGGGTGAAGTCCACGAAGCCCATATAAAACCTTCTGTTCAAACTGAAAAGTCAATAGAACCAGAAGAAAAGAAGCCAGATGTACTTTCAATAACGAACCAAGAGCTTATTGCAAAGTTCGTGAATTTCATTGAAAAACAAACCGAGTCAAAGAATCCTGACCCGCCAGTGAAAGAAGTTGAGACAAAAGAGAATGTACAGTTCATTGAAAATGTCAAGAAACAACTTCCACCACGAATGCCAAGAAGAAGAGTGAGAATAATGAAGTAAATAGATATTTTTATCTGAAGTAAATACATGCAGAACGAACAGTTAAACGAATTTACTCCAGCAGAGCATATTCATCAGATTCGCTCATATTTCGATATCATAGACAATGCAGTTCAAATTGGTGACACTAATAGAAAATATTCTGACGCAAAGATTCCATCACAACCTGGAACTGCTAAAGATAACACATGGGTAACATTCAATCTCTCACCTCCTGGTGAAAATATGTTGGACCTTTACAATACATTCATTACGTATAAAATGGAAGGTCAATTTATTGTAGATAAAGAAATTGGTTCAGGTTCCAATAAAACAAACCCACCAGGATTTTGGATTGGTTTCGATGACGCTTTCTATGCAGTTGCTGGATATCAAATCCTTGCAAATGGTCGTATCGTATATTCTCAAGACAACGCAAGAGAAGAAGCATATATAACTTCAAACTCACAAACTACCGAACAAATAAAGAAAGTAGATGTTTTCTCAAAGACTCGACATGAAGATGTATGGAGTCATTCGGGAACATGCAGAACAGGACAAATTGTTAGTGGTCCAATTACAGCAGGAAAATCATTTGATTTTAAGCTTCGTTTAAGAATTCCTGTTAGAAATTCCTTCCATTAGAAGCTATTCGATTTATTCCAGCTTTTGCAGGAAACATTCAGCTTAAAGTAAAGTTCAGTAGCGACGCCTTACAATGCACATCTATATCTGTAAATGATATCATTGCTTTCAATCCAACTCTTAAAGTTGCATTTGCTTCAGATTCAAATCCACCGACAAATAAATTTGTTCCATGGAATGAACCATTCACTATGATAACGAAGGCAGTAGAAGCTAGTGGAACAGTTACTATTACAACTGTAACCCAGCAACTATTTCGAACAAAGATGGATTTTAATGAATGTTTCATTCATCCAAAGTCATTCTCTTTAGACCCTAACATTTATACAGAACTTGTAGAACATTATACAAACGAGGCTTTATGTTTTCCTGTTAAAGTTATGGATTGGATTCCTATGGACGGTTCATTCTCAAAGAATACAGATAGTTCAAGTGCAACATTTACAGCAGCTTATACGCCTATTAATGTTAAAAGTATTTGGGCACTATTTAGAAAGAAAGACAACTATTATGTTAATTTTGAGAACCCTAAGTTTAAATATCTTCAGCTTTCCATGGGAGCTTATGGAAATATGCCTGCAGAACCTGAAAAATCATATGGACCTGTATTTTATGAAATGGTTGCGAACGCTTGCAATACAAACAATGATATGATAGGATTTAATGAAGATGTTATGAGGTCATTGGTGGATGATGGTAGTGTGGAACATAAATGGGATAGCTATGACAACACACATTTCTTATGTGGTTTCCAACAGAAGTGGACTTTTGCTTCCAGCAAGGTCAAACATCTACTGCTCCAATAACATACAAATTGTCTGTTAAAGGACCTATTGAACTAGCAACTGAAAATGTACCAAAGCCACTTATTGGATTTATGAGGGATTGTTGCTTTGCCATTCAGGTGCGTGCTAATGGCATCCCCATAATAAGATTAGATGACTATAACTTAGCTACGGACGACAGTGAGGAATAAAGGATGAACGTTTATTTTAAAGCTTATAAATGAGTTCTTCATCAAGCTCTCGTGAACCTTCACCATCTATGAAACAAACTTTACCAAACGATTATGGAGCACCTATTGAATATTTCTTACGAGCTGCACAATGGCAAAGAGCAGTCTCACCAAGGTTAGGTGTTCCACCAGCTCCTGTCAAAAATAGCATTTGGTCAAGTCCTTATATAAGATATGGTCTCCCACTAGGTTTGCTAGCTACAGCAGGAGCAGTTATGATGTTGAAAAGAAATAAAGCAAATGTTGTAAATAATACTGAAGTAGCTGAAGTTAAACAAACTCCAACACCTTCGCCAAAACCAACGCCTTCACAAGCAAAACCTTCAATGACTCCTGAACCTATGGAAGTACAAACTCCTGTTCAAAAGTCAACTCCTAAACCGACTCCAACATTTAAACCAGAACCTACTCCTCAAATAAATCGTAAAACTCCTGCGTTTCCTTACTGAAAAAATAACGTTATTTTTATTTAATATTAAAATTTTTATTTGATTGAAATGACAAATAAAGTCACTGAAGCAATGAAACAAAAGTTTTTGGTAGAATACATTAAATCAGGAACTATTCCAGAAGGTTTTTACATTCATACTATGAAGGATGGTAGAGTTCAGTTTAGAAAGATAAAGCAACCATTAGATAAAGAAGGAATTTTGAGAAAGATTAAACTTCATGAGGACAACATTGCTAAACTTAGGAAGAAGTTAGAAGAGTTGGAGAAAGGAAGAGAGTTATAAAGCAATGAATTCAACAGGGTGAAAAAACAGGTGAAAAAAGAGGTGAGATCTCACCACTTCACCTAAATTTATTTTTGCGCTATGTTTTCATACGTGTGGGAGTGGTGATATCATTAATTTTTAAGTTTATTTTTTATTTTATTTTTTATTTTATTTTTTATTTTATTTTTATATTTTATTTTTATTTTATTTTTATATAAATGACGAAAACTATTGAGATAACAAACTACAACGGTCATGAGTTCAAGAATTTGTTCTTCGTTCCTCGTGAAAATACATTCTATCAGATACGAGGGAGAAAGGGTAAAGTTAGTTTGAGCGTTTATGAAGGAATGAAGAATGGAAAGTTTATACAAGCATACGATACAAACGGTAAACGTGTTTCATTAGCTTTGTCAAAACTTACTAACATTTATTTTGACAGTGACTTTGACTCTGACGATTGGAGCGACAGCAGCGATACTGAAGAATATGAACTATTGTGTGAAGCACAGCAATGGGAAGAGTTGCAATACTTTTGTAAGTGAGAACGTTTATTTTTTACAGTAGTTAAGTGAAGTGGTTGGCGGCTTTGTAAATATTTAAGGTTAAGTTAGTGTTGTCGTTTGTGTTGTAAAATATACGTTAATGGTTTTGTAAAGTGTCAAAAACGCTAAGTGGTGTACGGAGGCGCGCAGTGCCTCAGTACACGACTTAGTCTTACTAACTGTTTTTGCCAGACGAGTTGGATGATATTCAACAAATCAAGGACTCAGTTCAGCAGTTCATTGAAAAATACAACAATACACCACATTTATCTCTCGATATTAATCCAAAAACGAATAGTAATTACACTCCTAACGAATTATTCGAAGTTTCAAAATTTTGGTACGAGCCAGAAATGCAAAAATGGGAGTTATATATCAAAGACGAATGGGTCTTAGCAAAATTTGAATAATTACATCATTTTAAATGACTACTAAACAATTTTATTTATGATCAAATTTTATATATTTTTTTGGATCAAATCCATTTTAATAGAATTTATATACTATTCATCTATTAGTAAACACTACCGTATATTATTTTTTAAGCTATCTTTTTTTTTGAACTTTTATTCAAATCTTTGGTCGCAAGAAGAATTGCATGATAAATAAAAACATTTAATCAAAGTCAATTTTATTTTTCATATTCAAATGGACTGAGTGTTAACATTTAACATTTTTTGCTAATTGTCGTCAAAAATTAGGCGTAAAGCAAAAATTAATATTTCATATGGTTTTATGATAGATAAGCATTATATTCCCACTCATTATATTCGTAAATTTTGAGGTTTATCCTTCGCTTTTAAGATCATTGAATTTGATTTTTATATAAAATAGTTATATATTAGAAAATAATATGAGTTTATGTGATATTATTTTTCAGAAGATTTCATTCTATCTGCCTATGAAAAGTACTCTCAAAACTAACTTTTTCCTAATTATAATTAAATCTAGAATATTGTATTATGCTTAGTATTATTTCATTTTTCTCATTCAATTTAGAATTTACAAATGTCAAAAAATTGAGAGCTGTCACTTTTGATGAATTTCTGTTTATTACAATAGAGTCATTTCGATACAAAAGTAAAGATACAATTCTCTTTCCCACTCCAATACAGCTAAAAATATCTCTAAATAGCACTTTTTCAATTCCTAATAAAATGAGGTATAATTCATCAAATTTACAAACTGAAAAGATATATGTACATAATGGAAGAACTTACTCTCTCATTATACACATTTATCCACAATTTATTTAGGATATACAACAATATTCTCAGAAATTAGACACTCATTTTGATGATTATAGAAAAAGGATAAAACTCTTATGTGGGTCCAAAAAAATCGCTTGTTCGAGAACTATAAATTAAGATAATCTCTAAAAAAATATTTATTCAAATAAATATATATATATAAATACTCTATTGTTGCTGAACATTCTTTCTAAATCTTGATATAGAAGCCTCATCACCACCCAACAACTGAACAACATACTCGTTACTGAGTGTTTTGGCAATTTCAAGAAGATTAGAAAGAATTTCAGGACTAATTAAATTAATAATAAATGGAGAAGAACCGAAGACAGAAACAGACGACTTCTGGAGCAATGAATTATCAATATTCTGTAAGTTTGTTGCAGCCTTTGCGAAGAAAATCACGTCTTCTTCATCACATGGCGGCGGCATTTTACTCAAACAAACTTTAAGAACATTTTGATCAATTTCTATTCCATTTGCAGCGATACAAACCATTGCCAAACAAGCATTAGACGATATCATTGTTTGTGTACTATTTACATCATTATTCATCATATTCACGAAGAAAGACAACTCTTCTTCACCGAAGAAATTGACATTCAATGAACTAAATATAGCAACAATCGCGTAACAGTTTCCTTTCATGTCTGCTGTCAATGTCCTTGCATTCTCCATTATATACTTCAATCTTCTGATGACATCTGGTATTATATCATTGAAATTATCAACAAAAACAAAAGACAATCTCGCGATAGCCAAAATTGACAAAATTTTGTTGATGTCGTATTGATTTTCAACGATATCAAGAAGAGGCTGTACCAAAGACATTATCTCTGCATTGCATCTTTGTGCGAGACCTCCAATAACAAAGCATTTGAAGAAATAGAAGAAAGGAGAAGCGATTTCTTTGTCAATTACATCTTTTTCATCCAAAAAGTTTTTGTTTTTAGATGAAATCACGTCTAAAATGAAATTGAACAATTGTGAGACTCTTTCATCATTTACGTATTGTCCGCAATTAGCTATAACAACAGCTAATGATGAAAGAAGACTCGAACAAATGTCAATATCAGTGGAATTATCAATTGACGCGTATAAACTGGAAATTATCTGTTCAGGGTTAATTTGAAGAACAGAAAGACCAGGAGCAATGTCATTGATTGCATCGCATGCAAAGGATTGTTTCTGTTCATCTTCATCAGTCACCCAATTACATATCATGTTGATTATTTCTTCAACAATATTTGAGGGGATTTTAATCGGTGATGCTGTAATGAATGCGGCCAAACAAACCAAGATACAGCCTTGTACTTGTGAAGACTTGGATTCATTCTCCCGGGCCTTCTCATCATCAGTTAATAAAGTGTTTCCTGTTATATCCGAAGCGATGAATGGAATTAATGATTCAGATAACTGAGGAATGAAATTTTCCAAAGTTTCTGGCATAGTTATTGCGATGTTTCTCAAAGCAATCGATACTGATTGGGCCAAATCGATGCTATCAGGGGTAACGCAATCAACCATTGTCTGAAGAAAGTCTTGGATGTCATTTGAAGCCAAGTTTGGATTCATTTTACATAAATAAGAGAATAATTCAAAACATGGACCGAAACAATCGCCGTTTTTGATGATAGCAATGATAATATCCCTTATATCATTGTATAGATTGCCTTGGTCACCATTGTATTTCGAAATCAGCTGGGAAATGACAGAGATATAATATGATAAATCTTGTCCTTGTTCAAACATGGTTTGGATGAGTTGTATCAATGCGTAGACAACTTGTGGAACATCACTTGGCGATTCGTCGCTGTTTTGAAGGATTGCTTGCAATGTTTTAAGAGATTCTTCGTTTTCGTGGAGATTTATCAAATAAGTTGTGATTTGATCGATAAATCCGTTGAAGAATGATGGTGATGTCTCCGAAATGTCTGACATTGTAACGCATGTTGCTGAAATTATACTTTCATCTTCAATTTCAAGACATTTGAAGAAAACATCGTTCAAAATGTCCGGAGCGAACTCTGCCAAAAGAGATCTGGCACCGTCTGATAAATAGGCGAAGATTTGGACTAAAACTTGAACTAATACGATATCAGGAGAATTTGACTCCAAAGTTTCTTGCGCGTTGGCCAGGATCTCGGCGATAAGGTCTGGAGCAATGTCTTCCTCTGATGCAAGGATTGTAAATAAGACATCAGTGAAATGAGGTTGGAAATTTTCTCTTCCTTCCTGATTGCATTGTTCGACAGTAAGATTGATGGCAGTGGGGATAAGATCTTCAAGGAAGGATTCTGCAAGCTTCGGATTGTGGTCAATGACGGCATTTAAGACACAAAGACAATCTAAGCGGATTTTCCAGGAAAATTGGTCATCAAAGAATGTCTGGAATGTAATATGGTATATTTGTTTGAATGATGGCTCTAAAACTTCAAATCCTTCTTCAGATCTGATCATATAAGCAATTGTTTCCGTAGTTTGCGATCTTTCATCTTCTGAAGCACCACCAATGATGGCACGTTCGTATTCAGCTTGAAGAGCTGCATGGAATTCTTGATTTGTCTTGAAAATCTCAATATCGCATTGACGCTCGAGTAAACTGAGGAATAAGCCTAAGCCAAGAATTCTTACGTTAGGTCTATCATCAACACGTAGAGAAACTGTAATTGCTTGCATTAATCCCGGTACAAATTCTGACATTTGATCAGCACTGAGTTCTTTGTTGATATTTGACCATAAAAGTAGACCTGTTTGAATTTGAAGAGGATCTTGTATGAAATTAGAGGCAACTTCGATTAATTCAGGAAATCCTGGTGAAGGAATGAGTTTTGAAAGCAACATTGTTGAAATAAAGATATACCATTTCTTAGACTCTTCAGAGACTTCACTTTGAAGTCCTTGTATAGCGATTGATTTAAGATAATTTAACAAATCAGCAGGAATTTCTTTATTTGCGTTAAAAAGTTCTTTAATTATGTTTTTGATGCCAATGACAGATATTTTTTGTACGTATTTGCTTTCACTTTGTAGATTTAATTCAAATAAAATACTAATATTTTCTGGATTGGAATAAATTTCGAGAATTATAGGAGTAACTTCATTAACTCCTTCTCCACCTGTTTCAAGTAGATGATAGCAATGAAGTAATGTATCTTTTGGAGAACTCATATCTTTTTATTTCAAAAGATTTTACAAAGATTTTTGACCCGTATGGGCGTGCAGCGCCTATAAGAGACACTTCAGACATTTAGTGTAATCAATATTGACTAGTGAGAGCTCAGTATATGGTTTGGTGGTTAAAAATAAGTATTATCCTCAATGCAATATATATGCTTCTATAAAATCTTTCAAATATTTTTTTTTGGAATTATAGCGAATAGACTATTCTGTCGACTTTGATTGTTTGGAATTAGGAGTAGGAAGCATCACATCATATGTTTAAAATACATAAAATGAAAAATATAAAATTCCGATCAATAAAAAGTAGAAATATTATAATTTTTAGTAGATTTTTAATATGAGTAACCTTAATACGTATTGGGGGAACAAATATCTCTTAAATATTTTAAATTCATAGAAATCTAATTATATTTTTCGTTTAATTACAACTTTAGCTAAGGTCGTCAAGCATCTTCATGCGGTCGACAATGGTTTGCTTGTTGCATTCGCCAACTTCACCAGCAACAATAAATTCATCAAGAATTGCGTAAACTTTATGGAATTGCAGGAGCAAATCTAACTCACGGACCTTTCCGAAATATTGGTCCATGACTTCTACGAAAAGATGGATGGTTTCGAGAATAGCAAACTCATTATCATTTGCATCAACGCACATGCACATGAAAAGAGCTGCGTATGGGCGGTAGATAATTTTGTAGTTCTTGTATTCGAGGACATTAGTTAAGTTTGAAGCACGGCGGCAAACAAGACGATGAATATCTGTTTTAAGCTTTTCCTTCTCAGCTGTTGAGTATGGGGTGTACCATTTAACGAGACGGACGGCACCTTGCCTGTTGAAGACTAAGAAAAAGCGAATCATTCCTTCGAAAAGTGAAGTTCTGTATTGAAATCTTTCTAACGATAGGATTTTATAAAAAACGCGATGGCACTTTTGATGCGTATCGTTATCTGAAAATGAGATTAATTTACCTTATCATTTCAGTTTCTATGAATACTACTAGCAGTATGAAATTAACAGGCAGCTGCTAAATCTCATTTCTTTGCTCTCATTTTTGGATTTACTGTGATTCTATAACATATCAAGAAATACTCTAAATATCTACAATATGACAAGCAGTATTGCTGCATATATATAAGTTACTCCGTTTACTAAATAAATTTGAAGTAAAAAAAATCAAATCTAGAGCAATTCTAATACTTGATATGAATATTCATCCTTCGGATTCAAGATATTGTTTCAACTCAGAAAACATAGCTTGGCTATACACAATTGAAATCAAAAAGTGATTATTTTTTTGAGATGGAATCACAAAAACAGATGATTAACTAGTTTATCAAACCAAATTCAGCTAATTATCCCTAAGAAGAGAAAAAGAGCAATTTCTAATAGAATTTCTTTGTCTTTTGTGACTATTGAGATAAATAATTTTAATTTAAAACCATTTAACTGATTTAATCTATTACACTGATGGATTCTATGTAAAATTAGGCATTAGGTTGTTTCAGTTCATTGCTATTTGCAAGCTTTTGGATGGAGATTCAGAAAGTTTACACAAAAAGTGCACGTTTAAAATAAAATCTCGTTTAACGACCGTTTATTTTACAAAAAAAGCTCCTGTCAACATCTCTGTTAATTCACAGAATTTTGAGCTGCAATATTATGTAAACGGTAACCCCTAGACCAATTTGTTCTATACTCTTTATAAAATCGTCTCTTTCAAAGAAAAATACAACGTGTCATGCATAATTATTTGATTTGGAATATCATTCTCTCATGTATATAAATCCACTCTGTTTATTCTATAACTAGAAGCATAGTCAAATAAATTTATGAGTGTAATCAGTCCATTCTGATTCTTTTCTTTCTTTGCAAAATGTCATGATGAGTTTATCTTTCATAAGATTTCATACAAAATTTATGCACATAGCATTTACATACGTTTATTAGTCTATGATTAAAAAAGAAATGAGATGTAGCCAGTGGTATTCAAATTTTGAATAGTACGATAGATTTTAAATCATGTTTGTTGAAGTGGAGATAGATGGTAAAGATCGAAAAAATGTCGATATCCAGGAGAACACAACAGTACATGATGTAAAAGAGCGTATTTCATCATTAATAGATGTACCGATAGATAATTTAGAATTACAATTTAATGAGAAGAAGCTGAACGATGATGATAATATCAATGGCGTCATAAATGCCGAATCACGACTAATCAAATGTTTAATTTCAACAAATAACGATTCTAGCGAAGATTTGTTAAAATACGAAAATATCTTCCCATTTGAGGATACAATGTATTCATCATCAAGCTTTCCATACTATTCGGAATCCAACTCAATTGTACATAGGAAATATAAAAATGATCCTGAATCTTTCGAATCAAGTATTATCTATATACAAAACATGGGATTTCCGCACAAGTTTGCAAAACACGCTTTACGGTATACTAAGTATGATGTTAAGGCTGCAATTGCATTACTTTGCGGAGTTACGATTGAAGAATTAGAAGGACGTCTTAAACCAGATGAAGATGAGGTAGAAGAAGAGGCTGCAGAAGAAAATACCGAAAAACGAAACAATACTGCCAAAACAGACGAATCTGAATCCGATTCCGCTGAATCAAGTGATGATGACTCATATTCTAGAGGCCGAAAGAAATCCCACAAGAAGGAGAAGGTCGATCCGGATTCAAATCCAACGTATGCAACTCATTGGACTCCAGAACAAGATGAATTATTATATTCAAAATGGATGAAGTATGGCAGCGACTGGACCAGGATCCTCAAATACTTCCCAGGACGTACGAAAGCAGCCGTTTCATTGCATTGGAATGCTTCTCTCCGACAAAAAATGATTCAATCAGGAAGATTAACTTACAACGATCTCGTTAGGATGAAAGTTCGTGCACCAATTGCTATTGATCTTGCTTCAAGCACTAGCGATACAAAGCCAGTTCGAAGGACTTCAGGGAGATCTCGCAGATCTAAGAGAAAAATGATAGATGATACAACGAGTTCGTCATCAAGCAATGAAGAAGAATCATCTAATTCATCAAATGATGCTTCTGATAACAATAACAATAGTAAATCTGATTCATCAAATTCAGATTCTCCGAAAGAAGAACAGAAACAAGAAATTGAGCCCGTAAGAAAACGACCAGGCAGAAAACCAAAGAAAGAAATAACAGTTTGGACCGAAGAAGACGATGAAAATCTTTTTAACGCATGGATGAATTTTGGAAACGATTGGGGCCAAATCTCTACATCATTACAAGGTAGAGATATGACAGAACTTGCTGTTAGATGGAATACTGTTGTCAAACCACGCTACATTAGTGAAGGAAAGCTTACAGAAGAAATGCTCAGATCTAAGAATTCCAGAGCTTATTCACACATGAGGCAGAAGGAAAATCCGTACGGCGAGGAAGAGAAGAAAGCTGAAAAGAAGAAGAATGATGGTTCCGATAACGAAAGCAACGAAGAAGAAACAGATGAAGAAGATAATGACAGCAGTGATAGTAGCGATGCACAACCAGAAGACTCCAGAAGAGGTAGAAGGAGAAGATCTAAGAGCGCTAGAAGCTGGACAACAGAAATGGACAAGATTCTTTTCGAAAAGTGGAAAATTTACGGAAATGACTGGGGAAGATATCAAAAGATATTCCCTGATAGAACTGCTGTAGCAATACAGTTGCATTGGTCGACAAAACTGAAGAAAAGTTTAATTAAAAAAGGATTATTAGACCCGAATACTAAACCACCAAGAGGTTTAGATTCTGATACTGAGGAGAAATAACACACAATATATATATTTAGAATTATTAAGCAAGTTATGCGTTATATAATTTGATTCATATTTGTTTTAAAATAAATACATTGTTGTTTTATGAAAAACTTCTTAATATTGGTTTCCCTTACTTTTAAGATTTTATTTATTTCGAATTTGAAATAATATTTCCGAGATTTCTCTGCATTGATGCATGAATGAATCGTTGTATAATTAATATGAAATGTGTTTAACAAAACCATCTTTTTACTTGCAAATATTCTCGATCCTTCCTGAGAAATGGCGAAGGTTAACATTTATAGACTTTTATAAGCTACTTTTAGAACTGGATAAGCGAGTATGATTTCTTTGATATGAGCAAACTCATCGGCGCTCTTTATGAATAAAAATGGTCTTTAAAGAACGTTTTCAGGGTTATGGGATTCTTCAGGAACATGTGTTTGAACAAATATATGTTTTAATATTTCTGATATGTAAATTTGGTATTCAGATATGACTCTCTCCAGTATATCTAGATATAAATCATGAATCGAAAGCTTGATTTTGAATATGAAATACTATTTGAAAGATTCCAATAATAGTATCGCTTTTTCCATATGAACCATATATTAATCCTACCTCAAAACTAGATTTTTTTTTTTGTAAAAAGTACCTTTTGGAAAATAAATAATATTTCTATTAATGACATATTATCTAATTTCAAAGAATCAGTTGATTTAGAGTGGCTGGAATATATAAATCTTGAATAATATAAGCATCCGGATGACAATCCTATTACTCTAGACTTTAATGTTGTTATCATGCCGTTTCTCATCAATATATTTAATCAAAATTCATAAATTACATCAGAAATCTTTGCAGTCACTGTTTTCACTATGTATAACATATGATTTTTTTTTTCTTCTAATAAATTTAAGTGGTATTTATATGTTAAAACGCAAATGTGTCCTCTATAAAAATTATTAATGTCCGACCAAGACGCTCATCCAAACAAATACGGCGAATTGCGAAGTAACTACAAATACTATATCGATATATACAATGCGTTATATCAGTTAAAAACGGAAAAAGAGGAAGAATTAAACTCGATTTACAAAATGATCAAAACAGAATTGATTGATTCAAATAAATATCCTCCAGAAAGTATGATACGGGGCATTTTAAATCTTGTTCCGTATAATAATCACTCTGCAAAGTCATATTTATCTCTTGCCAAACTCATATCAGATGAATATCAAATCAAAGAGGTCAACGAAGTTGCAACTATTTCAAACTTCTTATTTTATAAAGAATATGGAATCAAATTAAACAAATCTGATGACTTCGAAAAAGATGATCTTAAAAATCTGGACATTCATACAGAGAATACAATATACAAAGCAATTATGAATAATGACAAAGAAAATTTCATCATATTCACAGAACGAGATGGATTTGATAAAGATCAAAAACTTAATAGCGATTTATACCCATTTTCTTACGAAGGATATTCATTTCTTGAATTATGTTGTTACCATGGAGCAGTTGATTGTTTCAAGTTATTAAGATCGAAATTTAAATCCGAAATAACTGATTTATGTCTGGAATTTTCATTTTTAGGGGGAAATCCGGAGATCATGAGTGAATGTTTGAAATATCAAACACCAACTGATGAATGCATGTTTTATGCAATTGTTTCTCACAACATTGATTTTGTTACATTCTTGATGAACGAATACAATATAGAGATCAATTTAGAATATTGTGGACTTTGGGATAATCTTGAATCCTTTTTAGTTAATTTCGATCAAACTAATGATATAAACAAATGCTTTGTTTATTCATCAATTTTCAATATTCCATCCCTTTTGGAATACTTTCTTTCACATGGTGCGAATATCGATGAAAAAAATAAAGACGGAGAAACAGCACTTCGTAGAGCAGCATTGAATAATAGTAAAGAAGTCGCCGAAGTTCTCATTTCACATGGTGCGAATATCAATGAAAAAGATGAAGATGGAAAAACCGCACTTCATATTGCAGCATTGAATAATAGTAAAGAAGTCGCCGAAGTTCTCATTTCACATGGTGCGAATATCAATGAAAAAGATGAAGATGGAGAAACTGCACTTCATATTGCAGCATTGAATAATAGTAAAGAAGTCGCCGAAGTTCTCATTTCACATGGTGCGAATATCAATGAAAAAGATGAAGATGGAAAAACCGCACTTCATATTGCAGCATTGAATAATAGTAAAGAAGTCGCCGAAGTTTTCATTTCACATGGTGCGAATATCAATGAAAAAGATGAAGATGGAGAAACCCCACTTCATATTGCAGCATTGAATAATAGTAAAGAAGTCGCCGAAGTTCTCATTTCACATGGTGCGAATATCGATGAAAAAAATAAAGACGGAGAAACAGCACTTCGTAGAGCAGCATTGCGTAATAGTAAAGAAGTCGCCGAAGTTCTCATTTCACATGGTGCGAATATCAATGAAAAAGATGAAGATGGAAAAACCGCACTTCATATTGCAGCATTGAATAATAGTAAAGAAGTCGCCGAAGTTTTCATTTCACATGGTGCGAATATCAATGAAAAAGATGAAGATGGAGAAACCCCACTTCATATTGCAGCATTGAATAATAGTAAAGAAGTCGCCGAAGTTCTCATTTCACATGGTGCGAATATCGATGAAAAAAATAAAGACGGAGAAACAGCACTTCGTAGAGCAGCATTGCGTAATAGTAAAGAAGTCGCCGAAGTTCTCATTTCACATGGTGCGAATATCGATGAAAAAGATGAAGATGGAAAAACCGCACTTCATATTGCAGCATTGAATAATAGTAAAGAAGTCGCCGAAGTTCTCATTTCACATGGTGCGAATATCGATGAAAAAGATGAAGATGGAGAAACTGCACTTCATATTGCAGTAAATGAAAACAATACAGAAATTGCTGAAGTTCTCATTTCACATGGTGCAAATAATGTTCTTACATAAGATACTATTCTTTTTCTGGTATTTTCGAAGATGAGTTTTATTAGGATTAAAAAAATAATTAAACTTCTCCACTTATTCTACACACAAAGCTATTTTTTCGCAACTCTCAATTTTTTATGGCTATTCTATACTTTTTATTGTATCTAAAATAAAACGGGTTGCGTAATTCATTCAATTAATTATATGAGTTGAATTTAAAGTCGACAATATTGTGAATTTTTTAAGGCTGCACATACGCTCATCTGACTTTAATTCAAATTTTTGACAACAAACGTGACACACCATTGAAATTTAACCTTAAATATCTGAATTGAAGGCCCTGTCATAGGGGCGTAAGTGCACCCTTAAAAATCGTTTGAGAGGAAAATTGAGTACTTGCTGACTATTGAGCACTTGATATTTATCAAATCCATCACTTTCATAATAGCCGTGTAAATTGTAAATATTTGGGATTTCTAATTTCAATTTTTCAATTTTTCGATATCTCCTGAACTTCCAGAACCAACATTATACCCTTTTAAGGGTGCACTTACGCCCCTATGGCAGAACCTTCAATTCAGACGTTTAAGGTTAATTTTCAATGACGCTTCACGCCGTTTGTCAAAAATTTGAATGAAAGTCAGATGGGCGTAAGTGCACCCTTAAAATATGGAAGTTATATAAATTTGGAATATTCGTTATCTATTTTAGATGATAATCATCTGAGATGAGTTTCATAAGTTCCAAGTATGACTTTGTATAGCGGTTATTAAAAGGAATAATATCTGAAATGACCTTTATAATTTTTCGAGGAAGATATATTTTTGAATCAATCAAATTTGTTTTGATCATATTGAAAATCGAGTTTAATTCTTCCTTATTTTCCGTTTTTAGCTGATATAACGCAGTGGATACATCAATATAATTTTATTTGGAACAGTGACATGAAATTAAAGGAATAAAATTATCGCACCGATTTTAAATATCAGATTAGATTTTCTGACAATACCACATGCACTACAGGAGCTAGTCATTAAACACGATACATCCAAGTACAAATCTTCACAGCCAGTTGATACATGAAATGAGAAATTTAACTACTTCAAGTAAATGCTGTGTTATAGCCAATCTATGAAATAGAAAGAACAATAAGACTGCCGTGTATAATAAATCGGTCCTTTCAGATTCATCTTGTTTATTTGACGTTCAATTATGTAGGTTATTACATGGTATTTAGAAAATATATCATACTGTATATGAGTACAGGAATTAATATCAATCATGTAGGTCATCAAGGTGGTGGGTTACTGTCATCAAATTTCAAGCCGTATTTAGAATAACCGCCCGTTTTCTCAATTTTATTTAGGCCTAATTTAAAAATATTTAGAAAGAACGGCAATCAAAAAACTCATAAATGAGTCCAAAATTAAAATTCATTATTTGGTCGGGCATTAAAATAAATGTCAAAAATTTATTTTCAGCTCATTTCTGGTTGTTTCGAAATATTTCTAAATGTATATTTTATTTATCTAGGTCTGGTTTCACTTTAGGTCAACAGAAATTCTGAATTCGGTTCTAAACCATAAATTCGGCTCAAAATTGAGGGACAGTAGAACCCTTCATTTCCAATTTTGATTCAAATCCGATAATGCAATGAAATTAAAAGAATACGATTATCACAACGATTTCAAACATCAAATTAGATTTTCTGAGAGTAAGACAATGCTCAAATCGAATCTGCAACAGTAAATGATGATCGAACTATTTAAAGAAATGACACCAGTTAGAAATATTAAAATAATCAAATAAATTATGAATTTTAGTTAGATTTAAATTTGTTATACTGTCTATCGTTCTAACGCATTGTGGATACTCTAACACATTGTTATCAATTTTAATGGACCTAAAGTGGCAGACCAGCCGGAGGCTGTGTGGGGAAAGATCTTGTATGAAATTTTTGAGGCCAATCCAACAGAGTTTCTAGTGTATCGGAAGATACTTATTTTTAGGACCTAAAATCCCCTCAAATTCTGAACGATGCGTCAGAATAACAAAAATTTATATTACCGACAGACAGTATTTTTTCTGATCCAAATGCTACAGAAATTGGGAATTCGACGAGCACGCGAATTTTGTGAGCTATATTTCATATGAGACAATTAGGCAACGGACATATAATCAATGCTCTTATGAAATCGTGGGAGATAAAAAATTGAATTGAAAAATGCCAATCTTCTGACAAATAATTTAGTTTAACCATGCAATTTTAAGTTAATTACTCCATTCAAAATACAGATATTGATAAAAGTGACACAAGTAGTATATGTAGCGGGTTTTGTGACTTTTTTTGTAAACGTAAGAATTCATACAATATCGAGCGATTTTGTATCATTTTTTTAACATATGAAGTAAAAAATGTATGATTCTTACGGTTTTTATTCTTACGTTTTTGAATAAATCAAGATTTAAAAAATTTTCAAAATTGTAAGACATTTACACTCAGCCCATACATAATGAAATAAAAAATAAATTTTTTTTAAAAAATAAACTTTAAAAATTCATGTCTTACGAAAAATTAAAACTTAGTTATGTTTATTAATTTATTTTTTTATTTTGTATGAAATGAGCGTCAAAACTAACAACGTTAAAAAATTAGGATTCACAAACGAGGAAATAAAGGATATATTAGAGGAGGTGGGTTATGAAGTTGATAAATATTATTTAAGAAATTGTCAAAAATTCGCGGAGTTATTAAATGATTTAGATTATGATGGAAAAATGAATAAAGATGATATTATAAATTTCTTATATCCCACATCTGAAGAAGAAAAACCTAAAGAACCTGATGTTTTCCCCGAATATTATGAAGAACGAATTAAAGATGATGAATACGATGAAATTGAAAGACTGAAAAAAATAAGAGATGAAATAGATGAAAAAATTAAGGAATTAAGAGAAGTTGAAAAATATAATGAAAATGAAGTAGAGGGTTTAATGAATATCCCAGCTTCAGAATCAGAAGTTCAGAAATCTCATGAAGAAAGATATAAAAATTATGTCTCAGAATCAACACAAAATTTATTAGATGGTGAAATAGACGAAACACTTTCAGAAGAAGGTACTAAATTTATTCGTAAACATAAGTTACAATTTATTGATAATGAAGAATACCCCTGTATCCTACTTTCACCACCTTTAGATTCCAAAAAATTCAAAAAAGCACTAAAAACGTGACATATGCAACTAATACGATTAAGAAAGAAGATCATGATATTTACACAAATTATTATTTAAATAAATGCACGGGTGTTGATAAAGTTTTTGATTTATTAGATAAAATATCAAAAGAAACCATTGGAACCTATAAAATTTTGTGTGATTGTGGTTTCATTATTGAAGATACTAATAATGTTTCATATGAAAGAAAAGCACCGAAGGAAGACGAAGTTGAAAGGTCTATACCATTCGTTATTAAGAACATAAAAGATATGAAAACTTATAAACATTATATTTATTCATTTATTTCAGAAAAAATGGAAGCAACCCATAAAACATCTTCTCATCATTTTATAGCTATTCATACATTCCTTTTCAAAGTTGTGAAATTAAATAAGACAGGAATTAGATTTAATGTATCAGGGTACGCATTCTTGAGTAAATTAAAATGTATTCGTCACGTCGCAGATGATAAAAATTTATGTGTTCTTAATTCATTTTATGGGCTTTAAAAAATAAAGTTTATTTTTATTTATTTTTTAATTTTTTATTCTTACATAAATGAACAAAAACGGAACAGCTAAAATGAATGATAATCAAATTAGAGCAGAAGGTAGAAGGTTATTTAAACGCTTCTATAACATTCCTGATGGTGTTAATCCTAAAACTCGTAGAAGCTATTTAAATGAAGCAATAGATGCATATGAAGGGTTTGACATTTCATCAGAAAGTGAGAGATTAGCGAGAATGTTAAATGTTAATATTGATTTCTATTATTGTGATCCTCAACCAGAAGACGTGGACATAAATAAGGTAGACTTTCCATTAGTGGAATCAATAATGATAGATCCAGAATTTGAAACAGTAAATATTTTATTAACACAGAGTCCATGTGGAAAACTTCACGCTGACAGAATAACAGACGTTGAAGCACTCACCGGCTATAAAGTTTGTCCATATTGTAAAGAAGAAGTTTATTCTATCCGTGATGATCCAGAAAGGAAAAACCAAAGAAGATTTTTAAAGCATTGTGAGAAATGTAAAGAAAATAATGGGAGATTAATTCAAGACGTTCAGTTGCAAAAGACACAGCAACCATATGCACCACATTATGAAACAGAAGATATATCAGTGGTTATTAGCTCACAATTTGCAGAAATATTATAAACCGACAAGATATTATATTACTTTTGACTTTGAAACATTAGAGACTAAAGAAGAATTACAACTTTCTGAGTGTGCAACTTTGAACGCTTACTTAAAACCATTCATGGTATCATCAACGGTTAAATTAAATGATAAAACATATACGAGGAATTTTTGCTTAACTTCGAGTGATTCTTTTATTTCTGATTGGATTGAGTTTTTATTTTCAACCTGTTCATTAGTTGCTAAATCAAATATTGAACAATATGAAGAATTATTGAAGCCGCAAACGGTGGGGACTTTGTCTCATACATTAAATGAAAAACAGAAGGAAGCATTTAAAGAACTTCTAGATGAGGAATTCAATAAAGTGAATATCATAGGTTTTAATTCGGGAAAGTTTGATTTAAATTTAATTCTTCATGATTTAAACACTGCAAAATGGAAAATAAAATCAATGCTGGGTTCATCTTCACAATTTAAGCAAATCATTGTAAAGAAAACAAACGTTCCATATGAATTGAGATTTATTGACATCAGAAATTATATAGCGGGTGGGACATTAGACCAATTCACTCAAGATTTCGGAAACAATAAATCACGTGTTAAATCCTTTTTCCCTTATCAATTCATCACGTGGGAAAATTACGAAGAAGAATTATATAAAGTGGAACCATTCACTCAAGATTCATTTTATTCAGCATTAACTCAAGAAACTATATCAGATAGTGATTATCAAATATATCTCAATGATGCTAAAAATTTTAAGAATAGATTAGAATATTTTATTCATTATTGCAATAAAGATGTTGAAATTATGATTGACCCAATCGATAAAATTATTGAAGAAACATTTGTTTATAAAATTGACACGCTTCATAATCTTTCTTTATCATCGAATGCTTCAATGATTCGTTACGCTTTAGCATATAAAGACTTTAATCCTAATGAAAAATATCCTGAGGAAGAGATAGAATCAAGTTTTGAATTAACGAAAAAGTATTGGAAATATAAAATTGAATCATATAAGAAACAAGATGAAAAAGCAGAAAGAGATACTAAAAATAATGTTTCAATGGATGATTTTCAATACTATCACGATTTAATCCTTTCATCTAAATGCAAAATGTGTGGTAAAGCGTTTACATATGCAAATAAACCAACATTGGATAGAATCGATAATGAAAAACCACATACCAAAGAAAATTGTCAGTTAATGTGTTGTTATTGCAATGTCGTAAAATCAAATAAAGATGAAGATGTTCAACGTTTAAGAATCAATTTAAGAAATTATGCATTAAAAAATAATTTACCAATGACTTTAGATTCAGTTGAAGCTTATCACATTCTCCGTAATGGAATTACTGGTGGTCTATCAAATGTTCAACATAGAGTAAATCTTAAAGGAATCACGCACATTAATAAACTTTCATATAGTCCAGAAACTAAAACTGTATCAAATGAGGACACCACCAACATTATGACTCATTTCGTTGGTGTTGATTTTAATTCATTATATCCTTCATCATTTTCATCTAATCCTCATGATTTCATTCAATATACTGACCATAAAATGTATATGCCGGGAAGATTGAATGGTGTTATCATTTGTGATACAGCAACAAAGAAAGCAAAAGCACTGGGAATATTAAGAAAGAAAAATACTTTATTCGTGGCTGAAGTAAAGGGTCACATTGATGAAAAATACATTAATGATTACATAAACTTTTTACCGATAATAAGAAACTTAGATATTATCACAGATGAAAAAACAATTGGCAGTTTTATGTATAATTACATGAAATCAAACAATCTACCAGTTGACCAGAAACAGAGGAAATTAACTCAGTTAGCATCAACACACAACCAATATCAACCATTTTCTTCTTATTATCTTTGGTATCTAATAGACAGATTTCATTTTATCATCGATGATATTCAATCAATTTTAACATTTACTAAAAACACTTGTTTTAATGAATTTGCGAACGAATTTATGAACGAAAGACAAAAGGCTGAATTAGAAGGAAATAAAGGAAAAAGTTTATTTTGCAAGATTTCGCTTAATGGATCATATGGTTACGATGCAATGAATACACAAAATTACGCAAAGACTAAAATAATGAATGCACAGAAGGCACGCGTTGCATGTATGTCAAATAAGTTTAAAAACATAAGAGAAATAGGAGAGGATACGTATCAAGTGATGCTCAAAGATAGATTTTATAGATGTGATACATGTTTACAAGAGGCATTCTTCACTTTAGATAATGCTAAATACTGGTATTTAGGTTTTCATTTATGATTTTATGTATAAATGCATGAATGTTAATCGTTTTCATTTCATTGAAGGTGATACTGATTCATCTTATTGGGCAATCGCTGGCGACCCAAATCTTCCTAACACTCAAGCATTTCAAGCAATTGTTACCGATAAACAATTTTATGATAAAAACATTTTCAAATTCACCATTTGATTTCTTCTGTTTTGATGAGAAATTTAAACCTAAATTAAAGAATAAAGCTGAAGAAAAAGCACATGAGAAGAAGTTATTGGGTTTAGCAATTGAGAAACAAGGTGATAACATGGTTGCTTTATGCCCCAAGTGTTATACATCATTCAACGGTTCAATTGATGGAAGTGATTTTAAAAAGATTGCACAAAAAATGAAAGGTGTTAGTTTACGACAAAATAAACAATTAACACCTAAAAATTATTTGGATATAATAAATGATAAAGTGATATTTGATGGTCAGAATATTAATTTACAACTTAAAAACGGGTCAATGACTCGCTTAACAATCGGTAAGACTGCATTAACAGGAGCACACACTAAGGCTGTATGTTGTGAAAATGGATGTTGTATGCCATTTATTTAATACAATTTAAAAACGTAGGGGTTGAGTCATGAATTTAAAATTTTATTTTAAATAATGCCACAGAAGAGACAAAAGGAACCGTTAATGATGTGATTCAATATGTAAATAATGGTTTTGATACTATGATTCAAAGAGGTGGGCACCCTTAAAACATTTATTTTATTATAAATGGATAACGCAGATTTAGAAATTTTAATTGATGATTTAGTACGTTATCAAAATTTTCTTAATTATTATGAATTAAAATCATATCTCCAAAAACATAATAACAATATAACGGGTGATGATATGGATTATTATTATCCGTATTATAAAAATGAAATTTTGAAATATCATGATAAAATAATTTCTAAAATTAAAGACAAAATTAAAAATAATGAATATACAAAGGGAAAAACTAAATCACAACTTAAACAATTGAAAGATTTCAAAAATAAAGTATTAACAGAAGAAGATATTGATGAATTATATAAATTATATAATCCTGAGCCGCAAAAGCCAAAGGAACAAAAGCCAAAGAAGAAAAAGCCGAAAACAACACCAAAAGAGAAAGTAGCAAATGTTCAACAGCTAAAGGTGCAAAACGCCCAGGTCCTTCAGACCATAAATGATGCACAAGCTTTAATTTATGATTCATTAGTTAAACCATATTCAGCCCGACTTTTAAATGAAGATCAACTTTTGGAATTCATCCTTCAACATAAACTCGAAGCGGGAAAGTATATCAAACCTTTATATACAGCATATTTAAAACAAATGAATAGAATACATCCAGAATTAATGAAGGGAGGAATGAAATCCAAAACTTCATCATCCAAAATCAAAGCAGATAAAATTAAACCACTTACAACACCAAAACCTCCAACGGTAGTACCTCCTCCTTCAGTTAATCCTTCATCATTCACTTTATTATATCCATTTCAAACATTAAAGAAGCAAAAAGATTTTAAAAAGGATTTCAAGATATTAAATAAACCAACTGACCCAAAAATTCAACCGTTAAAGGAAAAATTTAGTCGCCCTTCATTTGCACCATATCCATATTCATACGAAATCGATCATTTAGAATATTCAAAAGGAAACGTTACTTATTTATTTGCCATTAACATTAACACTAGATATTTATATTGCATTCCGGTGAAAGGGAAAACAGAACAGGAAACAAGAAGAGCTATCAATACTTACTAGATCATGAAAGAGTAGATAATATAAGGGGTGATGGTGATAAAGGATTTCAGGCAGCTATGGCTCATTATTTCCCACAAATTAATTTTTACTTTTCATCCTCTCCATATACGTTTCATAATAAAATAGTTGATGCGGTAATGAGAACTCTTAGAGATGCGTTAGGAGTTAACGGTCAGATATACTGGGATGGAAATCATGACTCCATCATACAGCAGTTAGTATATATTACAATAATACATGGCATAGAACTATAAACATGAAACCGGTGGAAATGAAAAATGATATTTCAAAAGAATGGGGATATATTAGAAAGCAAATGGAAAGGTTAAATGATGTTAAACGTGAACAAATTAATTCGGGGCTCATGAATTTTAAACAAGGAGATAAAGTTTTGATTCATCTCAATTATGGAAAAACTGATAAATCAATGACAAAAAGAAGACGAAGATTTGACACAATAGCCGAATTTGTTAGATATATTAACGGCAATGCATTAGTTGAAGTTGACAATAAATTAATAGAAATTCCGATTTATTTTATTACTCCATTATATTTAAATAATATAGGGTGTCCAAAGGTGCGTTTAGCACAGCGCTCTATATGAGACTATTAAAGGAGATATATGCTGATTATAAATATATAATAAAAAATATGAATATATGTATATGATGAGTAAGTTGTATTTTGGCGCCATGCCGGGATATAAAATGAATTTTGAGACAAGAGGCGGTTTCGCGGGAAATTTTGGCGGGATTTTTTTCATTTTTTAATGAATCATAAAGAAAACATCCTCGCTCTTGCAAAAAAATACAAAGACTGTAAAAAATCTACGAGACATTGGTAAAATGCTTTGGTATGGATGCTACTAGCTATTCCACTGTAACGTATCATGTTAGGATGTATCACTTCATGAACAAAAAGGCGCCCATCATAAAAATTGACAAAAAATCGCCGGATCAAAGAAAAATCAAAGCAATTCTTCAAGCGCTAGATGAAGACCCAAGAGCATCACTCATAAGGATAGAGGAGATGACAAAGATACCACGTACAACAGTCAGTTATTATCTGCACAATTATTTGAACTACAAACTAGCGTATACACGTTGGGTTCCGCACAACCTTAATTCAGTTCAAAAAAAATCTAGAGTCCAATCTTCGAAAGAGCTCCTCTCTATATTGGGTGCGTATCAATCCAAGAAGTTTCGCCTTTTAGTAACAGGGACGAGTCTTGGTTTCAATATGCAACAGAAGCCAAAATCATGTGGATCCCGAAGGATGAAAATCCGCAAACATTCCCGAAGAAAAAAATTGACACACCAATGATTATGTTGTCGGTTTTTTGGGGCGTGAATGGCATCATCGCAATTGATATTCTTCAAAAACCTAATACGATGAATGCTCAGTATCTAATTGACAATGTTCTTACTCAAATTATCAATTCTGATGAGTTTGAGAAATCCAAACAACAAAAACAAAAGTTTGCAATTCATTTTGATAATTCAAGAGTTCACAAAAGTCATAAGGTAATGAATTACTTGGTGGAAAACAATGTCAAAGTTGTTCCAAACCCAATTTATTCACCTGATATTGCACCCTCTGACTTTTATTTATTCGGCACGCTAAAAAAGAGAGCTGAAGGACGCGAATTCGCGAGTCCAGATGATCTTGAAAATTTTGTAAGAGAGTAATTTGAGCAATTTTCTCATGATGATTTAAAGCGTGTCTTTCAAGCCTGGATCGATCGCTGCGAACGCGTGATTGAATCCAATGGTGATTATATTTAAATAAACTTTATATATATGTAACTTGTTTATTTCTATTCGCAGTATTCAGGTTTGTGCTAAACACACCTTTGGACACCCTGTATTTAATTTTTTTATTTCGTAAGAAATGAGTGACAACAAAGCATCCAAGAGTCCTGATTCAATTAAGATTCAGAGTCCAGACGATGAATATAAAAAGAAACTAAACAGAATTAAATCAAAAATATGCTATTACAAAAAGAAGCCGCAATGCGGTGGGGCTGAAAACGATAAAGAGAGGAAAGAAATAATCGAAAAATTAGAAACTTACCGTTCAATCCTTAAACTGAGTGAAGTAAAAATAAAAGAATTTAATAGAATAAATAAATTGATTGGAAGAGATGAATTTAATAAAGATGAATTTTTAAACTCTATCCAAATTTAATTTTTATTCCTCATCTTCTTTCCATCATTACTGCATAACCGCATCTTCTCGGTTTTCGTGTTTTGTTGTTTTTAATTAGTTCTTGCATCATTTTTATCATTTCCTCCCTTGTTATGATTCGTGGTAAATTTTGAGCTTGTGGGGTATCCATTTATATAAAAATAAAATTTTGTTATCAGTTATTTTATCGTTTATGGTTTTTAGGTTATTCAATAATTAATTATTTTTGAAGAAGGCATTTATGAAGCATTTTTGAATAACCTGAAACCATTAACGTAAACATTAACGTAAACATTTACGTAAACATATATTTCTGCAGTTCATCCATTACTTCATTACCTAATTAATTACAGACATAAAATATATTTAGTTCATTCGGTACCATGCGAATATAGTCACAAATGGTGGCATGTAATCTTTACCCAAGCCTGTTGGATTTGTTGTGAAAGTATGGACATGATTTCCTCCTGGTTCAGTTTGTCGAAAAGTCTTTTTTGTTGAATCGTTATAAGCTGGAGATAAAACATCATAACCGGCTTCATAGTCTGAGTTGTATAATGGGTGGTCTCTTAATGAGTGGCTATGGTCGCCAGAAAAGTTTGTAGTTCCTGTATGAGTGTGCGGCGGAAGGTTTGCTTCTTTAATTTTCTTCGAACCTCCTGTTTGCTTTGAATATCTAGCACAGTATAAGAATTTATCTACAATCTGCTTCCACGTACCAAAACCTAAAACTGTTTCTGGATTTGTTGAATTCATTGACGTATAAATAGAACCAACAGGATATAATGTTTGAAGTATTTCATTTATCATGCTTGTAATCACATCATTTACTTCCGACTTCTTTGCATAATTTTCATCAACATAAGTTTTATCTGCTTTAAGGTCTAAACATCCTGAAACCCATTCTGTATCAGCTTTAACTTTAAAAGTCTCCGATGTCCATTCCTTATCTGCCTTCTTCTCTAACTCATCGTTAACATAAGTTTTATCTGCTTTAAGGTCTAAACATCCTGAAACCCATCCTGTATCAGCTTTAACTTTAAAAGTCTCCGATGTCCATTCATGATACCATTCAACCTTTTCTTTAATTTCATTATCTTTTTCATCAACATAAACCAAATTTACCTTCTTATTTAACTCACTATCCACATATTCCTTATCCACCTTCTTCATTATGTCGTTTAGGAAACCTTCTATGAATTCCTCATTTAAATTAAATCTTCCAATCTTCAAAACTTTAGGAAATGCATTTAATGCGTAATATCTCTGTTCTTCTGGTGGAATTGATGTTATATCATCCGTTATTCCTTTAATTTTTGAATTCATAAATAAAATTTCTTTTATATTTGATATCACTGCACCACCTTTGCAAACGAATTCGAAATGGTCATTTTTCAATACTATCTCCAAATCTCCATATTTCAACCTTTGCGTTTGTTCTGCCGTCTTTGAATTATATGCATATATGGCGTATGTAATAAGTTGTTGTGGTTGCTGTTGTTTAATCATTTATTATGATTTAAAAATAAATATTTAATCCGTTATCTCATCAGCTATTTTCTCTATTTGAAATTGCCATAATATTTCATTCATAAATTCTAAATCACAATCAAATAGGTCAGTTATTCTAAATTTAATATTTGATAAATCTTTTGAATGAAGAATAAATGAATTCCCGGATAATTGAAACGGATATGATAAAGAAAATGTGTTTAAGTTGATGGATAAAATGTTTTGTATTGATGGATAAGAGTTGGGGTCTAATGTTTGATGTGAAAATCTCATTGGGGTATTAACTTTATCACATTTGATTAAAATGAAATTGGAACCAGTGTCAGAATACAAAACATCCCCAACATCTTTTTCAAAATTTAATATCCCCAACAATGAACGAAGATGAGGAGTACAAAATTTAATTTTCAGCGGAAATTTAATAAGGTTATTTATTTCATCAAGTTCAAAAAGTTTATCAGGTTTTGATTTAAAATTTTCTTCATACCATACGATAAATGATTCATTTAAATAACTTAAAATCGTGTTAATATCCCATTTCGCTATCACATTATTTATATACATATCATACGTTTTTTCATGGTCATCTTTAATAAATGATATATAATCTGAAGGGTCTAAAAGAATGGGATTAAATTTACCACTCACAGAAACGAGAGTAACATTATAAATTCCGCTAACTGTTAAATTTAATTCACAGCTATTATTCGAAATAATATTGATAATTGACATTTTTATTACGATTAAAAATATGGTAAAGCGTTATTTTCCAGTGATAAATAAAACTAGAATAAGATTACCTCAAGAATTCATAAATTCAACGAATAAGAAATTCATTCATGTTATAAATTTTAGTGTTTTCAGAAAATATGAGTCAGTGTCATATTCATCAACAGGTTATATTTCACTTCATTCAAATTTAGTTCAATCAAACCCATATAATGACCATTTCATAAGATTTTCAGATGGTATTAAAAATGTAATTGATAGATTAAAATATGAACAGATTGACAATATCGAATTTTTGGAATTTTGGTTTAAATATCCCGATGGAAAAAAGATTGAAGTTAAAGATAAAGCTGATACTATAACAAAAACAATTACAATGACCGATCCGGATAGTGGGGAACAAAAAGAAATAAAACAAACGATAGAAACTGGTGAAAGGTCAATTATTATTGATTATGATTCAAAGGATTATTATTCGATAATGTTAATGCTTGAATATTAAATAGCCTTAACAAAGAATTTTTCAAGTGATATTTTATATTCATCAACTATTTTATTATAAATATCATTATATGTTAAATGAAGTTCAGTTGTTGTTCCGTTCTTTGATATCTTAATTGTGCTAATATCCTTTATAGGATTTATTTTTGCAACTGTTCCGCAGCATGAAACCTCATCATCTATGAAAAATTGAATCTTCACGTCTGAATCTTGAACATCACAAAGAATGGCAATAATGTGAATTAATGATTCATAAGGTAAAATAATTAAACCGGATTGGTCAATTAAATTTATTATTGAATCATAATTATCAGTTATGATATCGCGATATATTTTCATTAATTCAGAATTAATGTCTATTTTATATGGGTTATCAAGTGGTGCTGGGTATGTTGGATAAGTGGGAATTTCAACAGGTTCTTTACCGGGTTCAGATAAAATGATTGGGTCTCCATTCTCATGGTTTTCTTCATTCTCCTCATTCTTCGGTAAGTCACGAGTTAATAAATTTGGTTGAGTTGCTGACCTTGTTAATTCGGGGCTAACATTAACTTTAACATTTTGAATAATTCGTGATTTATCATCATTTACGTTATAACCAACCGTAATCTCTGCTTTTGCGTTAGTGTTCTTTTGACTAGTGAAACGTCTTCTCATTTATAATCGAATAAAAAAATATATTTAAACTTTTATTTTGCTGGAACTTTTGAATCTATTATTCCCTGTATTTGTTCATGAAGTTGATTTTTAGCTGTTTCATCGTAATTAATAGACCTAATATATTCATTAATTGCATTCTTATAATCATCTGATTTCTCAAATTTTCTTTTATCTGATTCCTTAATTAAATCATAAGTTAAACCTCGTTGCTGATATAATGGTTTCTTAATTAAATCTTTGAATGCTTGAGATAAAGCACCCGATGCAATTCTTGCTACTATAATTGGTTGGAATTGCTGTTTAAGTTCATCTTTAACATTTGCGAAAACTGGATCGAATAAAGCAACTTTAAAGAATTTCTTAGCTGAAATTTCAGGTCTAATATTTGCATATTGACCATCAAACTGGTTAGAATATCGTGGTAATCCATCCGGTCCCTCTTCAATAGCATTTAATTCTTCATTGAAATAAGAATATGGATTATAACGGTATGAATTAATTGGACCATTTTCACCTTCTCCAATGTAAGTTAGTATACAAGTCTCGTGTATGGTGGCACTGCGTTCCACTTTACCCAATACTTGTGAATTTGACACTTTACAAAACCGTTAACGTATATTTTACAACACGAACGCAAAAACTAACTTAACCTTAAATATTTACAAAGCCGCCAACCACTTCACTAACGAACTCACTAATGTAAAAATAAACGTTCTCACTATCGTTCTCACTAGCGACTTCACTAATGTTCTCATAAATTTTCCTCAATATCTTCATCATCAGTGTTAACCCTATTGTAGTCATACTTGAAGCCATAAACTTTCTCTAACTTCTTAACGTACAATTTACATAACTTACCTTCGTCATCGTATGGTTTAATGATATAACTATTTCTATCTTTATACACAGTCAATGAAAAGTCAACTGGTCTCGGATGTATTTGAAAGAACATGTTATGCTCAGGAAGGAAGAATAAATGTTTAAATGTATGTTTGTTATACTGTGGAATTCGAATGAGTTGCTTTTGTTCTGTCATTTACATCCAAATAAAAATTTTCAGTAAATAAAAAATAAACTTAAAAAGTAATGATATCACCACCCTCACACGTATGAAAACATAGCGCAAAAATAAATTTAGGTGAAGTGGTGACATCTCACCTGTTTTTTCACCTGTTTTTTCACCCACTTGAATTCATTACTTTATAACTCTCTTCCTTGGTTTCTTTTTAGTTGCTTTCTTCACGTCTGTCTCCAACTTGACTGTCTTTCTTCTTCGTCCGTAATGATACCAGTTACTTCCACCAGTCAATGGGTCAAATGGTCTTTCGTAAGGGTTTCCATACATTCCATAGGGACCATACGGAAGAACTACTGGTGGAGGAAGAGTTCCATCGACTCTATTTAAATGCATTGTTTCACCTTTCATCTGGTCATTAAAGTCTTTTGCATGTTTTGCAAACTCATCGTCCTTTCCTAAAGCATTTTCTGACTCAGTCGCAACCAAATTGGATGCTTTATTTATGAGCCCTATTTTATTTAATCTTAACTTCTTTGCAACCCAGCCTCCAATCTTTCCTTTATTTGCATCTAATGTCTTCGAAACTCTTCCTCCACTCATTTTATTTACTGCGTCATAAGCCCAAGTGCTTTTGCTCCAAATGCTAATGCTTTTGTTCCCATTGCGCCTAAAGCTGCCCAAGCTACCATTTACACCATATTAAAATCATCTCTCTTCAATATTATCTCATAAAAGTTCTCGTTACTGGAGAAAGTCAATGAAACATAAACATTCTCATTCATAAACTTCTTTCTTATATCATCTATTCGCTTCAAAATGTCTGAACAATTGCTAACATCTTCTACAACAGTTATTTCATCATGAATGACCTTCAAGAACAAGCTCATTTAATATGCAATTAAAATCATCTCAATAATGAGTCCATCCTTTCCATCTTTGGGTAGCACAACATCTTTCATTGAAGAAGGTTCGACAAGTCTTATGTTAAACTTACTGACAAAGTTTGTTATACTATAATGCTTCGGCGGC
Source organism: Trichomonas vaginalis G3 (assembly GCF_026262505.1). Classification (NCBI taxonomy): domain Eukaryota; phylum Parabasalia; order Trichomonadida; family Trichomonadidae; genus Trichomonas; species Trichomonas vaginalis. The sequence continues at coordinate 37,290,359 of NC_067206.1, read as the reverse complement.
GAATACATATAGTTTGAAAGACATAATATAGATTCTTCAGCAAATTCACTTATACTGGATTTTATAACAATGTTCTCACGAGACCAAATACCACCAATTGACAATCTTGTAAGCAATCCTGCTGAACCTTCAACTGTAAACGTCGATGGTAACATTCCACGAAGGTCATCTATTGACATCGTTGAGTCACTGAATTTAAATATTTTCTTAAAGCAATCGTCATTATCTAACCATGCAATAGCTTTGAAGTTTTCATTCGAATATACATCTGCTTCATTAAATGTAAAACCTGACTTCTTTGCAGAGGCGATTTTAAAATCTATTGAGTTTGTTTCAAAATTATATGCTATGGTAACTTCTGAAGGTAATGGGTGTCCTTCCGCAGTCAGTTGTTCTCTCACTACCGTTTGAAGCTTTGTGTTAAAAACTTTCATGTCATCTCCTGTGTCTAGGTTCACATACACAGCAATAGGAAAACTATCTTGCTTCTTTGTCTCATCATTATACCTCAAAACATTAAAGTTCTTCAATAATATTGTCCTTCCTGCTGGAATACTTCTAACTTGTCTTATTTCAATAGCTTTCTCACCTCCTACATACTCTACCCAGTGTCTTGGATATTCATAAGTATACTGACTTTCTTGAATTTTGGTTGGTTTCATCATAACGTGTTCATAGTATATCTTTATACTCTTGTCAGTTAGACTCGGTGCTATGTTCTGAATATTTCTGACTTGCATTTTTAATGGAGATAAAATGAAGCATTTAATACATGACGTAGATGAAGACATGAATGAAACTACAGACAAACTTAACTCTTCTCTCATTCTTCCTTTCAGTAAGGACTATGAGTTCTGTTCAAATGGTGTTTATTTCTATTGTGGAAAGATGGGGTCAGGTAAGACATTTAACCTCATTCGTCATATACTCATAACAGAACGTTTAGGAAATGACTCATATTATGACCAAATCATTATATCAGCAACTTCAGACTCTATGGACTCAACAGCGAAAACATTTATGTCAAAAGTTCAAGCCTCTGTCGTTAAAGTTCCAGATAGCGAACTCATTGAATTTCTTCAACGTTACATTCGACGTAAGAGGAAATATTATGCCATCGTTGAATTTATACAGTCAGGAATGCAAAAGACTTCAGAAGAGATGGAAAGAATTATTGACAAACACCACTTACGTCAATACTCAGGAGTTTACGATATGAAACGACTTACAAACTACATTCTATCAAAACTTTCAAAATACCCCTTCAAAAAGTATCCTTCAAACACTCTGCTCGTTTGCGACGACTTCGCGGTAAAGGTTTAGTGTCAAAGCCTGACTCACCATTAGCTAACATCATTACTAAAGTCAGACATTACCACTTAACTGTAGCAATACTTATGCAAACATGGAGGTTTTTAGCTTTAAACATAAAACGTCTCATAACTGACTTCGTTATCTTTCAAGGTTTCTCACGTTATGATATTGAACTCATTTGGAAACAGTCAGGTATAACATTACCTTTTGAAGAAATTTGGGAAGCATATAAGTCTCTCATCTCTCCTCGTTCATACCTTGAGATTCATATCATGACTAATACCATTAAAGTCAAAAATATTCCATGGGAACGACCAACATTGTTTTAAAGTTTAACCTTCAATTGACTGATGGTAAACAAATTCCATGCATCTCTGTCGCCATTTCTGTTAATATTTTTGCTGTCATTCATATCATCCACTTCCCCATCCGTTAACTTTTGAGGATATGCGTTAGAATAGCTGTTCTTAAATGAAGGCTTTTCACCTTTTAGCGCATAAACTCTATAACTTTCTGCATACTTTATGTTTGAACCTCCTGAGCCATCATTGACATAAATTTTTATAGGCTTCCACCCTTTGTTCATGTTCCTGCTTCTTCCCTTAGCTCTTTTGTTCAGTAGTTCTACATCTTTATACACAGCACCTGTCTCAGTGAATTCAACAATATTTTCATTCGTTAGCTTTACATTCAAACCCTTGTCGAGTATATTGTTCATTTCATACATATAAAAGGTTTTTATTCTATATGAAATGAGAAGCAAATCCATCTTAGCTGGTGCCGTTAATGTTCCAATTGAACCAACATCAAATGTTGACTCACGAACGACAAACAATATTGTCATAAAGAACTATAGTTCGGAGTGTTTGAAAGAAAAAGAACCAGAACTTAAGTCGGGAGGGCTCAAAGAGCCCATCATGGCGCATGGCGCCGTGAATTTAAACTCAGCTTCAAACGCTAACGCTACATCAGATGTTAAGTTAGAGTATCCACCACTGGACCAAATTCTTTCAAGAGAAGCCAACGACAACCCTTACACAAATGTTCAAACAAATCCTTCAGATAACGTAGACCATTACCTTCTTCAGTTATATCAAACTATCTTACTCAAAGACGATAAGAAGCTTTTGACAAATCTTATAAGCAAGAACCAAATAATTTTAACAAAGGAGGACCTTGAAAATGTTATCTCACGAATAACAGGGAAACAATGTGTCATTGACTATCTCGACCCTGAAATCGAATGCTGTGGTCAAACGCCACCATTCATGAAAATAGGTAACATCCGCATCATTGAAATACCAGGTACTCCAGGAGTTGAGTTTAAGTATAAATATTCGAACGAGTATACAAAACTTTCAACAGAATATAAATTATGTTTGAAATATGTTTTAGTAAATTAAAGCAATTTGTAATATCTATCCAAAACTTCTTCAACAGTATCGAACTCATCTTCATAATGCAAACCTAATCTTATTGACTTGGTGCAGTTTTCACTAACACAATATAGCGCTTTGCGCTCGGCGCCTTTGACGCCTTTTTCTGTTCTCTTGACTGACATAACTAACTCATTTGTTTCATCAAACAGCAACAACCAAAGTTCATGACCTAATACATAACATTCATACTTTATATTTTTAGCTCTGAGTTCTCTTGTAAGCTGTTGCATTTAATATTTTCTAAAAAGTCAACTTCAACAGTCATTCGCACTGGTGCCTTCAGTTCTACAGGCTCGCCCTGAAAGTCAACAAGTCTGAATTGCATGTCTTTCAAATTATGAGGACTAATGCGAACCCATTTACCTAAATGAGTTGCTATGACAGGAACGTTTGGAATGAACATTGAATTTACTTCATAACAGAAAGACTTATATTCTACTGAACCTTTACTATTAACTCCTGAAATACCTGTGACATTAGCTATTTTTGACTCAATGTATAAACAATTGCCATAACATACGTATGGAACAGATTTCATCTCAATCGTTTTGTCAATACTTTTCAAAGGAAATGTCATATGGTATGCTCCCAGAAGCAATTGAACTCTATGACTCATTCGTGTTATCTTAAACTCCTTTGCATAACTGAACTTCAAAACTCCTGCAATAAGTTTAACATTCATTAAGTTTTCTTCGTTCTCCTTGTTTATTGTAGTATTTATGAGAGCATTTAACACTCCAGCTAATGTTTCCATCTTATATTCTACATTATTGTGAAATCTTATTTCGTGCTTCTTTCCATCTATTTCAAGCTCCATGAAATCTGTTTCATCTGTTATAACGAATGAAGCGATAGTATTGAAGTCAACCATTCTGAATGCAAGTGGCTCATTCTGTAGACCTAAGTTTGTTTGTAGCTTTACTGTCCCGTATTCGTTTGGGTCTGTACTTTGCAAATAGAACAACATTTTATTCTCATTAAAATATGAGTATAGCTGCATATGCGTATGAAGCTGACAGAGCTAAACGTTTATATTTTGGTCAATACTCTCTCACACTTACTGACAAATATATTGTTATCAGTGATGGAAATACCGAGAAATACATAACATGGAAGGACTATGAAAAGTTTGACCCTATTTTAACTCCATGTACAATGCCATTCATTGTAAATGGTGAAGTTGTCATGAAGAACGACACAACAGTATATAAGTCTGTATATGAAGCATTAGAATATATGTTGAATTATAATCCCGAAAGATTTGACCCAAGCACTACACCATGTGCAATGCCTTTTATTAAGGACGGTGAAATCGTAAGAGTTCCGGATTCAACGGTTTATACTGCTGTTCAAAACAGTTTACAAAACATTTTAGCGAATATCTTTAATTCAGAAACTACAGAAATAAAATTACCATATATAACAGATGCTAAAGAAATTAAATCAAAAACGACAACATTATTTACGTCACTTAATGATTTAATGACTTATATCATTAATATTCCTGCACCAACTACAGCATTTGATCCAAACTCGACAGTTTGCAGTGTACCTTTCATAAAGTCGCAAACGGACTCTTTGAGTCCTGAAGGTCTTTCAGACCGAAGCGACCAGGGCGAAGCCCATGACAGTTCAGTAATTGTTTTAAGGGATTCAACAGTTAATGAATCATTAAAGGCGTCATTAATGAAAATCATTGATTTTAACTCATTCACGAATACATATAATTCATTCATTAATGTTTCATATGCTTCTAAAGAAGGTGAGCCAAAAACTATCGATAAAGCGGTGTATGAAATAAAAGCATCAACGACGAAATTGAATTCGTTAACTTTTGACGGTGATAGTTTCGTTAATGACATAACATCGGGGAAAACAATTTTAACGAAAGAATATTTAAAATCTCATGTTAGTGAGTTCGTTGAAATTGAAAAAGAAGGTGGAATTAAGTTCGATCCACTGAATTTCATTTTCAGCTTAGCGAATGCGGGTGTTAGTTTCGCTGAATGGACAACTATACAGAGTGAAATAAATGCAATATGGACGTTTTTGGGGTCAAAAGCGGGAATGGGTGAGCTTGTAAATGCTGCAAGAACATTAGGTGAAACAGGAAATTTTGTAGATGGTTTTAAAAGACTTGTTTCAAATGTTTTAACAAACACAAAGAAATTATTTAGATATACCATACATAACGGACGGATTTTCGAACAGGTAGCAACAAACCCTCCGGTTATGGCTGCGTTGATGATGGTTAGAGATATAAAACCACGTAACGACGGGAACGAAGAACATGAACAACAGAGCCCAACGGGCTCAGAGCCACATAGTGGCGAGGATACTGGTCGGGTTATTCAAGACATTAAAAACGTGTATCCTGAAGTTATTGATTTATTTAGAGGAGTTAATGATTCAATTTCAAAACATTCTATAACCCTCGATGAAGAGAATAAATTAACAGATTATATATTCGTCATTATTGCAGAACTAATGAAGAGAATAAATGAAAAAGGAATTGGTGATATCATTAATGTCAGCGATGTAATGATGAAAAGAAATTTTGACTCATTATTTACAAAACCGAAAACAGAATATAGTCTTTATGACGTAATTACCGAATTAATGAAAAAGATTAATGATAATAAGAGTTCTGGCGGAAGAGTTGAATTAGAAGTGAATGATGTTAATGAGAAATTAGCCGAAAAAGCAGATAAAAACCACGTTCATTATATAACTTCAGACGAACAGATTATAACGGACTACCATGGATATTTAACACGAAGTGATGAAGCGAAGACAAAAAATGTTAATGAAAGAAGATATAAATACATTCGTGCTAAAGGTTATGACATAAGCTGTACTGTACAGTATGATGTAGCTAAAGCACCAGAAGCATTTGGTTATACCGGTGAAATTTATGCCTCTACTTTCAATGTTAACGGTGTATTAGTTGAACCAAGATTTACTTTGAGAGTTAAGTCAAAAATAACGTTTGAAGATGCTATTAAAAGTAAAGCTGACAAAGATGAACTTGACGCAATGAACAAAGTTTTGAAATCTCATAAACACAACATCTCCGATATAAATGAACTTCAAACTTCTTTAGACAGTAAAGCGACAAGAACCATACACATAATCCTTCACTACTGTTAGAGCAGACGACATAATATTGAACTATACCCTTGGTTCAAGTGCACCTTTAGAGAATCCAAGTACAAGCGTAAAAGATACACTAAACTCCTTAAATAACAAATGTATGAATATCGAAGTCATGTCAGAAACTTTGAACACATGAACTACCAGCAATGTTAGATAAAAAGCAGACAAGAACCATACACATGATTTCTTCACAACTGTTGCTATAGAAAGTATTGAAGGAACGGTTGAAGGAAACTGGTGGGGATGTATTATATTGTAAACCTCCTAACTTTCCACAAGGTTTAACATCGGATGACGACATAACGACGATGAGAAACATTAGATGTAAAGATGTTTATGTCATGAAGGATGAACATAATATTAAATTCACTGCTCAAGATTTATATGACAAGAAAGCAGACAAAACAGAGCTTCAAACATTAAAGACTCAGATTCTTCAAACATTATATCCTATAGGCTCTATTTATACTTCAATGAACTCAACAAATCCAGCAACAGTTTTAGGTTTTGGTACATGGCAGCAGATTGTAGACAAATTCTTATACTGTGCTAACTCTTCAAAGCAAACAGGAGGTTCGAAGAAAATTACTGAAGCAAACCTTCCACCGCACACTCATACAGGAACTACAAACACAACAGGTAGTCATTCACATTCAATAACAAAAAGAGGTTATACAAATCTTGCAGCAGGTTCGGATAGACAGGGAATGCATAGATATGATATTTCAAGTGACCCAGTAGATTCAAGCGCAGGTATTTTCTGTGGAACCGCAGGAAATCATTCACACACTTTCACAACAAATCCAACAGGTTCGGGTGAAGATTATATGCCACCATTTATGACTGTATTTGCATGGTACCGCGTTCAATGAACGCGCTTGAGCCTAGAATAAAATCTTTAACTTTACATAAATGAGCTTGAAAGAAGTATTCGAACAACATCCATGGAGGTCATTTAAGAAGTTCAATGAAGCTGCAAAGAGTCGGGGATTTACTAACAGAGCTGAAGTGAAAAGGTTCTTTGACAAAAATGTTGTACATCAAACAAAAATAAACCCTTACGACTACTTTTTACCAATTTACTCCAACACTCCTGACGCATACCAATTTGACACTCTCATTCAAAGCAGAAAAGGAGGACATAAACCATTCCTCATCTTCATTAATGTTAACACTCGCAAAGCTTTTGCGTATATAATGAGAAATAAAGGAACTCGTGAAGTGTTAAGAGTTTTACAAAAGTTTGTAGCAGAACATAGCCCAAGTATTTTAACATCAGACCAAGACGGTGCATACCTCAGCAACGAAATCACAGAATTTCTCATTAAGCATAACATAACTCACTACACTACTGAAGACCATAACCATAACATACTCGGTATCATAAACCGCTTCATAAGAACGCTCAGAGATTTAAATCAAGAGCGAGACTTTACCGAAGAAACAATGAAACATTTCATCGAAGTATATAATTCCTCAACACATTCTACAACAGGACATACACCAAATTCAATGACACAACAACAAGAAGAAAAGTATATACAAAAGAAACGAAGCCAAACACAAAATATCAGAAATTCAACACAATTTACCCTCATTCCTGGTACAAAAGTTCGTGTAGTTCTTGACGACAAACCGTTGACAAAGAAACGTTTAAGGTTAAGTCGAAATTATTATATCGTAGACTCTACGCAAGGTAATGGATATCTTATAAAAGCTGCTGACGACTCCATAGCATTTTACCCTCGTCATAAATTAGTCGAAAGTAGTAATGGCGAACTTGCTGAAACCATTGACGAAGCAAAGCGAGGAGTGGTTATTGAAATACTTGACTACAACATAAACGATGACACTTATAAAGTAAGATATGAAGGAGGCGTTGAAGATGTTATACCATCTAAGAACTTGAGAGAATCTAAACCAACTCATCTGGGACCATTAGAGCGGGAGTACTGGAAAGATAAAAACATGCCAGAAAGAATAAGAAAATTCTTCTAAACTTTTTCATTAGATGTAAATCAGACATGAATGAGAACAGTCATGAAATTATTAATGGTACCATAAATTTACACCAAAAATAATGTTTAGGTGAAGAGGTGAGATGTCACCCGTTTTCTCACCTGTTTTCTCACCTCATGAATTTTCATGATTTCATCGTAGAAAACTCATGAAAACAATTTATTTTTAAAACAATATATTTTTTTTATTTTATTTGAAATGTACGCTGAGTTTGTTGGAGAAGACCGTTGGGAAACTTGTTTGTTAGATGAGAAATATGAAATTCACTGTTGTGAGTCATTTGAAGTCAGAAACAAAAAGACAAAAAGAGTTTTAAGCGAATGGGAGCGAAATGACGGATATGCTGATATGAAGATGGGTGGAAAACACTATCTTAAACATGTTGTCATTGCAACTCATTTTATACTGAATCCTAACAATTTACCTTTTGTAGACCATATAAACCATATAAGAAACGACAATAGACTTGAAAACTTACGTTGGGTCACTTATTCTGAAAACAATAAGAACAAAGGCAAATTTGGAGATATTATATTCGAATTTGTCGACGAACTAGAAGATGAAACAATTGAAATTACAGACTATGGCAAGCATACGTTTGAGTTTTACTACTATAGCGAAGAACAAGACTCTTTCTACTTTTATACCGGCGTAAACTATAGGAAATTACAAGTATATTTTACTAAGGCGGGCTATGCTTATGTAAACACTAGAGATACAGATGGAAAATACGTTCGAATACTTCTTAACAAATTCAAGAAGCTATATGGCATACCATTTTAAAACAATATATTTTTACATATATTAAATGCTTCAGGTTGAAAGAATACGGTGGAGCCAAAAGTGGCTCGACCTCAAAACAAACATTTTATGAGCTTACAAAGGGTGTTATGAATGAATTCAGCAACATACATCCTGACCTCGTTCATTTTGTTGCTAAATTCAATAAAAATAATGTTTAGGTGAAGAGGTGAGATGTCACCCGTTTTTTCACCTGTTTTCTCACCTCATGAATTTTCATGAATTTCCTTAAGATAGAAAAAATAAAGTTAGTTTTATTTTTATTTATTTTTTATTTTGTATAAAAGATATGATTTCAACAATCGGCACAACAACAATTCAAGCCGCGAACGGCGGGACTCTGTCCACAACTACAGCACCAAACTCGTTAGTCATGAATCCTACGTCAATGTTAGTAGAGATGAAAAACTTCATTCCTTCTTCATATACTTTCGAAACAGAAATCCAGAAGATAAAGCAAGAACTTTTAACAAGTAATTTAGACTGTAGTGCGAAAGATGAAGAAAATGAAGAATATCTTTATGAAATGCAGGACATTATTGACCATTTACCCAAATTGCCTGAAATTCAGCATCAAAAACTAACTATTCCTGAATTCGACGAAATTGAAGTCAAAGCAACTGACTCAGTAGAAATAAAGAAGTTCATACGAAAGGTAAACTATGAGTTTCTAGGATATCATTGCAACCATAAAGTTATGGACAAAGATTGCGATATGGTATATAAGAATGTTTCTGACATATATAAATCTGAAGAATTTAAGACCTACGACAACTTTGTTTCGTTAGTTGCTGAATGTGTTTGGGAAATAAGAGATAAAGATAGAAGAGGCAAAGTATGGAACGAACAACTAAGACCCGCTATGTTTGAGATGAAGAAAACCATTGACGCCTTAGTTGTTTTAGCAGGTAAGGTTTCAGAATATAACGCAAAGTTGAACCCACAATGTTCTAAATGTAAAGCAGCAATAAGGAAATATAACTACTCCGTCAAAGAGATAGAAAGAATGAGAAACGACTATGCAGACTTAAAGAAAGAAGCAGAAAAGCCAGCAGAAGATAAAATGAACATGTTAGAATTTCTGAACAAAAACTATCCAACAGCAGAAGATTTCCTTCTATCTGACGTCAAGAAGAAATATAAAGAAACCTTCGGCATTGTTAAAACTTTTGACATACTGACAGAAGAAATAGAAGCTACGAAATTGTTTAGGATTTCAAATATACATCGTACAATTCATGTAAAACGCTTATAAAATAACAGGTGAGAAAACGGGTGAGAAAACGGGTGACATCTCACCTCTTCACCTAAACATTATTTTTACTGAATTTAGCAACAAAATTCTGAGTAAAATAATTTTTAGGGCTTGTGTCAAACCGTTGAGTTTTCACAAAATTTAAAAAAATAACGTTTACCATGTAAAACGCTTATAAAATAACAGGTGAGAAAACGGGTGAGAAAACGGGTGACATCTCACCTCTTCACCTAAATTTATTTTTGGTCAAAGCTTCCACGAGAGAAAAGATTCCTCATTCGCTAAGGATTCCAAAAATGAAAAAATCATTGATTTCGGCTGAGAAAAAACAGCAAAACCCTTCTTCCACGGGAAGCAAGAGAAATAAAGAAGATATAAAGTAAATTTTTTATTTATTCCCGTGGAAGATATAGCACTTTTATGATACTTTTTATTCACGACAAACAAGACAAACAAAGAAAATAAGAAAATACGGCGCCGTCGCGGTTCGAACCACAGACCCTGACCCCTCCATAACACCACCTTAGACCACTGTGCTACGTAGCCTGTCGACATAAGATTTTATAAATTGCATATTTGACGTAAATTTATTTCCATCTGGCTTCCCACCGCATAAGATATTCATACGTGTTTGTAAGACATTCATTAAACTTCTTTTCTATTGCATCTAATCTTGCGTTATTTTTTTCAATAACTTGTCTGTATTCTTCATCATCTCCAGCAGTGTTTGGGTCTTCACGTTTAAAATATTCATTGTTAACCAATTTTTTATCTACAAATTTTATTAGTGTTTGATTCACTTCGTTATGATAACGGTCATATTCTTTCAATACGTAAGTGAAGACAAAATGCGTCGTATCTTCAATCTTAAAGCTTAAAGAACTTTCAACACAGTTTTGAGGGTCTGTCAGTGCGTCAATGAGATAGTATTCGAAGTCAGTCAATAATCTTTTTAAAGTCATTTCATACAGGATAAAATTTAATGTTGTGAAGAAATAGTGTTTATCTCAGAAAAAATAAAGTTAGTTTTTATTTTATTTATTTTTTTATCCTGTATGTAAAGACAGTAATGACAACATCAGAGAACACAACAACTGCTATCGTTCATGAAGCAATAAATGAAGAATACGAGTACATACAATATAACAAACAGTTACGTCTCATTCGTTCAGTCAAAGACGACATGTACCAAATGCAAAGTATTTTGACAGCATGTTATGCTCCAGATACTAAACTTCCTAAAGACTGGTTTAGGAACCAAAGCACTATTGAACTATTAAATGAAGCACAGCGAGACATACTTTTTTCTGAAAACAGTGAAGAACAGCGAGTAGGTAAAAAACCCCAGTCGCCAAAACTCTATGAAAATCGTGAAAAATTGCCAAACGGTTTGAGAGGATATTATGTTCATAGACTTCTCGTAAATGTTGTAGCAATGTGGGCTTCACCTCGTTATGCTTGGTATGTTTGTAAACTTCTTGACGAAATTCACAGACAAGAACGCGAACAGATGGAAAAGAAACTTCAAGCAAAAGATGAAGTCATTGAATCCAAAGACAAAAGCATACAGAAAAGAATACCGCGTTCAGTACCAAAAGGAAAGGAAAAGAACTATAAGTATATGATTTATACTGAAGAGTTGGAGAATGAAGAAGACAGAGATATGGTTATGTTGCATTTAGTCAGAAGAAACAACAAAAGCTTTTACGACCTTGCTAAAATATATAAATCTGACAGAAACTGGTTCTATCGTGAAAACTTACCGATTTCAATGACACCGAATGAGCAAATAAAAGAAATTGTCAAAAATACTCTTCCTCAAACACACTATGACATCAAAGGTTGCACAATACTTACCTTCAAAGAAGACTTACCATTACTGAAGGAAAAAATAACAGAATATTTCGATAACTTCAAAGAGGAAGAATGAAGTCACGACAACATTAACGAAGAAGTCACGACAACATTAACGAAGAGAGAATGAGGTGAGAAAACAGGTGAGAAAACAGGTGACATCTCACCTCTTCACCAAAAATATATTTTTGGTTAAATAGCTTCAGGGTCAATTTCTTCAACCATTTCACTTCCTTCGTCAATGTCAATTGAAGCTTCTTCAACCTTTGGTAAGAACTTTTGTATAACATCTTTGTTCGTTATTGTCTTCAGAGATGAAGGATAATATTTCACAGATGTTTCACCCTTCTTATATTCTTTCTGTTCGGAAAGATTTAAAGCAATACTGAAGAAGTCAATGTTGGAGTTCTTTATAACAGTATAATGAGTATCTTTGACATTCACGAAGAAACCCTTTTGTTTCAAAACTACTGCTAACTCTTGTGAAGTATAACGTTTGCGGTCAATGACAATAGCTAATGGTCTGACATACTGACCGAACTTAGATTCTTTCACAAACTTCTTGTTAAAGATAACATTAACATTTGAAGCATTATTGAACTCATTCTTGATGGCAGTAGCGAGAGCATTGTATGAAAAGAACTTGCAATCTTGCATGTGTTTCATTAAAATAAAAATATTAAATTATTTTGAAAAATAACTTAAAAAAAATCTAATCTAATTTTTTCAAAAATATTTTTTTATTTCCTACTAAAGATGTATCGGAAGTTGTCTAAGTTAGAACACTCGGAAATAAAACAACTTCTTACAGAAGCTAATATAGATGTTGCAAAACATTACGCGACAAACAAAAAAAGCACTCGCTGACTTCATTAAAGACTACAATGGTGCAATAAGTTATGATAGAATTCATGAGTTCATAAAGCCGCAACGCGGCGAGGACGAAGTCCATGCAAGAGCATTTCTTTAAATGACATTGCTATTGACTTATATCATAGACGTTCAGTACCTCATGAAGTAAGAAGAGAAATGTTTGACATAACAAATGCAAACGTTGGTGAAACAAGAAGAAGAGACGACACACTGAAACAACAGAGAAGAGAGATGTTTAAAAGTGCTATAGAACAAGTTCGCAAAGCTAACGATGTCATTCGTTCCATTGACGACAAACCAAAAGAAGGTGAGAGATGGTTAAAGAAAGATGAAGAGAATAGGAAGAGAAATGTGAAGTCAGGCAATAGACTCATTGACTTTAACATCGAAGCTTTAGATGAACCAAACAGAGAATATTTACACAAACATTTCGGTAAGGTTTTCATGAGACTCTTAGAGAAAATTAAAATAAACTCACAACAGAGATGGATGGTATGTTATAAACTTGGTGGAAAGTATGAATGTTCTACGTTAAACCTCAATAATATTGGAACATTACTACATCAGCTCTTGAAGGAGAACTTTATATCAGAGATAGAAGCAAATGCTGCAGGTATTGTTGAAATGCACTATGACTTCTTCTTGACAAACATAAAGAATCTTACTGAAATAAAGATGTATGATTTAACAGAATATGAAGGCTTAACGATGTCAGATGTAAAGAAAGGCAAACCAAAAAAGAGACCATATAGAGATGAAAGCACACTGACAAATGACCAGAAAGATTTTGGAAGCTCTTAAGCAAACAGGAAACCCAGCACTTATAGAAAGCTTTTGGAATGAAATGGTGAAAAGAAGTTTTATAAGAAGAGAAGCGGTCAGTTCTGGAAGTATCTTTGCACATTACCTATAAATCTTGAACGCTACCAAATCTTCAATGAACTGAACAAAAGAACTGCAACACTTATGACAGAGGACAATTGTTTCGTTTATGCTTGCATTCAGGCTGGAGTAAATGAAGAAACTATTGACCACATGAGAGAAGTCATTCGTGTTAGAGACTTTCCTCAAAGTAAAGTACAAGAAATTTCTGACGCAACAGGTATAGCATTTAATGTTACCATTGGTTATTTCAATGACTCAAGACATAATGAAATAAAGAGATATATACCAAAAGAATGCGAAACTGTTAGAACTATTGACTTACTTCTTGTTGAAGACCACTACATGCTAAATGAAAGATTACCAATGACAACATACTTCATTCGAAACTATAAGAAATCTTGAAGGAGTGTGGTGGAATGAACATTGAGAAACAGATGAAGATTTATACAAAGAGAGAAATAAATATGTAGTTCGTTATGATAGAACAACACCCGTTATGGGATGTTATGAAAACATTGTGGGAGTGCAAATATTTCGAACCTATTTCTTATGGAGAACTTTTCACATATACTACTGACTTATATAAACAGAACCTTGCACCATTTAAAGATTTGACATATGCTCCAAAGTATTGTGTACAACTGAAGAAGAAAGCAGAGTCAAAAGAAGTAAATAAAGCTAAATGTAAATTCATACCTGAGCACGTTTTCTTTGCTGACTTTGAGTGTAGTACGGATGGCTTTCATAAAGCTTTTAACATCTGTTATGACAGTGAAGATGGTTCAGTGAGTGAAAGCATTTGGGGTCAAAACTGTGCAACAGAATTTTTGGAAAGACTTCCTGACAAGAGTTTAATATATTTCCATAACCTCAGTTATGACATAAACTTCATCTTAAGACACATGACAGAAGTGAAAGGAACTCCCATCATTAAAGGTTCACGAACAATGCAAATAACTGGTTTATATAAAGGACGGGCAATTATTATAAAAGACTCTTACAGTGTTATAAATAAGAAGCTTAAACTATTTCCTGCTATGTTTAACTTACAAACAGGACCGAAAGAAGTATTTCCATATAACTACTACAGCAGTGTTTTGTTAGCAAATGACAACAGAACTGGTGTCATTTCTGAAGCATGTAAGTTTATCCATGATGCAGATACATTTATGAAGAACATAGATTCCATCAAAGGTTGCAGAATAGATGAAAACCACTTCGACTTAGAAAAATATAGCACGTTTTACTGCAAACAAGATGTAAGAATTTTAAGAGAAGGTTTTGTAAAGTTCCGCAATGACTTATTGAAAGAGTTTGATTTAAACGTTTATGACTACGTTAGTATTTGTTCAATTGCTAACAAATTGTTTGAGAACAGAGTATACTTCCCGAATGGAAATCTTTATGACCTCTCAAATAAACCAAGAGAATTTATTTCGAGATGCATTCAAGGTGGAAGATGTATGTTGTCAGATAACATGAAACAAAAGAGCAAAAAGAAACTCATTGCTGACTTCGACACTGTTTCATTATATCCTTCAGCTATAGCAAGACTTTATACTTTAGAAGGTATTCCAAAAGTATTGAAGGATGAGATGTTAAGCACAGAGTATCTCATGAGACATTTATTCGATGATGACCAAAAGGAACCCATTGGTGAAAAGTTTATGTCTGGCTTCTTTGTTCTCATTAAGATAACAGAGATTGGTATACCCAGACACTTTCATTTAATAGTTTGCGACCCTGAACTAAATCCAGAACTTAACGTTCCAAGAAGTTCAAACACTTGCTGTCTCATGTATGTTGACCATATAACATTACAAGACCTCATAAAATATCAAGGTGTCAAATGTGAAGTGTTGCAAGGATACTATTACGATGGAAACAGAGATATGAGAATAAGAGATGAAGTAAAGAAGTTGTTTGAGTTAAGGTTAAAGTATAAGAAAGAAGGAAACCCCTTACAAGAAATTATAAAACTCATTCTGAACAGCATTTATGGCAAAACTATTCTATCTCCTATTGAGTCAAAAATAACCATAGTAAATGACAAAGATGCTATAAGATATGCTATAAGAAATTACAACCATATAGTGAAGTTCGAAGGTTTGGATGGTTCAGATAAAACTATTTTCAAGCTAACGAAAAGCATTTGCAGACACTTTAACTTCTGTCCACTTGGTGTTAATATTCTGTCTATGTCAAAACGTATTATGAATGAAGTATTCTGTACTGCAGAGGACATGGGACTTCAAATCTTTTACCAGGATACCGACAGTATGCACTTATATAATGAAGACATACCAAAGCTTGCAGCAGAGTTTAAGAAGAGATATGGTCGCGAACTTATAGGAAAGAACCTTGGTCAATTTCATAGCGACTTTGCAGAAATAACACCTGGAAAACAAAGTTTAGCTTATAAAAGTATTTTCTGTGGAAAGAAGACCTACATAGACTTACTCACTAACGATTTAAATGAAGTTGCATTTCACTGCAGAATGAAAGGCGTGAAGCAAGATGTTATTGCTTTAACCGCTAATGAAATGTTTCCTGAAGCTATACAATGCTATTACAATGAAGATAAGAACATTCACATACCTGTTGGAACATATGACAAAGACTCTGAGTTCAGTTTAATGAAACTTTACAAAGCACTTTATGATGGTCAAGAGATTGCATTCGACTTATGTAAGTCATGTCAACCTTGCTTTGCTGAAAAGTTCAACTTTTCAATAACGACTAAAACAAGCTTTATTCGTAAGTTGAAGTTCTGAGGTCATGGGCTTCGCCCTTGCCGCTAGCGGCTTATTTTTGTCAGCAATGAGGTCATGAATGAGGTCATGAATGAGGTCATTCGTGATAAAAATAAAGCTAGCGTAGATTTTACAATACTGCGATGGTAGAGTTTAAGAGTTGTGCTTCAATGTAGAGACAGTCCTTATGGTCTGGAGGCAAGAACACTGGACATTTATGGTCATGAGTGGAGAACATGTCTATCCAAAACTCACGATTGAAGCCAGTTAATTTATAGTATTTAGGGTTAGGAAGTGGTGAAGTTCTTGTATGACCAATGAACTCATTTTCAACGCCTTTGGCTATATTAGAGTAAAGTATTGCTTGCTTTCTATCCCAAATGCCAGGTGTTACAATCTTTGAAAATTCATTTTTCCTCGGAAGCATTGCATCATAATTGAAAACATTCTTAAAATCATCACTTGGTTCGGAGATTTGAAATCTTATACGTAATGGATTTTTTTCTTTAGCGACTTCATTGAATGGTGAGAATACAATGAATTGACAGTCATGAGTTCCATCTTCATTTTCATTAAATTCATAATGAAAGTCTATAAGTTGTGGCTGACTACCTTCTTCTTTCAGTTGTGCAAGAAACTCACGTAAAGGCTGTAAAGTTTGTACTTCAATGTTGAACTTTTTCTCGAACATCTCATTAAATGAAATCATACATTGCAACAATGTTGTATCGTCTTTAAAGTATTTGTATATGTGAATGTTTTGGGCGCTTAAAGACTGTTCGTCATTTTCTATCTCGACTTGAAGTATAAAGTCAACCTTTCTGAAAGCACGTGTTATATACATAGATGTTATGCCAATGTACTTCTCTTCATTTATGTTCACAATCCAGTCTGTTGGAAACTTAAACGTTACTCTGTTCCCCTTTATTTTGACGTCAGGGTTTTCACTACTGAACGCAACAGATAAAGGTATTTGTCTATACATTTAGTTCGGATAAAAATAAACCATTTACTCTTTCTTTGCTTCAGCTTCTTGCTCTAGCTTTTTTTCGCCAGCAAACGTGGGTTCTTTGTCTTCCAGCAGCTAATGCAGCAAGTTGTTTTTCACTAAGTTTTCTCTTTGGTCTCTCTGGCTTTTGTTCTTGTTTTTGTTCCTTCAGTTCGGATAAAATTTGCTCACGAATTTCTTTCTTCAATGCTTCAACATCTATGACACCTTGGGTCTTGTCCGTAGGGCTTGTCTGAGTCATTTGACTGCAGATAAAAAACAAAATTAAAACTTTAACCGATGTAAAATGAGCTTGTCAAAATCAGAGCGAGAGTCTATTATATTAAATGACGCAAGAGGAATACAACATCCTTTCTATTACGTAAGTCAGAGTAAAGATGGTAAAATATACGTAAGAAAAAGAAAGGTTCCATTAGCGAATGCAGAGAGCGACAACATTAAGGTGCATGGCAAGGGTGAAGTCCACGAAGCCCATATAAAACCTTCTGTTCAAACTGAAAAGTCAATAGAACAAGAAGAAAAGAAGCCAGATGTCTTTCAATAACGAACCAAGAGCTTATTGCAAAGTTCGTGAATTTCATTGAAAAACAAACCGAGTCAAAGAACCCTGACCCGCCAGTGAAAGAAGTTGAGACAAAAGAGAATGTACAGTTCATTGAAAATGTCAAGAAACAACTTCCACCACGAATGCCAAGAAGAAGAGTGAGAATAATGAAGTAAATAGATATTTTTATCTGAAGTAAATACATGCAGAACGAACAGCTAAACGAATTTACTCCAGCAGAGCATATTCATCAGATTCGCTCATATTTCGATATCATAGACAATGCAGTTCAAATTGGTGACACTAATAGAAAATATTCTGACGCAAAGATTCCATCACAACCTGGAACTGCTAAAGATAACACATGGGTAACATTCAATCTCTCACCTCCTGGTGAAAATATGTTGGACCTTTACAATACATTCATTACGTATAAAATGGAAGGTCAATTTATTGTAGATAAAGAAATTGGTTCAGGTTCCAATAAAACAAACCCACCAGGATTTTGGATTGGTTTCGATGACGCTTTCTATGCAGTTGCTGGATATCAAATCCTTGCAAATGGTCGTATCGTATATTCTCAAGACAACGCAAGAGAAGAAGCATATATAACTTCAAACTCACAAACTACCGAACAAATAAAGAAAGTAGATGTTTTCTCAAAGACTCGACATGAAGATGTATGGAGTCATTCGGGAACATGCAGAACAGGACAAATTGTTAGTGGTCCAATTACAGCAGGAAAATCATTTGATTTTAAGCTTCGTTTAAGAATTCCTGTTAGAAGATTCCTTCCATTAGAAGCTATTCGATTTATTCCAGCTTTTGCAGGAAACATTCAGCTTAAAGTAAAGTTCAGTAGCGACGCCTTACAATGCACATCTATATCTGTAAATGATATCATTGCTTTCAATCCAACTCTTAAAGTTGCATTTGCTTCAGATTCAAATCCACCGACAAATAAATTTGTTCCATGGAATGAACCATTCACTATGATAACGAAGGCAGTAGAAGCTAGTGGAACAGTTACTATTACAACTGTAACCCAGCAACTATTTCGAACAAAGATGGATTTTAATGAATGTTTCATTCATCCAAAGTCATTCTCTTTAGACCCTAACATTTATACAGAACTTGTAGAACATTATACAAACGAGGCTTTATGTTTTCCTGTTAAAGTTATGGATTGGATTCCTATGGACGGTTCATTCTCAAAGAATACAGATAGTTCAAGTGCAACATTTACAGCAGCTTATACGCCTATTAATGTTAAAAGTATTTGGGCACTATTTAGAAAGAAAGACAACTATTATGTTAATTTTGAGAACCCTAAGTTTAAATATCTTCAGCTTTCCATGGGAGCTTATGGAAATATGCCTGCAGAACCTGAAAAATCATATGGACCTGTATTTTATGAAATGGTTGCGAACGCTTGCAATACAAACAATGATATGATAGGATTTAATGAAGATGTTATGAGGTCATTGGTGGATGATGGTAGTGTGGAACATAAATGGGATAGCTATGACAACACACATTTCTTATGTGGTTTTCCAACAGAAGTGGACTTTTGCTTCCAGCAAGGTCAAACATCTACTGCTCCAATAACATACAAATTGTCTGTTAAAGGACCTATTGAACTAGCAACTGAAAATGTACCAAAGCCACTTATTGGATTTATGAGGGATTGTTGCTTTGCCATTCAGGTGCGTGCTAATGGCATCCCATAATAAGATTAGATGACTATAACTTAGCAACGGACGACAGTGAGGAATAAAGGATGAACGTTTATTTTTAAAGCTTATAAATGAGTTCTTCATCAAGCTCTCGTGAACCTTCACCATCTATGAAACAAACTTTACCAAACGATTATGGAGCACCTATTGAATATTTCTTACGAGCTGCACAATGGCAAAGAGCAGTCTCACCAAGGTTAGGTGTTCCACCAGCTCCTGTCAAAAATAGCATTTGGTCAAGTCCTTATATAAGATATGGTCTCCCACTAGGTTTGCTAGCTACAGCAGGAGCAGTTATGATGTTGAAAAGAAATAAAGCAAATGTTATAAATAATACTGAAGTAGCTGAAGTTAAACAAACTCCGACACCATCGCCAAAACCAACGCCTTCAACAACAAAAACCTTCAATGACTCCTGAACCTATGGAAGTACAAACTCCTGTTCAAAAGTCAACTCCTAAACCGACTCCAACATTTAAACCAGAACCTACTCCTCAAATAAATCGTAAAACTCCTGCGTTTCCTTACTGAAAAAATAACGTTATTTTTATTTTATTTGAACATTTTTATTTGATTGAAATGACGACTAAAGTCACTGAAGCAATGAAACAAAATTTTTGGTAGAATACATTAAATCAGGAACGGTTCCAGAAGGTTTTACGTTCATACTATGAAGGATAGAGTTCAGTTTAGAAAGATAAAGCAACCATTAGATAGAGAAGGTATTTTGAGAAAGATTAAACTTCATGAGGACAACATTGCTGAACTTAAGAAGAAGTTAGAAGAGTTGGAGAAAGGAAGAGAGTTATAAAGTAATGAATTCAAGTGGGTGAAAAAACAGGTGAAAAAACAGGGTGAGATCTCACCACTTCACCTAAATTTATTTTTGCGCTATGTTTTCATACGTGTGAGGGTGGTGATATCATTAATTTTAAGTTTATTTTTTATTTTACTGAAAATTTTTATTTGGATGTAAATGACAGAACAAAAGCAACTCATTCGAATTCACAGTATAACAAACATACATTTAAACATTTATTCTTCCTTCCTGAGCATAACATGTTCTTTCAAATACATCCGAGACCAGTTGACTTTTCATTGACTGTGTATAAAGATAGAAATAGTTATATCATTAAACCATACGATGACGAAGGTAAGTTATGTAAATTGTACGTTAAGAAGTTAGAGAAAGTTTATGGCTTCAAGTATGACTACAATAGGGTTAACACTGATGATGAAGATATTGAGGAAAATTTATGAGAACATTAGTGAAGTCGTTAGTGAGAACGATAGTGAGAACGTTTATTTTTACATTAGTGAGTTCGTTAGTGAAGTGGTTGGCGGCTTTGTAAATATTTAAGGTTAAGTTAGTTTTGCGTTCGTGTTGTAAAAATAACGTTAACGGTTTTGTAAAGTGTCAAATTCACAAGTTATGGGTAAAGTGGAACGCAGTGCCACCATACACGAGACTTGCTATACTAACTATGTATTGTTTAACGCTTTTCCATTTTCATCAAATTGCATAGGATAACGTTCATTATATGCTTTACGTTTAGATAATCAGTTATAGTTAATTTTGTAACCATTTATGACTTTAATATTACCTGACCATCAGTAACGAAAACTTCATTGTATTACCACGGGTTTCTCCATTTGGACCCGTAATGTCTGTTCGTGTGCTTCCCAATTTGGACATGACGTTTGGCAATTATGCTTGAGCTTTTGTATGTTTAAACATTTCTCATTTGTTTAACATCTTTTTGAAGACCAGCACAATATGAACTATTCTTTCATTCCAATCAGGAACTTTCATAGTTCTATATTATATGCACCCCTTTTGTTTGTCCCTTGTTTTAATTGGAACCTGTAGAAGATTTACCATTTCTGTCATGTTAATTATAAATAAAAAATAAAAATTAATTATAAAAAGTTAATCAATTTAACACTTCCTTTATTTAATCAACTATTATTTTTCATGTTCACCTAATTGCTGATTTGTGTGTAAAGTTCATTAATGCTCATTGGTAATTCACTTGATAAAGCATAACGTTCAACTGTTGACGACTAAACCCACTGAAAATGAAAAGGGTTGATAGATTCGATTTAATGTTTGTGCTTAATTGCTTTGAAGTATTGAACAGCATGAAGAATGAACAACTGAATGTGTCGACATTGAGTTAATAACTGATTAAAATATGATTTCTCATTTGTTATTAGTTTTGATTTCACTGCATCATCTATGAACAAATGAGTGAATGCAAAATTCTCTTATCAAAATTGAAATAGAAAGTGTTTCAAATAATTCATCCGTTGTTTATCAATAATTTTATCTCCTCTAATCTTGCTTCTTGATTGTATTATATAATTCTTTATACATTTAAAAAGGTTTTTAAATAAATCTTCTGCTCTCTTCTTGTGTATACAATAAATAATTGGAATTTTGATTAAATACTTTAAAGATTTCAAATGTATCATCTGAGGTGAACCTGAACGGTTGATATAAATTAACACATGTGAATGGGGGAAGTGTGTTAGCAATAATGATAATTTGTTTTAATATCGTTAAATGTTTTCCTTTATTTTGTTACCATGCTGCAGATGATTGTGAATTTAGAGTAACATTAGAATATGTGGAATTTTCATAATTTTTCTTAGATAGAGCATTTCTTATTATCACTCAATGCTTCATTAATCATTCAATCTACGTATGTATTATATACTCCTCTCTGCTAATTTTTCATAAGGGGGATGAATTTTAAATCCATTTAATCAAAAATAAATTTATAATTTAACCATTCTATTCATCAATCTATTTCATTCATATGAACTCTATATGCGGTGGTACCTGTGGATGAATATTTCAAACCTTCATTCGGGTGTCTGTCCAAATATGTAGTCCTAAACTAAACCAACTAACCCCTTGAGGGGAGGGGATTGGTTCCCAAAACTTGAACGGTTTTGAACAGAAGTGTCATTTTTCACCCTGAATGGATTGGATAAGCTTTCACTTGTACTGTAACTGTGAGTTGAAAGTTTCTATATCCATCAAAGAATATACCCGCTCCATCACGTTGAACTGGAATAGTGCATAAGAATGAAGTTTGGTCTTTCCATGTTTCTAGCTAATGGCGTGCCATCATCATCATTCAGTGGTCTAGTTAATGAGTCCTCGTATTCTTCCGTGCATTCATTCACTCCATCTAATCAGAAGCTTGAAGCATACGTGTAAAGAATTATGTCGCCCACTGTGGTCATCGCTTGATCGGGGAAGTTTCTGGAATCTATAGTGACCTGAAGACCTCGAAGCATGGATTTTCTAAAACCGTTCTTTGCATTGCCATTCTTCGAAATGTTAAACACAAACATCTGTGAACATTATGAAGAGCGTTATGAGAAATCTGAGCTAATACCTTCAGGAGTGATGCCAACCTCCATTTAGTGAACGAACGTCAATATGTTGAGCTGGAATCATGAATGGATCTTCCTTAACTAAATAAACGTGGTATTGCTTTAACTGATTCTTCAATTAAACCGTATCCTGGTGTAATGCATTTTATCCTCTAAAACTTCCATCTTTGTGCATGAAATAATAACATTATCAACTGTTGCGTCAGCAGATGTGGCGGCTAAGCTTGTAATTAATTTGGCAGGAAGTCCGATTTGTTGGAATTTGCGATCATATTTATAAACATGATTCATAATCTTTTCATAATTTTCATCAGTTATCTTTCATATAACGTAATTTTGTAAATCAAGAACTCTTAACGGTCAACCTGACAAAAATACTAAAGTATCCCTGAAAACATAATATATTTAAGAATGATTTCACCAAATGATTTAGGATAATCATCGAAACGCCTGAAATGTAACAAATCATTTACTGGAATAATCATATCAAAGTGACATCAACTTCTTCATTGCGTTCGTGAAAACTTTCTGAAGGGTCAATATATTACCACATACTGAGTTATCATATTTTTTGAACATTATAATAACGAATGAACAAACTTTTTAACTTTCCTTTCTGATGTTGGTTTATATGTTGCAAATGCAAAAGATTCACGGGCGCAATCCATCTGAAGATAAACGCATCCCTCTTTCGGTTTCTACTTCAATTGTTTAAAGCTTTGATTTGATGATTTGTAACCAACGAATAAACGCATGCATTTAAAAGCGGCATCACATGTGAAGCTTTATTTGAAACTAGAGTTGCTTAACTTGGCGTTTAATATATGTGTCACCTAATTGGTTCACATCATGAGCCGGATTTGTAATTCTTAAATGAGTTTGTTTATCATCAAAATATGGAGTATCAGAGTCATAGCATGAACTTTCAATTCTCTATAATATCTTCTACCGTCATTCTTTGCGAATATTTCATTTATCTTTTCGAATGAATGAAACACATTTCCATTAATCGGTTTTAGTTTGGCACTAAATAGTTAGTCGTCATTTATTAATAATAAAAAATCAAAATTAAAAGATGAAAATGAATTTTTTAATTTTAATGAAATAATCAACTATGGCTGCAGGTATATTTAAGAAACTGTGGGATAGAGTAAAAAAGAGGGCGAGTAAAGTTTGGGAAACATTGAAAAGGGAGCAAATTGGATATTTAAGAATAAAGAAGCAATTAGTGACGTTGCTGAATCAATAACACCAAAAGCTGCCCCAATAAGAGAAGTTTTAAATAAAGGAGAAAAAGTTTATCAAAGACTTCAACCGATACTAAGATAAAAATAATATTTATTTATTTTTCCACTATCTACTCCTATTTTATTAAGTATTCCTTCAGCAATTCCACCAATTGCGTTACCTGCTTGTGCTCCCATCGCCGGATTACCTGCTTAGTACCTAATACTCCACCTATATAGTTCCTGCCGTTTTCGCTACTGGTGCCAAAAAGTTTGCAATGAGTTTAATAATCTTTTTATGAACCCAACCCGCAGCTTTTCTTAATTCCATCCATAATTTTTTAAAGAATCCTGCCGCCATTTCTGATTTAATATTAATTAAAAATATATTTCATCACTTATATTCTAATTTTTTATTAATGATAAATGAAACCGATTTTAAAAATAAATGAAACAGAGGAGGAAGAAATAAATGAAAGTGAAAATGTTCAACAAAAAATAAACGTTGTTAAACCAATTACTGAAATAAAAATTTTTTCATCTGTTGAAGAATTTAATGACTATTATGCTAATAATAAAAAATTATTTGAAGAATTGACAACATGTAAATTGAATAAAATGTTTAAAGTTGATGGATTCAAAATTTCAAAAATAAAAGGAGTGGTTAGTTTGAAATCTATTCCTCAATCAAGAATCACCTCATTAATGAAAATTGATGATTTAACAAAAAGAATAGAAGAGATTGAAGAAAGAATGAATCAAATAATTGATTTCATAAATTCAAATAATCATTAGTTTCTTAAAGTTCAATGTTGAACTCA
This sequence comes from Trichomonas vaginalis G3, assembly GCF_026262505.1. Taxonomy (NCBI): domain Eukaryota; phylum Parabasalia; order Trichomonadida; family Trichomonadidae; genus Trichomonas; species Trichomonas vaginalis. The sequence continues at coordinate 37,265,266 of NC_067206.1, read as the reverse complement.
TCAAATTCTTCTTTATTCATTTTTCCATCATAATCTAAATCATTTAATAACTCCGCGAATTTTTGACAATTTCTTAAATAATATTTATCAACTTCATAACCCACCTCCTCTAATATATCCTTTATTTCCTCGTTTGTGAATCCTAATTTTTTAACGTTGTTAGTTTTGACGCTCATTTCATACAAAATAAAAAAATAAATCAATAAACATAACTAAGTTTTAATTTTTCGTAAGACATGAATTTTTAAAGTTTATTTTTTTAAAAAAATTTTATTTTTTATTTCATTATGTATGGGCTGAGTGTAAATGTCTTACAATTTTGAAAATTTTTTAAGGGTATAGTAAACTCAAAATTCTAGAGTTTTGAGAGTGCCAATAAACTCTATAGGCCTATATATATATATATTTTAAAGGAGAGGTTACGCCATAATATTTGATATTATATTATAATTATTAATTCAAATAAAAAGTAGAAAAGAAACTAATTTTATTCTAACCTATATAAATATATCAATAATTTAAAATGATTATAGTCTGAACTATATTTTACCAGATTATCAAAATATAAGAGAAATGAAATAAGGCATAAAAATATCATAGCATAATTATTGGATAATGCATTAATAAATTATTTATATCATAATGAGAAAAAATCAAAATAAGAAAATGAGCATAATAATAATTTAATTAAAAACAAAAACAATAAATAAAATGTAATTTTCGTTAATCAAAGTCATCAATGTCTTCGTCTTCTGATTCCCATTCGGACTTGAAAACTGATAATCTCCTCCTGGTACACTCTGAATGAATTTTTTGTATTTGTTTCTGTTTTAGAACTTTTTGTAACAGTTTTTTGTTTCAATATCATTTGGAGTAAACAATTCTCTTCAAATGATTTGACACAATCTTCTGGAAGTGGGGAAGATGTAATGCTTTTTGTATATCTCCGAGAAAATGCTCTGGATCATTCCATTCTAAGATTGCAACGTTAACTCTAATGTTAATGTTCTCCAGGCTCTTGATTTGTCCAAATAGCATGCAATTTTGGAGTTAAACGCTTCATTCATGCAGGTAGATCCAATGGAAGAAACTTTGGAAACTATGGGTGTCCATTTGTGAACCCAGTCATAGAGCATGAATTGAAGTTGGATCGAATTGACACCTTTTTGCCATTCAAAGCATTTGTAATTGTGCGGTTCGCAAAAAGAATGATTGCCTACGTAATGGTAGACACAATTCTCACACATTTTCGTACGTTTTGTCAATATTTTCTTCGGCAAAACATGACCAAAGCCACATACTTAGGCTTGCATTCAGACCCCAGAAAGGTCTCTCTATTTTTTCAATCTTCTGAGTCTTGTCGTTGAAAACTTCAACTGTCTTATGAGAAGCTGAGAACTTTGTAAAATCTTTTGAGATATTTTTTGATACATGACCTGGATCGAATCTTTCAAGATGAGAGACGCCAAATTCTTAAAGACAGAGACACTTTTGTTATCTCGGTCTTTAATAATCTCTTTAACATCTTTCAAGATATTGTATTTCTTTAATTGCTTCAAGATGATTCGAGTTCCAGCACTTTCCATATTGTTGGAAGCTCCGGAATACTGAGCATGCTGTCTGTTTCCACCAATATGGTTGATGTTCACGCATGCAAGAACTCTTTTGTGACAGCATCGAGCGCAGTTACTGTACAACTTGGCGAGTTTCGCCTGTGCGTCCATCTTGCATCAATGGATAAGTAACCACTGAAGGACTTTCTCGACAGCATTAGGGAAATACTTTTAAGTCTTCTAATCTTATCGTCACAAAATCTCTGTTGTCTCATGACACCACTCTTCACAGGGGGCTTAGTTCCACAAAGAGAAAGAAAGCGAGCACCTTTTGTATATGGCATTCCGGTCATTATGCAAGCACCAAGCATCTGTCGCGCTGAGAGTCGACGACGTTCGTGGAGTAAAATGTTATGCATTGCCTTTGTTTTCCGTTTTGGGTGAACAATATGGCCCATACAACAACAAAAAAATGAAATCCCGCCAAAAGTGAAAATTGAATAAAAAGTAATAATTAATAAATATATACTATATCATTAGATGAATATTTTGGAATAACATTTTAAAATCGAGGTTTTTCAATGGATAACGGTTCAATCAAAAATTTGACCCCATTTTAGAATCTACATTAAAAATGGAACATTTCTGTCGTTTCAAAATTCCAAAATAACGTTTCTATTCCTCTCAAAAGTAAAAATAAACTTTATTGGGGAAAAAATATTTTTATTTTCCAAAAAAAATGAAAACCTTAAATGCAAATCTAATTTTGATGCTTTTGTTTGTGATTTTTTGGATTTCGAAAAAAATTTGAAAATTCAGACAAGTTACCATTAACACTAATACGTTTCAGCGAGTCGGTCCCATCAGAGAAATTTTCATAAATCGGCGATATAATTTATTATTTCAGCAAAATATTCTCAGATCCAACTAGAATAAGGTCAAATTATACAAATTTAGCAAAGGCTAGTTATCCTACCTATTCAATTAACTTTAATTTTAAATAATTCAAGACAATTCTCAAAATTACCTTAATAATCGCGTTCTCTTCGCAAAATGACGATTCATCATTCACTACCAGCATAACTGAGGGCTTGTGCTCACAGAATAATACAGATAATTTACTTATTAATGCAAAATTTAGTACCAAAAGGTAATCATAGAAGATACAAAAAAAGTTTCTTTATTTTGATTGCTGATTTTATTTCTTCTAAAATTTACCAAATCTAAAAAATCCAAAATTGAATGCTATTGAATTTCATGTTTATGTAACATATACTATTTATTATATAAGGAATAAAAATTTTATAGTTTTAATCAAAAATAAAGGTGTACTAAATGCATACAAAACAAGGTATTTTTTACTCATCCAAAATATGTTAACAGTGCTATTTATATAATCAATATCCGAATTTCGAAATCATTTTGATGAAATCTTTATTTTAAAATTGAGTTGACTGTTAAAATCACCCGAGAAGAGGGATTATCTCAATGAAAAGTGCATAAAATAGCAAACGCACAAGATGGCACTATGCAGCTTTATATTGTTATACAGGATGAACATATAAAATGTTTGGAAAACACTTACTTCGTTCTACAAATGTGTATCTCTTTATATCAAAGATTCTTCTCAAATTATTGAGAGACTTCTCTCAAAAAAAGGAAAATTTGATAACTAAAAAAATTATGGCATAACCTCTCGTTTTGCATAGATATATAAAAAAAAAGGAGTATTGGGGCTTCCAGGCACTTCGTGCCCTCTAGCCCCGAAGATGTTTTGTCACTTTTCTGTCACTTTTCAGGAAAAAACATTTTTATTGTATATAAAATGAATTTTACAAAACCACCGTTACCCTTCTTTGGAAATAAGAGTAGATGTAAAGATATTCTATTGAGAGAACTTAAGAAACTACCGAATGGTCTAACATTTGTAGATTTGTTCGGTGGAAGTTTCTATATATCTCATTTGTGCCATACTGTATTTCCTGACTCAAAGATTATATGCAATGACTTCGACAACTATATGAACCGTCTCAAACATATACCAGACACAAACAAAATATTGAAAGAGTTAAAAGAAAAGATACCTATAGGCAAGATGGAACGTATACCATTAGATAAGAAAAATACTGTCAGAGAGGTTTTGAAAAAAGCAGAGTATATTGACTGGGATAGTATATCTTCTAGACTATTATATAGTGGTGCTATAAGAGTTCATGACATTGAAACACTTATGTCAAAAGTTTTATATCTTAACTATACAAAGGTTTTCAAAGAGAACATAGAAAAATATACTGAGGGTATAGAGTTTGTGAGATGTCGTTGGACAGAGTTGTATGAAAAATATAAAAACAAGGAAAATGTTTTCTTTATAGTAGACCCGCCGTTCTATAACACATGGGATTTTCAATACCAAGTAGACTGGACTTTGAGAGACTCTTTAGAAACTTTAGACGTTTTACATAACCATCCATGCTTTTACTTTACATCCGATAAAAGTGGTTTGGAAAGTGTCATGAGATGGTTAGAGGACATACATGACTATGAGTTTAGATATGACAAGATAGAATATGAGAGAGGTCCTATAAACTGGAGAAAGTGTCATAACAAAGAAATTTTATTGGTAAGTAAATGTGGTTTGAAATAGGACTACTTGTTTTAGGTTTTTTCCATTGTGTCATTTACTTATTTGACGTGGCAGAAAGATATAGAGAATATGAAGATGAACCAATGTCTGCAAATGTTCAGCATATGTACTCGTAAGAGATATTTTTATCTAATATTAAATGGACGCACAGAACTTAGCGAATGCACAGCAACCTGGACAACCAAACCCAGAGAATATTCCAAATGAAGTTAGAATACAAACTGCAATGGCAAACTATGGTCAAGTGCCAACAGATGTACAAATGCAAACTGCCATGTCAAATGACGCTGCGTTAGGTTTGCCACCATGGTATGCAAATATGAGATGGAAAGAGTTTTATACAAACCCTGAAGTGGGATATAAACAACTCTATGCAGATGACGCGAACACAGGAGTTGACCCAGAGTATGTTTTCTACCAGAGGAGAAATAGAATGTATGAGCTCCAGTTAAAAAATGCTATGGAACTCAACAGGAAACGTAAGAGACTAGGTGGACATTAGATTTTTACATATAGTAAAATGGGTTTCTTTGGAAGAATAGGAAACTTCTTTCGAAATGTTGGAAGAGGTATATGGAATGGAATAAAAACCGTAGGAAGAGGAATTTGGAACGGAGTCAAAAATATTGGTAAAAGAGTAGGTCAGTTCGTTGGTATTATACCTAAAGACCCTGAACCAGAAGAACAAGCTCCTGTTATACAACAGCCTGAACCTGCACCACAGTCTAGTTGGCAACCAAATCCAACACCTCAACCGTATTAAAATTATATTTTTACCGTTCGATAGTAGTTGTATATGAAGCTAAGTTCTAAGTAAAACGCATGGTATAATGGAACTATTCTCTTTCTTCCATCTGTTGTAAACCATACTTGAAAGTCTGAAATACTTCCACTCGGTGGTTCATATAGCTTTGTAGGTTTTTCGTAAAAGTCATTTGCCAAGAAAAAAGAGTTTTGTGCACCAGAAAATGAAGCATGAACTATAATAGCATCTGAGTCGAAAACATTTTCATATGTTCCATTAGGGTTTTCGACTTCATAAAAGTTCGGGTGTACTGGATATTCTGCAGGCTGATTTAACATCCTCAAAAATCTATACCATGCCAAGTTGTTATATTTTGTAGAAATATAAACGTCTTCTCCAAGGTCTTCTATTCTATTGATTTTAACAGTTGCATTTTTCCTGTCATATATAATATCGAGATGGTACTCTCCTTCGTCAATGTTGTACTGTTTTGCATATTCGAGATAGATATCGTTTATTTTTTCTTGAAAAGCTTGAAGAGTTGTTTCTAAGTTTACAAGCAAATTCACTTGTAAAAGTTTTCCCTGTTCAAATTTCTCATACGTACGTTTCTCTTTGTTATAGTATCGAATTTCAAAAGCGACCGTAAATGGGAAACCATGTATGGCTTCTGAAATGAACTTCATTCTACGAAAGCCAACAGCTTTTGTGACGGATGGGTCTCTTAACCATCTTAAGGGGTAGTCAAAACGATAGCCTTCATGTTTTACGGTCTCTGTCTCAAACTTTTGACCGACATTCGTAAAAAGTTCATCTAATGGTTTAGTTGTAGCAACTCTTGAATTTTTCTTTTTCTATTGAAAGCATATTTTATCTAGAATAAAAATGTCGAAAGAAACAGCGTCTATGAGAGAAATACAACACAACCGACAACTCATTTTGCAAGCTCTAAATAAGAACACAACAAACTTTTCAAACTATTCTAAGATATCTGAGTCATTGAAAGAAGGAAACTTAAAACTGACATTAAACCCAATGACAGATGAGTTTCTGTTTCAAGACAGTAAGAACCATACTGTCTGTGTAAATCCAACAAAAGGAACTTTAAACGAGAAGCCTATAAAAGAACTTCTTTTGAAAGCAGATATTGACAACAAAGCTGACAAAGAGTATGTCATTGAAAAAGTTCAAGAAGAACATGACAGAGCAGATGCAACATATGCAACAAAAGAGGATGTTGAAAAGAAAGCTGACAAAGAGTATGTTGACGATGAGTTAGCATATCTGGCTAGTGGGTTAGTGAAGAAGGCAGATAAGGAATATGTGGATGAAAAAGACAATGAAATTATAAAAAGGGTTGAATGGTACCATGAACGGACATCGAAGATTTTAGAAGGTAAAGCCAATACAGGGTGGGTTTCAGGATGTTTAGACCTTAAAGCGGATAAGAACCATACACATACCATTGCAAATATTACAAACTTACAAGAAAAGTTAGATGGCAAAGCTGACAAGAACCATACACATACCATTGCAAATATTACAAACTTACAAGAAACCTTAAACAGTAAAAGTGACGTTGGACATACACATAACTTCTTCTCAACTGTTGGTATAGAAAGTATTTTAGGAACAATTGAAAAAACTGGTGGGGGTGGATTATATTTTAAACCTCCTAACTTTCCAGAAGGTTTAACATCGGATAAAGACATTAAATGTAGAAATGTCTATGTCATGGAGGATGAAAACAAAGTTAAATTCACTGCTCAAGATTTATATGATAAAAAAGCTGACAAAACAGAGCTTCAAACGTTAAAGACAGAAATACTTCAAACAGTATATCCTATAGGTTCTATTTATACGTCAATGAACTCTACCAGACCAGAAGTAGTACTTGGTCTCGGAACTTGGACTCAAATAGTCGACAGGTTTTTGTATTGTGCAAACTCTTCAAAGGAAACAGGTGGAAGTAAAACGATTTCAGGTGAAAACTTACCTGCACACAGTCACTACATAGATTTAACTACATCTCAAGCAGGTTGGCATAAGCATAGATTTTGGGATTGGTCAGCAATGAAAAAGGTAAAGGATATGATGTTAAAGACGACGTTCAGTTTGCTATAAATTGTTTCTGGGTAGCACACAGGGAGAAGGAAACCATATACATCGCGTTTCAGGGTATACGCAAACAACGGGACAAAGTAAAGACTACATGCCACCTTACATGACAGTTTACGCATGGTATAGAATGCTTAGTCGTCATTTTCAACTTCTTTAGCATATTCGTCAGGAGTTGTCTTATATTTGTTAGGAACTGTCTTTGAAAGTATACCACCTTGAACCTTGACAAGTTTGAAACGAGGTCTGACAATAGTAGTTTTATCTTCTGCTTGCAGTGTGTACATTTTGCCATGTTTGCCTAAAACTTCATAATATTCTCTTGTATACTTTCTTCTATTTTTACGAACACGAATGCGAGTACCTGTCGAGTTCCCATTGTTGTCATAGTCAATAGTATTTTCATATGGGTCGCGTTTGGGTATTTCTATTTTTACTTTGTCACCTTTCTTAAGTTTGAAGCCTGGCATTCTTTCTTGTTTGTCTCTTTTGACTAAACTATTAAATATATAGTCTTTCTCTAAGTCAGGGTTGTTTTTCATTTCTTCGGGGAGTGGTTTCCCAAACCTTTTTGTTTACGGCTATTGTAAATATTTAAAACTTGTCTCATCTTTGCCATGGAGAAGTGTCTATATTTGTCGTCATATGACATTTCATTTGCTTCACCACCTTGTGGTTGATTTAAGTCTCTTAAGATTTTTATACAACTGTCAATGACACCAAGAGCAGAATGGTTTTGGTCGACAATGAAATATTGGTTTACATTTTTTGAACGCAGATAGTTTTTAATATCGTCTGATTTGAAAGAACTTTCACAGTCAGATGTCAGTTTTGTTGGATGGTATTTGTCAACAAATATTGTCAAAGCAGTTTTCACATCTAAAATATTTTTGGACCATAATGGTATGGCTTCACAATATCTTGTGTTTTGACCAACAAATATTAGCCAGTATGGTGGTCCATCTTCTCTATACCTCGGAATGTTTTCCAAGATATCCATAAACCAAGCATTTGGTGTTGAACTAAAGATTTTTACCATGAGTGCTTTCTTTGTTGCTTTAGAAACATACGGGTCCTTGTTTGAATTCGTCATTTTTAACCCATAAGAAATGGGTTTATTTGGCGCATTAGCAGGAGTCGCATCTAGATTTTTGCCCGCAGTGGGAACACTAGCCAGAGGTGCATTTGGAATTGGAAGGAAGATTTTGAGTACATTAGGTATACTGAAAGAGAAAGCACAACCTATTATACAAACTGTACAGAAAGGTTGGGATGTAGCACGAGATGCAGCAAATCTTATTCCAAATCCTGAAACAAGAGGAAAAGTTCAAGGATGGATGGACAATGTAGGAAGACAAGCAGGAAACTACTATAACAAAGCAAATGACTACTATAACCAAGCAGGGCACTACATGGACCAAGGTGAAAGATTCTTTAACAGAGGATATAACCATGCACAACAGTGGGTAAACAACAACCAACCGCAACCACCTCAAACGTGGGGAATGTAAATTTTTTTACTGAGATGAAATGAACAATACAGCTTTGAGACAAATGGGCTCAAGATGGATTTGTCGGCTTCCAGCAGTTACACAACCACGTGTTTGTCAAGTTCTTCCTATACCTCAGGAAGTTTTAGACCGACTTAAAAAACCTAAACAACCAGTTGAAAACAAACCAAACTAAAATTTTTTACTGAGATGAAATGACCGAAGAAGTTGAAACGGTAGATTTGACACCACAAACAAAAAGTTCAGAACCATTGTCAAAACCTGTCAAAGAACTTACAGATGAAGAGAAAAATTCAATAATAGAAAGTGCCAGGTCTGGAAATACAAACCTAACTACAAAGTCACTTTTCATAAAAATGGAACGGCTAGTATCTCAAAAAAGAAACAGACTCTCACAAATAAAATATTGAAGTCTGAAGGAGCTTTCGAGACAACAGATGGAAAAGTTTACTTCACTGACCAACAGTTCATTATAGAACATCTCATTGACTTAGAGTCGAAATATTCTAAACTTTACAACAAACACAAAAAGTTGAAAGGAAAACAAAAACAAATGGCATATGACATTTATGAAGATGTTGACGACACAACTGTTCCAGCAAGTGAGTAAAGTCAGAGGAACCGAAAAGTGACGAAAAACCGATAGAAGAAGAAAAACCAAAAACTGAAGATAAACCAAAACCAAAGTTTAGTTTCCAAACTAAACCAAGTCAACCTTCATTAGCTGGTATGGGTTGGCGTCAAAGACTTATGGCAGCCGGTGGTTATGTAAAGTAAAGAAAAAAACATTTTTTTTATTTTTATAGAAATGCCCCCGTATAGAATGGATAGAAGGTCTGCTAGAATAAAAGCAGAGTTAGAAAGATATGGCTGGAGAGTTTCAAAGAAGTTTAAATATAGGAAGGGAAGACCCATAAAAGTCTATGACAAACTATCTGGTCTTCGCTACGAAATGGAATTGGAAACAGCACGCGCAAATTATCCAAACAGACTAGAAAGGTTAGAAGAAGAACGTCTTATGGACATGCCTTTCGATGTTACTGAGCCTCAAGTTGAAGGACACGACGGCTTTGCCAGATTCTACTGGAAACATGACGAACAATTGCATCCTTTGAGACGGAAAAAAGGGAAGGGTGAAGATGCACATGCTCCCATGGAAAGAACAAGATATGCATATGAGAAGTATCGTGAGGTTAGAAGTAAAATTACTTCTGGTCGAACCTTTACAGTAAACTTTGACGAAGGAAAGAACAAAGAAGGCTTCATGGGTGTACTTGCTGCAATTCAAGACGGAAATAAGAAAGGATACAATCTCAGACTAACCGTAACAGATTTAGATGGTCATATTTACTATGCACATGGCAATGTCACAACAGCCGCACAACTTCTTGACGCTTTCAAGACTACAAAGAGAGAACAAATGGTTGACTCCGACTCAGATATTTGAATGCAATTGAGGAATTGCAAGCGTGAAGTTCGAATGGTATCAACCTAACCCTCAAGCAGTCAGACAACATGCTGGATACTTCCCGTTCAGAAATAAGTCTGACATTGACTTGACAAGGTATGGAATTTACAATTCAATTGAAACAATTGTCAATGAACCTTGTATTCTTACATGTCTCAGGAACTCTGGTCTTGTTACAGATGAGAAGATGAAGTATCTTGAGTCATGTGTGAAAACAAGGTACATGCTCAGAGGTCAATTGTCAAAAATTGCACCGTTGGCAAATGTCAATATCCGAGTCAACATTCCGACAGAAAGGTTCTTCACATGACGACTATGTTGTTGACAAAGACTTACCATGGTTGAAGATTGTAATTGTCCACAACCACTTCATGTTGAACGAAAGTCTTACAAACCCATTGTTCGGAAAAGGCAAGTGCAACATTGTCAGAGCTGTTAACATTCTTTTCGAGAAAGGCTTGTTGGAACCAATTCCAGATGACAAGCTGACAGAAACTTTTGTACCAAAAGACGAAACAAACTTTTCATTGTTGGTAAGACCAAAAGTTGTTCCAGACAAAGTTATAGCACAAAAGAAGTACACAGTTCCAAAAGGAGTTGGATTGTTCGGATACCAACCTGAACCAGAAGAACTTCCAATGAGGTTGCAAGAACTTCAAGATGCTATAAACAAACTTCCATTGAGACATCCAATCGACGTCAAATTGTATTGGAGAGCATCTGAGTTAGGTCAGAATTTTATATGAAACAGGTTGCTTTGACGATGTTTATGAGATAACAGGAGAAGTTTCTCAGAAGATAAGAGACTCACTTGAATTTCCACGAACTGGACCGATTGGATGCGACAAGTTCGACTCAGATGAAAAATATACTATGTCGACCTTAACGCTGCGTACATGAGGTTCGTCCAATATATCCGACTGGAATTCCAAACGAAGATGGTGAGTTCCCGGGAAGGAACTATACAGTTGGAAAAGTCATACAACAACTGTATGATATTAGGAAAGCTTCAAACCCCAAACTTGCAATGACACTCAAATTGCTTATGAATTCGACATGGGGATATTCCATTAAGAAACCTCAAAAGATGAAGAGTAAACACTATGAGAAGGTCGACAACTTTGTTGAAAGGTTCTCCTTTTGTTTTGAAATACGAGTTCACTCAAGGTCAAAATGGCTTAGTAACCACAGTAAAACCTATTGTCGAACATTGGTCTTATCCTCAGTTCGCAAAGGCAGTCCTTGACAACTACAACAAATTCTTCTCCGAGTTAAATCCAAAGTGAAGGTATACTATGAGAACATCGATGCACTCATGACGAACGAGGAAGGCTATAACAAACTCATTGAAATGGGTTTAGTCGGTGAAAAGATGGGTCAATTCAAATTGGACAAAATTTTCACCGAAGTTCATGTAATATCGAAAAGGAAGTACTGGGTGTTAAAGAAGATGGTGAAATAGTTAAACATTGCATGAAATAAAAAATTTTTATTCGAATTTGAATCGGACAGGTCGAGTTACACCATTCTTGGTCTCAAACTCATATATAACCTGTTTGTTTGTATTTTCGTCGACTATGACACGAGACACGAACATTGACCAAACGGACAAAAAGTGTCATTTCAGATGGTCCCGCAGCCAATCGCATTCGAGCACTTCGAAGAAGCCTTACGTTCCAAGGGAGAGGGTGTCTGGTGCAAGGCAGAGGTCATGAGACTCTACGAGCAGTACATCCTCAATGCCTGGGAGGACAAATCGTCCTTGGAATGGCAATTCTACCAACTCCTCTGGGACGACCTCCTACGCAACTGGGATGACGAAAGAGTCCAATTCAGAGGTCAGGAACTACTTGTCCAAATTATCCTTAATTTAAGCTACTTACGCAACTAAAAACTTAAATTTACTCGGGGTTTCCCCCTAAAATAAAATTTTTTTACTCTTAGAACCACTCGAGGTTCTCCTTACGGTTGTTGAGCTTGTCACCGTCAATGTGTCTGACCTTCGTCTTCTTGTTTGGATTTGGAACCCATTGCATACCGACAAGCCTTCCCATGGAAATTGTACCGTAATTCCGAAGAGTAAGGCTCAAGTGTCCCAAGTTGTTGAGGACTGGGGTAAGAACCTTGCCGGTCTCCCTGTTGCGGATTTTGTATGGGTAGGGCTGGGAAATTTCATAACTGTCATCCGCAACAAGGGTTGCCCAAACTTCCTTTTCTTCGTGTTTCTCTTCTTCTTCCTCTTCTTCTTCGTGTTTCTCTTCTTCCTCGAAAATTCCTTCTTCAATTTGGTACTCACGAAGTACGGTGTTGCATGTTCTGTCCTTTCCGAGTACCTTCCAGATGGCGTCTATCTCTTCGAAGAAACGGTAGATGAGTCTGGCAAGGTTTTGGTTCTCTTTGTTGTATTGGCGCAAGGTTTCCGCGAAATCGTTCAGGACTTTCTTATTGGAAGCTTGGTTCGTGAGGACTTCGACTTTGAGATTGGTTATCTCTTCCATAAGACTACTTTGGATAGTCTTAATGGTGGTTGTCAGATGAGCGTTCAATTGGGCAATTTGAATTTGAACTGGGCGCTTGTCTGGCAACCTTGAAAGGACATCTGCCATTGAGTTTGGCTTCGGTGCTTGTTCGGACATCGAAAAAATGAAGTGGTTTGAGAATGACGGTTTTACTTCAAAAAGCTTGTTATGACGGTTAAGTCATACAACAAGTTTAAAATAATATCTTGTTCTTCTTCTGAACGTTTGTTGTCTCTTCCGATAAAAGTTTCGAACATGAGAACCAAAAAACGTTTTTTGAGATTGCGGAAGAGTTCAGGCAAACGTTCATATTCTGGATATGTTGGGAGCAGTTCGAAACATCTGAGCTGACTTTCGGACAAAATTGGGACAATGTCAACAAATTCATCTTTGGTCGGATTGCTTGAAGGTAAGTCCCTTACATGTAAGTAGCTCTGGTAAAGTCTTCTCATTTCTGCTAACTTTTGGAGTATAGCTTCGTAGTTTAGAAGTTTTAATTTTAATTGTCTTATTCCACTCTTGACATCTAAACGGTAACTATCCATGAGGTCAAGAGTAGCTTTGGTAGCTTTAAGTGGAGCTATCTGTTCCTTGACTTCTGCAATTTTGGTTGCAATTGTGATTTGAGCTCCTTCAAGTTCGCCGTCTATGTCGTTCTCAACACCTTCAACATAGCTTGAAACTCTTCATCGGTCCATTGAGTTTGGTGTGGGACGAATTTAACTTGCTTCATTCAAAAATGAAAAAAAAATGTTTTTACTCAAAGCGTGCCATGTATATGGCTATAAGAAACTTACCAGAAGGCTTCTTCTTCACATGCGTAAAAACATAAAAAGAGTGAAGTTAAAATGAGATGTTTAAAGAACTGGCTGAATGTCGCCTTCACAGGTTATGTAGAACGGCTGACCCGAGAAGTGAAGGAGACCCTTGAGAATTTGGTTCATTCTTGGGAAAGGGTTCTCTCTGCTTGGAAGTAGTATCCAAGGACGCTTGGCAAAGAACTTTATAATGGCTTCCTTCTTTGCTTGCTTTATGTCGTCGTAGGCTGTCCCGTCTGGTATTTGAATTGGAATTCCAGTCGAAGTCTCGAGATTCAAGGCAGCCCTTCCCGTTATCCAACCGTTAACAAGCTTGCCTTTTACATTCTGCCTGAGGAAGTCTTTAACAAGCTCGTTAATTTCAATTAGGTAAATTGCCTCGTCGGTAGGTTCGACCTCGACCATTGCTACTGTCAGAAAAAGTACTGCTACTGTCAGTAAAAGTACTGCTACTGTCAGAAAAAGTACTGCTACTGTCAGTAAAAGTACTGCTACTGTCAGTAAAAGTACTGCTACTGTCAGTAAAAGTACTGCTACGAGCAGTAAAAAGGAAAATTTGAGAGGGTTTTCGACGATAAAGTACTGCTACTGTCAGTAAAAGTACTGCTACTGTCAGTAAAAGTACTGCTACTGTCAGAAAAAGTACTGCTACTGTCAGTAAAAGTACTGCTACTGTCAGAAAAAGTACTGCTACTGTCAGTAAAAGTACTGCTACTGTCAGAAAAAGTACTGCTACTGTCAGTAAAAGTACTGCTACTGTCAGTAGCAGTACTGCTAGTAGCAGAGATTTTTATCGTTGTGGTCCGACGGTTAAGCCACAAACGAATGTCCGACGTCCCACCAACCGAGTCCATTCCCAAACCAGAAGAACCTAAAGCACCAGCCCCTGCACCTCAGTTCCAGCAAGTACCTCAGTTCCAGCAAGTACCTCCGTATTACTACCAATTTCCACCTCAAGGTTACTACCCACCACAAGGCTTCCCGAACTACCCTCCTCAACCTATGCCTTACTTCCCCAACCCTTGGATGTTCCAGCAAGCTCCACCCCAGCAATTCCAATCTCAATCCCAATCGAAGAGAGACCAAGACTTCGAAGAAGGTCTGAACCGCTTACGTAAAGAGTATGCTACAGCTCCAATGGAAGACGACAGGCTTTCAGTCTCTTCCCTCAAATCGACCGATTCGACTCGTACCACAGATTCGGTCAAAGACAGAGACGACTACCTCAAGCAGTCTGAGAGACTCTTCATCCTACAATCATTTACAGTTGGAGCTCTCAAGAACATGCGCAATTACGAAGGTCAGACACCAGCAGGAGACCGCAAAACAGACGTACTCGCAAGAGCCGTCCAACTGGTCAAGACAAAGACTGAGATAATCGACTTCATTCTTGCAGCTTGCCCATACAAGTAAAAAATAAACAATTACGAGTTAAACTTTTTATTCTTTCTTTTCTGAGTTGTTTAGAGCTGGTTTCTCTTGTAGGAACCTTTCGTACTCTTCCACGGTCATGTAATCGCGAATTTGGTACGCAATTCCAGGTTCGTTGTTTTTGAACCTTACGTATGTAACGCTTCCATCCTCCTCAGGGAAGTAAGCTGCTAACATCTGACCAAGTTTTCTCGGTGACTCGGAGCTCATTAAAAATGTCACTTTTTAAACGTTAAGTTTTTAGTCTTATTTTACCCTTTGTTTGTCAATGTAGTATTGGAGCGCAATTTCTCCAAATTCTCTGTGTCGGAGTTCTTCAGCATTTTCCAAGGTGTACCTGGAGAACTCAAAGAAGTTGTCAAGAACATACTGCCATGCTGCTCTTCTGAGTTCGTCGGTATTTTGGAAGTGTTGCACCTTCGAGTCTTCTGACATGAAAAAAATGACCAAATTTCATTATATAACTGTTATTTTTTACGAAGTGAACTTTTACTCTTCGTAAAAAATTGCGAGTACG
The DNA here is from genome assembly GCF_026262505.1 of Trichomonas vaginalis G3. Classification (NCBI taxonomy): domain Eukaryota; phylum Parabasalia; order Trichomonadida; family Trichomonadidae; genus Trichomonas; species Trichomonas vaginalis. Next base: position 37,249,942 of record NC_067206.1, on the reverse strand, counting down.
TAAAAAACCGTAGTCGCCTAAAACTCATGAAAATCGTGAAATTTCTCTAGACCGAGAATTCTCGGCCTTGCATAAAACACATGAAAATCGTAAAAAAACTCTATGAAATCATATCTTTTATACAAGATAGAAAAAATAAAATTAACGCTAGTTTTTTTAAAATATTTTTTTTATTTTGTATGTAAGAACAGGAAATGACAAGCACTGAGTTTGAAACAGTTAAAAAGATAGACAATGAGACCAAAATAGTTAGAATAGGTGATTTAAACGTAAGATACTCAAAGAAATACAACAAATATTCTTTGTCAGACATTATATCTCCATCTGGAAAGAAAACAAAGGACTGGGTTAGAATTGCTTCTACTCAGAAAATTTGACAAGAAATCCTGAGCTTATGATATCGGTAAGATTCTATGGAACTACAGCATATCTTATAGACAAAAGTCTTATACCAGTAGTTTTGTTCTGGATTGACCCAGTTGTTGGATATAATTTCATAACATATGGTTCATTCGATACGGAACGTTGCAGTGAAGGCTTACTTTACATCGTTCAGAAACCGAAGGACTTCAATACAAAGAGATATAAGATAGAAGAACATTTAATATAAGTAGTAGATATGACTCTACAGTCAATAGAGTTAAGGTTGTGTTTGTAAATGATATGAGAGCTGCTGAAACAGAACTGCTTGAAGTTTTTGAGAAAAGGTATGGTGCTCCCACGAAAGGTAAAGAAACGTTTGAAGTAGATGAGATAGATAGTGCTATAAAATTATTGACGAAGTTGCTGAAAAATACATGTAAAGCGTTTATTTTTGGTCTTTTATACAAGATAGAAAATAACGCTAATTTTATTTTTTTTTATTTTTTTATTTTGTATGTAAGAACAGAAATGTCAACAACAGAGAACACAACAACTGCTATCGTTCATGAAGCCATAGATGAAGAATACGAGTGGGTTCAGTATAACAAACAACTCCGTCTCATTCGTTCGGTCAAAGATGACATGTACCAAATGCAAAGTATTTTGAATGCTCTTCGTTCTACAAAGCAAGCATATCATTGGTTTGAAAAACCAACAGACAAAAGAACTTTTAGAAGAATTTCCTCATATGTTTGCGTCCCTCGAAAAACCGAGGAACGAGATTCCGTACGAAAATCGTAAAAATTTGCCAAATGGTTTGAAAGGATATTATGTACATAGACTTCTTGTAAATGCTGTTGCAATGTGGGCTTCACCTCGCTATGCTTGTTATATTTTCATGATGTTAGATGAAATTCATAGACAAGAACGTGAAGAGCTAGAGAACAAGCTTGAATCCAAAGACAAAAACATACAGAAAAGAATACCACGTTCGGTACCAAAAGGAAAGGAAAAGAACTATAAGTATATGATTTACACTGAAGAGATGGAAAATGAAGAAGATAAAGATATGGTTATGTTGCATTAGTCAGAAGAAACAACAAAAGCTTTTACGACCTTGCTAAGATTTACAAATCTGACAGAAATTGGTTCTATCGCGAAAACTTACCGATTTCAATGACACCAAATGAAGATGTTAAACAGATAGTTCAAGATACGTTACCTCAAACACACTATGATATGAAAGGTTGTACAATACTTACATTCAAAGAAGATTTGCCGCTACTGAAAGAAAAAATAAAACAGAGTATTTTGACAACTTCAAACAAGCAGAGTAAATGAACCATTTATTTTTCAAGCTTGACTTTTTACAATTTGAACTTTGTTCGCGTAGATATGAATTCTGAAAGAAGTATGAGGTCTTGTATGACTTTGTACTTCTCCCATAGTTCATGTCTGTCAAACTTACCTGCCATGGACTCTTCATAAGTTCCATGAAATCGTCTTCGGACAATCCGGGGAAAAGTACAATGTCAGTAAGTATTCTCTTTACATCCTTACTTAAACTCTTTGCTGTCTGTACACAAATGACAACTGAGATGTTAAAGTGTCTGAGCTTCTTAAGAATTCGACACATGTCTTGTTCTCTGTTCTTTAACAAAGGATGAGAAGCAAAGTCATCTAAGATAAGAAGACATCTGTGAGGGTAAGTCTTCCATCTAAGATTGCAATTTCTTCGAAAGGTACTCAATCTCTTTCTGTTTGTTTCTGAAGTGTTTCTTCTCTAATATTCTCTGCATTTCCTCATTTGGGTCTTTAAACTTCGAGTTTATATACTCATTTATAGCATTGTACTTCAAAACTCTCTTTGGTACTTCTTTATCCAATCTAACAACTCAGAGTCTTTTATACATACTAACTTAGACTTTTTTATAATATCTTTGAACGAATTGACGGTTTGGTCAAATTGACCGAAGTACTACAAATGACAACTAACTCATAGAATGGGTTCTTCTCATCTAGTTCTTGTTGTTGTGCAGCCATTTTAAGATAAGTGAAAGTCTTACCCGACCCAGGCGGTGCGATTAGACCTGTTATACCATTCTGAGCAAATAAGAACTTGTCATGTATGGGTTTTATCTGAGCATTTTCTAACTTCCTCTTGTTCTTGTTTAAAACATTCTCAAATTTCTTGTCAATGTCAGCAAACTTTTTTTCTAACATATTTTTAGAAAAATTAAAATTTTTATCTTTTACAAAATGTCTAGCGATTTCGCTATCTATATTCGAGACAAGCTTTTCGACAGCAAAACATCTGTCGACCATAAAATCTTACATAGTGTAAACAAGAAAGGTGAATTTGTTCTAAAGTTCTGTTTCTGGGAATATGACAAGAACCATAAAACCTTAAGCAGAGAAGTCTTAAAATTTGTCAATGACAGACTTGTTGACAGAGATGACGCCTCTTGGAGAGATGAAGTCCAACAAAACTTCTTAGAATGCAAAGAAGACACATGCGCTGTTCTTGAAAATGAAATAGAAAACAGAATAGAAGAGCTATTAAAGGACAAAGAACTTTTACAAAAATATGGTTCTGAGAAGTTTGACATAACTCCACCAGAAAAGAAGAAGAGAGAAAAGAAAGAAAAGAAAGTAGAAGAAGAGAAGAAAGAACCAGAGCCAGAGAAAAAGAAATTTGACATGTAAAAATAAAATTTTATTTTTAGAACATTTCTGGTCAATGTCAATGTTCTCTTCCTCTTTAGGAGCAAACACTGGCTTAGACTCTAAAATCTTTTTACCCAATTTACCTTGAACTTCAACTATCTTAGACTCATAATATTCATAGTCGTCTGCTTTCTTTGGTTCATAAGGTATAACAAGTTTGTATGCTTTGCCTTCTTTAAGGTTTGAAAACCTTCTGTCAAAACTTTCTTTGACTGTTAACAAACCTTCTATGTCTAAGTCTTCAAATTTCGCACCATTTTTAGTCACAATAGCAAACTTAACTGGTTCGATGTTCCAAACTTTGTCAAATGTAGACTTTTCAAAATGGTAGAAGTAAACATTCAAATATGTGAATGGGTCTAGTTCTTCTTTAAGTCCTGACATATACTTGTTGACTGAGATGAATTTTGTCATCTTTTCTATCGGATAAAAAAAATATTTTTTTTAAAATTTACTCAGAAAAATTTTTCTTTGTATATACACCATTCTGAACATCTAAAAGACTTTTGACATTTGCCAAGAATGTTCGTTTAGACGCTGTCATATAACCATACTCTTGACAATACTGTTTATACGAATCGTACAATGACCTTTCATCTAAACACTCAAAGTCAGTTTCATCTATGAAACAGTTCATATACACTCTTGTTTGCTTCTAACAATGTTTGTCTCTCTTCGGTATGTGGAATTTGTCTTGGATTGAACTTGAAATATCTAATGTCATGAAATATGAGAACAAGTGGTTGTAAAAGTTAGGTGTCAAAGTTTCTGCTAAGTCGTCAAAATATTCTGTATCTTGCATATGAGCTTCTGACGTTCTGACAACTACATATCTTCTGTCAGAACTTTCTAACTTCATCGGAACGGCGTTGTTTGAAACCATGACGAAGTTTGCAACATTTTCACAAACTCTTTGGTCTCTATACTTTCTTTCAACAACTCCAACTTTGTCTGTTATAAGACTCTTCAAAGCATCGAGTTTCAAAACTTTTGTTGTATCTATACTTTGAAGTTCGTTACATACTATAAGTTTCATATTCTCTATTGAAGAGTTAAATTTACCGCAGATGTTTTCTAAGTTTGTCATATTAGGGTTCGAATAGCCTCTAACAGTTTGCATAAGATATCTGTAAAGAAAGTGTTCTTACCTGTTCCTTGTTTTCCAATTATGATGAGAGCAGTTTCATTTTTAGCACTTGGATGTTGTAAGATGTTTGCAAACCAACATAAGATATACTCATAGACTCTTTCGTTTCCATTGCATATAATTTCTTTGACATGGTCTAACCAAGCTTCTATAACATTTTCTTTCCATTCTACTTGTTCGTATTTATATCCAGTGAAGATAGAATAGAAGTTTGGAGAAGGTGTATAGAACTTTATACCTCGAACTGAAAAATCTTCTAACTTTGACAATAAGATATCCCAAGCATCTAACATCTTCATGCCAACTTGTACAACTTTTATTTTCTTAAGTTTCTGTTTACATTCTTGTTCTGAAACTATTGTCGCTCTTGGTTTGTTAAAGACTACATCCCATTCTTTCATGACATAACATTCTGGGCAGAGTCGACATAAATGACTAAACGTTTCAAATTCTCGACTGCTTTGTTATAGTCTCGAAATGGACACATATTTCTGAACGCTTGGAAGTCATAAAAATCTGAAACGTCTATTCTGTACATTTTTATAAAAATAAAAAAAAATATTTTTTTATTCTTGAGCTTGTTGTTGCATTTTTCCATTTGTTGCATTTGTTGTTCTTGAGCTATTTGTTGTTGAAGTTGTTCTTGTAGTACAATACTTTCACCAGTTGCATCTTCCAATTCGAAACTTTCTGCCGTCATTGACAAATACATAGGACATAAAAGTTTTACAGGAACAAAGTTTGCGTCAACTAAGGTTAAGTTTATGTTTGCTAAAGTGTTTGAGTTCACTAAAGCTGAAAACTCTGCATTCGAATGAACAATAGGCAAACCAGCAGAGAAAGTGTTGTTTATACGCATGAGTATCTTTTGGTCATAGTAGTTTCTGTCGACATTCGAATAGCACTTTGAACCTAAGTTTGAAACAATATATAAGATTGGTGTACTTAAAGTCAATGGAACAGACAAACCTTGTATGACACCTTTTCCTGTTATAGGAAACTGTTGGTAGTAAAAACCAGATATAAGTTTTGTATTATAGCTCATATCGTTTATACTAAACTCAGTCGGACATCCAAACATAATGAAACCTGCTCTAGTTGCAGCACATGTTACATCCGTCCTTAAAGTATTAAATAAGTCAACAAAACCTGTTGGTGGTATATCTGAGTAAGTATCTTCAAAGGAGTATTTTTTACCATTCACAACAATAAATCTTCTGGTGTCAAAAGAGCAAAACAGGCTTTAGTCGTCATCGTGTTTAAGGTCAGTTTACAATATCGTCCTTGAGGACTTTGTAAGTTTGTTGTTATAGAATTATATGACTCAGGGTTTTTAGTCGTAATAGTATAAACCACTATGTCTTCTGCCATTTACTTAGCAAACAAACTTTAATGAAATGTTGTGGTCGTCAAATATTTTTATGACGTCTGGGAAACTATATTTTTAAGTTCAACGTTTCACCTCCTTTCATAACGTATATCTTGTCAATGACATTATATGAAACACCACAGCAACTAACGTCGGGTTCTATTTCTTTGATGTTTATATCGTCTGCCTCTGTCAAAAGTTTCAATAGTTCTTTCAAAACTTCATGAGGTGCAATGACATATGAGTTCACTTTTACAGGGTTGTGCTCAACCAAGTTTAACATTATACCCAAAGCCTGACAAATCTTCTCCTGAGTTTTAAGTTTGTCTTTAAGTTGTTGGTAGTCGTTTCGAATATCTGCAACAGAACTTAAGTCTCTGCTAACTTCAGGGTATGTTGGTTGTTCTTTTACAGGAACTATTGTTATATACCATCTTCGTCTTCGTATGGTTTCCCCATTTCAACATCTCTTTCTTTGACATTGACAATAACACTTTGACTGTTTGTTTGAGTTGGTGAATTTAACTTCACATCTGCCACCGCCATTAAACCTTTTGAAACACTTACGCTTCTATTTTTCGGAAATGACATTTTACTTAGAATAAAAAGATGGACGTATTTGAGTATCTCTTCGAATTGAAGCAAAACAAAGTTTACACACACAAACAATACAAATACATTGACAGAGTAGTTCTTTACACAAACAATGGAAAATGTTATAGAATAGCAGTCTTTGCTGAACCAAAATATTTTCATAAAGCAAAGAAAGTTGGTATAACCGAGATGGTGAAAGTTCTTGAAGCAGACAAAAATATAACAACAAAACTGACCGATATTTCTAAAGGTAAGTTTATAATACAATATTATATCAAAACTGGCGTACTGTCAATATTTGACGGAGAGAAGTCAGTTCAAGAACAACTTACTGACCTGCTGCCAAAATCTGCTCGATGGAAGCTGTCGTTATACCAATCTGAGGAGCCCCAGCAGGTTTCATCGAACGAATCTTCAAAAGAGCATCTTCCGTGAAAAGTGCTATTGGTTTTGTAAACTTCTTTGTTTCAATTCATTTGGACCGTCTCTGTCACCAGTATATTGTATTTGAACTGTACCAACAGTTGAAATACCACCCATAAAGTCTTCTGAGTCAGCAAATGGAATGCCAAGCCAAAAGTTTGAACGGTCTCCATTGTATATTGAGTTGTTTTGAGCTCCTGTATGGGTCCATACTTTCACATATGGCATAATAGAACTTTGCATTTCAGGGTTAATGGTTGTTGTGAAGTTGTTGTTAAAGTTCATAGCATCTAATGTCAAGTTGTATGACCTCATATCCTCAACTGTAGAATATTCTTCTCTTGGATATATTTGCCATCTATGTTTATATGATATTTAATACCGGGGTTGTAGAAACAAGAATAGTCATTTATAGTTCGTCTGAACAGTACAAACATAGTATCTGCATGTTTCATTGCAGTTGTTAAAGCAATATCTGTTCTTGCACCTGGGTCAGCACTTTGGTTTCCAACTTCACCTGCAAAGTCTTTGACAGATATTTGGTGTATAGGGAACATAAGCGGAACTGCAATATATTTGGCAGCTAAAGCATTTGAAATATCTGGGTCCAACATATAGACTGCAAGTTGCTTCTATTCTCTGCATTCAAACTTTTCGCATGTGAACTTAACTGGGTCCCAAGCAGTTCCAGCAGCATTGAAATAATAGTTTACTTCAGTGTTGAAGTTTGAGAAACCAAAGTCTAAGTCAACTTTGTCTTTGCAAAATTCGGCGAATGACGTTTGATTTGCTCCCTTTACGTCTGTAAGAGTGAATGGGTCTTGTGTTGGTGCAATGACTAAGTTATTTTTGCTTGGAGTAAGTTCGATAGAAATTTTTCCTGCCCAGTTTGGTAAGTATCTTAAAAACCTGAAGATGAGGAAAGATGACAAAGGAACTCTAAGTTTCAGTTTTACTTTGGTTACTGCTGCTGCAGTTTGTCCAGAAAGGTTAACATAAACTCCTGGAACGTTAGGGTCAAGTCTTCTTATTTTCTCAATAGTTGCATACTGGTCTGTTTGTTCTCTAGCTTGTGGTTGTACTGAGTTTCTCAAAGCGAACCATTCATAGTTTGCCCATGTTACTGTTTGAACTAAGTCAGAGTTAGAATATATCTTATATCCCATGAAAACTTCTGGAGCATATTGGTATCCGACATAGAAAATTCCATTGCAACCTTTCTTGTCAGACAACTTGGCAGAAGGTTTTATTTCAATGTCTTGTTCCACGTATAAGAAAGAGTTGTCAATAGAAATTATATGAAACCTGTCGCAAGCAATATCTACTGTTGTTGAAGAACCTTCTCCAAACTCACCTACGTTTCCATAAGAAACAGCAGTTGTATATTCGTAAGTTCCAGGAACTATTTCTGACCTTCTAATGGCATTGTCGCATTCGTTATACCATTCGGAAACATTTCCATTCATGGCATCCAAAACTGTTGGCGTTATATTCTGAGCGGCGTACATTTCATATGGGTAAAAATATAGAATAGTTGGATTTATATGCCATAATAGAACCCACGTGGACCAAGCTTTACTTTCTTCCTGACTGAGTTTTTAACTCTTCTTTTTCCTTCATTGCCCTCTGCTTCAAGTTGTTGCATCTTTGCCTCATGTTCACCTAGTATGTTGTAAATTTCCCATGTCCTTTTTGCCTTTGGGCTCTGGTCGCCCATCTCAGGTAACCTATATCCTAGAAAGAGTTTGTCATAGTTTGTATTTGAGTCTTTGCGTATTGTTTGCATGACTCTTTCCTGAGTTTCCGGTTCAAGCTCTTCAAACAGTGCCTGTCCATATGGAATAAGCTCGTTTCCAAATATATGTTTTTGTAGCCATTCTGGTTTTCTTTCCATGTTACCAATTATATCTTTTGTGAACGGGAAAGCTTTTACCCAATCTTTCAGTCTTGCGTCGTTTATTTCTGTAGTTGGTTTTATTTTGTCAAGGAACATGTTTTTCAATACTAACATTTCATTTGGTACTGTCCATTTGAGTTTTCTTAAATATTCATCCCTTCTCGGTTCATTGTCTGCAAAGTAAGTTTTTATGACATTTTGTAAACTTTCGTTTGCAAGGTCATGTACAATAGGTTCTCTTCCTTCTCCCTCCCTAACTTTCTTTCTAAACTCTTCACCAATATACCATCTCTATGGTTCTGTGTAGTTCTTTGAGATAAATGTTCTAGAACGTCAGGTGTTATATTTCCATCAGCCATGTTCATTTCATACTGGTTCAAAATATCTGCATGTTTCATATCTTTCAATGGCATTAAAGCCGCGCTTAAAATACCAGCTATATCTCGTTCACCATTCAATTCCATTGCGTCTACAACTTCTTGGAATTGTGGTTGTAAGTTTATGAACCACCTATCCGGATTAGCTTTATGACCCCATCTCATTGTAGTTCCATCGTCTGCAGAAACAAAAGTAGGTTTGTTTCCATCTTGGTTAGGTTCTGAATGAACTTTAAACAATGTTTCATTTCTATATGTTTTCTTGAAATTTAACCTTTTATCTTCACCGAGTTCATCCAAAGATTGAACGTTAAATGCTCGTAAGTAAAAAGGGTTGTTGTATTTGTGTACATTTTCTTTCAGTGCTTCCATTCTATGCGAATATTTTCATCTGGTGTTGGAGTCTTTTGTATGTCGGCAAACATTTTTCGATATTCTTCTACTATGTCAGCCGAATTTTTTTTAGACTCTTGGAAATATTCCATATTCTCCGCATACTCTTGTTGAGGGTCAAGATTTTTCGGCTGTTCCAAATCTTCATCTAGTTCTGTGAAGTTAGTTTCCAAAGGAAGGACTTGTTCGTTTCCTTCAGGCTCTTCTAGCTGTTGTTGCTGAACTATTTCTTCCATGTCTGGTTGTATCTGAACTTCTTCCTGTGGAGTTTCTTGTACCTCATCTGCTGGCATTTCATATATTCCGAGACCGTTTTCAACAATTTCCCTATCTACGTCATCCGCATTCATAAGCTTTTGTTCTTTCGTTCCGTCTCTATTTTTTACGCGTTTCATGACGAAAGTTGAATTGTCATTTAGCTCTGACATCAAATATCTCGGAGTAAATTCATCCATGTCATTTGGATGATATGCTATTAAATCATATCCCTTAGCGAGCTTGTATTTTCCAGGTTTGAGATTATATCCGTTTTGGTGCTGAGCCATAAAGCTAAATAGGTTCGGGTCAGTATTTCCATCCTTGAACTTTCCAATAGCTTCTTTATATCTGTCACTAAAGTCAATACTATCTGGGAAACCACACTCTTCTTTAAGCATTTTTAAGAATTCTTGGTTTCCTTGTTCTCTACTTCTTTTATGTCCTTGCTCTGTTTGTGGTTGTTGTTGTGCAGGGTTTTGAACTGTTGTTGCTGTGCTGGTTGTTGTGTTGGTTGTTGTGCTGGTTGTGGAGGTGTTGTTGTGCTGGTTGTTGTGTTGGTTGTTGTGTTGGTTGTGTGTTGGTTTTGGTGCATGCCTGTGTCTGTGTCCATGTGACGATGTAAATGTTTCTAGTAGTCCTGGTGCAGGTGCTTCCTTGGAGGGTTTGGTGGTATATAAGTTCCACCAGCTGGCACATATGTTCCATCTGCAGCGTAATGTCCTACCTGACTTTTCGTTCTTAAGAAAGCATTTACTAGGTCTGTTTTGGTCTGTTGTAACTCTTTTTCTTGACTTTTCACAACAGTTGCTCTAACGGCGTCATAGGCACTTTGAACTGCCTGTCTCGTTGCTGCATCTGTTATTTTCGTCATATTTTGTGCTACTTCTTTTAACTCTTTGTCGAAACCTTCAGACTTCAGTTTCTTTCCAGATGAGAAATCGTTCACTTGTTTCACCTTACTATGAAGAGCTTCGAAGGCGTTCTTAAAGTCAGCATTTGTTAAAGTTTCATTTGAACTGTCTTCAATCCGCTTGTATTTTTGTCCTTATTGACCCTATGAGTTGGGCTGCTTTAGCGTTGGCTTGGGCATCTAACCAGTCATTGTTAGCTTTTATATATTCTGAGCTTTTCATTGCCTTTTGCATAGCCCGCGTCGTTATTTTTACTTTCTTGTGCTAAGTTTTCATACTGTACGGTTTGGTTTTGCAACTGTAAAAGTTTTTCTGCCTTTACAGTTGCTTCAACTTCTTTTTATACTCATCGCTATCCATATATGTCTTCAGGGCTTTTTGTTTTATTTCTTCATCTTTCAGTACTTTATATCGAGTAGTATGGTTTTTTCAAATTTATGACATCTTGTTCCATTTTTGCTACTTCTGCTGCTTTTTCTGACACTTTTTTCGCATATTCCTCTGTACTTAGTTCTTTCAGTTGTTCTTCTTTCTTCTTTTTCTCTACGTTTAACTCATTGAGTTTCTTTGTGTGTCTGTCATATTCTAGTTTCTTTTTCGTTTTCACTTATTTGCTTCTGTATGTCTATGTTTGACTTTTTGACATCTGTTATTTGATTTTTGAGTGAACTCAAATTCATTTGACTTTGAGGGTTATATGCTGTTCCGTCTGCAGCTCCACCATAGCCTGCCATTTTCGCTAAAAGTGCCGCTCTTAAACCTCCACTCTGTGCACCAACAACTCGGTTTAAAAGCATAGGATTGCTTGACATTTGTTGCAACATAGTGGGGTCATTCAGCATTTGTTGTTGCAACTGTTGTTGTGGTGTCAGTTTTACTATTGGATGTTTCAATGCTCTCTTCCTCTTACGTATATTCTTACGTAGCTTACGTGGCATTTTAAGTGAAGTTAAAAAGCGGCTTTTGACAGATGTTTGTATGACACTTTCTCCGGTTTATAGGACCTCTCTCATATTCTATCTTGTCATATCTAAACTCATAGTCATGTATGTCCTCTAACCATCTCATAACGGTTTCCAAACCACTTTTATCGGATGTAAAGTAAAAACATGGATGGTTATGTAAAACGTCTAAAGTTTCTAAAGAGTCTCTCAAAGTATACTTCTTGGAACGCCCGTAACTTTTCTGTAGCGACGATAGACCCTTACTTGTCCGGACATAGTTATACTATTTTGAGTCCTCTACAAAAAAAGTCAACAGCAACGACTTTCAAAAATTTTATGGGCTAGAAGGGGCGCAGCCCCTGGGAAGCCCCCTATACCCAAAAAAACCTCATTTTATATAAACTGCATTTTATACTAACATCTTCGGGGCTAGAGGGCACGAAGTGCCTGGAGGCCCCAATACCTTTTTTTTTATATATTTACATGGTCACAGAGCTTATTTTCATTGTCAAAACTTAAAAATTTTTAGTGGACTATACCCTTAAATAAAAATCATAAGTTCTCAAGAGTAGGTGACAAAAGTGCATACTCTTAAACAACCGTCGGATTTCCGGGTGAAATCGTGACACACTTTCGTCTTTCGTAGGCAGTGGTGGTTGTTACAAAAGGTAACTTCGAATGAAAAAAAAAAAGGGTATTGGGGCTTCCAGGCACTTCGTGCCCTCTAGCCCCGAAGATGTTTTGTCACTTTTCTGTCACTTTTCAGGAAAAAACATTTTTATTGTATATAAAATGAATTTTACAAAACCACCGTTACCCTTCTTTGGAAATAAGAGTAGATGTAAAGATATTCTATTGAGAGAACTTAAGAAACTACCGAATGGTCTAACATTTGTAGATTTGTTCGGTGGAAGTTTCTATATATCTCATTTGTGCCATACAATATTTCCTGACTCAAAGATTATATGCAATGACTTCGACAACTATATGGACCGTCTCAAACATATACCAGACACAAACAAAATATTGAAAGAGTTAAAAGAAAAGATACCTATAGGTAAGATGGAACGTATACCATTAGATAAGAAAAATACTGTCAGAGAGGTTTTGAAAAAAGCAGAGTATATTGACTGGGATAGTATATCTTCTAGACTATTATATAGTGGTGCTATAAGAGTTCATGACATTGAAACACTTATGTCAAAAGTTTTATATCTTAACTATACAAAGGTTTTCAAAAAGAACATAGAAAAATATACTGAGGGTATAGAGTTTGTGAGATGTCGTTGGACAGAGTTGTATGAAAAATATAAAGACAAGGAAAATGTTTTCTTTATAGTAGACCCGCCGTTCTATAACACATGGGATTTTCAATACCAAGTAGACTGGACTTTGAGAGACTCTTTAGAAACTTTAGACGTTTTACATAACCATCCATGTTTTTACTTTACATCCGATAAAAGTGGTTTGGAAACCGTTATGAGATGGTTAGAGGACATACATGACTATGAGTTTAGATATGACAAGATAGAATATGAGAGAGGTCCTATAAACCGGAAAAAGTGTCACAACAAAGAAATTTTATTGGTAACTAAATGTGGTTTGAAATAGGACTACTTGTTTTAGGTTTTTTCCATTGTGTCATTTACTTATTTGACGTGGCTGAGAAGTACAGAGAATATGAAGATGAACCAATGTCTGCAAATGTTCAGCATATGTACTCGTAAGAGATATTTTTATCTAATATTAAATGGACGCACAGAACTTAGCGAATGCACAGCAACCTGGACAACCAAACCCAGAGAATATTCCAAATGAAGTTAGAATACAAACTGCAATGGCAAACTATGGTCAAGTGCCAACAGATGTACAAATGCAAACTGCCATGTCAAATGACGCTGCGTTAGGTTTGCCACCATGGTATGCAAATATGAGATGGAAAGAGTTTTATACAAACCCTGAAGTGGGATATAAACAACTCTATGCAGATGACGCGAACACAGGAGTTGACCCAGAGTATGTTTTCTACCAGAGAGAGAAACAGAATGTATGAGCTCCAGTTAAAAAATGCTATGGAACTCAACAGGAAACGTAAGAGACTAGGCGGACATTAGATTTTTACATATAGTAAAATGGGTTTCTTTGGAAGAATAGGAAACTTCTTTCGAAATGTTGGAAGGTATATGGAATGGAATAAAATCTGTCGGAAGAGGAATTTGGAACGGAGTCAAAAATATTGGCAAAAGAGTAGGTCAATTCGTTGGTATTATACCTAAAGACCCTGAACCAGAAGAACAAGCTCCTGTTATACAACAACCTGAACCTGCACCACAGTCTAGTTGGCAACCAAATCCAACACCTCAACCGTATTAAAATTATATTTTTACCGTTCGATAGTATAGTTGTATATGAAACTAAGTTCTAAGTAAAACGCATGGTATAATGGAACTATTCTCTTTCTTCCATCTGTTTGTAAACCATACTTGAAAGTCTGAAATACTTCCACTTGGTGGTTCATATAGCTTTGTAGCTTTTTTCGTAAAAGTCATTTGCCAAGCATAAAAAGAGTTTTGGGCGCCAGAAAAATGAAGCATGAACGATAATAGCATCTGAGTCGAAAACATTTTCATATGTTCCATTAGGGTTTTCGACTTCATAAAAGTCCGGGTGTACTGGATATTCTGCAGGCTGATTTAACATCCTCAAAAATCTATACCATGCCAAGTTGTTATATTTTGTAGAAATATAAACGTTTTCTCCAAGGTCTTCTATTTTATTGATTTTAACAGTTGCATTTTTCCTGTCATATATAATATCGAGATGGTACTCTCCTTCGTCAATGTTGTACTGTTTTGCATATTCGAGATAGATATCGTTATTTTTTCTTGAAAAGCTTGAAGAGTTGTTTCTAAGTTTACAAGCAAATTCACTTGTAAAAGTTTTCCCTGTTCAAATTTCTCATACGTACGTTTTTCTTTGTTATAGTATCGAACTTCAAAACCGACCGTAAATGGGAAACCATGTATGGCTTCTGAAATGAACTTCATTCTACGAAAGCCAACAGCTTTTGTGACGGATGGGTCTCTTAGCCATCTCAATGGGTAGTCAAAACGATAGCCTTCATGCTTTACGGTATCTGTCTCAAACTTTTGACCTACATTCGTAAAAAGTTCATCTAATGGTTTAGTTGTAGCAACTCTTGAATTTTCTTTTTCTATTGAAAGCATTTTTTATCTAGAATAAAAATGTCGAAAGAAACAGCGTCTATGAGAGAAATACAACACAACCGACAACTCATTGTACAAGCTCTAAATAAGAACACAACAAACTTTTCAAACTATTCTAAGATATCTGAGTCATTGAAAGAAGGAAACTTAAAACTGACATTAAACCCTTTAACAGACGAGTTTCTGTTTCAAGACAACAAGAACCATACTGTTTGTATAAATCCAACAAAAAGAACTTTAAACGAGAAACCTATAGATGAACTTCTTTTGAAGGCAGATATTGACAACAAAGCTGACAAAGAGTATGTAGATGCAACAAGAGACTATATTTTCGCATGGACAGATAGAACATACCCACAAAAACATCATACACATAACATCTATGACGTAGATGAACTACCAGCAATGTTAGATGACAAAGTATAGATCCAAGGTGATGTGATTTTTGCATCCCTGGGATGGACGATACACCCAAAGTGTCACCTTTTTAGGATAACATGAATTTTAAATATCATGAGAGTTCTGCAAACCATATGCACAATATCTATTCAGCCTGACTTCTTGATATATGAGTTAGACTTCTTAAATATTGTGCTTGGGGCGATATAAGCATTTCCGAGATTACCATCGTGCTCTATAGTATGCTACTTCTCCCTGGTTCTAGCTCAGTTCCAAGGATATTGGCGTTCAAGGATTTGGCAAGGTCCTTCCGAAGTCTCTCATTCGAAGAGAGATTTCGGAAGAATCTTGCCTTAAAGTACTCCAACTCTTGTTCTTTTGTTCCTAAATAGTGAGAAAAGTTATTTGACTACTTAAGGTAGAGATTATCCGAGGTCCCTCATTTGATGAGAGGCCTCGGATAATCTCTGCC
This sequence comes from Trichomonas vaginalis G3, assembly GCF_026262505.1. Lineage (NCBI taxonomy): Eukaryota > Parabasalia > Trichomonadida > Trichomonadidae > Trichomonas > Trichomonas vaginalis. The sequence continues at coordinate 37,234,441 of NC_067206.1, read as the reverse complement.
TTAAAATTGTACACTTGTAGTCCATGAGAGTGTAAGTATACATTGATAGGACAGCTTTCTTCTGAAGTCTTAGATTTGATGAGAACCTCAGAAGAAAACTGTCCTATTTTATAGTAAAAGGAGTTTCAGGAGCTCCAAAGCTCCCTTTCGTAAGGATTAGGAGCTTTGGAGCTCCTGGTTCGTAGATGTGTTTCGCATCTTCATCAGCAAAGGACATTTACCATCTGGGACTTTGTTGATGGAGACTCAGGAGCTCCAAAGCTCCCTTTAGTAAGGATTAGAAGTTTTGAAGCTCCTGGTTCGTAGACGTGTTTCGCATCTTTCATCAGAAGAGGCCCAAATGGTAAATAGCCTCTGCTGATGAGCTTCAGGAGCTCCAAGGCTCCCTCTCGTAACGATTAGGAGCTTTGTAGCTCCTGAAGGTAAGGTAGGATTGCTCTGATCTCTAATCAGTAGATGCCATGCCTCATTATGAACTCTACTGACAAGAGATCAAGAGCTCCAAGGACTCCCTTTTGAGTTAGTGGCGTTCTCACCATTTAGTAGGATTGCTGATCCTACTAATGAAGTGATCACTTAGTATACGTTTTGAATAAATTGAATTTTTTTTAGAATTTAGTATTTTTATAGACATCACATGTATATTATAAATACATAAATATATTCTTTAATTCAAAAAATTCAATTCGGTTTTGGGATGGGTATCCCAGCCCCAAGTATTCAATTTTATTCAATTTTTTAAGAATTTTGGGTTGGGATGCCCAGACCAAAACAAGCTTTATATTTTGATGTGTAGATACGTATGTGTGCATCATTGTTGTGTTATATATTATGTTTTTAATGAAAAAAAAATCTGATTCAAAAAAAATTATCACTAATTAGTTGATAATATAAAGAAAAAATAGATAAATTGTATGTTTTGAGAGTATTTATCCACATTCACTCATATGAATTTCATTAAATAGTGTCTTTTTACTCCAAAATTTATTTTGAATTATTGAAATCAAAGAAAAAAAATCAGAAAAATTTCTCGAAATTTTTATTTTCAAAAAAAATTTGGATTTTATATTGAAAACTGACACTGGGAGGACGATAGGGCTGGGATTGGAGATACCCCGCTCACTTGGGAAAAATACGGATCTATAGACAAAGCGGATAAAACATATGTTGACAATAAAATGTCAAGTGAAGTGACAAGAGCTGACAAAGAATATTCTAAAAAGACTCATACACATACCATTGCAAATATTACAAACTTACAAGAAACCTTAAACAGGAAAAGTGACGTTGGACATACACATAACTTCTTCTCAACTGTTGGTATAGAAAGTATTTTAGGAACGATTGAAGAAACTGGTGGGGGTGGATTATATTTTAAACCTCCTAACTTTCCAGAAGGTTTAACATCGGATAAAGACATTAGATGTAGAAATGTCTATGTCATGGAGGATGAAAAAAAAGTTAAATTCACTGCTCAAGATTTATATGATAAAAAAGCTGACAAAACAGAGCTTCAAACGTTAAAGACAGAAATACTTCAAACAGTATATCCTATAGGTTCTATTTACACGTCAATGAACTCTACCAGACCAGAAGTAGTACTTGGTCTCGGAACTTGGACTCAAATAGTCGACAGGTTTTTGTATTGTGCAAACTCTTCAAAGGAAACAGTGGAAGTAAAACGATTTCAGGTGAAAACTTACCTGCACACAGTCACTACATAAATTTAAGTACATCTGAAGCAGGTTTGCATAGGCATAAATATTGGGGTTGGTCAACAATGACAAAAGGTAAAGGATATGATGTTAAAGACGACGTTCAGTTTGCTATAAATGGTTCCTGGGATGACACTTGGAGAGAAGGAGACCATACACATCGCGTTTCAGGGTATACGCAAACAACGGGACAAAGTAAAGACTACATGCCACCTTACATGACAGTTTACGCATGGTATAGAAATGCTTAGTCGTCATTTTCAACTTCTTTAGCATATTCGTCAGGAGTTGTCTTATATTTGTTAGGAACTGTCTTTGAAAGTATACCACCTTGAACTTTGACAAGTTTGAAACGAGGTCTGACAATAGTAGTTTTATCTTCTGCTTGCAGTCTGTACATTTTGCCATGTTTGCCTAAAACTTCATAATATTCTCTTGTATACTTTCTTCTATTTTTACGAACACGAATGTGAGTACCTGTCGGGTACTTGTTGTTGTCATAGTCAATAGTATTTTCATATGGGTCGCGTTTAGGTATTTCTATTTTTACTTTGTCACCTTTCTTAAGTTTGAAGCCTGGCATTCTTTCTTGTTTGTCTCTTTTGACTAAACTATTAAATATATAGTCTTTCTCTAAGTCAGGGTTGTTTTTCATTTCTTCGGGGGAGTGGTTTCCCAAACCTTTTTGTTTACGGCTATTGTAAATATTTAAAACTTGTCTCATCTTTGCCATGGAGAAGTGTCTATACTTGTCGTCATATGACATTTCATCTACCTCACCACCTTGTGGTTGATTTAAGTCTTAAGATTTTTATACAACTGTCAATGACACCAAGAGCAGAATGGTTTTGGTCGACAATGAAATATTGGTTTACATTTTTTGAACGCAGATAGTTTTTAATATCGTCTGATTTGAAAGAACTTTCACAGTCAGATGTCAGTTTTGTTGGATGGTATTTGTCAACAAATATTGTCAAAGCAGTTTTCACATCTAAAATATTTTTGGACCATAATGGTATGGCTTCACAGTATCTTGTGTTTTGACCGACAAATATTAGCCAGTATGGTGGTCCATCTTCTCTATATCTCGGAATGTTTTCCAAGATATCCATAAACCAAGCATTTGGTGTTGAACTAAAGATTTTTACCATGAGTGCTTTCTTTGTCGCTTTAGAAACATACGGGTCCTTGTTTGAATTCGTCATTTTTAACCCATAAGAAATGGGTTTATTTGGCGCATTAGCAGGAGTCGCATCTAGATTTTTGCCCGCAGTGGGAACACTAGCCAGAGGTGCATTTGGAATTGGAAGGAAGATTTTGAGTACATTAGGTATACTGAAAGAGAAAGCACAACCTATTATACAAACTGTACAGAAAGGTTGGGAGGTAGCACGAGATGCAGCAAATCTTATTCCAAATCCTGAAACAAGAGGAAAAGTTCAAGGATGGATGGACAATGTAGGAAGACAAGCAGGAAACTACTATAACAAAGCAAATGACTACTATAACCAAGCAGGACACTATATGGACCAAGGTGAAAGATTCTTTAACAGAGGATATAACCATGCACAACAGTGGGTAAACAACAACCAACCTCAACCGCCTCAAACGTGGGGAATGTAAAATTTTTTACTGAGATGAAATGAACAATACAGCTTTGAGACAAATGGGCTCAAGATGGATTTGTCGGCTTCCAGCAGTTACACAACCACGTGTTTGTCAAGTTCTTCCTATACCTCAGGAAGTTTTAGACCGACTTAAAAAACCTCAACAACCAGTTGAAAACAAACCAAACTAAAATTTTTTACTGAGATGAAATGACCGAAGAAGTTGAAACGGTAGATTTGACACCACAAACAAAAAGTTCAGAACCATTGTCAAAACCTGTCAAAGAACTTACAGATGAAGAGAAAAATTCAATAATAGAAAGTGCCAGGTCTGGAAATACAAACTCTAACTACAAAGTCACTTTTCATAAAAATGGAACGGCTAGTATCTCAAAAAAGAAACAGACTCTCACAAATAAAATATTGAAGTCTGAAGGAGCTTTCGAGACAACAGATGGGAAAGTATACTTCACTGACCAACAGTTCATTATAGAACATCTCATTGACTTAGAGTCGAAATATTCTAAACTTTACAACAAACACAAAAAGTTGAAAGGAAAACAGAAACAAATGGCATATGACATTTATGAAGATGTTGACGACACAACCATACCTGCAAGTGAAGTAAAGTCAGAGGAACCGAAAAGTGACGAAAAACCGATAGAAGAAGAGAAACCAAAAACTGAAGATAAACCAAAACCAAAGGTTAGTTTCAATACTAAACCAAGTCAACCTTCATTAGCTGGTATGGGTTGGCGTCAAAGACTTATGGCAGCCGGTGGTTATGTAAAGTAAAGAAAAAAACATTTTTTTATTTTTATAAAAATGCCCCCGTATAGAATGGACAGAAGGTCTGCTAGAATAAAAGCAGAGTTAGAAAGATATGGTTGGAGAGTTTCAAAGAAGTTTAAATATAGGAAGGGAAGACCCATAAAAGTCTATGACAAACTATCTGGTCTTCGCTATGAAATGGACTTAGAAACAGCACGCGCAAATTATCCAAACAGACTAGAGAGGTTAGAAGAAGAACGGCTTATGGACATGCCTTTCGATGTTAATGAACCTCAAGTTGAAGGACACGACGGCTTTGCCAGATTCTACTGGAAACATGACGAACAATTGCATCCTTTGAGAAGGAAAAAAGGAAAAGGTGAAGACGCACATGCTCCCATGGAAAGAACAAGATATGCATATGAGAAGTACCGTGAAGTTAGAAGTAAAATTACATCTGGTCGAACCTTTACAGTAAACTTTGACGAAGGAAAGAACAAAGAAGGCTTCATGGGAGTACTTGCTGCAATTCAAGACGGAAATAAGAAAGGATACAATCTCAGATTGACCGTAACAGATTTAGATGGTCATATATACTATGCACATGGCAATGTCACAACAGCCGCACAACTTCTTGACGCTTTCAAGACTACAAAGAGAGAACAAATGGTTGACTCCGACTCAGATATTTTGAATGCAATTGAAGGAATTGCAAGCGTGAAGTTCGAATGGTACCAACCTAACCCTCAAGCAGTCAGACAACATGCTGGATACTTCCCCTTCAGAAATAAGTCTGACATTAACTTAACAAGGTATGGAATTTACAATTCAATTGAAACAATTGTCAATGAACCTTGTATTCTTACATGTCTCAGGAACTCTGGTCTTGTTACAGATGAGAAGATGAAGTATCTTGAGTCATGTGTGAAAACAAGGTACATTCTCAGAAGTCAATTGACAAAAATTGCACCGTTGGCAAATGTGAATATCCGAGTTAACATTCCGACTGAGAAAGGTTCTTCACATGACGACTATGTTGTTGACTTCAAATTGCCATGGTTGAAGATTGTACTTGTCCACAACCACTTCATGTTGAACGAAAGTCTTACAAACCCATTGTTCGGAAAAGGTAAGTGCAACATTGTCAGAGCTGTTAACATTCTTTTCGAGAAAGGCTTGTTGGAACCAATTCCAGATGACAAGCTGACAGAAACTTTTGTACCAAAAGACGAAACAAACTTTTCATTGGTAAGACCAAAAGTTGTTCCGGACAAAGTTATAGCACAAAAGAAGTACACAGCTCCAAAAGGAGTTGGATTGTTCGGATACCAACCTGAACCAGAAGAACTTCCAATGAGGTTGCAAGAACTTCAAGATGCTATAAACAAACTTCCATTGAGACATCCAATTGACGTCAAATTGTATTGGAGAGCTTCTGAGTTAGGTCAGAAGGTTTTATATGAAACAGGTTGCTTTGACGATGTTTATGAGATAACAGGCGAGGTTTCTCAAAAGATAAGAGACTCACTTGAATTTCCACGAACTGGACCGATTGGTTGCGATAAGTTCGACTCATACGAAAAAATATACTATGTCGACCTTAACGCTGCGTACATGAGGTTCGTCCAATATATCCCGACTGGAATTCCAAACGAAGATGGTGAGTTCCCGGGAAGGAACTATACAGTTGGAAAAGTCATACAACAACTGTATGATATTAGGAAAGCTTCAAACCCCAAACTTGCAATGACACTCAAATTGCTTATGAATTCGACATGGGGGTATTCCATTAAAAAACCTCAAAAGATGAAGAGTAAACACTATGAGAAGGTCGACAACTTTGTTGAAAGGTTTTCTCCTTTTGTTTTGAAATACGAATTTACTCAAGGTCAAGGTGGCTTAGTAACCACAGTAAAACCTATTGTCGAACATTGGTCTTATCCTCAGTTCGCAAAGGCAGTCCTTGACAACTACAACAAATTCTTCTCCGATGTCAAATCCAAAGTGAAGGTATACTACGAGAACATCGATGCACTCATGACAAACGAAGAAGGGTATAACAAACTCATTGAAATGGGAATGGTCGGTGAAAAGATGGGCCTTTTTAAGCTAGACAAGGTATTTTCCGAAGTTCATGTCCTCTCCAAGCGTAAGTACTGGGGTGTTAAAGAAGATGGTGAAATAGTTAAACATTGCATGAAATAAAACATTGCATGAAGTAAAACATTTTTAAAACAGTATATTTTTACATATATAAAATGCTTCAGGTTGAAAAACAAAGAACAAAAGTAGCAGATACAAAACCGTTAGACTATATCTTTACAAACGCTGGCAGGACTATATCAGATGAAGAAATTTCATCCGGAGCTTACAGGTTTGACTATCCAGTTCGTTGGCTTCAAAGTCCTTCAGATGCAAAGGCAATAGGATTTAGAAGAGTTTTGTTTTCAAATAGAACTAATGCATTCATGTTCGCAGTATATTTTCACGGTCAGTATAAAGGCTCTGATGGTCTAATAGAAAAATTTGACGAAATGAAAATCTTTACAGTTCGTTCAGACGAAAGTCTTGAGAAGACTCTAAATGACTTTCAAACTCAAATAAACAAATACTACTGGGAATTTCAAGAAAAATACCACTCTTTACTAAATGGAACATACTATCTAAAACTAGAATACGACAAGATGAACTCCACAGTTTCATTTCAAAAGATTGAAATTAACCCTCCAAGAGATACAGAGTTTTTATATTGGGGAGTAGACAAACGTTCTTGGGCGCAATTTCTTCGGTTACTAAACCAGAACGAACCCTTACCACCAGATGGTTCGTTTAAATTTATACTCCCACCAGCAGATTTGACAGTTTATAAAAACGTGTTTGACCCTCAAAATGTCATGTGTCATGCAAGTTTCAGTTCAAGCAACAACAGTTTTCTATGTATCGGTAAGGACTTTTATGACTTTGCTTCTAAATTCTACGAACCACCTAAACAGTTTCTCTGACTTTCAAGTTTGGTTCACAACAAACGGTCTGCAGCATATTATTCCATTGTACTATGACTTTTATCTCGAATTGTCTTTCATATACAACTACGGAAAAGTGCTGAAAAAGTATTGAAAAATGAGATGTTTAGGTTAGATGGTTTTAGGTGTCACTACGTCACCAGGTCCCTCGGTCCCTCGGTCCCTCGGTCATTTTAACTTCTCTGAAAAAGTGTGACAACATGACATTTAGACAACAACACAGGAGATAGATTTCATCGTATATGTTTTGTGCTGAAAAAGTATTGAAAAATATATTTTATGTTAGCATGTTAGATCTCACCTCTTTTCTCACCTCTTTTTTCACCTGTTGAATTTTGTATAAAAAGCAACCGTCGACATTCTGGCGGTTGGTATATTCTTCACAAAATGCTTGTTTTGAGGTCGAGCCACTTTTGGCTCCACCTGTTTTTTCAACCAAAACTCATTTTTTTCGGCAAAAATATATTTTATGTTAGCATGTTAGATCTAACACGTTTTCTAACCACTTTTCTAACATCGTAGAAAACTCTCGAAATTCATGAGTTTTGACACTTTCATAAAAAAACATAAAAATAAAGTTAGTTTTTTTAAAAAATATTTTTTATTTTTATTGTAAGAACATGTTAGCAACAACAGCACCAAACTCGTTAGTCATGAACCCAACTTCAATGTTAGTAGAGATGAAAAGCTTCATTCCTTCTTCATATACTTTCGAAACAGAAATCCAGAAGATAAAGCAAGAACTTCTCCAAGGAGTTTTAGACTGTAGTGCAAAAGATGAAACAAATGAAGAATATCTTTATGAAATGCAGGATATTATTGACCATCTACCTAAACTTCCTGAAATACAACAACAAAAGCTTACTATTCCAGAATTCGATGAAATAGAAGTGAAACCAACTGACTCAGTAGAAACCAAGAAGTTCATACGTAAGGTAAACTATGAGTTTCTTGGATTTCATTGCAACCACAAAGTCATGGACAAAGACTGCGATATGGTATATAAAAATGTTTCTGACATATACAAATCTGAAGAATTTAAGACCTACGACAACTTTGTTTCGTTAGTTGCAAAATGTGTATGGCAGATAAGAGATAAAGATAGAAGAGGTAAGGTATGGAATGAACAGATAAAACCAGCAACCTTTGAGTTAAAGAAAACCATTGACGCCTTAGTTGTACTTGCAGGTTTTATTTCAATGTACAATGCTAAAATGAACCCACAATGTTCAAAATGTAAAGCAGCAATGAGGAAATATAACTACTCCGTCAAAGAGATAGAACGTATGCGAAACGACTATGCAGATTTAAAGAAAGAAGTAGAGAAACCAGCAGAAGATAAAATGGACATGTTGACATTTCTAAACAAAAACTATCCAACAGCTGACGATTTCCTTCTATCTGATGTCAAGAAGAAATATAAAGAAACATTCGGCATTGTTAAAACTTTTGACATACTGACAGAAGAAATAGAAGCTACAAAACTGTTTAGGATTTCAAATATACATCGTACAATTCATGTAAAACGCTTGTGAAAAAGAGGTGAGAAAAGAGGTGAGAAAACAGGTGAGATCTCACCTCTTCACCTAAAATATATTTTTGCTGAGTAAAATGACCAAATTTCATTATATAACTGTTATGAGTGACGAAGTGAACTTTGACACTTCATAAAAAAAATCCCTGAAATCGTGAAAAAATGACCAAATTTCATGAATTTCCTCATATGTTTGCTACCCAAGGAAAACCGAGGATAGAGATTCCGTACGAAAATCGTAAAAAAACTCTATGAAAACAGTGAAAAAATGCGAGTAGTAAAAAAAAACCACTCGCCTAAAACTCATGAAAATCGTGAAAAATTGCGAGTACGTAAGAAATCTTACTCGCCTAAAACTCATGAAAATCGTAAAAAAACTCTATGAAAACAGTGAAAAAATGCTACCCCGACTTTTACAGGGGTCGCCTAAAACTCATGAAAATCGTCAAAAAAATCCCTGAAATCATATCTTTTATACAAGATAGAAAAAATAAAATTAACGCTAGTTTTTTTAAAATATTTTTTTTTATTTTGTATGTAAGAACAGGAAATGACAAACACTGAGTTTGAAACAGTTAAAAAGATAGACAATGACACCAAGGTGGTTAGAATTGGTGATTTAAACGTAAGATACTCAAAGAAATACAAAAAATATTCTTTGTCAGACATTATATCTCCATCTGGTAAGAAAACAAAGGACTGGGTTAGAATTGCTTCTACTCAGAAAATTTTGACAAGAAATCCTGAGCTGATGATATCAGTAAGATTTCATGGAACTACAGCATATCTCATCGACAAAAGTCTTATACCAGTAGTTTTGTTCTGGATTGACCCAGTTGTTGGATATAATTTCATAACATATGGTTCATTCGATACTGAACGTTGCAGTGAGGGCTTACTTTACATCGTTCAGAAACCGAAGGACTTCAATACAAAGAGATATAAGATAGGAAGAACATATAATATAACTCAAAGATATGACTCTACAGTCAATAGAGTTAAGGTTGTGTTTGTAAATGATATGAGAGCTGCTGAAACAGAACTACTTGAAAAGTTTGAGAAAATGTTATGGTGCTCCACGAAAGGTAAAGAAACGTTTGAAGTAGATGAGATCGACAAAGCTATAAAAGTATTTGACGAAGTTGCTGAAAAATACATGTAAAGCGTTTATTTTTGGTCTTTTATACAAGATAGAAAATAACGCTAATTTTATTTTTTTTTATTTTTTTATTTTGTATGTAAAGACAGTAATGTCAACATCAGAGAACACAACAACTGCTATCGTTCATGAAGATATAAATGAAGAATACGAGTACATACAGTATAACAAACAGTTACGTCTCATTCGTTCGGTCAAAGATGACATGTACCAAATGCAAAGTATTTTGAATGCTCTTCGTTCTACAAAGCAAGCATATCATTGGTTTGAAAACCAACAGACAAAAGAACTTTTAGAAGAATTTCCTCATATGTTTGCGTCCCTCGAAAAACCGAGGAACGAGATTCCGTACGAAAATCGTAAAAATTTGCCAAATGGTTTGAAAGGATATTATGTACATAGACTTCTTGTAAATGCTTTGCAATGTGGGCTTCACCTCGCTATGCTTGTTATATTTTCATGATGTTAGATGAAATTCATAGACAAGAACGTGAAGAGATGGAAAAGAAACTTCAAGCAAAAGATGAAGTCATTGAAGCAAAAGACAAAAACATACAGAAAAGAATACCACGTTCGGTACCAAAAGGAAAGGAAAAGAACTATAAGTATATGATTTACACTGAAGAGATGGAAAATGAAGAAGACAGAGATATGGTTATGTTGCATTTAGTCAGAAGAAACAACAAAAGCTTTTACGACCTTGCTAAGATTTACAAATCTGACAGAAATTGGTTCTATCGCGAAAACTTACCGATTTCAATGACACCAAATGAAGATGTTAAACAGATAGTTCAAGATACGTTACCTCAAACACACTATGATATGAAAGGTTGTACAATACTTACATTCAAAGAAGATTTACCGCTACTGAAGGAAAAGATAACAGAGTATTTTGACAACTTCAAAGAAGAAGAGTAAATGAACCATTTATTTTTCAAGCTTGACACCAAAGATGGCTCAGGTAGCTCTAGATGGTAAATTGTCTTGTCCGAGTCCTTCTGGCATTCCGAGTCCTTCCTTCTGGCATTCCGAGTCCTTCCTTCCTACAGGAAAAAATTTTCCTTCCTACAGGAAAAGTTTTTCCTTCCAACAGGAAAAAATTTTCCTTCCTACAGGAAAAAATTTTCCTTCCTACAGGAAAAAATTTTCCTTCCTACAGGAAAAATTTTTCCAGTTGTCCGTCCGTAAACCATTCAAATTTTCGAAAATTGAGAACTTTTTGGCCGACCTTCAGGAAAAATTTTTCTTTCCGACAGGAAAAATTTTTCTTTCCGACAGGAAAAATTTTTCTTTCCGACAGGAAAAGTTTTTCTTTCCGACAGGAAAAGTTTTTCTTTCCGACAGGAAAAGTTTTTCTTTCCGACAGGAAGAGTCCTTCCTTCTGGCATTCCGAGTCCTTCCATCCGACAGGACACAAACGAATGGCTGACGTACCACCAACCGAGTCCATTCCAAAGCCAGAAGAACCGAAAGCCCCAGCACCACAACAGACTAAGACTCAAACACTTACATTTTTACGCTTGACTTTTTACAATTTGAACTTTGTTTGCGTAGATGTGAATTCTGAAAGAAGTATGAGGGTCTTGTATGACTTTGTACCTCCCCCATAGTTCATGTCTGTCAAACTTACCTGCCATGGACTCTTTCATAAGTTCCATGAAATCGTCTTCGGACAATCCGGGGAAAAGTATGATATCAGTAAGTATTCTCTTTACATCCTTACTTAAACTCTTGGCTGTCTGTACACAAATGACAACTGAGATGTTAAAGTGTCTGAGCTTCTTAAGAATTCGACACATGTCTTGTTCTCTATTCTTTAACAAAGGATGAGAGGCGAAATCATCTAAGATAAGAAGACATCTATGAGGGTAAGTCTTCCAATCGTAAGATTGCAATTTCTTCGAAATGTATTCTATCTCTTTCTGTTTGTTTCTGAAGTGTTTCTTCTCTAATATTCTCTGCATTTCCTCATTTGGGTCTTTAAACTTAGAATTGACATACTCATTTATAGCATTGTACTTCAAAACTCTTCTTTGGTACTTCTTTATCCAATCTAACAACTCAGAGTCTTTTATACATACTAACTTAGACTTTTTTATAATATCTTTGAACGAATTGACTGTTTGGTCGAATTGACCCGAAGTACTACAAATGACAACTAACTCATAGAATGGGTTCTTCTCATCTAGTTCTTGTTGTTGTGCAGCCATTTTAAGATAAGTGAAAGTCTTACCCGACCCAGGCGGTGCAATTAGACCTGTTATACCATTCTGAGCAAATAAGAACTTGTCATGTATGGGTTTTATCTGAGCATTTTCCAACTTCCTCTTGTTCTTGTTTAAAACATTCTCAAATTTCTTGTCAATGTCAGCAAACTTTTTTCTAACATATTTTTAGAAAAATTAAAATTTTTATCTTTTAGGAAATGTCTAGCGATTTCGCTATCTATATTCGAGACAAGCTTTTCGACAGCAAAACATCTGTCGACCATAAAATCTTACATAGTGTAAACAAGAAAGGTGAATTTGTTCTAAAGTTCTGTTTCTGGGAATATGACAAGAACCATAAAACCTTAAGCAGAGAAGTCTTAAAATTTGTCAATGACAGACTTGTTGACAGAGATGACGCCTCTTGGAGAGATGAAGTCCAACAAAACTTCTTAGAATGCAAAGAAGACACATGCGCTGTTCTTGAAATGAAATAGAAACAGATAGAAGAGCTATTAAAGGACAAAGAACTTTTACAAAAATATGGTTCTGAGAAGTTTGACATAACTCCACCAGAAAAGAAGAGAGAGAAAAGAAAGAAAAGAAAGTAGAAGAAGAGAAGAAAGAACCAGAGCCAGAGAAAAAGAAATTTGACATGTAAAAATAAAATTTATTTTTAGAACATTTCTGGGTCAATGTCAATGTTCTCTTCCTCTTTAGGAGCAAACACTGGCTTAGACTCTAAAATCTTTTTACCCAATTTACCTTGAACTTCAACTATCTTAGACTCATAATATCATAGTCGTCTGCTTTCTTTTTCATAAGGTATAACAAATTTGTATGCTTTGCCTTCTTTAAGGTTTGAAAACCTTCTGTCAAAACTTTCTTTGACTGTTAACAAACCTTCTATGTCTAAGTCTTCAAATTTCGCACCATTTTTAGTCACAATAGCAAACTTAACTGGTTCGATGTTCCAAACTTTGTCAAATAGACTTTTCAAAATGTAGAAGTAAACATTCAAATATGTGAATGGGTCTAGTTCTTCTTTAAGTCCTGACATGTACTTGTTGACTGAGATGAATTTTGTCATCTTTTCTATCGGATAAAAAAAATATTTTTTTAAAAAACGTTTTAAAATGGTATGCCATATAGCTTCTTGAATTTGTTAAGAAGTATTTGAACGTATTTTCCATCTGTATCTCTAGCGTTTACATAAGCATAGTCCGCCTTAGTAAAATATACTTGTAATTTTCTATAGTTTACACCGGTATAAAAGTAGAAAGAGTCTTGTTCTTCGCTATAGTAGTAAAACTCAAACGTATGCTTACCATAGTCTGTAATTTCAATTGCTTCATCTTCTAGTTCGTCGACAAATTCGAATACTATATCTCCAAATTTGCCTCTGTTCTTATTGTTTTCAAACGAGTAACCCAACGTAAGTTCTCAAGTCTATGTCGTTTCTTATACGGTTTATATGTCTACAAAAGGTAAATTGTTAGGGTTCGGTATAAAATGAGTTGCAATGACAACATGTTTAAAATAGCGTTTCCCACTCATCCTCATAATAGCATATCCTTTATTTCCCTCCCATCCGCTTAAAACTCTTTTTGTCTCTTTGTTTCTGACTTCAAATGACTCACAACAGTGAATTTCATATTTCTCATCTAACAAACAAGTTTCCCAACGGTCTTTTCCAACAAACTCAGCGTACATTTCAAATAAAATAAAAAAATATTTTTTTTTAAAATTTACTCAGAAAAATTTTTCTTTGTATATACACCATTCTGTACGTCTAAAAGATTTTTGACATTTGCCAAGAATGTACGTTTAGAAGCTGCCATATAACCATATTCTTGACAATACTGTTTATACGAGTCGTACAATGACCTTTCATCTAAACACTCAAAGTTAGTCTCATCTATAAACAGTTCATATACACTCTTGTTTGCTTCTAACAATGTTTGTCTCTCTTCGGTATGTGGAATTTGTCTTGGATTGAACTTTGAAATATCTAATGTCATGAAATATGAGAACAAGTGGTTGTAAAAGTCAGATGTCAAAGTTTCTGCTAAGTCGTCAAAATATTCTGTATCTTGCATATGAGAATCTGACGTTCTGACAACTACATATCTTCTGTCAGAACTTTCTAACTTCATCGGAACAGCATTGTTTGAAACCATGACGAAGTTTGCAACATTTTCACAAACTCTTTGGTCTTTATATTTTCTTTCAACAACTCCAACTTTGTCTGTTATAAGACTCTTCAAAGCATCTGAGTTTAAAACCTTTGTTGTATCTATACTTTGAAGTTCGTTACATACTATAAGTTTCATATTCTCTATTGAAGAGTTAAATTTACCGCAGATGTTTTCTAAGTTTGTCATATTCGGGTTCGAATAGCCCTCTAACAGTTTGCATAAGATATCTGTAAAGAAAGTGTTCTTACCTGTTCCTTGTTTTCCAATTATGATGAGAGCAGTTTCATTTTTAGCACTTGGATGTTGTAAGATGTTTGCAAACCAACATAAGATATACTCATAGACTCTTTCGTTTCCATTGCATATAATTTCTTTGACATGGTCTAACCAAGCTTCTATAACATTTTCTTTCCATTCTACTTGTTCGTATTTATATCCAGTGAAGATAGAATAGAAGTTTGGAGATGGTGTATAGAACTTTATACACGAACTGAAAAATCTTCTAACTTTGACAATAAGATATCCCAAGCATCTAACATCTTCATGCCAACTTGTACGACTTTTATTTTCTTAAGTTTCTGTTTACATTCTTGTTCTGAAACTATTGTCGCTCTTGGTTTGTTAAAGACAACATCCCATTCTTTCATGACATAACATTCTGGGGCAGAGTCAACATAAATGACTAAACGTTTCAAATTCTCGACTGCTTTGTTATAGTCTCGAAATGGACACATATTTCTGAAGGCTTGGAAGTCATAAAAATCTGAAACGTCTATTCTGTACATTTTTATAAGAATAAAAAAATATTTTTTTATTCTTGAGCTTGTTGTTGCATTTGTTCCATTTGTTGCATTTGTTGTTCTTGAGCTATTTGTTGTTGAAGTTGTTCTTGTAATACAATACTTTCACCAGTTGCATCTTCCAATTCGAAACTTTCTGCCGTCATTGACAAATACATAGGACATAAAAGTTTTACAGGAACAAAGTTTGCGTCAACTAAGGTTAAGTTTATGTTTGCTAAAGTGTTTGAGTTTACTAAAGCTGAAAACTCTGCATTCGAATGAACAATAGGCAAACCAGCAGAGAAAGTGTTGTTTATACGCATGAGTATCTTTTGGTCATAGTAGTTTCTGTCGACATTCGAATAGCACTTTGAACCTAAGTTTGAAACAATATATAAAATAGGTGTACTTAAAGTCAATGGAACAGACATTCCTTGTATGACACCTTTTCCTGTTATAGGAAATTGTTGGTAGTAAAAACCAGATATAAGTTTTGTATTATAGCTCATATCGTTTATACTAAACTCAGTCGGACATCCAAACATAATGAAACCTGCTCTAGTTGCAGCACATGTTACATCCGTCCTTAAAGTATTAAATAAGTCAACAAAACCTGTTGGTGGTATATCTGAGTAAGTATCTTCAAAGGAGTATTTTTTACCATTCACAACAATAAAATCTTCTGGTGTCAAAAGAGCAAAACAGGCTTTAGTCGTCATCGTGTTTAAAGTTAGTTTACAATATCGTCCTTGAGGACTTTGTAAGTTTGTTGTTATAGAATTATATGACTCAGGGTTTTTAGTCGTAATAGTATAAACCACTATGTCTTCTGCCATTTACATATATTTAAAAGTTTTTCTGAAAGTGGAGAAGAACTTCATCTAAACTTTCACATGGCGTTTCTTGAAGTTCTCTGTCTAAGAAGTTCAAAATTTTGTAAAGACATAGAACTTTCCTTTGTCTACACGAACAAACAAAACAGGGTCTTTCATATCGTTCAAAAGTGTGTAAAGTCCTTTACATGAAATATAAGTCTATATTGTTTTTCTTCAAACATCTTTCAAGAAGTTTTGACATTTTTACTTAGCAAGTAAATTTTAATGAAATGTTGTGGTCGTCAAATATTTTTATGACGTCTGGGAAACTATATTTTAAGTTCAACGTTTCACCTCCTTTCATAACGTATATCTTGTCAATGACATTGTATGAAACACACACAAGCAAGCAATGTCGGGTTCTATTTCTTTGATGTTTATATCGTCTGCCTCTGTCAAAAGTTTCAATAGTTCTTTCAAAATTTCATGAGGTGCGATGACATATGAGTTCACTTTTACAGGGTTGTGCTCAACCAAGTTTAACATTATACCCAAAGCCTGACAAATCTTCTCCTGAGTTTTAAGTTTGTCTTTAAGTTGTTGGTAGTCGTTTCGAATATCTGCAACAGAACTTAAGTCTCTGCTAACTTCAGGGTATGTTGGTTCTTTTACAGGAACTATTGTTATACCATCTTCGTCTTCGTATGGTTTCCCCATTTCAACATCTCTTTCTTTGACATTGACAATAACACTTTGACTGTTTGTTTGAGTTGGTGAATTTAACTTCACATCTGCCACCGCCATTAAACCTTTTGAAACACTTACGCTTCTATTTTTCGGAAATGACATTTTACTTAGAATAAAAAGATGGACGTATTTGAGTATCTCTTCGAATTGAAGCAAAACAAAGTTTACACACACAAACAATACAAGTTCATTGACAGAGTAGTTCTTTACACAAACAATGGAAAATGTTATAGAATAGCAGTCTTTGCTGAACCAAAATATTTTCATAAAGCAAAGAAAGTTGGTATAACCGAGATGGTGAAAGTTCTTGAAGCAGACAAAAATATAACAACAAAACTGACCGATATTTCTAAAGGAAAGTTTATAATACAATATTATATCAAAACTGGCGTACTGTCAATATTTGACGGAGAGAAGTCAGTTCAAGAACAACTTACTGACCTGCTGCCAAAATCTGCTCGATGGAAGCTGTCGTTATACCAATCTGAGGAGCCCCAGCAGGTTTCATCGAACGAATCTTCAAAAGAGCATCTTCCGTGAAAAGTGCTATTGGTTTTTGTAAACTTCTTTGCTTTCAATTCATTTGGACCGTCTCTGTCACCAGTATATTGTATTTGAACTGTACCAACAGTTGAAATACCACCCATAAAGTCTTCTGAGTCAGCAAATGGAATGCCAAGCCAAAAGTTTGAACGGTCTCCATTTGTATATTGAGTGTTTTTGAGCTCCTGTATGGTGTCCATACTTTCACATATGGCATAATAGAACTTTGCATTTCAGGGTTAATGGTTGTTGTGAAGTTGTTGTTAAAGTTCATAGCATCTAATGTCAAGTTGTATGACCTCATATCCTCAACTGTAAATATTCTTCTCTTGGATAGTATTTGCCATCTATGTTTATATGATATTTAATACCGGGGTTGTAGAAACAAGAATAGTCATTTATAGTTCGTCTGAACAGTACAAACATAGTATCTGCATGTTTCATTGCAGTTGTTAAAGCAATATCTGTTCTTGCACCTGGGTCAGCACTTTGGTTTCCAACTTCACCTGCAAAGTCTTTGACAGATATTTGGTGTATAGGGAACATAAGCGGAACTGCAATATATTTGGCAGCTAAAGCATTTGAAATATCTGGGTCCAACATATAGACTGCAAGTCTGCTTTCTATTCTCTTGCATTCAAACTTTTCGCATGTGAACTTAACTGGGTCCCAAGCAGTTCCAGCAGCATTGAAATAATAGTTTACTTCAGTGTTGAAGTTTGAGAAACCAAAGTCTAAGTCAACTTTGTCTTTGCAAAATTCGGCGAATGACGTTTTGATTTGCTCCCTTTACGTCTGTAAGAGTGAATGGGTCTTGTGTTGGTGCATGACTAAGTTATTTTTTGCTTGGAGTAAGTTCGATAGAAATTTTTCCTGCCCAGTTTGGTAAGTATCTTAAAAACCTGAAGATGAGGAAAGATGACAAAGGAACTCTAGTTTCAGTTTTACTTTGGTTACTGCTGCTGCAGTTTGTCCAGAAAGGTTAACATAAACTCCTGGAACGTTAGGGTCAAGTCTTCTTATTTTCTCAATAGTTGCATACTGGTCTGTTTGTTTCTCTAGCTTGTGGTTGTACTGAGTTTCTCAAAGCGAACCATTCATAGTTTGCCCATGTTACTGTTTGAACTAAATCAGAGTTAGAATATATCTTATATCCCATGAAAACTTCTGGAGCATATTGGTATCCGACATAGAAAATTCCATTGCAACCTTTCTTGTCAGACAACTTGGCAGAAGGTTTTATTTCAATGTCTTGTTCCACGTATAAGAAAGAGTTGTCAATAGAAATTATATGAAACCTGTCGCAAGCAATATCTACTGTTGTTGAAGAACCTTCTCCAAACTCACCTACGTTTCCATAAGAAACAGCAGTTGTATATTCGTAAGTTCCAGGAACTATTTCTGACCTTCTAATGGCATTGTCGCATTCGTTATACCATTCGGAAACATTTCCATTCATGGCATCCAAAACTGTTGGCGTTATATTCTGAGCGGCGTACATTTCATATGGGTAAAAATATAGAATAGTTGGATTTATATGTCATAATAGAACCCACTCCGACCAAGCTTTACTTTCTTCCTGACTGAGTTTTTAACTCTTCTTTTTCCTTCATTGCCACTACTTTCACTAGATGAAGTTACTTCTTCACTACTTTCACTTTGTTCTACTCTTCTTCTTTGGTGTCGCTTTGGTAACTTGCCCTCTGCTTGAAGTTGTTGCATCTTTGCATTATGTTCATCTAGTATGTTGCAAATTTCCCATGTCCTTTTTGCCTTTTGGCTCTGGTCGCCCATCTCAGGTAACCTATATCCTAGAAAGAGTTTGTCATAGTCTGTATTTGAGTCTTCGCGTATTGTTTGCATGACTCTTTCCTGAGTTTCCGGTTCAAGCTCTTCAAACAGTGCCTGTCCATATGGAATATGCTCGTTTCCAAATATATGTTTTTGTAGCCATTCTGGTTTTCTTTCCATGTTACCAACTATATCTTTTGTGAATGGGAAAGCTTTTACCCAATCTTTCAGTCTTGCGTCGTTTATTTCTGTAGTTGGTTTTATTTTGTCAAGGAACATGTTTTTCAATACTAACATTTCATTTGGTACTGTCCAATTGAGTTTTCTTAAATATTCATCCCTTCTCGGTTCATTGTCTGCAAAGTAAGTTTTTATGACATTTTGTAAACTTTCGTTTGCAAGGTCATGTACAATAGGTTCTCTTCCTTCTCCCTCCCTAACTTTCTTTCTAAACTCTTCACCAAATATACCATCTCTATGGTTCTGTGTAGTTCTTTGAGATAAATGTTCTAGAACGTCAGGTGTTATATTTCCATCAGCCATGTTCATTTCATACTGGTCCAAAATATCTGCATGTTTCATATCTTTCAATGGCATTAAAGCCGCGCTTAAAATACCAGCTATATCTCGTTCACCATTCAATTCCATTGCGTCTACAACTTCTTGGAATTGTGGTTGTAAGTTTATGAACCACCTATCCGGATTAGCTTTATGACCCCATCTCATTGTAGTTCCATCGTCTGCAGAAACAAAAGTAGGTTTGTTTCCATCTTGGTTAGGTTCTGAATGAACTTTAAACAATGTTTCATTTCTATATGTTTTCTTGAAATTTAACCTTTTATTTTCACCGAGTTCATCCGAAGATTGAACGTTAAATGCTCGTAAGTAAAAAGGGTTGTTGTATTTGTGTACATTTTCTTTCAGTACTTCCATTCTATGCTGAATATTTTCATCTGGTGTTGGAGTCTTTTGTATGTCGGCAAACATTTTTCGATATTCTTCTACTATGTCAGCCGAATTTTTTTTAGACTCTTGGAAATATTCCATATTCTCCGCATACTCTTGTTGAGGGTCAAGATTTTTCGGCTGTTCCAAATCTTCATCTAGTTCTGTGAAGTTAGTTTCCAAAGGAGTGACTTGTTCGTTTCCTTCAGGCTCTTCTAGCTGTTGTTGCTGAACTATTTCTTCCATGTCTGGTTGTATCTGAACTTCTTCCTGTGGAGTTTCTTGTACCTCATCTGCTGGCATTTCATATATTCCGAGACCGTTTTCAACAATTTCCCTATCTACGTCATCCGCATTCATAAGCTTTTGTTCTTTCGTTCCGTCTCTATTTTTTACGCGTTTCATGACGAAAGTTGAATTGTCATTTAGCTCTGACATCAAATATCTCGGAGTAAATTCATCCATGTCATTTGGATGATATGCTATTAAATCATATCCCTTAGCGAGCTTGTATTTTCCAGGTTTGAGATTATATCCGTTTTGGTGCTGAGCCATAAAGCTAAATAGGTTCGGGTCAGTATTTCCATCCTTGAACTTTCCAATAGCTTCTTTATATCTGTCACTAAAGTCAATACTATCTGGGAAACCACACTCTTCTTTAAGCATTTTTAAGAATTCTTGGTTTCCTTGTTCTCTACTTCTTTTATGTCCTTGCTCTGTTTGTGGTTGTTGTTGTGCAGGGTTTTGAACTGTTGGTTGCTGTGCTGGTTGTTGTGTTGGTTGTTGTGCTGGTTGTGGAGGTGGTTGTTGTGCTGGTTGTTGTGTTGGTTGTTGTGTTGGTTTTGGTGCATGCCTGTGTTTGTGTCCATGTGACGATGTAAATGTTCTAGGTAGTCCTGGTGCAGGTGCTTCTCTTGGAGGGTTTGGTGGTATATAAGTTCCACCAGCTGGCACATATGTTCCATCTGCAGCGTAATGTCCTACCTGACTTTTCGTTCTTAAGAAAGCATTTACTAGGTCTGTTTTGGTCTGTTGTAACTCTTTTTCTTGACTTTTCACAACAGTTGCTCTAACGGCGTCATAGGCACTTTGAACTGCCTGTCTCGTTGCTGCATCTGTTATTTTCGTCATATTTTGTGCTACTTCTTTTAACTCTTTGTCGAAACCTTCAGACTTCAGTTTCTTTCCAGATGAGAAGTCGTTCACTTGTTTCACCTTACTATGAAGAGCTTCGAAGGCGTTCTTAAAGTCAGCATTCGTTAAAGCTTCATTTGAACTGTCTTCATCCGCTTGTATTTTTGTCCTTATTGACCCTATAAGCTGGGCTGCTTTAGCGTTGGCTTGGGCATCTAACCAGTCATTGTTAGCTTTTATATATTCTGCGCTTTTCATTGCCTTTTGCATGGCTGCGTCGTTATTTTTACTTTCTTGTGCTAAGTTTTCATACTGTACGGTTTGGTTTTGCAACTGTAAAAGTTTTTCTGCCTTTACATTTGCTTCAACTTCTTTTTTATACTCATCGCTATCCATATATGTCTTCAGGGCTTTTTGTTTTATCTCTTCATCTTTCAGTACTTTATATCGAGTAGTATGGTTTTTCAAATTTACAACATCTTGTTCCATTTTTGCTACTTCTGCTGCTTTTTCTGACACTTTTTTCGCATATTCCTCTGTACTTAGTTCTTTCAGTTGTTCTTCTTTCTTCTTTTTCTCTACGTTTAACTCATTGAGTTTCTTTGTGTGTCTGTCATATTCTAGTTTCTTTTCGTTTTCACCTATTTGCTTCTGTATGTCTATGTTTGACTTTTTGACATCTGCTATTTGATTTTTGAGTGAACTCAAATTCATTTGACTTTGAGGGTTATATGCTGTTCCGTCTGCAGCTCCACCATAGCCTGCCATTTTCGCTAAAAGTGCCGCTCTTAAACCTCCACTCTGTGCACCAAGAACTCGGTTTAAAAGCATAGGATTGCTTGACATTTGTTGCAACATAGTGGGGTCATTCAGCATTTGTTGTTGCAACTGTTGTTGTGGTGTCAGTCTTACTATTGGATGTTTCAATGCTCTCTTCCTCTTACGTATATTCTTACGTAGCTTACGTGGCATTTAAGTGAAGTTAAAAAGCGGTTTTATACTAAACATCTTCGGGGCTAGAGGGCACGAAGTGCCTGGAAGCCCCAATACCTTTTTTTTTTTGAATGTAGCGTGAAATCTGCAAAAAAAATTCTGAAATCTGAATGGAGAACACAAAAATTGAATAGTTTACGTCAATAAAAAAGAGAAAAATGAAGCCAAGGTGTCTCGAACCTAGGACTTAGAGCAGCAATCCCACTGTTTATCACATTACACTACATGCATCTCTCACCTCAGTGAATGAGATCAACTATATGATAACTTTTTCCCCATTATATTCTTGTGGAAAAGTGACAAATAGCAACTTTGACCCTCTCTCTAAGTTCTCAATTTTTCTTCATAACGATTCTTATAATTTTTTGAATAAATCAAGATTTAAATGTCTTACAATTTTGAAAATTTTTTAAATCTTGATTTATTCAAAAACGTAAGAATAAAAACCGTAAGAATCATACATTTTTTACTTCATATGTTAAAAAAATGATACAAAATCGCTCGATATTGTATGAATTCTTACGTTTACAAAAAAAGTCACAAAACCCGCTACATATACTACTGACACATTCAATTTTGTTCATGAATCGGAATCCATAAATCTATTTCTATTACCAAATGCCAACACATTCTGGATCATCTATTTCAAATTAATTCAAACTTTGAATGTCTTTTCAAAATCTGACATTAATTTTCATAAATCTTGCTCGCTGCATAATATTGACTAAAATTATAGCGATTAAATTTTTGTTTGATTGAGTTCATTTCAAATGTCCCAACCTGAAATATTTGATCTGTGTAAGAATGGAGACGCCACAAAGGTGACGAACCTCCTAAATAGGGATGGAAAACAATTAAATGCAGTCAACAGAGTTTTTCATAAATTTAGGTGACACTCCTTTACACGTAGCAGCATATTATAATAAATTAGATATTTGTGAAGTTCTTATTCAGAAAGGCGCAGTTATAAATGCAACAAACAGACAAGAAGATACGCCATTACATAATGCAGCTGTTAAATCAAATATAGCTATTATTAAACTCTTAATCGAAAATGGCGCCGATGTTGATCAACAGAACAAATTCGGTAATACTCCTTTGCACGAAGCAGCTAGATATAAAGCAGATGCAGTTAAGGTTCTCATTGAATATGGTGCGAACACTCAAATTAAAAACCAAGAAAAGAAATTGCCAATCGATATCGCGGTAGATGTAAACGTAAAGAATGCTATCAAAAATACAAAACCAATACGCAAAGCTGATACTCCAAGTACTCAATTTGCTGGTGATATAAGTCTCGATTTGGACAAAGTCAGAGCTTTCCTCTGTGCCACAGTACCAGGAGCTAAAATCGATCCGGCTATGTTCCTTTCGCCTCAACCTGCTTCCAAACCAGTTTCAAAACCAGCAACTCAAACTGCGAAACCAGCTCCAGCACAGAAACCAACTCCTGCTCCTCAACCAAAGCCTGCTCCAGCTCCAGCTCCAAAGCCAGTTGAACAACCAAAGCCTGCTCCAAAGCCAGTCGAACAACCAAAGCCTGCTCCAAAGCCAGTTGAACAACCAAAGCCTGCTCCAGAACCAGCTCCAAAGCCAGTTGAACAACCAAAGCCTGCTCCAGCTCCAGCACCAAAGCCAGTTGAACAACCAAAGCCTGCTCCAAAGCCAGTCGAACAACCAAAGCCTGCTCCAAAGCCAGTCGAACAACCAAAGCCAGCACCAAAGCCAGTCGAACAACCAAAGCCTGCTCCAGCTCCAGCTCCAAAGCCAGTTGAACAGCCAAAGCCTGCTCCAGAACCAGCACCAAAGCCAGTTGAACAACCAAAGCCTGTTCCAGCTCCAGCTCCAAAGCCAGTTGAACAGCCAAAGCCTGCTCCAGAACCAGCTCCAAAGCCAGTCGAACAACCAAAGCCTGCTCCAGAACCAGCTCCAAAGCCAGTTGAACAACCAAAGCCTGCTCCAGCTCCAGCTCCAAAGCCAGTTGAACAGCCAAAACCTGCTCCAAAGCCAGTCGAACAACCAAAGCCAGTCGAACAACCAAAGCCAGCACCAAAGCCTGCTCCAGCTCCAAAGCCAGTTGAACAACCAAAGCCTGCTCCAGCTCCAGCTCCAAAGCCAGTTGAACAACCAAAGCCTGCTCCAGAACCAGCTCCAAAGCCAGTTGAACAACCAAAGCCTGCTCCAGAACCAGCTCCAAAGCCAGTTGAACAACCAAAGCCAGCTCCAGCTCCAGCACCAAAGCCAGTTGAACAGCCAAAGCCTGCTCCAGAACCAGCTCCAAAGCCAGTTGAACAACCAAAGCCTGCTCCAGCTCCAGCTCCAAAGCCAGTTGAACAACCAAAGCCTGCTCCAGCTCCAAAGCCAGTTGAACAACCAAAGCCTGCTCCAGCTCCAGCACCAAAGCCAGTTGAACAACCAAAGCCTGCTCCAGCTCCAGCTCCAAAGCCAGTCGAACAACCAGAACCAGCTCCAGCTCCAGCTCCAAAGCCAGTCGAACAACCAGCTCCAGCACCAAAGCCAGTTGAACAGCCAAAGCCTGCTCCAGCTCCAGCTCCAGCTCCAAAGCCAGTTGAACAACCAAAGCCTGCTCCAGAACCAGCTCCAAAGCCAGTTGAACAACCAAAGCCTGCTCCAGCTCCAGCTCCAAAGCCAGTCGAACAACCAGCTCCAGCACCAAAGCCAGTTGAACAACCAAAGCCTGCTCCAGCTCCAGCACCAAAGCCAGTTGAACAACCAAAGCCTGCTCCAGCTCCAGCACCAAAGCCAGTTGAACAACCAAAGCCTGCTCCAGAACCAGCTCCAAAGCCAGTTGAACAACCAAAGCCTGCTCCAGCTCCAGCTCCAAAGCCAGTTGAACAACCAAAGCCAGTTGAACAACCAAAGCCAGTTGAACAACCAAAGCCTGCTCCAGCTCCAGCTCCAAAGCCAGTCGAACAACCAGCTCCAGCTTCAAAGCCAGTTGAACAACCAAAGCCTGCTCCAGCTCCAGCACCAAAGCCAGTCGAACAACCAGAACCAGCACCAAAGCCAGTTGAACAGCCAAAGCCTGCTCCAGCTCCAGCTCCAGCTCCAAAGCCAGTTGAACAACCAAAGCCTGCTCCAGCTCCAGCACCAAAGCCAGTCGAACAACCAGCTCCAGCACCAAAGCCAGTTGAACAGCCAAAGCCTGCTCCAGCTCCAGCTCCAAAGCCAGTTGAACAACCAAAGCCTGCTCCAGCTCCAGCTCCAGCTCCAAAGCCAGTCGAACAACCAGCTCCAGCTCCAAAGCCAGTTGAACAACCAAAGCCTGCTCCAGCTCCAGCACCAAAGCCAGTTGAACAACCAAAGCCTGCTCCAGAACCAGCTCCAAAGCCAGTTGAACAGCCAAAGCCTGCTCCAGCTCCAGCTCCAGCTCCAAAGCCAGTTGAACAACCAAAGCCTGCTCCAGCTCCAGCTCCAAAGCCAGTCGAACAACCAGCTCCAGCACCAAAGCCAGTTGAACAACCAAAGCCTGCTCCAGCTCCAGCACCAAAGCCAGTTGAACAACCAAAGCCTGCTCCAGCTCCAGCACCAAAGCCAGTTGAACAACCAAAGCCTGCTCCAGAACCAGCTCCAAAGCCAGTTGAACAACCAAAGCCTGCTCCAGCTCCAGCTCCAAAGCCAGTTGAACAACCAAAGCCAGTTGAACAACCAAAGCCAGTTGAACAACCAAAGCCTGCTCCAGCTCCAGCTCCAAAGCCAGTCGAACAACCAGAACCAGCTCCAGCTCCAGCTTCAAAGCCAGTTGAACAGCCAAAGCCTGCTCCAGCTCCAGCTCCAAAGCCAGTTGAACAACCAAAGCCTGCTCCAGAACCAGCTCCAAAGCCAGTTGAACAACCAAAGCCAGCTCCAGCTCCAGCTCCAAAGTCAGTCGAACAACCAGCTCCAGCTCCAAAGCCAGTTGAA
The DNA here is from genome assembly GCF_026262505.1 of Trichomonas vaginalis G3. Classification (NCBI taxonomy): domain Eukaryota; phylum Parabasalia; order Trichomonadida; family Trichomonadidae; genus Trichomonas; species Trichomonas vaginalis. Next base: position 37,208,553 of record NC_067206.1, on the reverse strand, counting down.
CAACCAAAGCCTGCTCCAGCTCCAGCTCCAAAGCCAGTTGAACAACCAAAGCCTGCTCCAGCTCCAGCACCAAAGCCAGTTGAACAACCAAAGCCTGCTCCAGAACCAGCTCCAAAGCCAGTTGAACAACCAAAGCCTGCTCCAGCTCCAGCTCCAAAGCCAGTTGAACAACCAAAGCCTGCTCCAGAACCAGCTCCAAAGCCAGTTGAACAACCAAAGCCAGCTCCAGCTCCAGCTCCAAAGTCAGTCGAACAACCAGCTCCAGCTCCAAAGCCAGTTGAACAACCAAAGCCTGCTCCAGCTCCAGCACCAAAGCCAGTTGAACAACCAAAGCCTGCTCCAGCTCCAGCACCAAAGCCAGTTGAACAACCAAAACCTGCTCCAGAACCAGTTAAGCCTGTTGAAGCTTCGAAACCAGCACCTGTTCCAGAGCCTAAGAAGGAAGAACCAAAGCCAGAGCCAATTAAAGAGGAATCGAAGAAGTTAGATATGTCAAAGTTCACTCCTAAAGAAGAAGAGAAACCAGCACCAGCACCACAGGAGCCAGTTAAGAAACTTGATATGTCCAAGTTCAATACTAAGCCAGAAGAGGAGCCTAAACCAGCTGCAGCACAGGAACCAATCAAGAAACTCGATGTTTCTAGATTCAACCAGCCACAGCAAGAAGAACAGAAACCAGCTCCACAGGCAGAACCAGTCAAGAAACTCGACATGTCCAAGTTCAATACTCCACAGCAGGAAGAACCAAAGACGGCAGCAACTCAGGAGCCAATCAAGAAACTCGACACATCAAGATTCAACCAACCACAGCAGGAAGAACCAAAGACGGCAGCAACTCAGGAGCCAGTTAAGAAACTTGATATGTCCAAGTTCAATTCTCCACAGCAAGAAGAACAGAAAACAGCTCCACAGGCAGAACCAGTCAAGAAACTCGACACATCAAGATTCAACCAACCACAGCAGGAAGAACCAAAGACGGCAGCAACTCAGGAACCAGTCAAGAAACTTGATATGTCCAAGTTCAATTCTCCACAGCAAGAAGAACAGAAACCAGCTCCACAGGCAGAACCAGTCAAGAAACTCGACACATCAAGATTCAACCAGCCACAGCAGGAAGAGCCAAAGGTAGCTCCACAAGCAGAGCCAGTCAAGAAGCTTGATATGTCTAGATTCAACAACCAACAGCAGGAAGAGCAGAAACCAGCTGCAGCACAGGAACCAATCAAGAAACTCGATGCTTCTAGATTCAACCAGCCACAGCAGGAAGAGCAGAAACCAGTTCAGCAGGAACCAGTCAAGAAACTTGACATGTCCAAGTTCAATACTCCACAGCAGGAAGAACCAAAGACGGCAGCAACTCAGGAGCCAATCAAGAAACTTGATATGTCCAAGTTCAATTCTCCACAGCAAGAAGAACAGAAACCAGCTCCACAGGCAGAACCAGTCAAGAAACTCGACACATCAAGATTCAACCAGCCACAGCAGGAAGAGCCAAAGGTAGCTCCACAAGCAGAGCCAGTCAAGAAGCTTGATATGTCTAGATTCAACAACCAACAGCAGGAAGAGCAGAAACCAGCTGCAGCACAGGAACCAATCAAGAAACTCGATGCTTCTAGATTCAACCAGCCACAGCAGGAAGAGCAGAAACCAGTTCAGCAGGAACCAGTCAAGAAACTTGACATGTCCAAGTTCAATACTCCACAGCAGGAAGAACCAAAGACGGCAGCAACTCAGGAGCCAATCAAGAAACTCGACACATCAAGATTCAACCAACCACAGCAGGAAGAACCAAAGACGGCAGCAACTCAGGAACCAGTCAAGAAACTTGATATGTCCAAGTTCAATTCTCCACAGCAAGAAGAACAGAAACCAGCTCCACAGGCAGAACCAGTCAAGAAACTCGACACATCAAGATTCAACCAGCCACAGCAGGAAGAGCCAAAGGTAGCTCCACAAGCAGAGCCAGTCAAGAAGCTTGATATGTCTAGATTCAACAACCAACAGCAGGAAGAGCAGAAACCAGCTGCAGCACAGGAACCAATCAAGAAACTCGATGCTTCTAGATTCAACCAGCCACAGCAGGAAGAGCAGAAACCAGTTCAGCAGGAACCAGTCAAGAAACTTGACATGTCCAAGTTCAATACTCCACAGCAGGAAGAACCAAAGACGGCAGCAACTCAGGAGCCAATCAAGAAACTCGACACATCAAGATTCAACCAACCACAGCAGGAAGAACCAAAGACGGCAGCAACTCAGGAACCAGTCAAGAAACTTGATATGTCCAAGTTCAATTCTCCACAGCAAGAAGAACAGAAACCAGCTCCACAGGCAGAACCAGTCAAGAAACTCGACACATCAAGATTCAACCAGCCACAGCAGGAAGAGCCAAAGGTAGCTCCACAAGCAGAGCCAGTCAAGAAGCTTGATATGTCTAGATTCAACAACCAACAGCAGGAAGAGCAGAAACCAGCTGCAGCACAGGAACCAGTCAAGAAACTCGATGCTTCTAGATTCAACCAGCCACAGCAGGAAGAGCAGAAACCAGCTGCAGCACAGGAACCAGTCAAGAAACTCGACACATCAAGATTTGCACAGCAACAAAACCAGCCAGAGACAAAGCCAGCAGCACAGGAACCAGTCAAGAAACTCGACACATCAAGATTTGCACAGCAACAAAACCAGCCAGAGACAAAGCCAGCAGCACAGGAACCAGTCAAGAAACTCGACACATCAAGATTTGCACAGCAACAAAACCAGCCAGAGACAAAGCCAGCAGCACAGGAACCAGTCAAGAAACTCGACACATCAAGATTTGCACAGCAACAAAACCAGCCAGAGACAAAGCCAGCAGCACAAAAACCATTCAAGAAACTCGACACATCAAGATTTGCACAGCAACAAAACCAGCCAGAGACAAAGCCAGCAGCACAAAAACCATTCAAGAAACTCGACACATCAAGATTTGCACAGCAACAAAACCAGCCAGAGACAAAGCCAGCAGCACAAAAACCATTCAAGAAACTCGACATGTCAAAGTTCAATTCTCCACAGCAGGAAGAGCCCAAAGAAAGTCCAAGGGATGGACAAGGCTCTCCAAGAAAGAAACTCAACTTATCAGCCGAGTTCATGAACAAGATTGCTTCTGGATATGGCGGCGGCTCAGCTAAACAGGAGGAGAAGAAGAACAAACCACCTGCACCACCTCCAAAGAAGTTAGTCATTCCAGCAGGTTTGGCCGATGCTTTGACAGCAGGACCAGCTCCATCAGCACCGACATCATCAGAACCAGCTCCTCCACCCGCAGAAGTCTCTGCATCAGCTCCACCACCACCACCACCGCCCCCACCACCAGGAACACCTCTTCCACCACCTCCACCTGCTGCTGGTGGCGCTCCACCACCACCTCCATCAGGATTGCCACCTCCTCCAGCTGGTGGAAGTGCTCCAAAGCCTCCGGGCGGATTGATCAAGCCAACGGATGACGCTCTCCAGGCAATGATAGCGAAGATGAAGAAGAAGGCAAAGACGAACCCTGTCAAGCCAAAGGAGTCAAGCAACACTTTCGCTGGTGCTGTTGGCGGAGCTCCAGGTGCTCCTGCAGCTGTGGAAGTTCAACGTCCAAGAAGACCACCTCCAGGCCGTGGTCCTGATTTGGTTGGAGCATTACAGGCGGCATTTGCAAAGAGGAAGAAACAATAACTTATACAGTATTGTTCTAAATAAAAATTTCGATCATTTTTTTCAAAATTATTTTAATATCTTTGTATTTTTGGCACAGAATCTATCTATTTCCTAATAAAATGCATCAGAAATCATTATTTACCAATATTAAATTTTAAAATAACAAATTATCAAAATGAAAAATAATTTCTTTTTGCAGATAAGGCTAGCAGACAGTATAATGTCTTATAATTTGATAAATCTCTATTATTCGTATAAAAAAGATTGCTTGGTATGTATTATATTGAGATAAATTTTATTTTCCTAACACTAGTAAACAATATGTGATTTATATATAGTATGGAAAGAATAATAACATTTGGCAAGTTACGAATCTTCGTATTCTTCTTCCTCCTCTTCTTCGTCTTTAAATGCTGTTTCAGGACAGATTTTGAAGCCGAAAATTCTTGGAATATACTTATTAATTGGTGGTTTTGGCATTACTGAAGGATATTTCGCTAAGAAAAGATGAACATACGAAGGTCCGAAGAAAGAACCATCTGTAAGTGGTCCATCTTCATCCTGAATATGGTAAACATCATGGCAGCACGGGCAAAACATTTTCACGGTTGACTGGCCAATATCATCGGACGATCCGTAAGGAAGGCAATTTGTGCCGTTACATAAAGTACGAGGGCATGGATAAAATGGTCCTTTAAGATATTTTTCGTGCATTCTTTCCAAACCTGCGTCAGTCAATAAATATCTAGCGTGTAATAAACCGTATAAGCAGATTCCGTAATCATCTATATCACTAACCCAGCTTGTTGGACGCTTTTCAGGTGGTATATATGGTCCTCTAATAAGATCAAGTGCTTGTTTGAAATTTGAAACTTTTTGACGAATTCCGTAAAAGTTATATGTGCACATTAAATAGTCTTTGTCAATTTCAATGAAATACTTTCCAAGCGGCTGTTGAAGAAACCAGCTTATCCAAGTCTGTTTTGACGCATCTTCTTGCGCCGTCATTGGAAAAGGTGACAGTTTGATTTTACTTTTGCATATCTCAGTTGTTTAAAATCCTACAACATTTCAAAAATATTTTTCAAAATAGACTGGATATGTTTCAAGATCTCCAATTTGACTTTCAATATCTGAGTAAATTAATTCGTATTTTCTCATTATCAATCAAGCTTTAGACTACATATCAGCAATTAATGAGACCCATAAGATATTCAAACTCTTAAACTACAAACAAAGTTCTTATTCCTTAATAGGAAATAAGTTATAATAGTTATAAGCGCATGTTGAAATTGTCTACCATGCAAAAGCATCTGATGTGCTCAATAAAGAGTTAAATTAATTTTATAAATATTTTTGATTTTGATAAAAGGTTTTCACAAATGATATACATTGGGAACACATATTTAAGTTCTATTGAATCATATCATGAGGATATATAATGCAATCTACGACAATAAATATTTATTTTTGTAAAAAGTTAAGAATACACACTAGTGTTAGTATTATACTATCTATCACATCAAATCAATTAGAACCTAATGCAAAATATTACGAAATTATTTGATAATATGATATAAAATCAAAAAATGAAAATAATATAAGCCTGTCACCTGAGATACGAATATATGATAATTTCCTGAGAATGAGAAACATGATCTTGATCTGATAACGGATCATAATTGATTCATTTTCGAAAAAATCTTGAAATACAGCATTGCATTAAATTTTAACACCGGATTTGTGGCTCCATTTGAATCTCTCAGTAATGAGTCACGGCTTCCCCTCATGGGTAATCCATGAAACCATCCTCATCAAAATTCTATCACATTGAGCCTTATGAAACTTTTCTGAATAGAAATTTTCAAAAAGTGACAAAATAGAGGGAGGATCTCAAAAATTGAATAGATCGCCGTTTGGATAAGATTTCTTGATAATTTTCTCATGAGTCAATCATACATCCTCGACATCCTCGTCAAGGATGCTCAGATAGGATCATCAATGCCGATGTTACAGACGCCTTTATGGTTCGTTTTGTCTGCTGATGGTTATCCCCATCAAGTTGTGACTTCGCAAGCAATTCCTTCAGCGCACCCTACCTGGGAATTTCCCGTGAGGCTAGTATTAGAGCTACAGGATTTATCCAGAGCGTATTTATACGTAACCTTATCAACATTTAAATTCAATTCTCAATCTACACAAGTTTTAGGGAGATCTAGAATAGGGCTTCGGTCTTTTCCTATTGGAAATCCCAAGCGCTTTACTTTTCCCTTAATGCATTCGGCAAATTCAGCGAATAAAGCGGCAGATGTTACTTTCGTTGCGACATTGTCGCAATTTACTCCTCGATTTCCACAACCTGTTGTTATGGCTCCATCTCAATATAATTCCCGCGGCTATACTTATCCACAAGAGGTATTTTACGGATCTAGATTATAATATTGTTTGTTTATTTGTTGTTTTGTTCTTGTTTGTAAATAGTTATATTGTATGTATTATAAAATTGAACGTAGCTCTTCTATTTCTAAAGGTTAAACGTGTCCAATCGAATTGCATTTTGACAATCAAATCGAAGCTCATAATAATCGATTGCCGGATTTAAATCTAATAGCTAATTCGAAAATCTTATTTTGGGCGAAGATTTTTTTTCCAATTATTTTTATCAAAAGGTTTTAATATTTTCATTAACTATTAATAATAATTATCAATCAGATATATTCATTTCAAAGAATTCGAGTCACTTTTTGTTCTAATTAAAAGATTCAACAAAAAATAATAACTTAATTGAAACAATAAGTTCAGATAAAGAATTAATCATTTTATCTAAAAAGTCGTTGGTCGGTGAGATCATGTTACACTTTTCTTCGAATTTTTTTATTAAAAATGTAATAGGGGAATTTAAATGATTCTTCAATTTTGATAGGCTTTATTATTAATTTCAATCAGCTCTATGAAATTTTCTTTGAAAAAACTTTACAAAAAATCGATAATTTGAGAAGAAAAGCTAAATAAGTGATGTGTCAAAAATGATCGGACTAGGATGGCCGATTAAAGGAACAAAAAATTGCTATAAACAAAATTAGTTTTAAAATCTCAAGCATTCTCCTCACTCAGATTAACTAATTTTTACGATTTCTGTTCGATTTGTTGAAAACAACCTCACGAATTAATGGTTTAGGTTCGACAAAATCAATCGCATACATGATTACCTTTTCAGCGTTCTTTTGATATGCTGTAAAATATATCGATCACATACGATCATTTATCGAATTATTCAATAAAGGTTTGCAACCCATGATGAGAGATATTCTCTAAATATAAAGATTGGTCAGTCAAACAGGATATCCAATAATTTATTGTTAATTTCGTTATTTACGAGATTGTTTTCTAAATACAATTGAGTTATTAGATAGTTTTTTATAATAAAAACAAAAATATAAAAGAATACAAAAATATTATATTTCTTATTATTGGTTTTGAGCTTGTTTGTTATGCTCATTAATCATTTCTTGGCAATAGTAGTTGTATTTACCAATGAAGTTACTAACTTGATCAGCATTTACTTGATATGAGAATTTATTTTGTTCTTGTGCATTTTTATAGAATCTTTTCATTACATCCAATACCCATGGAAATTTATGAGATACTTGAATGAATCTTTTCATTACTTTGATGTATTCAAAAGATAATTTGTATTTAAATGATTCATCTTGGACAATTCTAGTCAAAAAGTTCTCAACAATTGTTGATTCATTCACTGCGCTCGCCTGCTGGTAATCTTCAAAGAAAATCTCCTGATATTTCAATAACCAGTCAGAAAGTAAATATAAACAAGCCCAGCCATAGCTACCGTAAAAATCTAGGTTGAAGTTTATGATAAATTGCTCTGTAATGAAGTCAATGTTTTCTTTCAAGTCATCTTCAGTGAAATACGATGAATACTTGGCGAAAATGATCATGAACACGTTTGGTAAGTCCGTACCATCAAGGATATCAGGGATTGTGTTAAATGTGAGGTCTTTCAGGTGTTCGACCAAATCAAGAATTATTTCTTGGTTTTGGTTGTAGGATAATACGAAATCACACAGATTCGCGAAGAATGGAATAGCAATCTTTTGTAAGGAACCATTATTTCGGTACTTTTTGTATAATTCCGACTCAGCATAATTCGAATCTTCTTCTTCCATATGCTGATAGAAAATATTCATGAACTTGTAGACCATTTCACGTAATTCGAGGAATATGTTACATTCTGGGTCCAAAAGAATGAAACTAAACAATAATTCAACATTAATAGACAATTCACAATCGATTGTCTGCAAAATAAGGGGGAAGATCTTTTCTCTGAACCATGGTTCAACACGTTCTCGCGATATCTTGCCCAATAATTTGATAAAATCTTTAGATTCTTCATCTTTCATGTTTTTTGCGAAATATGTATAGTAATCGATACTGTCGTCTTCATTAGCAGACATATTGTTATACAAATCATACTGGAAACGTATCGATTTGTACAAAATATCGAGAATATCATCAAATAAATTTTCTTTTTCCAAAATAAAGCCTTTTTCCAATTGGACGAACTTGCAGGTGGTTTTAATGATTCTATAGAATTCAATTGTAGTGTTGTGAACGTCTTTTTGATAATGAATTGCGTCCGAAATTATATTTTTCAGCTGATTAACACATTCTTCGGCTCCTTCAACGCTTCTCATCCTTTTCAGGAGATTTACCATACCTTTGAATGAGTGACTAAAGAAATTTTCAAGATATTTTTCAGAAAACAAATATCTCAAATAAAATTGAACAAAATTATTATATTCTTGGAAGTTATTAGCTACTAATATTGCTTCTGCTATATCCTTTTTAATAATTTTGTTCAAATTATCCATTGTTTCGCATAAACCATCAGAAGCAGCCTTTTCTATGACATACTTAGTGCCATCCTTAATATTTATCAAAGTATAAAACACTACTGGGTCGACCACTTCATTTTTGTCGACTTCTTTTGGTTCAATTTCTTCAGACAACAAATTCATGCATCCGTGATACAAAAATCCAAGCGATTCATCGATGTCTGAATCAACATAGTCTAACATCTTCAACAGACTGTTCATATATACGTATTGTGTTTGAGGATCAAGATTTTGAGAGTCATAAGCGGCCAAACAAGCATGGAAGAACTGGGAAGCCTTAGCATTAACGAGTTCACCGTTATTCTTTTTAAAGTTCATGAAAATTTTCGGTAATACTTCAAGAATTTTCGAAATCACAACAGGAGATGAATTATATTGGTTATAAAATTGTTCATATAGTCCAAGGACTTCTTCCGCATCTAATTCATCAATTCTATTATTAAAAATTTCCGATAACACGCCGATCAAATTTCCCACAACTTTTTCGGTTTGAGCGAAATTGAATGCGTTCAGAATTATTTCTTGGACCTGTAATAGAACTTCTTCAATAGACTGTCCATATATAATTCGGTTAATGCTATGAAAACTTTTGAGGGCTATACTTATCAAATTTTTAAGTGCTATGAGGGCCAAGTTCATGATCCTCTCATCTTCTTTATCATTGATGCCGCTGACCAAATATTCGAAAAATCTTGGATCTTCTAATAAGGTTGATGAAATTCGAGAGAATATTTTCATCACAGCGTACCGGAGATTGTCTGAAAGGTCTTCTTCTATCACCGATAGTATCAATTGCTTTAATTCTTGTGTTGTTTCTGATGTAAAGCAATTGATACTTTCTCCAAGGAACATAAGGAATCCATATAAATACTCGGTGTTTTCTGTGACAGTTTTGACCAAAGAAAGGATCTTGGGACCCATGGAACAAAATATTATTTCAATAATTGGATTTATGACACTCATTGCTATGGAATATATTGAGTTTGAGCTTTCATCTGCATCTTCTATGTAATCAATGTGGTTTATAATAGTAATAAACGTATCACAAAAAATATCTATGAATTCGAATGATTTTATGCAGATTTCTGGGTTGTTTATGACTGCATCTGAGAAAACAAATATTCCGGTGATGATTGTTTGCTCGTTATCCATATTCAAAATGACATTTGATACAAATCTTGCCAAATCTACAATTATATACTGTAAAAAGCCCGCATTTTTCTCACAGAATCTACAGATAACTGCGAAGGAGGCTGTCAGATCGGAATTTGAAATAATTTCCAAAATTTGAGGAAAGAGGCTTTTGCAGACTTCATCATCGGATAATTTTGCAATGATAGAGAAGTATAATTGAATTATATCTTTGGTGCAAGAAGAATTGGCTGCAATAATGCTTAATAAAAGATTTAAATCAATATTGCAGAAATCAGGTGATAAATCAAGCGCTTGTGATATGATTGATAAGTAGAATTGAGGTTGTATATGAGAGGAAAATTCATTAATGAGAGCATTGAAATCAAAATCATTTGCTTCATTTAATTGATGGATGTAAGCAATAACATATGAGAATAGTTCGCAAGTCCATGATTTCTCTAAATCATCAAACAATGCCGAATTTAATAGCTGCGACATGTTGGAATTGAGAAAATTATAAAAATTTAATAGGGTCTCAATAGAAATAATATGTTTCATGTGCTTGAATATGGATATTAAAAGAACAAACATGTAGTTTCGAAGGATTTTGTAGTTGTCTGATAAAATACAATTTAAAAGTGTTGCAATAAATGTATTTGGATCACTATTAAGCAGCTGTAGTCTAGCTTCTTCACCTGCAGCACGTAATTCATTATCTTCCGAATTACATTGCTGTAGTATTGAAATCAATTTTTCTTCATCCATTTTTTTTAAATTTTTGACAATTTTTATTCTACTTTCAATTTATCGTTTTACAACTATATCACATATCACATTTTTTAGATAAAAATTCAATTTACATTTGTAAAATTGGGATCTTCATTTTGATAAATATCTGGTTATATCTCATTGACCATGATGCTGTCCAATGAAATCCAATGTTAATATATGCGAACCGAGCTTTATGGCTAAATCTATCTTTTCATATTTTATGTCATTCATTTTATAGATTAACAATTCAAGCGCAAACTTGCATTTTAACAAGATAACCAAATAATCAAATCATTTTATTTGAACTTCTCATTAAAATTTCATCAAATGTGTTATATGTCAATTCTTTCAAGGATCACTTCTTTCTAGGGAGACATAAAGATTTACTATTGTAAACTCAAACATTTTTAAATAATCTTAATATCTAATTGATATAGCTAATTTTGTTCTAAGCATGATACACTCGCATATAATATAAGAAATTTCTGACATTATCATGAAGTAAATTATATAAATTGAGTATAAAATTTCCCAATATTGGAGTTGTTGAACTAAGTAGAAGTGGAATCTGTAATAAACAGAAATTCATCAAAAGTGACAGCTCTCAATTTTTTGACATTTGTAAATTCTAAATTGAATGAGAAAAATGAAATAATACTAAGCATAATACAATATTCTAGATTTAATTATAATTAGGAAAAAATTAGTTTTGAGAGTACTTTTCAGAGGCATATAGAATGAAATCTTCTGAAAAATAATATCACATAAACTCATATTATTTTCTAATATATAACTATTTTATATAAAATCAAATTCAATGATCTTAAAAGCGAAGGATAAACCTCAAAATTTACGAATATAATGAGTGGGAATATAATGCTTATCTATCATAAAACCATATGAAATATCAATTTTTGCTTTACGCCTAATTTTTGACGACAATTAGCAAAAAATGTTAAATGTTAACACTCAGTCCATTTGAATATGAAAAATAAAATTGACTTTGATTAAATGTTTTTATTTATCATGCAATTCTTCTTGCGACCAAAGATTTGAATAAAAGTTCAAAAAATAAGATAGCTTAAAAATAATATACGGTAGTGTTTACTAATAGATGAATAGTATATAAATTCTATTAAAATGGATTTGATCCAAAAAAATATATAAAATTTGATCATAAATAAAATCGTTTTAAATTACTTCTTCATTTAAATTATAACAATTATTTTTGGTTTTATATTTTTTTTGGATCAAATCCATTTTAATAGAATTTATATACTATTCATCTATTAGTAAACACTACCGTATATTATTTTTTAAGCTATCTTATTTTTTGAACTTTTATTCAAATCTTTGGTCGCAAGAAGAGTAGGTGACAAAAGTGCTTACTCTTAAACAACCGTCGGATTTCCGGGTGAAATCGTGACACACTTTCGTCTTTCGTAGGCAGTGGTGGTTGTTACAAAAGGTAACTTCGAATGTAGCGTGAAATCAGCAAAAAAAATTCTGAAATTTGAATGGAGAACACAAAAATTGAATAGTTTACGTCAATAAAAAAGAGAAAAATGAAGCCAATGTGTCTCGAACCTAGTACTTAGAGCAGCAATCCCACTGTTTATAACATTACACTACATGCATCTCCCACCTCAGTGAATGAGATCAACTATATGATAACTTTTTCCCCATTATATTCTTGTGGAAAAGTGACAAATAGCAACTTTGACCCTCTCTCGTCGCAAGAAGAATTGCATGATAAATAAAAACATTTAATCAAAGTCAATTTTATTTTTCATATTCAAATGGACTGAGTGTTAACATTTAACATTTTTTGCTAATTGTCGTCAAAAATTAGGCGTAAAGCAAAAATTGATATTTCATATGGTTTTATGATAGATAAGCATTATATTCCCACTCATTATATTCGTAAATTTTGAGGTTTATCCTTCGCTTTTAAGATCATTGAATTTGATTTTTATATAAAATAGTTATATATTAGAAAATAATATGAGTTTATGTGATATTATTTTTCAGAAGATTTTGTGTTCTTCTTCAAAATTTTACTTTTTTATTAAAAAGAATCTTTACAAAATATACATTACTTTAATTAATATTTAAAAACGTGCTCTATCAAAAGTTCCAAAAAATTCAATATTTTAGCTTTTCTGAGATGTCACTTTTGATGAATTTCTGTTTACAACAGAATCAAGCTCGCATTCAATTGCATATTAATATTGTTATAGAAAATTATAGATGGTCGCTTTGATATAACTTTCTTTATCAATGCAAAAAGTGACTGAAAAAAGTGCTTATTTAATATGTCTACACACGACAGAGACTTGAGGCATAAGAAGCTTCTTGCTAAGGAATTCGATAAATACAGAGAAGATTATAAGGCAAAGTTGAATCCAGAAGAATATCCAGGAAATATGTCACTTATCTTCGAACTTGATACAAAAGTATGCGTTATTACAGCAGATGATATTGAATACGTCGGTGAACTTTCTAGCTTTGATCAATTTGGTAATATTATTCTTGCTAAAGCTGTTTTACGTACCTTTGGACCAAATGGTTACGATGATGAAGAGAAGTTGGGCACTATTTTCATCCGCAGTGATCAAGTTATTCTCATTGGCAAAGTTGACAAAGATAAAGAAAACAAATTACTCGAAGTTGAAGAAGAAGATGCCGATGAGTAATTTTTTTGTATTACTCACTTCTTATTGTTAACTAATCTACATAAACAACACATTAATATATATTAATACACCATTACAATCATTTACAAATTTTTTACCCTTCAATTTTTTCCAAATATTTTATTTTTGAATTTGCTCTGCTGAAACTTCAACTCATGGCGTAGTATTCGATTTTAAGTCTTTTAGCATATAATATTTCCCTTTAAAAAGCAACTTATCCAAAGATTATTAAAAATATACTAACTTGTTTTCTAATTTGCATATCAGTTATTTCTCGATGTGACCATATAATATTCTCTCTAATAATAGCCATATTGAACATAAAATTTCAAATGAAAAATTAATATGTTTTATCACAAAATGTCTTACCATAGACAACCATTATGCTTCTACAAAGCACAGATACATCCATATATATCCTCATTATAGATTATTCTCATATTATTTAATCTTTTGGATTATACATCTGTTGATCTGTTGAATAGGTATTACATAACTTATGTTAACTCTTTTTATAGTTAGATTAGAAAGTTCACAATAACATTACTCATCTTCTGCAACACTTTTTTAATTTAACCATACAGACAATTTCAAAGCAGAATTATTTAGAGAAGAGTAAATAGGACTCAGAAATATTGCGAAATAATCTGGATAAAGTTTGCAATTTTGGAAGAAAATTCTTATCACTCGAGTATGAACAGGATATGCGAATATCTAAGAGCGAAATCGTGAGAGATTTATATATATAGCTTGGTCAATTCCTATAACTCATCGTCAAATTCACAAAATTTAGCCAGAATCTCAATTCAAAGATTTCAGAAGAATAAAATCACTTGTGCTATTGGGGTGAATACAAATGTTAATTCAAAAAAGCGGATTAAGATAGTTGAAAAAGTTCTACTTGATTCCTATCAAAATAAATTTTTTGTTGATTTTATGACTGAACAGAATAACTATGGGCAGTATTCCTTTAATATAGGTGATACTGAGTTCCCCAAAGGTATTCAAGCTGACAATTACGTCAAAACAACGCGTTATTCCCTTTTTTCATTCATTCCATTAACTTTATACGAAAATTTTAACAGATTTGCAAACATTTATTTCTTGATTATGGCAATTTTAGGCTTCATGCCGTGGTCTCCAATTAGTCCCGTTGTCCAAATCGCTCCTTTAATTTTTGTCACTGTGGTATCAATGGTAAAAGCGCTTATTGAAGATTTAATGCGTTTCTTAAACGATCAAAAATACAATAATTTTCCATTTGAAGTATGGAGGGATGGCAGATTCGTTAAATTACAATCTTGGAAGATAAAACCAGGCGATATAATCAAAATAGAGAGCTGCGTTGAGATGCCTGCAGACATTGCAATACTCGCAACCTCCGAAAAGGGAGGTGAATGCTATGCAAATGAAGTGAATTTAAACGGAGAAACAGCAATCAAGCAAAGGAAAGCTCTCTTCTCTTCAGCACAACTTTCTCCAGAAGAAGCAGGTAGAATACACGGTACGATTACAATATCTCTTCCAAATAAAGATATTCAACGAGTCAATGGCACATTTACGGTAAACAACAATCAATTTCCGTTTTCGATACATAACTGCATTCTTAGAGGTGTGTTCCTTAAGAATACATCATGGACTGTTGGTTTATGCCTTTATACAGGCCATGATACAAGAATTATTCAAAATCAGCGTCATCCACCTCATAAGACATCACAACTCGAAAAGAGACTGAACAAAATCATTATTTTTGACTTTATTTTGAATTTCTCCATTGTTTTGTTTTTGACCATCATGGATTTCATTTACGAGAAGAAAATGAACTTCTATTGGGTTAAGAAACAAACAAACTTAGCATATTTCTTCTTCCAAGAGTTCACAGCTTACGCAATTTTGCTTTCTTACATGATTCCGATTTCTTTATACGTAACTATCGAATTTATACGATTATTCCAGAGTTGGACCTTCTCCAAAGATTTTGGAATGTATGAACCAGGCCTTGGCTTCTGTTCCCCGAAGAATTCAAACTTAAATGAAGAATTAGGAGTCATTGACCATGTTTTCTCCGATAAAACAGGTACATTAACAGAAAACAAGATGTCGTTCGTACAAATGTCAGTTCGAGGAGATATCTATGACACATTAAACCAAATCGACTTAATAAAGTCAAAAATTTCAACCGATGAAAATTTGTCACTTTTCTTACAATGTCTTGGTCTTTGTCATTCAGTTATTGTCTCAAGTGAAGGCTATTCTAGTGAATCACCAGACGAAGAAGCTTTAGTTACTCATACCGCAAAACTTGGCGTCAAATTAATTTCAAGAGTTTCTGATGAAAGTATAACTGTTGAAATTGATGGAACAGAGACGATTTACGACCATTTAGCGTCAGTTGCATTTACATCTGCTAGGAAGAGGATGTCTGTTGTTGTTCGCACACTTTCAAATGACATTTACTTGTTCATGAAAGGAGCGGACGCGATGATGATGAATTTACTGAAAAATGACGAAGACAAATCAACAATTGATTTAGTAAATTCACAAATAACTTCGTTTGCCGAACAAGGCCTTAGAACATTAGTTCTTGGATACAGGAAACTCGATAAACAAGAGTATACAAATTGGAAAGAAAGACTACAAAACGCTGCAATCGAGTTAGAAAACAGAGAAGAAAATATTGCAAGAGTTGGATCAGAAATTGAACATTCATTAACTCTTTTAGGAGCAGTAGCAATTGAAGATGAATTGCAGCCTTACGTTGCAGAAACTGTCGCTTATCTTGCAAGGATGGATGTGAGATTCTGGGTATTAACAGGAGACAAAAAAGAAACAGCTGTTTCAATTGCGAAATCAACAAATGTCATCACTCCAAGTTGCTCTGTTTTTGAAATTTTGGAAGGAACGGAAGAAGAAACGAATACAGCACTCGAAGGAATAATGAACGCAAGACAATCTGTCGCAGTTATTTCTCCAGACGGTCTTGAGAATTTGATTGAAAACAATCCAAAGAAATTGGTAGAAATTGGTGATTTATGTCGTTCTGTCGTTTGTTTCAGAATGTCACCTTTTTTGAAATCTCGTGTTGTTGCAGTTGTTCGTGAAAACACTGACAGAGTTTGTTTATCGATAGGTGATGGAGCTAATGATGTTAATATGATACAAACAGCACATGTCGGCATCGGAATTTTTGGCAGAGAAGGTCATCAAGCAGCGAGTAATTCTGATTTTGCAATCACAAGATTTAAACATCTAAAAAGATTGATGGTTTGCCATGGCAGATTGAGTTTGTTGAGATTATCAGGTGTTATTTTGTATATGATTACAAAGAACATTGTTTTGATTTTCCCTCAGATTTGGTACTCAATCATGACTCGTTGGACGCCGACAACAATTTATGATGATTTCTTGTTGAGTACATTTAACTTAGTATGGACAATTTTCCCACCTGTTGAATATGGATGGTTCGAACAAGATCTGTCATTCAAGAGTATGATGTCTTATCCTTATTTGTACAAAGAAGCAAGAGCAGGAAGATATTTAAGTATATGGAGATTTAGTTTAGAATTTGTTTCGGCTACTTATCAATCTGTTGTTTTGTTTTTGTTTAATGTTTATTTCCCAAGCAGAAGTGTAATAGATGGAAATGGAGATTCTACAGGATATTCAACAGCAGGATTCACATTATTCGTGTCTGTTGTTATGTGCATGAATATACAAGTTATCATGAGAACTCATGGTTGGACATTGATTTTGTTTTTGGCTGTTTATTTGTCAATATTCGTTTTCTATTTGTTCACTTTGCCTTATGGATCATTGAGTTCTTTCGCTCCTTCGATGTTCTTTGTGCCGCAGACTGTATTTCGAATGCCAATCGCATGGTTGGAAATTATTATTTCAATCATTGCTGGATTAATTCCTGAAGCATTGTTTAGAATTCTCAAATCGTTGTGGTATCCATCGTATTCTAGAATTGTAAGAGAAAGTGAGCAATTAGCTTATGATGGACTTCCACTTCTCGCAAAGGCTTAATTCATTATAATTATTATTTTTTGTTTTGTTATTTATGATTAATAATAAATATGATTTTTAATAGTAGAACTTACATACATTTGGATTACTTTGATAAATTTAAACTCATTTAACTATGTAAAATCCCTTTAGCTTTCCCTTTCTCTCTTCATTGATAAAAAAACTTTACGAATGAATTTAATTATTATTCACCCCTTAATTAGGATCACAGATTGTGTGGATTGTGTTAATTTTGGAAACTTAAATTGACACTTTCTTATAACCCTGTTTGAATATTTTCTCTAAGAAAAATTCTATCAAGATTTGGTAAAACTTTCGCATTTGGAAATACCAATTATTTAACAATTCATTTGAATATAATAAGTAAAAACTCAGTTGTGAATTAGAAGTGGAAATTGTCAATTGAGTTTTATGATGAATTTTTGGAATTTTTCCAAATGGTCTTTATTACATTATAATATCTTGTTAGATTTATTTGCAGCGAAAATATTCAAGAAAGTGTTAACTTAAGTCGCTAAAATATATACTATTTACAAAATCTCGGATTCAAAATTGAACTCCTTCCACACAATATTTCTGATGATATAGAAATTCGCAACGATATGGAAATCTGAATTTAAATTTGATCAAAATAGAAACTTGGATAAAGATTCTTAATATTAAAACCTTTTCCCAAATTTTGAATTCAAAATTTTTAATTCAATTGGAATTTTTCTCTTGATTTTTTTTCCAAAAACTAATAAAAGATCTAAATTTCAATTTCTTTTAATCTTCAAAATTGCTGCTATAATTTTGTATTGAAAAAAATGCCATTTTTTGAATTTTGAAAGCATTCGAATTTCTTGAGAAAAGACGGTTTCTTAAAATCATTTTCTTGAACATGGAGTACCACATTAGATGCAATGTTGCCCAAGGTGGAAGCTACGATATCGATATCTCCCGCGAATCGATTGTCAATGATTTAAAGAAAAAGATAAGCTCAAAGACTGGAATTCCTGTTGAAGACCAGTTTATTGTTTACATGGGCAGAGTTTTGGATAATCCACTTGACCAGTTGGAAGCATGCTGTATAAACGAGAATTTTCTCATCCACGTATTTAGTAAATCCTTCCTTGCTCGGCATAGGGACTAAATTTTATTATATTCTATGATTTTTCTATCTTTTTTTCCTAATTGATTATACCAATAGGCTTTTTTTTGTAAAAAATGCCTCCTTATTATAAATATAATCCAATTTAGGAAAAATTATAAGTTTCATTCTCTGAGTTGAAAATCCTAAATAAAATTTCCTAAACAACAATTCAACCGTGAATTATATATTGGGATTGAACAGAAATTTTGATAAATTTATTACATATATGTTGCCTGCTTTACTGGCAGATAATACATCTGTGTGGAGATGTGAGAAACATAGTCCCACAAAGGATCTGAACGACAGATTCCCAAATAAATAAGATAATATTGACAAAAACATTTTAGATTGTTACAAGATAGAAAGCAAAGATACAATAGCATGTGACTACAATAAATCCGATGAATGCTTCATACATCATAAACTTGAAAATATTTTTTTATGAAATTATGGATTTCGCAATGAAAACCTAAGACGAAATCAATGGTTTGCTCTTGGTGATTCATTTATTTGTATTGCGAAGTTTAATCCAATATCTTTTTTCTCTATCCAATTTACGGCCAAAAATTCTCAGAAAAATCAATCGCTAATTCGTCACATTTTGAAAATATAACAATAAACTATGCTCACATATTATTTATATTTGTTTTTCAAAATTTTGTAAGAGCTTTTTGAAAATTGAATCAAAAATGGCCAATAAAATCATTTCTTCATGAAATTTGATCCAGTTTCTCTCTTCAAGAACTACCGCATGGCAACTGGCGTTTACCTCTTCTCCAAGAAGGAAAGACTTGCTTGGGACTTAACATTCTTGATCCTTATCTTCATTTTCCTCATTGGTCTTGTTCAGCTCACAATTGGAACATACCATTCCTTCATCCGTGTTTTCTTCGGAAACATTAACTCCCAACCACAGGCTTCAATTCAAAACTAACGAAAAATTTCTATCAAAATAAATATCTTTCATGTTAGGGATAACCTTTATTAATAATATTAATCTTTCAAGTATATAATACTTTTTACCCTTTTCTTTCTAAAATTTTCCTTAAAATTATGGATATATTTTTCATATTCTGATTTTTTGATATGAATAACGAAGAGACATAGTATTATTTGATTAGTATGCAATTATTCAAGTAAAGTGATACAAAGATTTTGCGAATAATACTATTTTAAATTTTGGATTTTTTATGAAAATATAATCTTAAACTACCGAGCTGAGAATATCAATATATTTGATCATAGTTAGCATTAATATTTTAGAAAATCCTTATCTTTCATAAAGTACAATCCAATATTTTGAAAATATGAAATTAAATTATTATTTTAAGAGATGCAATATAACAAAATAAATTGTATGGATCATGTTTAATTCTATATCCTTCAGATTTGATCATTAAAGACAAAATTGAGAATTGAAGAAAAGATTAATCTCAAATTATAGCATTTGAATATTAAATTTCAATTCTCCAAATCTAATAGTATTTCATCCGTTTTTAAAATAATGAAATTGTCTTCTCCAGTAAAAAAAATTTTTTTTGGAGAGACTTTGTTCCAAAAAAATTTTAATAAAAATCAGTCTAAAGAAATAATGGATCAGCAAGAACTTTCAGAGCTGCTTTTACAATCAATCCGACAAGCAAGTCCTGAAATAAATCAAAAGCTCCAAAAATTTACTTTAGACCGTAATGCGCCATTTTTTTTACTCAATATTATGCAAGAGAACCCCGGTTCTGTTCTTCAAAAGGCTGCTCTAACATATTTATACAGATTCCTTAAAGAAAAGATTGTACATCTCGATGAACAATATCAATTACATATTCAAAACCTATTACTCACAAAATTGAACGCAAATTTCAATCAAGATACATACCAGCTTATTGCGGACAACCTCACTTATCTTTATGAGCACGATATAAATCAATATCCAGGTTTATTAGATTTCGTCAGCGAATGCATTAAAAATCCAGAACGCTATTACTTTGGCATTTTCTTACTTTCAACACTTATCGAAAAATTGAAGAACGAAACATGCGAAAAATTTTGGGAAACTTTCAATAACATTTCATTAGAAGCAATGAACAAAGATGACGCATTAACAATATACCACGGCTTCCATATTTTTGTAAAATTAGTCTCAAAGATAGTAGCTACTACAGATATTCTTGAAGCATCAGAAAACCACATTTCTCGAATCAACGAGCTACCAGAACTCATTGGTATCTCTAGAGAATCATATTCCGTCTCATTTTGGAACGATATCGGTGTTCTTAACCAAGAAATTTCCGAAGATTTTCCAAAATTTGCGATTTCCATGATAGACAAAGCAATTTCCGTTGCCGAAAATGGTGAATACACAACACAGCTACGTGTTGCCTGTCTAGAAATCTTTTATACCGCTGAAGAAATCCCAATTGACCTTGTCAAGCGAACAATTGCAGCCTGTTTTGCTGTTTGTGCAGTTTTAATGAATGAAGATGACTCCATACAAGAAGATAGGATCTCAGTCATCGAATCATCCATGTTCCACTATCCTGGAGAAGAAATTTGTAATTTCATCAGTGAATTAATCAACCAATACATAGATTCAGATGATGTCACATGCCAAGCAACAGCATTACTTGTGTTTCGTGCTTTCTTCACAAATGCTGCCAATTTCGCGTTCAAAAACATTGGATATATTATTGAAACTCTTGAAACAGCCGTTACAATGGAAGACAAGCCAAAACTTCAAGAAGCGGCATGTATGGTACTCTCCCATTTCGACGAAGGCTTCAAATCATTGAATTGTCACTCAGCAAATTTCATTCCACCATTAATTACTATTTTGGCCAATGAAAACTCTGAATTAACAATTCACGCATACCAAGCATTGGAAGCTATACTTTCCAAGCTCGATACACCTGTGGATAACTTATTCCAAACAATTTATGAATTGATAGAAAAAGTGACAGCCGATAACATCTCAAATTTCATAAAAATTTTAGCACTTTCTATTCCAAACACCAGTGAATTTGATGACGAATCTGCCGACATAGTTATTGAGCTTATCAATGACGTTGTTACCCAACATTCAATTGATGCCAAAGTTTCTTGTTTTGATTTAGCTATTCAATTAATCAAAGTTGATGAAGCACAGGTAATAACATTGAATGAAATGTTAATACCTGTTGTCGGAGAAGTCATTCAACAGGTTTTACAACAGGATAATCCTGATCAGGAAATGTCACTTTTTGATGAAGCCATTTCAGCTGTTGATTATCTTAGTGGCTTAATTACATGTTTAAAGAGAGAAGCCTTAGGATATGTACTTGAATTCATTGGTCCCATGTTACAGTTTGTTTCTAAGTTGAGTCTTTCTCGAGAAAGAATGAGTTTAATCAAATCTTCATTGAGATGCTTGAGTAGAGTTACAAAAATATGGGGCCAAATCCACGAAGAACTAGAAATCGATGACCAAAAAAGAGAATTATTAGATCAAGTGTTCCCTGCTGTTTGTGATGGAATAAAGAACTTGATACAACAAAGTAAACCAAGTCTCCAAAAAACAGCTATTGAATGCGCCCTCAAAATCAGACATCTTTTGGATGATGAAACGAGATTTGATTTTTACAAGAATATAATTCAAATCATCAATGAAGAAAGCCAAAGATTTTTATTCATTACTGATTGTTTCTTCGCAGCAAGTAAGTTTATAAGAATGAGTAATGAAATGGCTCCAAATTATATTCAACTAGCTGATGAAGTTTTTGAAAGTGTTTCTTCTGGAAATATTCCTTTCTTAGAAGGTAAAAAATTGAAGGAATCAGGTGCTGCTTCATTTGTTTTCCCTGCTTTTTGTACTTTTTGTTCTGCTCTTCTAGAGTTGTCTTCGCCATCAAGCGATCAAATTGTTGAGTACTTATTGGAATGGTATAATCTTGATGATGAACTCGCTCATTTCGAAGTTTCTAGAGCATTTATCGCTCTTTTGGATGGAAATGCTGTTTCAGAAGAGAAAACAAATGAAGTTTTAAGAAGTGTTTTAGATGATATAGAGAAAGCTTCTGAACCTTCTCTTCAACAAAACATTGTTTATTTCCTGAATTTGTTGGTGCAAAGACATGAAAATTTAATCGAAATTATCAAAGGTTATTTAGGACAGATAAATGATTGGTACAATAATGCAAAGGGTGAAAAGGTTGGATACCAAGATTTACTTGCAAATATTGCTTCTTTATATCTTTCTTTGGCTGTCAAAGTTGATCTGGATAATTCATATTGTTCGGCTGCTTTGGAACAATTTCCGCCTTATGATTATTCTGAAGCAAAAACAATGTCAATGAATATTATTACTTTGTATAATAATGGAAAATTAGTTGGCGATTTGGCTAATGAAACTGCTTATGCAATTGCAAGATTAATTACTTGGGATGATGAAAAGGTCGCAAAGGCCGATCTCGACCAGGAAATAATAGAAGAGTTGATTGCTATTTTTAGAAATATTGTTAGCCAAAATCAACAGATTTTGAATGAGTTAGAAAGATTATACAAAAAAATGAAACCAAAAATGAGGAAATTGAATAGTGTTTTGAACTAATTTTAGAGTTATATTTTATACATATATTTATCTTTATAGAATTATAAAAAAAAATTTTAAAATTTGTATTTATTTAGAGAAAAGTGACAAAAATATCATTTTCAAGCATGCTTTGGGACCAAAATAAAGAAAGAACATCAATTTCATCTATGTCTATAATGTGAAAACAACCATTATATATGTAGTGGCTAAAAATTCGATAATTCGAAAATTCGCATTGTCTAAAACTACTAGATGACAATAATAATACCCTATTTATTTATGTTGTTTAAGGGCTCACTTACGGATTTCAGAAAAAGTTCAGAGTATATTTTTAATCAATTGATTTTCGAGTGCATTTGCAAATTTCTGACATCCTCTCCGTTTTTGTTGATACAGTCGAACTTGTGAAGTAGATTTCATCATAAAATAAACTATTTCTTTTTGATATTGACATACAAAATGTTTGAATTCAACAAAAATCCATTTTTTCCTCTCCTGTTTGCTTGCTTGTTTGTTTGAAGTGGAGAATGTAGCTCCAATCATTTGAATAAAATTCAAGCGTTTATTTGTTTGAAATTCTATGATCTTTTGATTGACTCGAGATTTAAAAAAAAGGATTGTTATTTAAGGGTGCACACGAGAGGATCATGTAAACTTCAGAATTTAGAACCTTATTTTTAGGCATTATCTTGGCTACCTATTTAGGCTCGAAAAGCAAAAAATATCAAAAAATACAACTTGACTCCATTATGACTCTTTCATGGAGGTAGTTTTTATCCGCTAGTATTTTCCCTTTGAATCTCTTTACAATTCGAAATCAAATTCAAATCTCAGTAGAAGAAAGGAAGAATCGACTTACTACGGTTGTAATACGAATAAATACATATATTTAATTATTTTTATTTACATAATAATTGTTTGAAGCTCATATTCCAACAAATTTTTAAATAAAAACATTAAAATGTTGAAAATGTTCATATATTTTAATAGGGTTTTGGCACTTTATTGAGGAATTACTACATACATAGTCGAACTGAACTTGATATTTTGAAATTTAAATTATTTATCAAAATTAAAATTTAACTTGAAATTTATAATTATTTAGTCATATTTTGCATAATTCTAAGTAGATTTTGTAAAAAATCAAGAAAGAAAAATTTTAACGTGCTTTATTTTTTCTTTTTTATAATAATACATATTATTATATAATTAACATATTCATAATGTTTCACCCTTTCAAAAATATAATCCTCCTCCTCTCAAATAAACGTACATACGGGTGGCCTCTTTTTTCAAAAAATTAAAATTTGAAATTTTGGGCTCAAATATTAGAGATTTTTTCAACCTTCAACGATATATGTTGTCTATATCAGACTTCCTTTCTTTTTGACACTTAACATTGTTCCTAAATCTTAGCCGTTAAGGCTGTTCTGAAAATATTTTTTTTTCGAAAAAATTCGAAAAAAATTCTTAAAATTCAAAAATCCCTTAATTCCTGAGGATTAGGGTTGTTAGATTCCCGACGATAGGTGTCTTGGAAGATTTGCCTGGTGTCATCATAGTGTCTTTAAATCAAAAATTTTATTTTGGAGTTAGTTTTATTGATTTTTCAATAAAAAACATTTCTAAAACAAGAAAATAAAACGATAAAATATTTATATTTTATATAAGGATCTTATATATTTAAAATAAATATCATTTTATTTTTTTTTCATTGGTGTCTGTCAAAACATAATACACTATTCAAAAATTCAATGTGTCTTGCGGTTTCAAAAGACACCTTCAAATTGAACGATAGCACAGACACTATTGAATTTTACACATTTTATTTAGTTTTTACCCTTTTTATTTTTAAGAATTAATGACTGAAACACAAGATGAATATGAATCCAAATTTGAGGGATGGATTGATTGCAAACTTCCTCCCAAAAATATCCCTCGAAAAGTACCTCCCTTACCAAAATTCGAGGATACTGAATTCTCAACTAATAATAAATGTCGAGTATGTTTCAATATTGCTTATCTTCCAGATACAAGCGAAAATCGAAAGAACGAAAAAGACTTTATTGTTATTGTTTAGCGATACATTACAATTTACTAACAAAAACATATATGCGCTGCATTTATCATCGAAAACCATCAGAATTTGATGAAGATCATCAGCATATATATCAAATACAATGTGAAAATAATCCATATACGAGAAGAGATTTAATAAAACAAGATAGAAAATTACTTTATGTTGTAAAATTTGTTGTGGATACCAACATGTCAATCAATATGGCCGCTTCAGGTGTACTAGAAGATTTCGCCCGACATATCTACTCCACCTTCAAGGGAGTAATCAATTTTCAACTCAAGATCCCATATAGAAGAGACGAGATAAGGGATGGAATCATTACATTAGCCGACTTGGTAGCTCCAAAAATACACGTTGAGCTTGACAAGATGGGCTACTATTCGATAACAATTGATGCGGCATCACACGGAAGCCGGCATGGCTTTTTTGTGATGGCTAGCAATCCAGCAAAAATGAAGAACTGTTGTAAGACGAGTTACGGAAAGTGAGGTGAACCGAAAAAGTGACACTTATTTGGTCGGATAAATTCCCTATATATTTACTTGTCAAAAAAAATCAGACTTTTTTTGCTTTAAAAAATTTATAAGTTAATTATTGAGAACGAAGGTGAAAGGAAATGGATATCTCTTACCTTTCATTCCCTCGAGAAAGTTCAAAAACTTGGGTGCAATCAGTTCTGATTGCACCCAAGCTTTTGAACTTTGTATAAGGAATTGTTGGCTATGATGTACTGATCATGAATCAGTACATCATAGCCAACAATTCCTTCGCAAACAGCAGGAAACTTTGTCTGAATAGTTTAACATTCAGACAAAGTTTCCCGCTGTCAGAGAGGGAATGGAAGGGTAAGAGGTATATATTCATAATGTATACCTCTTACCCTTTCATTCCCTCGAGAAAGTTCAAAAACTTGGGTGCAATCAGAACTGATTGCACCCAAGCTTTTGAACTTTGTATAAGGAATTGTTGGCTATGATGTACTGATCATGAATCAGTACATCATAGCCAACAATTCCTTCGCAAACAGCAGGAAACTTTGTCTGAATAGTTTAACATTCAGACAAAGTTTCCCGCTGTCAGAGAGGGAATGGAAGGGTAAGAGGTATATATTCATAATGTATACCTCTTACCCTTTCATTCCCTCGAGAAAGTTCAAAAACTTGGGTGCAATCAGAACTGATTGCACCCAAGCTTTTGAACTTTGTATAAGGAATTGTTGGCTATGATGTACTGATCATGAATCAGTACATCATAGCCAACAATTCCTTCGCAAACAGCGGGAAACTTTGTCTGAATAGTTTAACATTCAGACAAAGTTTCCCGCTGTCAGAGAGGGAATGGAAGGGTAAGAGGTATATATTCATAATGTATACCTCTTACCCTTTCATTCCTCGAGAAAGTTCAAAAACTTGGGTGCAATCAGAACTGATTGCACCCAAGCTTTTGAACTTTGTATAAGGAATTGTTGGCTATGATGCACTGATCATGAATCAGTACATCATAGCCAACAATTCCTTCGCAAAAGCGGGAAACTTTGTCTGAATAGTTTAACATTCAGACAAAGTTTCCCGCTGTCAGAGAGGGAATGGAAGGGTAAGAGGTATATATTCATAATGTATACCTCTTACCCTTTCATTCCCTCGAGAAAGTTCAAAAACTTGGGTGCAATCAGAACTGATTGCACCCAAGCTTTTGAACTTTGTATAAGGAATTGTTGGCTATGATGCACTGATCATGAATCAGTACATCATAGCCAACAATTCCTTCGCAAACAGCGGGAAACTTTGTCCGAATAGTTTAACATTCAGACAAAGTTTCCCAACTTTCAAGCCGAAATTCGCGGATACCATTCACCAACTAGCTCTTGCTATGATGGTTATTAAAAATCAAGATCTATATTAAATTCAAAATCTACTCAAAGTCACTAATGTTCGATTTCGGAGTGTCAAATTACTGTACTACAGTTGCTGCTTCTTCTGCAACTTGCGTATCTCTGTAACGAAGAAAAAAAATATGTAAATGTTTTAAAAAGTAAGTGTTTATTCTTATTAATCTGACTGAGCTTAGTAAGAAGATGTAATCGATATTGTTAATTTGTGTTAAAAATTAGATTTTATTTTCGATTTTAAAATATTACCGAATTAATTTCTTTGATTGGCTCTCTCTCGCGGAAATGTTGAAGAGAAATCCTCAAATCCTTAATTTCTCCATCAACTTTCCAAAGGGGTTCTTTGGTGGTATCATATTTTTCGCTGATATCATAAAATTTGTTTGGTGTAAACCAGGTATGTATTTCTGGATTTTTTGGTAACTGTGTATGTGGTGTTGCGTTATAATTTTCGATTAAATTTTGAATTTGATCCCTTGTGGTGGATCTTTTGGTTTTGGACCTGTACGTAATTTTGGAATTTCAATTTGATTGAAATTAAGAGCGTTTTTAAAAGTTTTATGTGATATTGTGGGAAGAATTCTTCCATCTGTTAAAGGGACATTTTGGAGAACGGTTTCGACGTTAATACCGCTTTGAATTTGTTGATTAGCTTGATTTAACCATTCTAAATCAATTAAATCGAAGATTCTACCACTCATTTGAAAATTATAAGTTTTGAAAAAAACCGTAAATCATTATTGAATCTAAAAATATTTATGTACAAAAAGTCGGTATATATTCTATAATTATTTAAAATAATGAAAAAGTTGATTTGTGAATCATTGAAATATTAATGCTGTTATATATATATCAGATGATATAAGATGATTTTTTTAAATAAAAAATAAAATTTAATTTTTTAATTGTTAAAATAAGAATAGTAAGCTTGACAAGTAATTTAAGTTTTTGCTTTGTAAAGTTATTTGGTTGGCAAATGCATTGTGTCACTTTTTGTTTGAGTTCACTTTCCGTAATTTGTCTTATGATAGAACCATATCTTCATTGATACTATGATCGCTGATGGTTGGAATGCCAGGGATTACAATAATTTCTTTGAATGTTTTACCTTCCCAAAGGATTTCCTTTCTGCAATTGTTGCCGATGGATGCCCCGCCCAAGTTAAAGGGCTGTGCCACTGGAGGAGATGCGGAGCACTATATCCGGGTCTTCAAACTGTTTATATCCGATGTGTTGCGCATCTCCTCAACTTAGTGGTGAAGCATACGGCAGACAATTGTTCAGCTTTTGCAATGCAAATTAATTATTGCAAAGCGATAAGCAAGGAGTTATCGAAGCCGGACACGAGAAGGGCATTGAATATGAGGGTTATTCATGTTCCGGATCATCGCTGGATGTTTTTCTGGGATCTTCTGAAGTGGATAAAAGAAAAACACCCTAAAATTTATGAATTGTTCAATATGGATGATCCACCGGAATCTGTTCAGATCTTAAGGGATATGGGAATTGATTTCAAGGATGGACTTCCACAATGGCTGTTAAATTTCGAAGAGATTCTTTTACCAATCAAGAAACTCTTGAATTATGCAGAGAGTGACGTTGGCTGCTTCTGCTACATCTATCCAATGTTTCAATCGACGATTGAGCAGTTGACCGGAATTGCAAATCGTCCTGAATTATCAAGTTCGTCAAAGCGCATTGCAGATGCATTAATCGCCAACATGAATGAAGTTTTTGACAAACAGGGCAACTACGCCGGCCGGTCAGTCATCCGCGCAGAATTGAACATGCATACTGAGTACAAGCCAGACGTTTCACTCTTCTTCCAAGAACCAATACCTATCAATGCTGAACTTGAAATCCCTCCAAGGAGCTACACCCCTGATCATTTGGATGAAGTGGCAGAGGATCAATTAGACAGAAATCTAGATATAGAAGAGCCCGAGATTGAGAACGAAGCAATTGAAGGTGATGGCCAAGTAGATGCAGAAGACATTGCTCAGGATGAAGAAGTTGAAGAGAATGAACCAAGGAGGAGACTAGGCAGGAACCTTGGTGAATGGGCGTCTCTGTCAATGCAAGAAGTGGAAGAGTACAGCTTCAACGATTTTATGATCGAGATGCTTTCGAGACGTGCAGAAGCAGAAGCGAGGTTCTACAAGAGAAGTTCGGCCAAGAACATAGCTAATGAGTACAAGAAAGCTCTTTCCAACTTTATACATATGAATGAGAGTGAAATCAGGAACAACACCGACCTCACCTGCTTGGATCAAAGGTTTTGGGTAGCATGTGATGCAAATTTCAAGGCATTGAAAGAGATTGCCTTAAAATTCATGTCTATTGCTGCAACCGAAGCTGATGTGGAAAGAATGATTTCAATTGTGCGGAACCTGCGTAATAGGTTTAATCAAAACGCACGTGAAGATCTAATAAAGTTAGTATACAAGTCTTGGGTATGGTGGCACTGCGTTCCACCTTACCCAATACTTGTGAATTTGACACTTTACAAAACCGTTAACGTATATTTTACAACATGGACGCAAAAACTAACTTAACCTTAAATATTTACAAAACCGCCAACAATTTCACCTCACTATCGTTCTCACTAACAACTTCACTAATGTTCTCATAAATTTTCCTCAATATCTTCATCATCAGTGTTAACCCTATTGTAGTCATACTTGAAGCCATAAACTTTCTCTAACTTCTTAACGTACAATTTACATAACTTACCTTCGTCATCGTATGGTTTAATGATATAACTATTTCTATCTTTATACACAGTCAATGAAAAGTCAACTGGTCTCGGATGTATTTGAAAGAACATGTTATGCTCAGGAAGGAAGAATAAATGTTTAAATATATGTTTGTTATATGTTTTGATTTGTATGAGTTGCTTTTGTTCTGTCATTACATCCAAATAAAATAAAAATAATTTTAAAAATAAAATAAAAAATAAATGATATCACCACCCTCACACGTATGAAAACATAGCACAAAAATAAATTTAGGTGAAGTGGTGAGATCTCACCTCTTTTTTCACCTGTTTTTTCACCCTGTTGAATTCATTGCTTTATAACTCTCTTCCTTTCTCCAACTCTTCTAACTTCTTCTTAAGTTCAGCAATGTTGTCCTCATGAAGTTTAATCTTTCTCAAAATTCCTTCTTTATCTAATGGTTGCTTTATCTTTCTAAACTGAACTCTACCATCCTTCATAGTATGAATGTAAAAACCTTCTGGAATAATTCCTGATTTAATGTATTCTACCAAAAACTTTTGTTTCATTGCTTCAGTGACTTTAGTCGTCATTTCAATCAAATAAAAATTTTAATATTAAATAAAAATAACATTATTTTTTCAGTAAGGAAACGCAGGAGTTTTACGATTTATTTGTGGTGTAGGTTCTGGTTTAAATGTTGGAGTCGGTTTTGGAGTTGACTTTTGAACAGGAGTTTGTACTCCCATAGGTTCAGGAGTCATTGAAGGTGTTGTTTGTGAAGGCGTTGGTTTTGGCGATGGTGTCGGAGTTTGTTTAACTTCAGCTACTTCAGTATTATTTACAACATTTGCTTTATTTCTTTTCAACATCATTACTGCTCCTGCTGTAGCTAGCAAACCTAGTGGGAGACCATATTTTATATAAGGACTTGACCAAATGCT
The DNA here is from genome assembly GCF_026262505.1 of Trichomonas vaginalis G3. Lineage (NCBI taxonomy): Eukaryota > Parabasalia > Trichomonadida > Trichomonadidae > Trichomonas > Trichomonas vaginalis. The sequence goes on along the minus strand of NC_067206.1, from coordinate 37,178,004 downwards.
ATTTTTGACAGGAGCTGGTGGAACACCTAACCTTGGTGAGACTGCTCTTTGCCATTGTGCAGCTCGTAAGAAATATTCAATAGGTGCTCCATAATCGTTTGGTAAAGTTTGTTTCATAGATGGTGAAGGTTCACGAGAGCTTGATGAAGAACTCATTTATAAGCTTTAAAAATAAACGTTCATCCTTTATTCCTCACTGTCGTCCGTAGCTAAGTTATAGTCATCTAATCTTATTATTGGGATTCCATTAGCACGCACCTGAATGGCAAAGCAACAATCCCTCATAAATCCAATAAGTGGCTTTGGTACATTTTCACTTGCTAGTTCAATAGGTCCTTTAACAGACAATTTGTATGTTATTGGAGCAGTAGATGTTTGACCTTGCTGGAAGCAAAAGTCCACTTCTGTTGGAAAACCACATAAGAAATGTGTGTTGTCATAGCTATCCCATTTATGTTCCACACTACCATCATCCACAATGACCTCATAACATCTTCATTAAATCCTATCATATCATTGTTTGTATTGCAAGCGTTCGCAACCATTTCATAAAATACAGGTCCATATGATTTTTCAGGTTCTGCAGGCATATTTCCATAAGCTCCCATGGAAAGCTGAAGATATTTAAACTTAGGGTTCTCAAAATTAACATAATAGTTGTCTTTCTTTCTAAATAGTGCCCAAATACTTTTAACATTAATAGGCGTATAAGCTGCTGTAAATGTTGCACTTGAACTATCTGTATTCTTTGAGAATGAACCGTCCATAGGAATCCAATCCATAACTTTAACAGGAAAACATAAAGCCTCGTTTGTATAATGTTCTACAAGTTCTGTATAAATGTTAGGGTCTAAAGAGAATGACTTTGGATGAATGAAACATTCATTAAAATCCATCTTTGTTCGAAATAGTTGCTGGGTTACAGTTGTAATAGTAACTGTTCCACTAGCTTCTATTGCCTTCGTTATCATAGTGAATGGTTCATTCCATGGAACAAATTTATTTGTCGGTGGATTTGAATCTGAAGCAAATGCAACTTTAAGAGTTGGATTGAAAGCAATGATATCATTTACAGATATAGATGTGCATTGTAATGCGTCGCTACTGAACTTTACTTTAAGCTGAATGTTACCAGCAAATGCAGGAATAAATCGAATAGCTTCTAATGGTAAAAACTTTCTAACAGGAATTCTTAAACGAAGCTTAAAATCAAATGATTTTCCTGCTGTAATTGGACCACTAACAATTTGTCCTGTTCTGCATGTTCCCGAACGACTCCATACATCTTCATGTCGAGTCTTTGAGAAAACATCTACTTTCTTTATTTGTTCGGTAGTTTGTGAGTTTGAAGTTATATATGCTTCTTCTCTTGCGTTGTCTTGAGAATATACGATACGACCATTTGCAAGGATTTGATATCCAGCAACTGCATAGAAAGCGTCATCGAAACCAATCCAAAATCCTGGTGGGTTTGTTTTATTGGAACCTGAACCAATTTCTTTATCTACAATAAATTGACCTTCCATTTTATACGTAATGAATGTATTGTAAAGGTCCAACATATTTTCACCAGGAGGTGAGAGATTGAATGTTACCCATGTGTTATCTTTAGCAGTTCCAGGTTGTGATGGAATCTTTGCGTCAGAATATTTTCTATTAGCGTCACCAATTTGAACTGCATTGTCTATGATATCGAAATATGAGCGAATCTGATGAATATGCTCTGCTGGAGTAAATTCGTTTAACTGTTCGTTCTGCATGTATTTACTTCGGATAAAAATATCTATTTACTTCATTATTCTCACTCTTCTTCTTGGCATTCGTGGTGGAAGTTGTTTCTTGACATTTTCAATGAACTGTACATTCTCTTTTGTCTCAACTTCTTTCACTGGTGGGTCAGGGTTCTTTGACTCGGTTTGCTTTTCAATGAAATTCACGAACTTTGCAATAAGCTCTTGGTTCGTTATTGAAAGAACATCTGGCTTCTTTTCTTCTTGTTCTATTGACTTTTCAGTTTGAATAGAAGGTTTTATATGGGCTTCACCCTCGGTGCCATGCACCTTAATGTTGTCGCTCTCTGCATTCGCTAATGGAACCTTTCTTTTTCTTACGTATATTTTACCATCTTTACTCTGACTTACATAATAGAAAGGATGTTGTATTCCTCTTGCGTCATTTAATATAATAGACTCTCGCTCTGATTTTGACAAGCTCATTTTACATCGGTTAAAGTTTTAATTTTGTTTTTTTATCTGCAGTCAAATGACTCAGACAAGTCATATGGACAAGACCCAAGGGGTCATAGATGTTGAAGCATTGAAGAAAGAAATTCGCGAGCAAATTTTATCCGAACTGAAGGAACAAAAACAAGAACAAAAGCCAGAGAGACCAAAGAGAAAACTTAGTGAAAAACAACTAGCTGCATTAGCTGCTGGAAGACAGAAGAACCCACGTTTGCTGGCGAAGAAAGCTAGAGAAGAAGCTGAAGCAAAAGCTAAAGAAGCTGAAGCAAAGAAAGAGTAAATGGTTTATTTTTATCCGAATTAAATGTATAGACAAATACCTTTATCTGTTGCGTTCAGTAGTGAAAACCCTGACGTCAAAATAAAGGGGAACAGAGTAACGTTTAAGTTTCCAACAGACTGGATTGTGAACATAAATGAAGAGAAGTACATTGGCATAACATCTATGTATATAACACGTGCATTTAGGAAAGTTGACTTTATACTTCAAGTCGAGATAGAAAATGACGAACAGTCTTTAAGTGTCCAAAACATTCACATATACAAATACTTTAAAGACGATACAACATTGTTGCAATGTATGATTTCATTTAATGAAATGTTCGAGAAAAAGTTTAACATTGAAGTACAAACTTTACAGCCTTTACGTGAGTTTCTTGCACAACTGAAAGAAGAAGGTAGTCAGCCACAACTTATAGACTTTCATTATGAATTTAATGAAAATGAAGATGGAACACATGACTGTCAGTTTGTTATATATTCACCATTCAATGAAGTAGCTAAAGAGAAAGAAAATCCATTACGTATAAGATTTCAAATCTCTGAACCAAGTGATGATTTCAAGAATGTTTTCAATTATGATGCAATGCTTCCGAGGAAAAATGAATTTTCAAAGATTGTAACACCTGGCATTTGGGATAGAAAGCAAGCTATTCTTTTCTCTAATAGCCAAAGGCGTTGAAAATGAGTTCATTGGTCATACAAGAACTTCACCACTTCCTAACCCTAAATACTATAAATTAACTGGCTTCAATCGTGAGTTTTGGATAGACATGTTCTCCACTCATGACCATAACTGCCCAGTGTTCTTACCTCCAGACCATAAGGACTGTCTCTACATTGAAGCACAACTCTTAAACTCTACCATCGCAGTATTGTAAATGACCACATGGCTTCGCCCTTGCGCTAGCGGCTTATTTTTATCATGAATGGTCTCACTGCTGACAAAAATAAATGACCTCAGAACTTCAACTTACGAATAAAGCTTGTTTTAGTCGTTATTGAGAAGTTAAAACTTTTCAGCAAAGCAAGGACTAGAAGACTTACATAAGTCAAATCCAATCTCTTGACCGTCATAAAGTGCTTTATATAACTGCATAACACTGAACTCAGAGTCTTTGTCAAATTTTCCTTGCGGAACCATTAAACCTTTATCTTCATCATAGAAACACTGAACAGAGTCAGGAAACATTTCATTAGCGGTTAAAGCAATAACATCTTGCTTCACGCCTTTCATTCTGCAGTGAAATGCAACTTCATTTAAATCGTTAGTGAGTAAGTCTATGTAGGTCTTCTTTCCACAAAATATTGACTTGTATGCTAAACTTTGTTTTCCAGGTGTTATTTCTGCGAAGTCGCTATGAAATTGACCTAATGTTTTACCAATAAGTTCTCTACCGTATCTCTTCTTAAATTCATGAGCTAAACGTGGTATGTCTTCATTGTAAATGTGCATCGAATCTGTATCCTGATAAAATGCTTTTAATCCTAAGTCTTCAATCGTGCAAAACACTTCATTCATAATACGTTTTGACATTGATAGAATATTTACACCAAGTGGACAGAAGTTAAAGTGTCTGCAAATGCTTTTCGTTAGCTTGAAAATAGTTTTATTCTGAACCATCCAAACCTTCGAACTTCACTATATGGTTGTAGTTTCTGATGGCATATCTTATAGCATCTTTGTCATCTACTATGGTTATTTTTGACTCAATAGGAGATAGAATAGTTTTGCCATAAATACTGTTCAGAATGAGCTTTATATTTTCTTGCAAAGGATTTCCTTCTTTCTTATACTTTAACCTTAACTCAAACAACTTCTTTACTTCATCTCTTATTCTAATATCTCTGTTTCCATCGTAATAGTATCCTTGCAACACTTCACATTTGACACCTTGATATTTTATGAGGTCTTGTAATGTTATATGGTCAACATACATTAAACAGCAAGTGTTTGAACTTCTGGGAACGTTAAGTTCTGGATTTAGTTCAGGGTCACAAACTATTAAAGGAAAGTGTCTATGTATTCCAATCTCTGTTATCTTAATGAGAACAAAGAAGCCAGACATAAACTTTTCACCAATGGGTTCCTTTTGGTCGTCATCGAATAAATGTCTCATGAGATACTCTGTGCTTAACATCTCATCCTTCAATACTTTTGGAATTCCTTCTAAAGTATAAAGTCTTGCTATAGCTGATGGATATAATGAAACAGCGTCGAAGTCAGCAATGAGTTTCTTTTCGCTCTTTTGTTTCATGTTATCTGACAACATACATCTTCCACCTTGAATGCATCTCGAAATAAATTTCTCTTGGTTTATTTGAGAGGTCATAAAGATTTCCATTCGGAAGTACACTCTTTCTCAAATAATTTGTTAGCAATTGAACAAATACTAACGTAGTCATAAACGTTTAAATCAAACTCTTTCAATAAGTCATTGCGGAACTTTACAAAACCTTCTCTTAAAATTCTTACATCTTGTTTGCAGTAAAACGTGCTATATTTTTCTAAGTCGAAGTGGTTCTCATCTATTCTGCAACCTTTGATGGAATCTATGTTCTTCATAAATGTATCTGCATCCTTGACAAACTTACATGCTTCAGAAATGACACCAGTTCTGTTGTCATTTGCTAACAAAGTACTGCTGTAGTAGTTGTATGGAAATACTTCTTTCGGTCCTGTTTGTAAGTTAAACATAGCAGGAAATAGTTTAAGCTTCTTATTTATAACACTGTAAGAGTCTTTTATAATAATTGCCCTTCCTTTATATAAACCAGTTATTTGCATTGTTCGTGAACCTTTAATGATGGGAGTTCCTTTCACTTCTGTCATGTGTCTTAAGATGAAGTTTATGTCATAGCTGAGGTTATGGAAATATATTAAACTCTTGTCAGGAAGTCGTTCCAAAAATTCTGTTGCACAGTTCTGACCCCAAATGCTTTCACTCACTGAACCATCTTCACTGTCGTAACATATGTTAAAAGCTTTATGAAAGCCATCGGTACTACACTCAAAGTCAGCAAAGAAAACGTGCTCAGGAATGAACTTGCACTTATTTTTATTTACTTCTTTTGACTCTGCTTTCTTCTTCAGTTGTACACAATACTTTGGAGCATATGTCAAATCTTTAAATGGTGCAAGGTTCTGTTTATATAAGTCAGTCGTATATGTGAAAAGTTCTCCATAAGAAATAGGTTCGAAATATTTGCACTCCCACAATGTTTTCATAACATCCCATAGCGGTGTAGTTCTATCATAACGAACTACATATTTGTTCTCTCTCATTGTATATATTTTCATCTGTTTTTCAATGTTCATTCCACCACACTCCTTCAAGATTTCTTTGTAATTTCTGACGAAGTATGTTGTCATTGGAAGTCTTTCGTTTAGCATGTAGTGGTCTTCAACAAGAAGTAGGTCAATAGTTCGAACAGTTTCACATTCTTTTGGTATGTATCTCTTTATTTCATTATATCTTGAGTCATTGAAATAACCAATGGTAACATTAAATGCTATACCTGTTGCGTCAGAAATTTCTTGTACTTTACTTTGAGGAAAGTCTCTAACACGAATGACTTCTCTCATGTGGTCAATAGTTTCTTCATTTACTCCAGCCTGAATGCAAGCATAAACGAAACAATTGTCTTCTGTCATAAGTGTTGCAGTTCTTTTGTTCAGTTCATTGAAGATTTGGTAGCGTTCAAGATTTATAGGTAACGTGCAAAGATACTTCCAGAACTGACCGCTTCTCTTCTTATAAAACTTCTTTTCACCATTATCTTTCCAAAAGCTTTCTATAAGTGCTGGGTTTCCTGTTTGCTTAAGAGCTTCCAAAATGGCTTTCTGGTCATTTGTCAGTGTGCTTTCATCTCTATATGGTCTCTTTTTTGGTTTGCCTTTTTTACATCTGACATCGTTAAGCCTTCATATTCTGTTAAATCATACATCTTTATTTCAGTAAGATTCTTTATGTTTGTCAAGAAGAAGTCATAGTGCATTTCAACAATACCTGCGGCATTTGCTTCTATCTCTGATATAAAGTTCTCCTTCAAGAGCTGATGTAGTAATGTTCCAATATTATTGAGGTTTTAACGTAGAACATTCATACTTTCCACCAAGTTTATAACATACCATCCATCTTTGTTGGGAGTTTATTTTAATCTTCTCTAAGAGTCTCATGAAAACCTTACCGAAATGTTTGTGTAAGTAGTCTCTGTTTGGTTCATCTAAAGATTCGATGTTAAAGTCAATGAGTCTATTGCCTGTCTTAACATTCCTCTTCCTATTCTCTTCATCTTTCTTTAACCATCTCTCACCTTCTTTTGGTTTGTCGTCAATGGAACGAATGACATCGTTAGCTTTGCGAACTTGTTCTATAGCACTTTTAAACATCTCTCTTCTCTGTTGTTTCAGTGTGTCGTCTCTTCTTCTTGTTTCACCAACGTTTGCATTTGTTATGTCAAACATCTCACGCCTTACTTCATGAGAAAGAGCTTTACGAGTATGACCAACGTTCGCATTTGTTATGTCAAACATCTCACGCCTTACTTCATGAGGTATTGAACGTCTATGATATAAGTCAATAGCAACGTCATTTAAAGGAAATGCTCTTGCATTTATGAACTCATGAATTCTATCATAAGTTATTTCACCATTGTAGTCATTGAGAATGTCAGCGAGTGCTTTTTTGTTTGTCGCGTAATGTTTTGCAACTTCTATGTTAGCTTCTGTTAGAAGTTGTTTTATTTCCGAGTGTTCTAACTTAGACAACTTCCGATACATCTTTAGTAGGAAATAAAAAATATTTTTTGAAAAAATTAGATTAGATTTTTTAAAGTTATTTTTCAAAATAATTTAATATTTTTATTTTAATGAAACACATGCAAGATTGCAAGTTCTTTTCATACAATGCTCTCGCTACTGTCATCAAGAATGAGTTCAATGGTGCTTCAAACGTTAATGTTATCTTTAACAAGAAGTTTGTGAAAGAATCTAAGTTTGGTCAGTATGTCAGACCATTAGCTATTGTCATTGACCGCAAACGTTATACTTCACAAGAGTTAGCAGTAGTTTTGAAACAAAAGGGTTTCTTCGTGAATGTCAAAGATACTCATTATACTGTCATAAAGAACTCTAACATTGACTTCTTCAGTATTGCTATGAATCTTTCCGAACAGAAAGAATATAAGAAGGGTGAAACAAATGTGAAATATTATCCTTCATCTCTGAAGACAATAACGAACAAAGCTGTTATACAGAAATTCTTACCAAAGGTTGAAGAAGCTTCTATTGACATTGACGAAGGAAGTGAAATGGTTGAAGAAATAGACCCTGAAGCTATTTAAGCAAAAATATATTTTTGAATAACTGATGGTGTCACCACGTCACCATGTCACCAGGTTAATTAACTTCTCTGAAAAATGATGACAACATGACATTTTGACAATACAGCAGGATTAATGCAAAAATGAATGTTATCGTTTATGTTATCGTTAATGTTATCAGTGTCGAACATAATTGACATGGAGCATTTATGTTATCGTTAATGTTATCGTTAATGTTATCGTTAATGTTATCGTTAATGTTATCAGTGTCGAACATAATTGACGTAGGATTCATGACTTCTTCGTAAATGAGTGTAAATATAGCACAAAAATATATTTTAGGTGAAGAGGTGAGATCTCACCCGTTTTTTCACCTCTTTTTTCACCTCATTCTCTCTTCGTTAATGTTGTCGTGACTTCATAGTTAATGTTGTCGTGACTTCATTCTTCCTCTTTGAAGTTATCGAAATATTCTGTTATTTTTTCCTTCAGTAATGTAAGTCTTCTTTGAATGTAAGTATTGTGCAACCTTTGATGTCATAGTGTGTTTGAGGAAGAGTATTTTTGACAATTTCCTTTATTTGCTCATTCGGTGTCATTGAAATCGGTAAGTTTTTCACGATAGAACCAGTTTCTGTCAGATTTATATATTTTAGCTAAGTCATAAAAGCTCTTGTTGTTTCTTCTGACTAAATGCAACATAACCATATCTTTATCTTCTTCTTTCTCCAATTCTTCAGTATATATCATATACCTATAACTCTTTTCCTTTCCTTTTGGTACTGAACGTGGTATTCTTTTCTGTATGCTTTTGTCTTTGGATTCAATGACTTCATCTTTTGCTTTATATAGTTCATCTAACATCATGAAAATATAACAAGCATAACGAGGTGAAGCCCACATTGCTACAGCGTTTACTAAAAGTCTATGAACATAATAACCTTTCAAACAAGGAGCCAAATTCTTGCGATTTTCATACGGAATCTCTTCATTCTGCAAAGCAATCATATGAGGAAATTCTTCTAAAAGTTCTTTTGTCTGTTGGTTTTCAAACCAATGATATGCTTGCTTTGTAGAACGAAGAGCATTCATTATACTTTGCATTTGGTACATATCGTCTTTGACTGAACGAATGAGACGTAACTGTTTGTTATACTGTATGTACTCGTATTCTTCATTTATGGCTTCATGAACGATAGCAGTTGTTGTGTTCTCTGATGTTGACATTACTGTCTTTACATACAAGATAAAAATTTTTGTTAGGAAAAAATTAGCGTTATTTTCTGACTTTCACAAAAGACAAAAATAAACGCTTTACATGTATTTTTCAGCAACTTCGTCAAATAATTTTATAGCTTTATCTATCTCATCTACTTCAAACGTTTCTTTACCTTTTATGGGAGCACCATACATTTTCTCAAACTTTTCGAGTAGTTCTGTTTCTGCGGCTCTCATATCATTAACGAACACAACCTTGACTCTATTGACTGTACTGTCATATCTTTGAGTTATATTATATGTTCTTCCTATCTTATATCTCTTTGTATTGAAGTCCTTCGGTTTCTGAACGATGTAAAGTAAGCCTTCACTGCAACGTTCCGTATCGAATGAACCATAAGTTATGAAGTTATATCCAACAACAGGGTCAATCCACAGAAGAATTATTGGTATAAGACTTTTGTCAATGAGATATGCTGTAGTTCCATAGAATCTTACCGATATCATGAGCTCAGGATTTCTTGTCAAAATTTTCTGAGTAGAAGCAATTCTAACCCAGTCCTTTGTTTTCTTTCCAGAAGGTGTTATAATGTCTGACAAAGAATATTTGTTGTATTTCTTACAGTATCTTACGTTTAAATCACCAATTCTAACCAGTTTGGTGTCATTGTCAATCTTTCTTACTGTTTCAAACTCAATGTTTGACATTACTGTCTTTACATAAAAGATAAAAAAAATAAATAAAAATAAAACTAACTTTATTTTTATCTTTTATGAAAATTCATGAAATTTAGTCATTTTCAGCAAAAATAATGTTTAGGTGAATAGGTGAGATCTCACCCGTTTTTTCACCTCTTTTTTCACAAGCGTTTTACATGAATTGTACGATGTATATTTGAAATCCTAAACAATTTCGTAGCTTCTATTTCTTCTTTTAGTACATCGAATGTTTTAATCATGCCGAAAGTCTCTTTATATTTCTTCTTGACGTCAGACAGAAGGAAATCTTCTGCTGTTGAATAGTTTTTATTAAGAAATGTTAACATATCCATTTTATCTTCTGCTGGCTTTTCTGTTTCTTTCTTTAAGTCTGCATAGTCGTTTCGCATTCTTTCTATCTCTTTGACTGAGTAGTTATATTTTCTTATTGCTGCTTTACATTTTGAACATTGCGGCATCATTTTTGCGTTATACATTGAAATAAAACCAGCTAGAACAACTAAGGCGTCAATGGTTTTCTTTAACTCAAAAGCTGCTGGTTTTATCTGTTCATTCCATACCTTACCTCTTCTATCTTTATCTCTTATCTGCCATACACATTTTGCAACTAATGAAACAAAGTTGTCGTATGTCTTAAATTCTTCGGATTTGTAAAGGTCAGAAATATTTTTATAAACCATGTCGCAATCTTTGTCCATAACTTTATGGTTGCAATGATATCCTAGAAACTCATAGTTTACCTTTCGTATGAACTTCTTTATTTCTACCGAGTCAGTTGCTTTGACTTCAATTTCGTCAAATTCGGGAATGGTTAGTTTTTGTTGCTGAATTTCAGGTAGTTTAGGTAAATGGTCGATGAGGTCCTGCATGTCATAAAGATATTCTTCATTTTCTTCATCCTGTGCGGTACAGTCTAAATTACTTGTTAAAAGTTCTTGCTTTATCTTCTGGATTTTTGTTTCGAAAGTATACGAAGAAGGAATGAAGTTTTTCATCTCTACCAACATTGACGTAGGATTCATGACTAGCGAGTTTGGTGCTGTAGTTGTGGCTTGAATTGTTGTTGTGCCGATTGTTGAAATCATATCTTTTATACAAAATAAAAAAAATAAATAAAAATAAAACTAACTTTATTTTTTCTATCTTAAGGAAATTCATGAAAATTCATGAGGGTGAAAAAAGAGGTGAAAAAACGGGTGAGATCTCACCTCTTCACCTAAAATATATTTTTGGTGTAAATTTATGATAAAAATAAATGGTACCATTAATGATATCATGACTGTTCTCATTCATGTCTGATTTACATCTAATGAAAAAGTTTAGAAGAATTTTCTTATTCTTTCCGGCTTATTTTTGTCTTTCCAGTACTCCCGCTCTAATGGTCCCAGATGTGTTGACTTTGACTCTCTCAAGTTCTTAGATGGTATAACATCTTCAACGCCTCCTTCATATCTTACTTTATAAGTGTCATCGTTTATGTTATAGCCAAGTATTTCAATAACCACTCCTCGCTTTGCTTCGTCAATGGTTTCAGCAAGTTTGCCATTACTACTTTCAACTAATTTATGTCGAGGGTAAAACGCAATAGAGTCGTCAGCAGCTTTTATAAGATATCCATTACCTTGCGTAGAGTCTACGATATAATAGTTTCTACTTAACTTAAACGTTTCTTTGTCAACGGTTTGTCGTCAAGAACTACACGAACTTTTGTACCAGGAATGAGGGTAAATTGTGTTGAATTTCTGATATTTTGTGTTTGGCTTCGTTTCTTTTGTATATACTTTTTTCTTGTTGTTGTGTCATTGAATTTGGTGTATGTTCTGTTGTAGAATGTGTTGAGGAATTATATACTTCGAGAAAATGTTTCATTGTTTCTTCGGTAAAGTCTCGCTCTTGATTTAAATCTCTGAGCGTTCTTATGAAGCGGTTTATGATGCCGAGTATGTTATGGTTATGGTCTTCAGTAGTGTAGTGAGTTATGTTATGCTTAATGAGAAAATCTGTGTGATTTCATTGCTGAGGTATGCACTGTCTTGGTCTGATGTTAAAGTACTTGGGCTATGTTCTGCTACAAACTTTTGTAAAACTCTTAACACTTCACGAGTTCCTTTATTTTTCATTATATACGCAAAAAGCTTTACGAGTGTTAACATTAATGAAGATGAGGAATGGTTTATGTCCTCCTTTTCTGCTTTGAATGAGAGTGTCAAATTGGTATGCGTCAGGAGTGTTGGAGTAAATTGGTAAAAAGTAGTCGTAAGGATTTATTTTTGTTTGATGTACAACATTTTTGTCAAAGAACTTTTTAACTTCAGCTCTGTTAGTAAATCCCGAACTCTTTGCAGCTTCATTGAACTTCTTAAATGACCTCCATGGATGTTGTTCGAATACTTCTTTCAAGCTCATTTATGTAAAGTTAAAGATTTCATTGAACGCGGTAAGCCTAGATCCTTTGAGTCAAGGCTCAAGTGTGTTTATTGAACGCGTACCATGCGAATATAGTCACAAATGGTGGCATATAATCTGCACCCGAGCCTGTTGGATTTGTTGTGAAAGTGTGTGAATGATTTCCTCCTGGTTCAGTTGGTCGAAAAGTCTTTTTTGCCGAATGGTTATAATCTGGAGATAAAACGTCATTGCCAGCACAATATTCTGAGTTGTATAATGGATGGTCTCTTAATGAGTGACTATGGTCACCAGAAAAGTTTGTAGTTCCTGTATGAGTGTGCGGTGGAAGGTTTGCTTCTTTAATTTTCTTCGAACCACCTGTTTGATTTGAAGAGTTAGCACAGTATAAGAATTTGTCTACAATCTGCTGCCATGTACCAAAACCCAGAACTGTTGCTGGATTTGTTGAGTTCATTGATGTATAAATAGAACCAACAGGATATAATTTCGAAGTATTTCAGTCTTTAATGTTTGAAGCTCTGTTTTGTCAGCTTTCTTATCTAACATTGCTGGTAGTTCGTATGCTTCAAAGTTTCTGGCATGATCTTCGATATTCCTGCAACTCTTATCTAAATTGTTAAGAGTATCTTTTACGCTTGTACTCGGATTCTCTAAAGGTGCATTTGAACCCAAATCATAGTTCAATATTATGTCGTCTGCTCTAACAGTAGTGAAGGATTTATGTGTATGTTCTTTGTCAGCTTTACTATCTAACATTGCTGGTAGTTCGTATGCTTCAAAGTTTCTGGCATGATCTTCGATATTCCTGCAACTCTTATCTAAATTGTTAAGAGTATCTTTTACGCTTGTACTCGATTCTCTAAAGGTGCATTTGAACCAAATCATAGTTCAATATTATGTCGTCTGCTCTAACAGTAGTGAAGGATTTATGTGTATGTTCTTTGTCAGCTTTACTATTTAATGTAGCTTGAAGTTCATTTATATCGGAGATATTGTGTTTATGAGATTTACAAACTTTGTTCATTGCTTCGAGTTCAACTTTGTCAGCTTTACTTTTAATAGCATCTTCAAACGTTATTTTTGATTTAACTCTCAAAGTAAATCTTGGTTCAACTAATACACCGTTAACAGAGAAAGTAGAGGCATAAATTTCATCGTTATAACTAAATGCTTCTGGTGCTTTACCCGTGTCATACTGTACAGTACAGCTTATGTCATAACCTTTAGCACGAATGTATTTATATCTTCTTTCATTAACATCTTCCGTCTTCACTTCATCACTTCGTGTTAAATATCCATGGTAGTCCGTTATAATCTGTTCGTCTGAACTTATATAATGAACATGGTTTTTATCTGCCTTACTATCTAATTTCTCTTCTATCTCATTCACTTCTAATTCAACTCTTCCGCCAGAACTCTTATTATCATTAATCTTTTTCATTAATTCGGTAATTACGTCATAAAGACTATATTCTGTTTTCGGTTTTGTAAATAATGAGTCAAAATTTCTTTTCATCATTACATCACTGACATTAATGATATCGCCAATTCCTTTTTCATTTATTCTCTTCATTAATTCTGCAATAATGACGAATATATAATCTGTTAATTTATTCTCTTCATCAAGGGTTATAGAATGATTTGAAATTGAATCATTAACACCTCTAAATAAATCAATAACTTCAGGATACACGTTTTTAATGTCTCGAATAACCCGACCAGTATCCTGTTGTTCATGTTCTTCGTTCCCGTCGTTACGTGGTTTTATATCTCTAACCATCATCAACGCAGCCATAACAGGAGGGTTTGTTGCTATCTGTTCGAAAATCCGTCCGTTATGTACGGTATATCTAAATAATTTCTTTGTGTTTGTTAAAACATTTGAAACAAGTCTTTTAAAACCATCTACAAAATTTCCTGTTTCACCTAATGTTCTTGCAGCATTTACAAGCTCACCCATTCCCGCTTTTGACCCCAAAAACGTCCATATTGCATTTATTTCACTCTGTATAGTTGTCCATTCAGCGAAACTAACACCCGCATTCGCTAAGCTGAAAATGAAATTCAGTGGATCGAACTTAATTCCACCTTCTTTTTCAATTTCAACGAACTCACTAACATGAGATTTTAAATATTCTTTCGTTAAAATTGTTTTCCCCGATGTTATGTCATTAACGAAACTATCACCGTCAAAAGTTAACGAATTCAATTTCGTCGTTGATGCTTTTATTTCATACACCGCTTTATCGATAGTTTTTGGCTCACCTTCTTTAGAAGCATATGAAACATTAATGAATGAATTATATGTATTCATGAATGAATTAAAATCAATGATTTTCATTAATGACGCCTTTAATGATTCATTTACTGTCGAATCCCTTAAAGTAATTAATGAACTGTCATTTATGAAAGGTACACTGCAAACCGTCGAGTTTGGATCAAATGCTGTAGTTGGTGCAGGAATATTAATGATATAAGTCATTAAATCATTAAGTGACGTAAATAATGTTGTCGTTTTTGATTTAATTTCTTTAGCATCTGTTATATATGGTAATTTTATTTCTGTAGTTTCTGAATTAAAGATATTCGCTAAAATGTTTTGTAAACTGTTTTGAACAGCTGTGTAAACCGTTGAATCCGGAACTCTTACGATTTCACCGTCCTTAATAAAAGGCATTGCACATGGTGTAGTGCTTGGGTCAAATCTTTCGGGATTATAATTCAACATATATTCTAACGCTTCATATACAGACTTATATACTGTTGTGTCGTTCTTCATGACAACTTCACCATTTACAATGAATGGCATAGTACATGGAGTTAAAATAGGGTCAAACTTTTCATAGTCCTTCCATGTTATGTATTTCTCGGTATTTCCATCACTGATAACAATATATTTGTCAGTAAGTGTGAGAGAGTATTGACCAAAATATAAACGTTTAGCTCTGTCAGCTTCATACGCATATGCAGCTATACTCATATTTTAATGAGAATAAAATGTTGTTCTATTTGCAAAGTACAGACCCAAACGAATACGGGACAGTAAAGCTACAAACAAACTTAGGTCTACAGAATGAGCCACTTGCATTCAGAATGGTTGACTTTAATACTATTGCTTCATTCGTTATAACAGATGAAACAGATTTCATGGAGATTGAAATAGATGGAAAGAAGCACGAAATAAGATTTCACAATAATGTAGAATATAAGATGGAAACATTAGCTGGAGTGTTAAATGCTCTCATAAATACTACAATAAACAAGGATAACGAAGAAAACTTAATGAATGTTAAACTTATTGCAGGAGTTTTGAAATTCAGTTATGTGAAGGAGTTTAAGATACCAAGAATGAGTCATAGAGTACAACTTCTTTTGGGTGCATACCATATGACATTTCCTTTGAAAAGTGTTGACAAAACGATTGAGATGAAATCTGTTCCATACGTATGTTATGGTAATTGTTTATACATTGAGTCTAAAATAGCTAATGTCACAGGTATTTCAGGAGTTAATAGTAAAGGTTCAGTAGAATATAAATCCTTCTGTTATGCAGTCAATTCAATGTTCATTCCAAACGTTCCTGTCATAGCAACTCATTTAGGTAAATGGGTTCGCATTAGTCCTCATAATTTGAAAGACATGCAATTCAGACTTGTTGACTTTCAAGGAGAGCCTGTAGAACTGAAGGCACCAGTGCGAATGACTGTTGAAGTTGACTTTTTAGAAAATATTAAATGCAACAGCTTACAAGAGAACTCAGAGCTAAAAATATAAAGTATGAATGTTATGTATTAGGTCATGAACTTTGGTTGTTGCTGTTTGATGAAACAAATGAGTTAGTTATGTCAGTCAAGAGAACAGAAAAATATTGTGTTAGTGAAAACTGCACCAAGTCAATAAGATTAGGTTTGCATTATGAAGATGAGTTCGATACTGTTGAAGAAGTTTTGGATAGATACTATAAGTTGCTTTAATTTACTAAAACATATTTCAAACAAAGCTTATAGTAAGTAGATAGTTTTGTATACTCGTTCGAATATTTATACTTAAACTCAACTCCTGTAGTTCCTGGTGTTTCAATGATGCGGATGTTACCTATTTTCATGAATAGTGGAGTTTGACCACAGCATTCGATTTCAGGGTCGAGATAGTCAATGACACATTGTTTCCCTGTTATTCGTGATATAACATTTTCAAGGTCCTCCTTTGTTAGAATTATTTGGTTCTTACTTATAAGATTTATCAAAAGCTTCTTATCGTCTTTGAGTAAAATTGTTTGGTATAACTGAAGAAGGTAATGGTCTACGTTATCTGAAGGATTTGTTTGAACATTTGTGTAAGGGTTGTCGTTGGCTTCTCTTGAAAGAATTTGGTCCAGTGGTGGATACTCTAACTTAACATCTGATGTAGCGTTAGCGTTTGAAGCTGTGTTTAAATTCACGGATTTCAGCTCTGGTTCTTTTTCTTTCAAACACTCTGAACTATAGTTCTTTATGACAATATTGTTTGTCGTTCGTGAGTCAACATTTGATGTTGGTTCAATTGGAACATTAACAGCACCAGCTAAGATGGATTTGCTTCTCATTTCAGATAGAATAAAAACCTTTTATATGTATGAAATGAACAATATACTCGACAAGGGTTTGAATGTAAAGCTAACGAATGAAAATATTGTTGAATTCACTGAGACAGGAGCTGTGTATAAAGATGTAGAACTACTGAACAAAAGAGCAAAGGGAAGAAGCAGGAATATGAACAAAGGGTGGAAGCCTATAAAATTTATGTCAATGATGGCTCAGGAGGTTCAAACATAAAGTATGCAGAAAGTTATAGAGTTTATGCTCTCAAAGGTGAAAAGCCTTCATTTAAGAACAGCTATTCTAACGCATATCCTCAAAAGCTAACGGATGGGGAAGTGGATGATATGAATGACAGCAAAAATATTAACAGAAATGGCGACAGAGATGCATGGAATTTGTTTACCATCAGTCAATTGAAGGTTAAACTTTAAAACAATGTTGGTCGTTCCCATGGAATATTTTTGACTTTAATGGTATTAGTCATGATATGAATCTCAAGGTATGAACGAGGAGAGATGAGAGACTTATATGCTTCCCAAATTTCTTCAAAAGGTAATGTTATACCTGACTGTTTCCAAATGAGTTCAATGTCATAGCGTGAGAAACCTTGAAAGATAACGAAGTCAGTTATGAGACGTTTTATGTTTAAAGCAAGGAAACGCCATGTTTGCATAAGTATTGCTACAGTTAAATGGTAATGTCTGACTTTAGTATGATGTTAGCTAATGGTGAGTCTGGTTTTGACACTAAACCTTTTCCGGCGAAGTCGTCACAAACGAGCAGAGTGTTTGAAGGATACTTTTTGAAGGGGTATTTTGAAAGTTTTGATAGAATGTAGTTTGTCAGTCGTTTCATATCGTAAACTCCTGAGTACTGACGTAAGTGGTGTTTGTCAATAATTCTTTCCATCTCTTCTGAAGTCTTTTGCATTCCTGACTGTATGAACTCTACAATAGCATAATATTTTCTCTTACGTCGAATGTAACGTTGAAGAAATTCAATGAGTTCGCTATCTGGAACTTTAACGACAGATGCTTGAACTTTACTCATGAATGTTTTCGCTGTTGAGTCCATAGAGTCTGAAGTTGCTGATATAATGATTTGGTCATAGTAAGAGTCGTTTCCTAAACGCTCTGTTATGAGTATATGACGAATGAGGTTAAATGTCTTACCTGAACCCATCTTTCCACAATAGAAATAAACACCATTTGAACAGAACTCATAGTCCTTACTGAAAGGAAGAATGAGAGAAGAGTTAAGTTTGTCTGTAGTTTCATTCATGTCTTCATCTACATCATGTATTAAATGCTTCATTTTATCTCCATTAAAAATGCAAGTCAGAAATATTCAGAACATAGCACCGAGTCTAACTGACAAGAGTATAAAGATATACTATGAACATGTTATGATGAAACCAACCAAAATTCAAGAAAGTCAGTATACTTATGAATATCCAAGACACTGGGTAGAGTATGTAGGAGGTGAGAAAGCTATTGAAATCAGACAAGTTAGAAGTATTCCAGCAGGAAGGACAATATTATTGAAGAACTTTAATGTTTTGAGGTATAATGATGAAACAAAGAAGCAAGATAGTTTTCCTGTTGCTGTGTATGTAAACTTAGATACAGGAGATGACATGAAAGTTTTTAACACAAAGCTTCAAACGGTAGTGAGAGAACAACTTACTGCGGAAGGACATCCATTACCTTCAGAAAGTTACCATAGCATATAATTTTGAAATAAACTCAATAGATTTTAAAGTCGTCTCTGCAAAGAAGTCAGGTTTTACATTTAATGAAGGCAGATGTATATTCGAATGAAAAAACTTCAAAGCTATTGCATGGTTAGATAATGACGATTGCTTTAAGAAAATATTTAAATACAGTGACTCAAAGATGTCAATAGATGACCTTCGTGGAATGTTACCATCGACGTTTACACAGTAGAAGGTTCAGCAGGATTGCTTACAAGATTGTCAATTGGTGGTATTTGGTCTCGTGAGAACATTGTTATAAAATCCAGTATAAGTGAATTTGCTGAAGAATCTATATTATGTCTTTCAAACTATATGTATTCGCCACCGAAGCATTATAGTATAACAAACTTTGTCAGTAAGTTTAACATAAGACTTGTCGAACCTTCTTCAATGAAAGATGTTGTGCTACCTAAAGATGGAAAGGATGGACTCATTATTGAGATGATTTTAATAGCATATTAAATGAGCTTGTTCTTAAAAGGTCATTCATGATGAAATAACTGTTGTAGAAGATGTTAGCAATTGTTCAGACATTTTGAAGTGTATAGATGACATAAGAAAGAAGTTAGATAGACCGCAAAGCGGTGAGGGCGAAGCCCGTGAGAACGCTTATGTTTCATTGACTTTCTCCAGTAACGAGAACTTTTATGAGATAATATTGAAGAGAGATGATTTTAATATGGTGTAAATGGTAGCTTGGGCAGCTTTAGGCGCAATGGGAACAAAAGCATTAGCATTTGGAGCAAAAGCACTTGGAGCTTATGACGCAGTAAATAAAATGAGGTGAGGAAGGGTTTCGAAGACATTAGATGCAAATAAAGGGAAGATTGAGAGCTGGGTTGCAAAGAAGTTAAGATTAAATAAAATAGGGCTCATAAATAAAGCATCCAATTTGGTTGCGACTGAGTCAGAAAATGCTTTAGGAAAGGACGATGAGTTTGCAAAACACGCAAAAGACTTTAATGACCAGATGAAAGGTGAAACAATGCATTTAAATAGAGTCGATGGAACTAAAGAAAATGTTTCTTCTCTACCAGTAGTTTATCCATACGGACCTTATGGAATGTATGGAAACCCTTATGAACGACCATTTGACCCATTGACTGGTGGAAGTAATTGGTATCATTACGGACGAAGAAGAAAGACAGTCAAGTTGGAGACAGACGTGAAGAAAGCAACTAAAAAGAAACCAAGGAAGAGAGTTATAAAGCAATGAATTCAACAGGGTGAAAAAACAGGTGAAAAAAGAGGTGAGATCTCACCACTTCACCTAAATTTATTTTTGTGCTATGTTTTCATACGTGTGAGGGTGGTGATATCATTTATTTTTTATTTTATTTTTTAAAATTATTTTTATTTTATTTGGATGTAATGACAGAACAAAAGCAACTCATACAAATCAAAACATATAACAAACATATATTTAAACATTTATTCTTCCTTCCTGAGCATAACATGTTCTTTCAAATACATCCGAGACCAGTTGACTTTTCATTGACTGTGTATAAAGATAGAAATAGTTATATCATTAAACCATACGATGACGAAGGTAAGTTATGTAAATTGTACGTTAAGAAGTTAGAGAAAGTTTATGGCTTCAAGTATGACTACAATAGGGTTAACACTGATGATGAAGATATTGAGGAAAATTTATGAGAACATTAGTGAAGTTGTTAGTGAGAACGATAGTGAGGTGAAATTGTTGGCGGCTTTGTAAATATTTAAGGTTAAGTTAGTTTTTGCATCTATGTTGTAAAATATACGTTAACGGTTTTGTAAAGTGTCAAATTCACAAGTACTGGGTAAGGTGGAACGCAGTGCCACCATACCCAAGACTTGTATACTAACTAATAAAGTGTAGAATCCTATTGAAGCTTTTCATGACAAATGAAATCCTGAAAAAGATATTTCCAGATCTGACTGATCTTTAACTTGCCGTAGCTCCTTGATGCCGTAGCTCCATGCTGCAGCTTGACCTACTGTAGCCCCTTGATGCTGCTTGATTGTATATGTTGGCTTTGAATGATGCCGCTTGACCTGCCGTAGTTCCTTGCTGCAGCTTGATTGTAGATGTTGGCCTTGAATGATGCCGCTTGACCTGCCGTAGCCCCTTGCTGCCGTAGCTCCTTGCTGCTGCTTGATCGTAGATGTTGCCCTTAAATGCTGCCGCTTGATTGTATATGTTGGCTTTGAATGATGCCGCTTGACCTGCCGTAGTTCCTTGCTGCAGCTTGATTGTAGATGTTGGCCTTGAATGATGCCGCTTGACCTGCCGTAGCCCCTTGCTGCCGTAGTTCGTTGCTGCCGTAGCTCCTTGCTGCTGCTTGATCGTAGATGTTGCCCTTGAATGCTGCCGCTTGACCGTAGATGTTGCCCTTGAATGCTGCCGCTTGACCGTAGATGTTGGCTGTGAATGTTATCGCTTCAACCGCTAGCTCCTAACTGCCTCCAAACAGCCGTTTTGCTATGACCTCAATCACTTTTATTTATTATTTTAAATATTATTTAATTTTATTATTTGAATAGGCCAACTTATATTTGAGAAGCTCAATTTGAGACCACTTAATACATTGAAATATCATAAATATTGAAATATTAAAAAGTGTATTTCAAAATATTGAAATTATAAAAATTTATAATACTGAAATTGAGACAAATTAATAAATTCAATGTGTTTTTTTTGAAATAACCCTCAAATATTATTTTTTTTGTTTATTTAATGATGAATAAATATGATTGCTTTAGTCAATCATAAAAACTAATTTAAGTTTAAAATAATGAAAGGATAATTTGATCGTTTTTTAAAATACAATTATTTTTGATGATTTGCAAGAATCTTTGAAAAGAATATAATATAGGTTCTATTTTTGTAAAATTTATCCAAATCATGTATTACATAAATTACGATTAAAACGATGAAAGAACCAAAAAGTGTGTTTTGTGTTTTGTTGTTGCGTGTTGGATGCGGGATCCTGTTATTTCCGAAATCGACAAAAAATTTGGAAATTTAATTTCCGAAATCGAAATTATATTAATGTTTGTAATATTCTTATATCAAAAGGATTAAAGTTCATTAAGAGAAAAACAATTCTTCTTCTTCAATCTATTGGCGCATTTATTTCTACACGCCAATAAGGAAGGGAAAATTATAAGACACCATGGTGTCTTCAAAACGCTAATTTTTGATATTTTTAACAACCCTACTGAGGATTTTGGAAAAAAGTTTTTACATGAACATGTGTATATTATATGAAGTATATTGATAAGGTAAAAATCAAATTTTATTGCATATTCATCGAGAAAATAAACTAACGAATCCCTCAAAATTGAGAGGGTAATCCTCCTCCTCTCAAATAAACGTACATACGGGTGCACCCTTAAAGTAGTATTCGTTTATTCGAATCAGATTTAAAACAGATCCGTAGACAATTGTCCGTCTGTTTTGGTTGCTTCGCATTTTAAGTTTTAGTCACATTTTTAGTGGTGATTCTTAATTTCAAAAATTTGCTATGCTGAAATTTTTGTTCTATGAAGTGAAATGTTACATTCAAAATTTTAACTTACTTTCAAACCTCACTCGGATATTGTTTAAAAGGAGTTTATCTCAATTTTTTGACACTTCTGTGAGATATATAATAGATTAATATTTTACCTAAACTTTTCAAAAATAAATTGAATTCGGAATTTTTATAACAAACAGAATTATAAAGGAACATAGGTAATATTTTATAACTATATGTCATTTGTCCGAAAGGAGAATACACAGTAGAGAAAAGTACAAAATCTATTCGAGAAAACACATTTGCATACTGCTATGATCTTAAAAATATTACATTTCATGATGATGTTACCGTAATTGAAAAGAGTGCATTTGAGGGAGCAGTATTTATTATGACAATCAAACTTCCTAAAAATCTTGTTTATATTGGAGACAGTGCATTCAAGTATACGCATTTCCATCATATTACAATTCCAGAGAGCGTAACATATATCGGCTCTTCAGCATTTAGTTTTAGCGCATTAGAAAATATCATAATTCCTTCAAAAGTAAAAGATCTTAGAACAATGTGCTTTGATGATTCAAGTAATCTCAGATCTGTAACTATTCTTGCAAGCATAGATGCCATTGAAGATTATTCGTTTTCTAATTGCTTTATGCTTACAGAATTAACTCTTCCCAATTCAATTCTGAGAATTGGTCTTGGCGCATTTTCAGATTGCAAACGTCTCAAAAATATCAAACTTCCTGAATAACTTAACATAATCATGGAATATGCATTATATGGTACATATATCCAAAGTATTAAAATTCCGTCGACTGTATACTTTATTGATATTTTTGCCTTTGGATATTGCAAACAATTAACAAGCATCGTAATTCCAAATAGTGTGAAAATAATCTCCGAAGCAATGTTTATATCTTGTCCATTATTACAAACAGTAACCCTTTCAGATAATTTAACTTTAATCGAGAATCAAGCATTTCAATATTGTAGCAATTTAACAAATATATCAATACCTAAAAAAGTTGTATCAATTGGAAATAATGCATTTGAAAACTATTTTAATCTGGTGATTATTTCAATGCCTGAAAAAATGGTATCAATTGGAAAATATGCATTTTATAAATGTTTCAATCTAGCAGGTATATCAATACCAGATAACATCTCAACAATAGATAACTATGCATTTGCTAATTGTTATAAGATAAAAAACATTATAATACCTGGAAGTGTTAAATCAATTAATGAACATGCATTTTATAACTGCAGTTCCGTGACAAGCATAACAATTCCCAATAGTCTTACAACAATTAATGTCACAGCATTTATTAAATGTAGTAAACTCACAAAAATAACAAGTAAATTATCTCATACAATAAACGGGATTGATGCATTTTATTCATGCAACATTAGCGAAATTACATTTGAAGGATCAAATTTTGATCTTATCAATAATCTCGGCTTTAAAGAAAAGATCAAATCAATAACTTACAATATTCCGAAATACAACTCACTTAGAAAAGTAAATGATGCAGAATATTTGCTACCACTGACAAATCTTACTAAGTTGCAATATATTAACATTGAAAATATCAATGATATGATCATTCCAGCATATTTTATTAATTGCGATGATGTTGAAATTTTTATTGCACATAACATTAACGCCATTGATCCATTAGCATTTTCCAATTGCGCGATTAAAAAATTCACATATTATGGAACCAATCAAATTGAAGGAGATTTCTTGAAGAATGCCAAATCATGTAAAGAAATTATAACTACTTCCGAATACAAATATGACCAATTAGGTGGGATGGACGTATCTAAAATTGATTCATCCACTCCTCAGCCATCAACAGCTAATACTTCTCCAGGTAATAATGATCATAATGATGATATCAATACAGAGAAATCTGGTAAGAAATCCGGTACAATTGCAGGGATTGTCATAGGAATCATACTTGGAATTGCAATCATCGCTGTTGTTTGTTTCTTCATTTACAGGAAGAAGTTTGCCAACACTAATGAGGAATCCAGTAAAGAACACATTGAGATGCAAACAATTGCAGTTTAATTTTCATTAATTAAAAATTTACCTAAACTAATTCATAATTGATATTTTCCCTCTTAATATATAATTATCATATATATTCACAATTATGATGCTCATCAATTCTTAGAGCTAATCTAATAAAATAAAAGTTATTTCACAATATGTTTAATTCACATAATCTATATTAAAATAAATATAACGACATTTTAAAATCACTTTTCTATTACCCAAGCTTAATTTTCTAATTTTGAAATTCAATTCTAAATGAAAGTCACATATACATGGCTACGCCAAATATGCTTATGATAAATGATATATTTATCCTTTGACATGATGAAATCTAAAATTCATTCCTAACATTATCCAAAAAAAAAGAGGACGATACAGATTTTTTTTTATAAAAATGGCGGCAGCTGACCAAGAAGATACAAAAGCTGTGTCTACTGCCCCACCGTTAGAAGATTTTGTACCTGTTCCACCAACTATTAAATTCTATAACTACCAGAGACTGAATAATACTTCAAAGAATCTCAGAAAGCTTCACGAGGAAATGATGAACTACAAACCATCAGATAATCCAACAACGGTACTCAAATACCATAAAAAGCAAGCACCTACTGAAGAATTTACAGAAGAAAATGATAATACTCAACCAGAACAAATAGATTCAGTTTCATCTGATATTCTAGAATGCATCCCACCTTTTGCTCCAGCGTTTGAAGAAAAAATTGAACTCGAAAATCCAGAATTAAAGAAGATTTTACGCGAACAGGCTATTGACAGATTTAATACTGCCGAAGAATACCAAAAGCAAGAAACAATACTATTGTCAAACTATTACGATGCTCAAATTCGTGAAAATGTACAGAAAAATGATCAAGTTGATAAAAGACCAATTTCGGACGCCTTGAGGTACTTATCAAAGAGAATTTCCTACCCATCTGAATATACAGTACAAAGATTTTACAAATATAACTTCCGTTACGAAAAAATATCTAAAAAACATAAAAAGGCCCTCGGACAGCTCCATGCAACCCAGGATCAACGAACAGAGTGTCTATACCAAAGCCAAATCCAAGAAATCGTATCTTTTGGAGAATACAATAAAATTGAATTACCTGAATTCAAGATTCAAAAATTACCCGTTAATACAATAACCGAATGAAATTCTATTGTTTATGTTAAATAAAGACTTTATATTTTAAAAATTATTTTTTTTAAGATTTTTCAAGTCTTTTGGATTGAAGAGAGACCAATCAAATGGACCACATATTGCTTATGTTATAGTTAGCATATCGAAATTATATTGGTTATGCATGTAGTAATTTCCAATTATATTGTCTTCTTTGAACCGGTATACTCCTTGTATTATACAGTTACGATTTTCCAATTTTCTTTTATAATAATTTCGGATCAATTTTAGGTTAAAAATTTGAATAAATGTAAATTAGGAACTTCAGTGTAATTAAAATTGTTGATAATGCTTATTTACATCAGCTTTTTGTTTAAATTAGCTTGTGCTTACGCTGATAATGATACTCTAGTCATTCCAGAAGGTACAGTTCAAACAGAACCCTATCAGTATTCTAATTATCAAAATTTCTCAACTATTATATTTCCAAATTCATTAGTTACAATAAGTACGGCAACATTTATTTATTGCTCAAAGTTGGAATATCTTGATTTACCCAAAAACATAAAAAACATTTCGTCTCGCGCTTTTTCACATTGTGCAAACTTGAAGACAGTGATATTTCATTCAGATATTACATCTATTATGGAAAGTTCGTTCGAAGAGTGCACAAATCTTGAAACAATACAACTTCCTACATCTTTAACAAAAATTTCGGATAAAACTTTTTTTAATTGCATAAATCTTGGTAAAATACTATTACCAGATACAATAGAATATATTGGGAATTCTGCATTTTCTAATTGCCAAAAATTAACATTCGACTCTTTACCTTCTTCTTTGAAAAAAATTGATATAAAATCTTTTGAAAATTGTCAAAATATACAAAGAATTGAATTTCCAAATTCAACCTCTGATATTGGTGATAATTCATTTTCCGGTTGCCATAAACTCGTCGATGTTAAACTTCCTCCAGAACTTGATACAATCAATACTAATGTTTTTTCTTCTTGTTTTCAATTGAAATCGATTATATTGCCTGATAAAGTTGACAGTATATGTACATTATCATTTAGTAATTGTATTAATTTGCAGGATATAAAACTTTCCTCAAAACTCATAAAAATAGAGTATAGAGCATTTTTTAATTGTCGTTCATTATTAAGCATTGTACTTCCTGAGTCTTTAATATTTGTGGGCACTGATGTATTTAAGAATTGTTCAAGCATTAAAAGTTTAACATTTTTAAGTAAATCAGCAGATATTGGTCAAGATTGTTTCAGTGGAATGACATCATTAGAGAAGATGATATTACCAAGTGAAATGAACTTAATTTACAAAAGATTATTCTTCAATTGCACAAATTTACGTGAAATCAAAATCCCTGATAAAGTTACTCGTATTGCAAATAATGCATTCAATGGCTGCAGTTGTCTAACTAATATTGAAATTCCACAATCAGTTGTGAAAATATATGAATATTCATTCTGTAACTGTTTTCAACTTAGAAATATAACACTTTCAAATAATTTCACGGAAATTTCCGATAGTTGTTTTCGCAATTGTTATTCACTTGAAATAGTAGTTATTAATTCAAATAGAGTTGCATCAATTGGAGAGTATTCTTTCCAAAATTGTTATTCATTGAAATCAATAATTTTCCCAGGTTCACTTCAAGTTATTAAAAAATCAGCATTTGCATATTGCTATAATTTGACAGAATTGAGTCTTCCAGATATCCTTAGTGAAATTTCCGAAAGATCCTTCTTTGGATGTATATCATTGCTGAGAATAAATTTACCAAAAGGTCTTATTGTGTTAGGAAATAGTTCATTCTCTAATTGCACATCATTAAAAGAAATTATTATTCAAACTAATTGTTCTTTTGATCAAAGTGTTTTCGAAAACTGCAACAATATTGAAAATCTTATTATTTCATATCCAAATGATAATATATATCAAAATCATATAATGAAATCATTTATCAAATCCATCACATTTGATTCATCAATCAAGGAATATTCATCTCTTGCGCAATTCGAAAATCTTGAAAATATAAATATCTTTACTCATGGAGAAGAATCAATCATCAATGATTATTTCACGCCGCCTAAAAAAGTTGATATAAGTATTTTTGGAAACTTAAAAGAGATTAATAACAAATCATTTTCGAATACAGATATCAACAGCTTTTTGTTTTGTGGCAATCAAACAGTTGAAGGCAATTTTCTTCAAAATGCGAAGTCATATAATAACATCACTGTTTATAAATATTATCCAAATAAACAAATCGGAGATGTTAAACCTAACCAAACAACAACTCAGTGTCCAAACTATAAAGAAAAAGAAAAATATAAACTTCCCAAACTTTATATTGTTATTATTGCTGTATCATGTACTATTATCGTTACAGCAATTACAATTGTAGCAATTAGAGTCCAATTTGTTCGAAAGAGACAAAAGAAAATTGAAGGTAAAATGCTCTTAGAAAAATTAGTTAATGACGATTTTGGATGATATCATTATCTAATTGCCATTTTGTAACTCTTCATATTGTGATAATTGAAGTTTGAAATTAGCAGAACCTCTTTTTTTTATAAACTTCATAACACAGAAGTTAATATTAATGTTTGTTAGAATAAAATATTAATATTTGCAAGAATAAAATATCGTGTTTAGACTCATAAATAATGTATATGGCTGCAACAAAGCTCGCAATGTGCTATCTTCTCATTTTTAAAGATAGTTAAGGGTCAATTACCACTCAAACTAGTGAAATAGATTCAAGTTGAGATAATGACATGCCATTTTTTAATCAGCTGAAAACTTGCATGATTTGTGATATAGATTCATTCAAAAATTTTGAGACAGTGTTATCTGTGTTAATTCAATTAGATTTAAAATCGAACAAATAGTTAGATTGACTCAAAAAATAAGTTTAGATTAGCTCAAGTTGTATTTTTTTCGAATATATATCCTTTTTTGCGAAGTATCTATAAATACCACATTGATTTATATATTGCATTGTATCAACTGAAAACTGAAAAAGAAGAAGAATTAAAAACAATTTACAAAATGATCAAAACAGAATTGATTGATTCAATGAAATATCTTCCAAAAAATGTAATCGAAGATATTTTAAATGTCATTCCGTATAATAATCGCTATACAAAGTCATATTTATCTCTTGCCAAACTCATATCTGATGAATATCATGTCAAAGAGGTAAATAATGTCATACGTATTTCAAACATCCTATTTTATAATGAATATCGAATTAGATTAGACAAATCTTGTGATTTCAAAAAAAATAAATCTCGAATTTCGAAAAAATTAAAACTGGACATTCATACAGAGAATACAATTTACAGAGCAATTATGAATAATGACAAAGAAAGATTCATCTCATTCACAGAAAGAGATGGATTTGATAAAGATCAAACACTCAAAAGTGATTTATATCCGTATTCTTACGAAGGATACTCATTACTTGAATTATGTTGTTATCATGGAGCAGTTGATTGTTTCAAGTTATTAAGAACGAAATTTAACTCAGAAATAACTCAAGTATGTCTTCAATTTTCATTTTTAGAAGGAAATCCAGAGATCATGAGTGAATGTTTGAAATATCAGAAACCAAATGAAAAATGCATGCCATATGCAATTATTTCTCACAACATTGATTTTGTTACCTTCTTGATGAATGAATACAATATTAAAATCAACTTAAATGATTGCGAAAAATATAAGAATCTTGAATCATTTTTAGTTTATTTCGATCAATCTAATGATTTTAAACAATGCTTTGTTTATTCAGTGATGTTTAATATTCCATCCCTTTTAGAATATTTCCTTTCACATGGTGCAAATATCAATGGAAAATATAAAGATGGAGCAACCGCTCTTCATTTTGCAGCATTGAACAATAGTAAAGAAGCGGCCAAACTTCTTATATCATATGGTGCAAATATTAATGAAAAAGATACATATGGAGAAACAGCTCTTCATATCGCAGCATGGAACAATAATAAAGAAACAGCTGAACTTCTTATTTCACATGGTGCAAATATTAATGAAAAAAAAAATAAATTTAGTCAAACAGCTCTTCATTTTGCAGCATATAGCAATAATAAAGAAATGGCAAAACTTCTTATTTCACACGGTGCACAAAAATGATGTTATGCATAATATACATCACTTTCATCTTCCAAGATGAGTTTTATAAGAAGTATAAAACATATAATTCACGCTTTAATTTTAAGAATGATTTTTATTACTTTTCCATTTTACATCTAACTAAGCGACAAATAAGCTTGCTATAAGTGGAGAACGATAAGGAAACAGAGAATCTCCTTCAATTGAATCATACCCCACTACGGTGGAATTGACGATAAATCAAACGACAAGAAGTCTTATATATCTCTAAGCATGCTTGATCAAAGCATTTCAGATTTCGACTATATTTTGCGCTAAGTCTAAGGAAATTATGCCCAAATTTGAAAACTGAAAATATATATATTAAAAGAAACTTGTCTCCTGAATTAGGTTTCACTGTAAGATAAACAAATTTTAAATGGAAACGTTATACCAAGTCATAATATTATTTCAGATGCTCAATAAACCTGTAATTTGAACATCTTTAATCAAAAAAGTGGGTGCATGTCAAAAAGTGGTACATGCTCTAATATTTACAAACAAAAAAAAGTTTACAAATAAATTTAAATAGCTTTCACTTGTGATATATACTTTTCTGCCTGAAGGGCAGCTTGGCATCCTGTCCCAGCAGCATAAATAGCCTGTCTATATTCAGGATTTGCAACATCTCCAGCAGCAAAGACTCCTTTTACAGAAGTTTCAGCTCCATTTTTGAGAACAATGTATTTGTTTTTATCGAGTTCTAGCTGTCCTTCAAACTCTTTTGTTGCAGGGTTCTGTCCTATGGCAAGGAACACAGCTGATAGTTTATATCTCTTTACTTCTCCTGTCTTGGAATTCTTCGTATCAACAGCTGTTAAAAATTGTTGTCCTAAATAACCTTTGATTTCGGTATTATAGATTACTTCAACGGTAGATTTTGCAAGGACTTGCTTCATGGCTGCTGACGCACGTAATTCTGATGATCTGACAAAGAGTTTAACTGAGCTACAAATGTTACTTAAGTATATCGATTCGTGAACTGCGGAATCGCCACCTCCGACAACGGCAACATCTTTGTTTGCGTAAAGGGCACCATCACATGTAGCGCAAACACATAATCCTCTGTTTCGGAAATTTTCTTCGTTCTTTAAACTCAAAAATCTTGGGTTTGCACCGGTAGCAATAATAATTGAATGAGCTAAATATGCGTTTCCTAAATCAGTTTCTATTCGTTTCGGACTTGTTGTGAGATTTACTTTTGTAATTGATTCTTTTTTATAGATTGCACCGGCTGCTGTCGCTTGCGTTTGTATTTTGTTCACTAAATTAGTTCCGGTTCCTGTGAATCCGGGAAAGTTTTCGATTTCTGTGGTAGTTGTTAATTGACCGCCTAGGAGATGGCCGTGAAATACAAGTGTTTTCAGTGCCGCTCTAGCAGAATATAGTGCTGCAGTACTTCCTGCTGGTCCACTTCCAAGAATAATGACATCATATAATGGCGCTTTACTCCAATCTATTGATTTGGGCTGGAACTTCTTAGAAATATCTCCCCATACAAACATTTCATCATCGTCATCGTCGGTAGAGTAAGAGAATCTAGAGAAAAAGATAATAGAAAACATTCAAAAAAATTTGAGGAATTGAATATATGAAATTTATGAAAATGCGCTCATATTAGAAATGGAAACTCGGCCAAAATTTATTTTTTGAAAATTTTTCATTTTTCATGATTGATATTGATCCAAATGATCAACTAGATGCAGCTGTTAGCGGACTTCAAATTGCTATCGAAAATGTGAAGCAGCAGCGCGCTAAAGAAGCCAAAATTTGGCAAAAACGTGCACTTGATTTGCAAAATCAAGTTACATCATTACAGTCACAGCTCTCAGAAGCAGTTAATATAAATGTTCAAT
The DNA here is from genome assembly GCF_026262505.1 of Trichomonas vaginalis G3. Lineage (NCBI taxonomy): Eukaryota > Parabasalia > Trichomonadida > Trichomonadidae > Trichomonas > Trichomonas vaginalis. Next base: position 37,146,733 of record NC_067206.1, on the reverse strand, counting down.
TGCAGTCCGATATGAATGATCTCACAAACGAATGCGAAAAACTTAGAAAATTAAATGCTTCTTTATCTAAGCAGTTAAAAGAAAAAGAACTTGAAATATCAAAATACAATCAGTTAAATCAATCCCTCAGAACATTATTGGATGGAAATACAACTCCAACGCAATTCCAACCCCCGCAAATTTCAAATTCGCCTCCTTCTTTTGATGAACCTATTCATACATCACCAAAAACAATTCATAGTCCTCATACTTCAAAAATTCCAAAACCAACTACACAAAAAAGATCTTCTGGTAAGTCTGGGCAACTCTTGCAAAAAGCAAAAGAACAGCTTACGTATTCAGACTTCAATTTCCTTATTCAAGAAATTCAGCGACATAATAACAATCCAAATAGTACTAATGCTGAGACTTTGAAGAAAATAAAGCACATTTTAGGACCGCAACATACCAATCTATATGATGAATTTGCTGCCATTATGTCTGAAAAATGATTTTGTATTTTATTTTTCCTTTGTTTTGTTATTTCTTTATTTAAATGCTAATTATATTAATAACCACTTTATCTAAGATCAAAGATGATTCCTTATATTTTGATTTTTATTTCTTCCCAATTTTCTATTCATTTGTACGTTTAGAGTTGTCACTTTTATTTTAACTCACAAAACAAATATCTGGTTCGTGCAAAATTTCGAAGTCGCATATATCAAGAATTTCGAATTTGGCATTATTCACTGAATTCAATTTTTCCCGCGAAAGTTTGTCACTTTTTAGAATGTCTCAACTCAGCCAAAAAAGCCAAATCAAGCTTCAGAAGGGACAAATTGTGGGACTTCTTCAAGATTATAGAGAACTCAACAAACAGATTCATGAAACGAGTGAAGAAATCATTATGTCTCAAAATCCAAAGATGTTGACAAATTATTTAGACAAAAATGATTCATATTTTCAAGATGTACGTACTCCATCGACATTTGCGAAGGACTGCGAAACACTTCGTACTATCACAGAAACAGCCGTTACTCAATCTTCAAACGTAAATCTTGGTCCAAGGCCATTCACCTTCAATAACGTACGCCAAAAGATGATGGCTATGTTTCCAGACGGCAGGTACTTAGATTGGGATGCCATTGGCGAATGGGCGTTAAGAAGATCACTTACTGCTCCGATATGTACACCATTCTTATTCGGTCTAGAGGAATTTGAAGTTAAAAAGAGGGAGAGAGCTCCTACACAGAGAAAAGGCAAAGATGTTATCGAGGAAGAGCAAGAAGTTAAAAATAAAGATATGTCACAAGCAATTGCTAACCAATTACTTGCAAGAGCAAGAAAACTATGCGACCGACTTAAAAAAGATGGCGATATGCCTGTATCTAAAGTAATTGCTACAAAAGCCGGTTTCTCAGAAAGTGTCGAAAACGCTTTTGAACTTTCTCACCTTGTAAGAGATGGAAAGGTCGGACTACATACAGAAAACAGTAAAGTCGTTGCAACTGCTAATGTTCAACAATCACAAGCTAATGATAGAAGAAAACAATGCATTCTTCATCTCCGCGACATCGATTACCAGAAATTATTGCAACTTGAGCAATAATACGCTAGCATTAATTTGTTTGTTTTGAATTTATATTAAATTTCTATCTTTGAAATTATTTTTAACAATTATTTATCTTCTGAACTGAGAAATATCACTATTTATGAATATATTTAATAGACTTTAAATATAATAATCAGAATAAAATTGTAAATTCAATATTATTTTAAAAACATCAACATTTTCTAAAATTCATATTTCCATTCAATAAATATGACGATTTTATAAGTGCAAACCGTGTTTTCTTTGCAAGTTTATATAAGCTAATTTAGTTTCACTAGAAGTGAAAATTGTTTTGTGAAATGATCATCTAATTAAAGGAGTCAGTATATATAATTACTATACATATCCTGTCAAGTGTTTAAAAAAGCAAGTAATACAATATAAAACTTCTCCCAGCATTTCTGAATTATAACAAACATTTGGGAACTAAGTTTGTATTTATATAATGATTTGTTTAGTCATAAATTTGGGCAATGAGAATCCACGATTCATACAATTCCATGATGATAAACAACATAGCAAATTACTGCTATATGTCCCACAAAAAGATTTTCGTTAATTACAGCACTAAGAATGGCGCATGTCTTCTATCATATTCAGAATTTATATCATCATACATTAAAAATTTTATTATGTGTTGTTGCATAATAAAGTGCTGTGTGACCACTATTGTTTTTTGAATTTACATCTACATCATACTTAATGAGAAAAGAAATACATATCTCAATGTTAGAAAGTCCGACTCTTAAAGGGAGTATTTCCGTCATCATTTTTTTTTCCCTTATAAGTTTATGTACCATGCGATATAAGAAGTTCTATAACGTTTTTATCAATCCAAATAGGCGCAATGTGCAAATGTTATTTTCATTATCTTCTGATGAAATAAGATTTTTAACATGTTGTGCCATGAATAGTAAAGCAAAAAATATTGTGAAAATTCTTTTCGATATTATCGTCCGATATTGAATATTTGTTTTGGTTTTGTTTGGTTATTTCTAAACAAAGACTAAAATAATGGTAATAATACTTAAGCGCTTTATCCTCTATCTGGCGATGTCCTATTCATTTTTATGATCCGATGACAGAAATACAGATCAGATCTGATCTCATAAAAAAAAGCACCTTAAATGTAATGCTGTTTTCTCAATATATAATCAAATAATTCAATAATGATCCATTTTCGATCCTTATTTACCAGAAAAACGTTTAAATTTTTCTTTGATTTCGTTTAGTTGTGGAAATAGAGCATATTGCAGATATATCCCATATATGCTACCCAAAATGCTCTACTCCCACTAGAAATTGCCAAACATGATAGTTCATTCTTTCGATGACTAGTAAGTATTTGCAATTTCAAGAGGAGATTATTAATAATCCAATCTTTAAAAAGTATTCAGCAAACCGATCTTCGATAGTTGTAAACTAATTTTTTGATTTTTTTAGAAAAAATCATAGTTTTTAGAATATAAGACTAAATTCCCTTTTTCTGATGTTAATAGAGAACAGACTACCATTCCTTTTTAAAAGTTTTTTGCATTGAGAAAGATTCTGTTTGCCTATAAGAAATTGAATGATTTACAAAAAACGATGAACAAATTTTCTGATCAGCTTTTCAGTTGAAAAAAATAATGGAAATCCATAGATGCTTTTCATAAGATTAACCAATAAATATTGTAAAGTTCACAATTGATTCAGTTTTAATTTTAGATGCTTTTCAGTATCTTTGCACTAAGGCACATGTCCCGTAAAGTCAATTCAGTGCCAGATCCAAGAGATGTTTTCCCAGAATGTAAAAGTTTCGTCCAACCACGCAATACTTTCGAGCCAAAAATCCAATCAATTAACAAGGGCGATTTATTATGCATTCTTGGATCAATTATGATTGCAGGCAAGGGAGATTATCAAGTCACTGGAGCAATTCCTTACGAAGTTCAAAATTCCGAAGATTTTCAATATAATAAAACAGAAACTGTCAAAAATGCATTAGCAGTTATCGGAAATGAAGTTCATGTCAACGTATACCCAGTTTCCAAAGTGGAATGTCTTGAGGACGATGGCTGCAAGATTCAATTCATGAGAGTTTCACATTCAATAGTTGAATATGGAACAAATAAGAACAAAGGCAACTTATCATATGCATATGGAAAAAGATTCATTGTCTCCACAGCAAACAAAGGAAAATTCACACTTAGTCAATATGCCACAATCAACAAGAATAAGAAAACACAAGATGTCTTTGATGAAACAGACTTCACTGTAATTTCAGCCCAACAAATGACTATGAAATGGAAGAGATCAAAGTATGGTGACTTCGAACATAATAACATTAAGGATCATGAAAGTACATCAGGTGAAATATCTGCTTCAACTACCTTTAATATGTTTTCTGACTTTAATGATAAGGAATCTGAGCAGTTATTAAATGTATATAACAGAGGTGAAGATGTATCTCTTGAAGGACATGTTTCCCTTGAATGGAAGCCACTTAGCTCAGGAAGTGAAACGGAATGGTATTTCCCTGAAATTACTGCAACACTTTCAACAGAAGAAGGAATTTTCACAAAAGGAAACATTGATCAAGATTTCCCATTAACTCATTCTTCAGGTCTCTCTGGTGTTGCCATATTCTTTATTGTCCTTGGCGTTATTTGTGTTATTGTGGTTCCAATTGTTGCGATTTATCTAATCAAGAATAAGAAGAATCAACATTATGACACAATTTAAAAGTATTAACATTAGTATAAATGATCTTCTTTTTTTCCCCAATGACATTAAGTAAATAATGCATTATTTTTTATTTACTTTAAAGATATTTTTTTCACCTACTCTGTTATATTCAGATTGCTCTATGATATCATTGAAAATTCGAGCAATTTGTTTCAAATATTTATATTAGTTCATTTATACAAGCATAACTCTATTTGATGCTCTGTGGCGAACTCCTAAATAGGATATATGTCCACTTTCATAGATTTGCATAATCTACAACGTTACCAGAATACGATAATGTTAAAATTATACTAAGATGTGGCATTAAATATTTTATTTTCAAGGAAATCAAAGAGAAAGTTAAAGGTTTAATAGAAGCTTATTCGTTTAGAGTATTATGATTTCTGAATGTATAACAAGAAGGTTGTAAACATTAGCATCATATAAATCTGCAACTAATCTTATTTATTTAATTATTGATATGTTTTGTTTGGATCATTGTGGAAATACAATTTTTGTTCTAAAGGAATGAACTTGGGCTATGTTTGCAAGGAGTGCATCACATTGAATTAATATAGATATCATCATTGATTGCTGATGTTCTTATCGAATAATGAGCTAATAAAAACTAAAATTTTAATCTTCTAAAATTTTCTTAGTCAAATTGAGAATAAAATATACCAATTTATATGAGATTAAATTTTGTGCAGAAATAGACTTTCCGATCAAATTCTGAATAATGAATATTACAATTTTATTATATTAGCAATTTGATGTTAAGTTAACGCATGCCATCAATCACAGAATCGTATCTTATATTATAAGATTGCTTCAAAAGCTCAATATTAGTATTATTCAAAGATAGATATAAAATCTTTTTGAAAAATTAAAAACAATGTAGTTCATATATGTTATTTCTTCTTCATGTTAATGAACTATTGGTATTAGTTCTAGATATGTTGTATCTTTGTTTCGAAATTAAATTGCAAATCTCTCTATCCTTATCGATAACATCACACAGTGTTCTACAGTGTGCTAAACTTACTTCATTATATAATTCTTTGGAAGATCAGCGTATCGATTTCAAAAGGCTCAGCAAGCGATTTGAAAATTGAATGCATTCAATATTGTGAAAGAATCTTATTTCGAATACAATTTTTTCCCAGAATATTGTTATTATATAATATTTACAATTTCTTTTTAATTTACATCTTAAAGTCCTAAATTTTCACATTTTTTTAAATGATAATTAGTTTCTTTGCTATAACTTGCATGTCTCAGAGAAAGCCAACAATAACATATCCAGAAGACATATTCCCAGAATGTAAAAAAATTGAATCTGCAGATTTACGTCCAAAATTCGTAGATCTGAAAAAAGACCAGTTTGCGTGTATTGAAGGTTCAATGATGCTTGCAGGAAAAGGTCAATATGAAACGATATCAGCAATGCCATATGAAATTAAGCTATTTGAAATTAAATATAATAAAACGAATACAGTTAAAAATGCATTAGCGGTTCTTGGAGATCATGTACATTTTGCAAAAATTATATCTAAAGTAACATGTCTTTCAACAGATGGTTGTCGTATTCAATTTATGGAAATTGATATTTCATTTTATCAGGAAAACCAAAATATACCAAATTCTAGCTGGAAAGGCACGAGTGGAACTATAAATATTGTTTCAACTAAAAATAAAGATAAATTTAATTTGAAACAGATTATTGAGGTCAATAAAAATAAGAAGAAAAAAACAGATTTAGGTTCGAGAATTCAAATTGTCAGTCCATTAAGAAAGACTTTGAAATATAAGAGAGATAAGCATGTTGATCTCTTTTATAATACCGATAGCGAGTATTATAATAATACTATATATAAGTTCCAAACAACTTTAGATAAGAATGAAGAAATATTTATTTACACGAAATTCTATTATAATGAGGATATATACGTTTCAAGTAATGTTGAAATTGAATGGGAACCTGAGGCAAATCAATCAATTTCTGAAAATGATTCAGAATGGTATTTTCCAGAAATGACGATAACAGTTACAGCAAAAGAGGGAATTTTCACAATTGAAAACATATCCCAAAAATATCCTTTATTATATTCTTCGGGCTTATCTATTGTTTTTATTTGTTGTATTGTTGCAGCCATTATAATTGTTGTAATTGGAATAAGTCTTACTGTCTATCTGATCCAAAAAAGAAAGAGTTATCAAAATGGAATCAATTCGAATCTGATAACATGAATAATTTCATTTAATACTATATTATCTAAGAAAATTCTTAGCCACCCATTTGACAAACGATAATTTTATCGTTGTTCGATGATGAGTTCATAAAAAAGTATATATAAAGTTGAATTAAATTAGGTATTTTTTAATAAGGGTTTCGTTTTGCGAAAAAAACGTACAATACGCAATTTCGCTAAAAAAACATTTAGCTAGCAATTTCGCCCTTTGACTCCACTCAAGACGTCACTTTTTTAATTTTGCGGTATCATATTTTTGGAAAATCTTTATGAATATTATATAAAAAGTCTCTTTAATATAGGGCTGTACAAAATCGAGAAAAACATTGCCGTGCGGTAATATAGGGTCAAAAAAATCGCGCCTCGGGGGCTCCGCCGCCTCGGCACTATTAAGTGCGCATTATATTTAATATGTCCTTCTTTTTTTTTCTTTTTTCTTCTTCTTCTTTTCCTTTCCTTCTTCCTAGAGATGTGAAAACTTAAATTTTATAATCCCTGGGATGCACTTTCTTCGATTTTTTTTAAATTTTTGGGATAAATTTTGACATCTTTTTTTTGCTGGCGACCCCCCGTTTAGGGCATCAAAAAAACATGTTGTTTCGTTTCAAGATCGGGATATGTTGTGAACCCGACTTCTTTCATTAATGAAGTGATTTCTTAAGTTGAATAAAAACAAATTTGATTGAAATTCATACAAAATTTCTTTTTATCATTATTATTTAAGATGCTTTTTTATGTTGAATTGTTAATTTTTTTATTTCCACCTGGGATATTTTGAATTGGGCTAGCCCAATCCCACCTCTCAATTTTCTCTCAATTGGGCAATGGGGATCCCATATAAAATGTATTGTAACAAAATTTTACATGCATAATATAGTACAATTAAACAACATTCTAAAAATATTAAATTCACATCATTTACTTGAAGATTTTATATTTTCAACAAAAATTAATACAATAATTACATTAAATTGAGGAGATTTATAATATTTATTATAAATTAAAATATTATTACTCATTAATTTGTTGAAATATTGCATTTTAGTGGTAAAAATTAAAATTTAAGTTTACATGGAGAAAAAAAATTTTTAAATTCCAAAAAAAAATTCAATTGGGATAACGATAGGGACAAAAATTTAGAATCCCCATATGCTTGGGATAAAATCACATGACTACTTCTTCCTCTCCTTCCTCTTCTTTCCTTCTCCTTCTCTTTTTACAACAACGTCGAAGATCTTCGAATTTGATTGTTGGAAAAGCATCTATTTCAGATAAAGGATGCCTTTCTCACAGTCAACATACGAGGGTCCTGGCTGAAACGTTCTCAAAAAGCCTGAGATGGTAATTCTCTGATCACTCATAGCTGGGCAGGTAGTCATTGCTGACAATACCTGTCTTTATGCATGCACGCTTTCATGTATATGGGTTTACACTATCAATTCGCAAAGTTGTTCCGAATTCTTCCAAAATGGAAGGACCCGAAACAACTTTGCTTGTTAACGATACAGACGCATTACTTTGCATTGATTCTGTGCTGAGTTGTGTAGAAAGTTTGATTAGAGTTGTTTTGTTCTGGTATCTCTCATCTTCTGATGAGAGAAATCAAAGCAACACAACTCTAATGAGTTTGTTTTCACTCATTTGTATGTAGGTTTTTAGTTCGATTGGAGCTGCTTCATAATGAGATCTCTCATCAATTGATGAGGGAGATCATAACAAAGCAGCTCTAATGTATATGCTCGTATTAACCGGGTTGTAATGCGTTGTAAAGTCAGCTTGTAGTTCGTTTGGGGCCACTTCACATTGAGATGAGAAGAAATGATTAAAGGACTCTGAAAGGCTTTGGCCGTTGATGTTGTAATCGCATTACTTGGAACTAGCTGGATGCTAAGCTGTGTAGAATGTTCGATTAGAGCTGTTTTGATATGATTTTTCTCATCATAAGATTGGAGGAATCATAGCAAAACAACTCTAATGGGTTTACCATCATCTACTTGTATGTAGATGTTTGGGAAATTGTCTTGTTAATCGATTTTCGAGATGACTTTCAAATGCTATAATCAAATGACAAACAAGTCTAAGATTTCTCGACAATACATCAAATCATGATGTTTGTAAGTGCGATGAGATTAGAGTTTTTGAAGGAATGACAAGAGAAGTAGGGAAGCTCGGCATTCGCCGAGCAAATTAAAAATTAACGTATGGATTAAATTTTAAGAGGAATTCAATTTTAATTACGGGTTGTTCAAATATTGATTAATATAAATTTATTAATAAGAATAAACAATTTTTGTTTTTGAATTTATTCAATTTATAGCTTTACATATAGTTTCAAAATTGTACAACTATGATTATTTCAACAAAAAATATCTTACTTTTTCACTTCACTTTCACCCTCGCTTTTTCCGTAATTCAAATTTCAACATTATGTATTTTAATTCCTTATAGTATTTTTAACATAATTAATCAAATAATAATTGGAAGTTCTGAACTCACTTTTTCCGTAATTCAAAATCAAAAATATCAATAATATATCTATTTATTATATACGAATGCTATTTTCAACTAGAAGTGAGGTATGGTAATCTTACGGATTCCCGTAACTCAATTTTACGGAAAAAGTGCAGTAAACTACTCAATTTACGGAAAAAGTGTCGTAAACTATTGATGTGGCGGTAAAATCACGGTAATTCACGGAAAGCTATATGCGAAAATTTGAAATTATACAAAATCGAGCGAAACACTTTTAAATAGGTTGTTCTCGTATTTAAAATACTATTCCCAGATTTATTGTCGTCAGAATATTTCCAAATTTTTGCCGATTTACAAAAAATGATTTACAAAGCATATTTTTTAATCTAAAAAATTCCTAAAAAAAAGGAACCGGTGTGCGGAAACCTCGGTAAATTACCGCGGTTCCCGTTGGGACTGCCATATAAAAATATCAAAAAGTATTCATTTTAGGAATAAAAGACTTAATTTAAATTTAATATAATTATTTTTATATCTATACAAACAAATTGTGAGAACATTCGGGTGGCCCCATAAGTAATAACATATCAGTATTTTGATATGATACCTCATATATAAGGTATGATTAGAAAGTTGAAATCAGCTTTTTCAATTCTTCATCAGTGAAAATGTTTGATACCTCATACCTAATAAAATAGCCTAATTTCAGTCCCATCCCTCTTGTATTCGTTGAGATAAGGAGAATTGAAATTATGCAATTTCGACGCCGTTACCCTCTCCATTTGCCACAAAAATGTAAGGGATATATAACACTTTTGTATAAATTAATATTTTATTGTTATTTTTTAAAAATAATACTTTAATCATGCTAAAATTGAATTTTTTGATGCAAAAAATAACCTTAAACGGTAATTCCTGGAAATAGAGGGTATTATATAAATTCAAAATAGAAGGATGGCTATCATATTTAGCAATAGCTAATATTAAATGTATTAAAACAAGTATTAAAACTACAACTAAGACATTTATTATTAATGAAAATAAAAAAACAACTTAAATTAATCATAACTAGTGATAATATTCGCTGTGATTCCGTATCTATGATCTTTTGTATCTACTTCTTTGATTTCAAAAGTAAATATGAGTTTCTTTCCATTTGAATCGAAAATATTTGTATAAATTAAGCCTCCTTCGACAGGTTGTGCGGAAGACTTCGCAGAAGACTTTTTAAGTGGTAATAAATTTTCATATTTCTTTAATATATTGTCTACTCCTTGAATATCTTCGTCAAAAATCTTTGCTACAGCATTTGGTGCAAAGAAAGGATGTATTGATTCAGCCTTTGTCGACAATTCAAGAAAATGTTTCTCAAAACTGTCTGCAACTTGTGAGTAATAAACACTCATATTATTACGCCACTTTTTGTCTTCAAAGTCACTTTTACCAAATTTTTTTAATTGTGGAAATTTTAAAAATTATAAGGAATGTGAATATGGGTAAATCAATTATCCGTTTTTAAAAAATTTGTCTTCATTTTTATTTTTTAAATTCTAAAATAATGCAACAAAAAGATAAGATTCAATTTCAAGATCTCATTAACAAGATTCCTATCCTAGAGGAATATCTGCAATTGAAGGATGGAGCAATTTTAGATGATTTCTTTTCTATTTTGTGCACATCTTCAGAAGATGAAGATTTGAAGCAGACAATATACGAATTTATAAAAAATCTGCGAAGTGTTGATATTAATTATATTTCTTTTACGAGTTTATCTTTTATTTTTCAAACAATCCTCAATCTAGTTAAAAAATACCCAGATATCATCATAGAATCAGGAGTCAAAGATGTGTTCAAGATGTTTACCAACCAAAGAATAATTAATCCAAATGATTTTTTATCAAGGTTTTATAACACACTTCTAAACCAAGAAAAATTACCTCTAGTCGATATACATGAATTGTTATTAAATCCTATTACAAAACCAAGTGATTCTGAAGATAAAGAAATTCGTGACAAATTTAACAAACTACTAGATTTTTTGCTAACCACTATTCAAAATGAAATGACTGGTAGAGAGTATGATGCCGAGAAAACATATCCAATTTTGAATGTCAAAATTTCAATCAATGAATCAAAAGAAATTTTATCGAAATTTCCCTATAATTCTGATCTATCATCAGTTGTTTTCAAGTATTTAACCACAAAGAAATTAATAAATCATTCAATTTTACAAGATACTTGGGAAAAGCACTGTAAAGACATTGTTGATTATCCTAAATCAGAAACTGGAGTTGCTATTCCAAGAATTACTAATATTTTGCATGAAACAGGTGTTATACCGAAATTTTTTATTTATCTCAACGAGAAAAAGGTTCCATTTACCCAATATATACTTTATTAGAAGCAGTATTTGCATTGAATGAAGATTGCAATGATATTCATTTAAAACTTAAACCTGCAAAAGATAACGAAAAATACATCAGAACTGAGCCCATTGGAGTGTCTGATCCATTTCTTGCTGCAGTTCACTTCAAAATCCGTGAATACTACTACAAAACCAAAAAATATTTGATAAATGAAAAACTTGATACGTTTGCAAGAGATAAAATCGAAAAAAATGTTAAATCAACGATTTGTTCTTTACATCCTATATCTCGGTTGATTTATCAATATCCATTTTTATTTTCATACGATACAAGATACAGTTTCCTCAATATCAAGTACATAAGTGTTGATCACGCGCTATCTGAGAAGGGTTCCGAATACAAAGCTTCTATTATTGTCCGAAAAGATAAGATTTTTGAAGACGGATTGAAAATTCTGAAGCATTGTGGTCCAGGAACTTTGAATTGGGACTGTAAATTCTATGGCGAAGCCGGTATCGGAAGTGGTCCTTCGAGAGAATTCATTTTTTCACTAACAAATGAATTTCTACAGAGAGATCAGACATTTAGAAAATATGAGATGGGATATATGCCTATCCATGGTGCAAAAAACATGAAAGAATTTGGTATTTTAATTGCAAAGACAATAATTATGCAAGCTACAATAAATGATGCATTTTGTGATGCATTCTTCAAGTTACTTTGTGGAGAAAGATTCGATTGGACTGAAATTGATAAAAGTTATGCAAATATGTTCAATAATCCCGAGAAATTGATTGGATGTGATCTTGCTACCTTTAACCTTGGTGATGGAGATATTACTGAAGAAAATTGTCAATATGTTTTAGAACAATTCAAGGTTGAAAATTATTTCAAATATGTTCTTGAAGATTTTATCCAAGGCTTTGGTACTGTTATGGCTCCAAGTGCATTAAAATTGTTTTCATCTGAAGAATTAAAGCAAATCATTTGTGGAAACAACAAATACAATTATACAATTGAAGATCTAAGAGAGAGCATTGATTGTTCGCAAGGTGTAACGCCTAATATTCAAAAATGGCTATTTGAGATATTAGCGGAATTTGATCAAGAAACTTTCCAAAATTTCCTAAAATTTGTTACCGGATCTCAAAAATTCCCTCAAAACGACTTGAAGAAACTCAATCCTAAGATTAGCTTAGATAAAGGAGACCAAAATCTTGAAGCTTTCCCAACTGCAAAGACTTGCATGAGAAGAATCAAGATCCCTGACTATCCAACTAAAGAAATCTTGCGTGAAAAGCTACTGTATGCTATTTCTAACATCGACAATATGCAGTTTGGTTATGATTAATCTAAATTCTTTCTTATTTGTTTTTATTGTCAATAAAATATGTTATACGTTGAATGTTTTTATATCATTTTTGTATTTTGTGATATGTCCCGCTTGTCTATGCTTGAATACATAAGAAATTAGGTAGATTTTTTCAATATTTTATTTAAATTCAAGGAATTCAAAGTAACTCAAAAAAAAAAAAAAAAAGGTAGTGGGGCCTCCAGGCACTTCGTGCCCTCTAGCCCTGAAGATGTTTAGTATAACTTTGTCCGGACAAGTAAGGGTCTATCGTCGCTACAGGAAAAGTTACAGGCGTTCCACGGAAGTATACTTTGAGAAGTCTTTTTCCCCTTATAGAATGAGATAGGACGGTTATTTTACAAAACTGACAACACTTTGACCGAGTAGTTTTTTGTGCTGAACAAATAGTGTCATATAAACATCTGTCAAAAACCGCTTTTTAACTTCACTTAAAATGCCACGTAAGCTACGTAAGAATATACGTAAGAGGAAGGGAGCATTGAAACATCCAATAGTAAAACTGACACCACAACAACAGTTGCAACAACAAATTATGAATGACCCCACTATGTTGCAACAAATGTCAAGCAACCCTATGCTTTTAAACCGAGTTATTGGTGCACAGAGTGGAGGTTTAAGAGCGGCACTTTTAGCGAAAATGGCAGGCTATGGTGGAGCTGCAGACGGAACAGCTTATAACCCTCAAAGTCAAATGAATTTGAGTTCACTCAAAAATCAAATAACAGATGTCAAAAAGTCAAACATAGACATACAGAAACAAATAAGTGAAAACGAAAAGAAACTAGAATATGACAGACACACAAAGAAACTCAATGAGTTAAACGTAGAGAAAAAGAAGAAAGAAGAGCAACTGAAAGAACTAAGTACAGAGGAATATGCGAAAAAAGTGTCAGAAAAAGCAGCAGAAGTAGCAAAAATGGAACAAGATGTTATAAATTTGAAAAACCATACTACTCAATATAAAGTACTGAAAGATGAAGAAATAAAACAAAAAGCCCTGAAGACATATATGGATAGCGATGAGTATAAAAAAGAAGTTGAAGCAAATGTAAAGGCAGAAAAAACTTTTACAGTTGCAAAACCAAACCGTACAGTATGAAAACTTAGCACAAGAAAGTAAAAATAACGACGCAGCCATGCAAAAGGCAATGAAAAGCGCAGAATATATAAAAGCTAATAATGACTGGTTAGATGCCCAAGCCAACGCCAAAGCAGCCCAACTTATAGGGTCAATAAGGACAAAAATACAAGCGGATGAAGACAGTTCAAATGAAGCTTTAATGAATGCTGACTTTAAGAACGCCTTCGAAGCTCTTCATAGTAAGGTGAAACTAGTGAACGACTTCTCATCTGGAAAGAAACTGAAGTCTGAAGGTTTCGACAACGAGTTAAGAGAAGTAGCACAAAATATGACGAAAATAACAGATGCAGCAACGAGACAGGCAGTTCAAAGTGCCTATGACGCCGTTAGAGCAACTGTGTTGTGGAAAGTCAAGAAAAAGAGTTACAACAGACCAAAACAGACCTAGTAAATGCTTTCTTAAGAACGAAAAGTCAGGTAGGACATTATGCTGCAGATGGAACATATGTGCCAGCTGGTGGAACTTATATACCACCAAACCCTCCAAGAGAAGCACCTGCACCAGGACTACCTAAAACATTTACATCGTCACATGGACACAGACACAGGCATGCACCAAAACCAACACAACAACCAACACAACAACCAACAGTTCAAAACACTGCACCACAACCAACAGTTCAAAATCCAGCACCACAACCAACAGTTCAAAATCCAGCACCACAACCAACAGTTCAAAACACTGCACCACAACCAACAGTTCAAAACACTGCACAGCAACAACCACAAACAGAGCAAGGACATAAAAGAAGTAGAGAACAAGGAAACCAAGAATTCTTAAAAATGCTTAAGGAAAATTATGGTTACCCAGATACTCTTGACTTTAGTGACAGATATAAAGAAGCTATTAGAAAGTTCAAGGAAGGAAATACTGACCCGAACCTATTTAGCTTTATGGTTCAGCACCAAATGGGATATAATTTCAAACCTGGAAAATACAAGCTCGCTAAGGGATATGATTTAATAGCATATCATCCAAATGACATGGATGAATTTACTCCGAGATATTTGGTGTCAGAGATAAATGATAATTCAACTATCTTCATGAAACGCGTAAAAAATAGAGACGGAACGAAAGAAGAAAGGGTTATGAATGCGGATGGCTTAAATAGGGAACTTGTTAAAAACGGTCTCGGAATATATGAAATGCCAGCAGATGAGGTACAAGAAACTCCACAGGAAGAAGTTCAGATACAACCAGACATGGAAGAAATAGTTCAGCAACAACAGCTAGAAGAGCCTGAAGGAAACGAACAAGTCCCTCCTTTGGAAACTAACTTCACAGAACTAGATGAAGATTTGGAACAGCCGAAAAATCTTGACCCTCAACAAGAGTATGCGGAGAATATGGAATCTTTCCAAGAGTCTAAGAAAAATTCGGCTGACATAGTAGAAGAATATCGAAAAATGTTCGCCGACATACAAAAGACTCCAACATCAGATGAAAATATTCAGCATAGAATGGAAGTACTGAAAGAAAATGTACGCAAATACAACAATCCTTTTTACTTACGAGCATATAACGTTCAATCTTCGGCTGAACTCGGTGAAAATAAAAGGTTAAATTTCAACAAAACATATAGAAATGAAACATTGTTTAAAGTTCATTCAGAACCTAACCAATATGGAAACAAACCTACTTTTGTTTCTGCAGACTATGGAACTACAATGAGATGGGGTCATAAAGCTAATCCGGATAGGTGGTTCATAAACTTACAAACCTCAATTCCAAGAAGTTGTAGACGCAATGGAAGTGAATGGTGAACCAGATATAGCTGGTATTTTCAGCGCGGCTTTAATGCCATTGAAAGATATGAAACATGCAGATATTTTGGACCAGTATGAAATGAACATGGCTGATGGAAATATAACACCTGACGTTCTAAAACATTTATCTCAAAGAACTACACAGAACCATAGAGATGGTATATTTGGTGAAGAGTTTAGAAAGAAAGTTAGGGAGAGAGAAGGAAGAGAACCTATTGTACATGACCTTGCAAACGAAAGTTTGCAAAATGTCATAAAAACTTACTTTGCAGACAATGAACCGAGAAGGAATGAATATTTAAGAAAACTCAAATGGACAGTACCAAATGAAATGTTAGTATTGAAAAAACATGTTCCTTGACAAAATAAAACCAACTACAGAAATAAATGACGCAAGACTGAAACATTGGGTAAAAGCTTTCCCATTCACAAAAGATATTATTGGTAACATGGAAAGAAACCAGAATGGCTACAAAAACATATATTTGGAAACGAGCTTATTCCATATGGACAAGCTCTGTTTGAAGAGCTTGAACCGGAAACTCAGGAAAGAGTCATGCAAACAATATGCGAAGACTCAAATACAAACTATGACAAAATCTTTCTAGGATATAGGTTACCTGAGATGGGCGACCAGAGCCCAAAGGCAAAAAGGACATGGGAAATTTACAACATACTAGGTGAACATGAGGCAAAGATGCAACAACTTGAAGCAGAGGGCAAGTTACCAAAAGCGACACCAAAGAAGAAGAGAAGAGTAGAACAAAGTGAAAGTAGTGAAGAAGTAACCTCATCTAGTGAAAGTAGTGGCAATGAAGGAAAAAGAAGAGTTAAAAACTCAGTCAGGAAGAAAGTAAAGCTTGGTCCGAGTGGGTTCTATTATGACACATAAATCCAACTATTCTATATTTTTACCCATATGAAATGTACGCCGCTCAGAATATAACGCCAACAGTTTTGGATGCCATGAACGGAAATGTTTCCGAATGGTATAACGAATGCGACAATGCCATTAGAAGGTCAGAAATAGTTCCTGGAACTTACGAATATACAACTGCTGTTTCTTATGGAAACGTAGGTGAGTTTGGAGAAGGTTCTTCAACAACAGTAGATATTGCTTGCGACAGGTTTCATATTATTTCTATTGACAACTCATTCTTATACGTGGAACAAGACATTGAAATAAAACCTTCTGCCAAGTTGTCTGACAAGAAAGGTTGCAATGGAATTTTCTATGTCGGATACCAATATGCTCCAGAAGTTTTCATGGGATATAAGATATATTCTAACTCTGACTTAGTTCAAACAGTAACATGGGCAAACTATGAATGGTTCGCTTTGAGAAACTCAGTACAACCACAAGCTAGAGAACAAACAGACCAGTATGCAAATATTGAGAAAATAAGAAACTTGACCCTAACGTTCCAGGAGTTTATGTTAACCTTTCTGGACAAACTGCAGCAGCAGTAACCAAAGTAAAACTGAAACTTAGAGTTCCTTTGTCATCTTTCCTCATCTTCAGGTTTTTAAGATACTTGCCAAACTGGGCAGGAAAAATTTCTATCGAACTTACTCCAAGCAAAAATAACTTAGTCATTGCACCAACACAAACCCATTCACTATTACAGACGTAAAGGGAACAAATCAAACGTCATTCGCCGAATTTTGCAAAGACAAAGTTGACTTAGACTTTGGTTTCTCAAACTTCAACAATGAAGTAAACTATTATTTCAATGCTGCTGAACTGCTTGGGACCCAGTTAAGTTCACATGCGAAAAATTTGAATGCAAGAGAATAGAAAGCAGACTTGCAGTCTATATGTTGGACCCAGATATTTCAAATGCTTTAGCTGCCAAATATATTGCAGTTCCACTTATGTTCCTATACACCAAATATCTGTCAAAGACTTTGCAGGTGAAGTTGGAAACCAAAGTGCTGACCCAGGTGCAAGAACAGATATTGCTTTAACAACTGCAATGAAACATGCAGATACTATGTTTGTACTGTTCAGACGAACTATAAATGACTATTCTTGTTTCTCAACCCCGGTATTAAATATCATATAAACATAGATGGCAAATATTATCCAAGAGAAGAATATTCTACAGTTGAGGATATGAGGTCATACAACTTGACATTAGATGCTATGAACTTTAAACAACAATTTCACAACAACCATTAACCCTGAAATGCAAAGTTCTATTATGCCATATGTGAAAGTATGGACTCATACAGGAGGTCAAAAAACTCAATATACAAATGGAGACCGTTCAAACTTTTGGCTTGGCATTCCATTTGCTGACTCAGAAGACTTTATGGGTGGTATTTTCAACTGTTTGGTACTGTACAAATACAATATACTGGTGACAGAGACGGTCCAGATGAACTGAGAGCAAAGAAGTTTACAAAACCAATAGCACTTTTCACGGAAGATGCTCTTTTGAAGATTCGTTCGATGAAACCTGCTGGGCTCCTCAGATTGGCATAACGACAGCTTCCATCGAGCAGATTTTGGCAGCAGGTCAGTAAGTTGTTCTTGAACTGACTTCTCTCCGTCAAATATTGACAGTACGCCAGTTTTGACATAATATTGTAAGATAAACTTACCTTTAGAAATATCTGTAAGTTTTGTTGTTATATTTTTGTCTGCTTCAAGAACTTTCACCATCTCGGTTATACCAACTTTCTTTGCTTTATTGAAAATATTTTGGTTCAGCAAAGACTGCTATTCTATAACATTTTCCATTGTTTGTGTAAAGAAACTATTCTGTCAATGTATTTGTATTGTTTGTGAGTATAAACTTTGTTCTGCTTCAATTCAATAAGATATCCGAATACGTCCATCTTTTTATTCTAAGTAAAATGTCATTTCCGAAAAATAGAAGCGTAAGTGTTTCAAAAGGTTTAATGGCGGTGGCAGATGTGAAGTTAAATTCACCAACTCAAACAAACAGTCAAAGTGTTGTTGTCAATGTCAAAGACAGAGATGTTGAAGTGGGGAAACCATACGAAGACAAAGATGGTATAACAATTGTTCCTGTAAAAGAACAACCAACATATCCTGAAGTTAGCAGAGACTTAAGTTCTGTTGCAGATATTCGAAACGACTACCAACAACTGAAAGACAAACTTCAAACTCAGGAGAAGATTTGTCAAGCTTTAAGTATAATGTTAAACTTGGTCGAACACAACCCTGTAAAAGTGAACTCATATGTCATTGCACCTCATGAAGTCTTGAAAGAACTATTGAAACTTTTGACAGAGGCAGACGATATAAACATCAAAGAAATAGAACCCGACATTAGTTGCTGTGGTGTTTCATATAATGTCATTGACAAGATATACGTTATGAAAGGAGGTGAAACGTTGAACTTAAAGTATAGTTTCCCAGACGTCATAAAAATATTTGACGACCACAACATTTCATTAAAATTTATTTGCTAAGTAAAATGTCAAAACTTCTTGAAAGATGTTTGAAGAAAAATAATATAGACTTTATTTCATGTAAAGGACTTTACACACTTTTGAACGATATGAAAGACCCTGTTTTGTTTGTTCGTGTAGACAAAGGAAAGTTCTATGTCTTTACAAAATATTTGAACTTCTTAGACAGAGAACTTCAAGAAACGCCATGTGAAAGTTTAGATGAAGTTCTTCTCCACTTTCAGAAAAACTTTTAAATATAATAAATGGCAGAAGATATAATGGTTTATACTATTACGACTAAAAACCCTGAGTCAATAATTCTATAACAACAAACTTACAAAGTCCTCAAGGACGGTATTGTAAACTAACCTTAAACACAATGACGACTAAAGCCTGTTTTGCTCTTTTGACACCAGAAGACTTTATTGTTGTGAATGGTAAAAACTCCTTTGAAGATACTTACTCAGATATACCACCAACAGGTTTTGTTGACTTATTTAATACTTTAAGGACGGGTGTAACATGTGCTGCAACTAGAGCAGGTTTCATTATGTTTGGATGTCCGACTGAGTTTACTATAAACGATATGAGCTATAATACAAAACTTATTTCTGGTTTTTACTACCAACAGTTTCCTATAACAGGAAAAGGTGTCATACAAGGAATGTCTATTCCATTGACATTAAGCACACCAATCTTATATATTGTTTCAAACTTAGGTTCAAAGTGTTATTCGAATGTCGACAGAAACTATTATGACAAAAAGATACTTATGCGTATAAACAATACTTTCTCTGCTGGTTTGCCTATTGTTCATTCGAATGCAGAATTTTCAACCTTAGTGAACTCAAACACTTTGGCAAGTATAACGTTGACATTAGTTGACGCAAACTTTGTTCCTGTAAAAACTTTTATGTCCTATGTATTTGTCAATGACGGCAGAAAGTTTCGAATTGGAAGATGCAAACTGGTGAAAGTATTGTATATACAAGAAACAACTTCAACAACAAATAGCTCAAGAACAACAAATGCAACAAATGCAACAACAAAGTCAAGAATAAAAAATATTTTTTTTATTTTTATAAAAATGTACAGAATAGATGTTTCAGATTTTTATGACTTCCAAGCATTCAGAAATATGTGTCCATTTCGAGACTATAACAAAGCAGTCGAAATTTGAAACGTTTAGTCATTTATGTCGACTCTGCCCCAGAATGTTATGTCATGAAAGAATGGGATGTTGTCTTTAACAAACCAAGAGCAACAATAGTTTCAGAACAAGAATGTAGACAGAAACTTAAGAAAATAAAAGTCGTACAAGTTGGCATGAAGATGTTAGATGCTTGGGATATCTTATTGTCAAAGTTAGAAGATTTTTCAGTTCGAGGTATAAAGTTCTATACACCTTCTCCAAACTTCTATTCTATCTTCACTGGATATAAATACGAACAAGTAGAATGGAAAGAAAATATTATAGAAGCTTGGTAGACCATGTCAAAGAAATTATATGCAAGGAAACGAAAGAGTCTATGAGTATATCTTATGTTGGTTTGCAAACATCTTACAACATCCAAGTGCTAAAAATGAAACTGCTCTCATTATAATGGAAAACAAGAACTGGTAAGAACACATTCTTTACAGATATTTTGTGCAAACTGTTAGAAGGCTATTCGAACCCGAATATGACAAACTTAGAAAACATCTGTGGCAAGTTTAACTCCTCAATAGAGAATATGAACTTATAGTTTGCAATGAACTTCAAAGTATAGATACAACAAAAGTTTTGAACTCAGATGCTTTGAAGAGTCTTATACAGACAAAGTTGGAGTTGTGAAAGAAAGTATAAAGACCAAAGAGTTTGTGAAAATGTTGCAAACTTCATTATGGTTTCAAAACAATTCTGTTCCGATGAAGTTAGAAAGTTCTGACAGAAGATATGTAGTTGTCAGAACGTCAGATTCTCATATGCAAGATACAGAATATTTTGACGACTTAGCAGAAACTTTGACATCTGACTTTTACAACCACTTGTTCTCATATTTTATGACATTAGATATTTCAAAGTTCAATCCAAGACAAATTCCACATACCGAAGAGAGACAAACATGTTAGAAGCAAACAAGAGTGTATATGAACTGTTCATAGATGAAACTGACTTTGTGTCATTAGATGAAGGTCATTGTACGATTCGTAAAACAATATTGTCAAGAATATGGTTATATGGCAGCTTCTAAACGTACATTCTTGGCAAATGTCAAAAGTCTTTTAGATGTTCAGAATGGTGTATATACAAAGAAAATTTTTCTGAGTAAATTTTAAAAAAATATTTTTTATCCGATAGAAAAGATGACGAAATTCATCTCAGTAAACAAGTAATGTCAGGACTTAAAGAAGAACTGAACCCATTCACATATTTGAATGTTACTTCTACCATTTTGAAAAGTCTTCATTCAGCAAAGTTTGGAACATCGAACCAGTTAAGTTTGCTATTTGTGACTAAAAATGGTGCGAATTTGAAGACTTAGACATAGAAGGTTTGTTAGCAGTCAAAGAAAGTTTTGACAGAAGGTTTTCAAACCTTAAAGAAGGCAAAGCATACAAACTTGTTATACCTTATGAACCAAAGAAAGCAGACACTATGAATATTATGAGTCTAAGATAGTTGAAGTTCAAGGTAAATTGGGTAAAAGATTTTAGAGTCTAAGCCAGTGTTTGCCCTAAAGAGGAAGAGAACATTGACATTGACCCAGAAATGTTCTAAAAATAAAATTTTATTTTACATGTCAAATTTCTTTTTCTCTGGAACTGGTTCAGGTTCTTTCTTCTTTCTTCTCTACTTTCTTTTCTTTTCTTTTCTTTCTTCTTCTTTTCTGTTGGGAGACGTCAAATTGGCGCAACCATATTTATGTAAAAGTTCTTTGTCCTTTAATAGCTCATCTATTCTGTTTTCTATTTTCATCTTCAAGAACCGCATGTGTCTTCTTTTGCATTCTAAGAACTTTTGTTGGACTTCATCTTTCCAATCGGCGTCATCTCTGTCAACAAGTCTGTCATTGACAAATTTTAAGACTGCTCTGCTTAATGTTTTATGGTTCTTGTCATATTCCCAGAAACAGAACTATAGAACAAATTCACCTTTCTTGTTTACACTATGTAAGATTTTATGGTCGACAGATGTTTTGCTGTCGAAAAGCTTGTCTCGAATATAGATAGCGAAATCGCTAGACATTTTCTAAAAGATAAAAATTTTAATTTTTAAAATGTTAGAAAAAAAGTTTGCTGACATTGACAAGAAATTTGAGAATGTTTTAAACAAGAACAAGAGGAGTTAGAAAATGCTCAGATAAAGCCTATACATGACAAGTTCTTATTTGCTCAGAATGGTATAACAGGTCTAATTGCACCACCTGGGTCGGGTAGACTTTCACTTATCTTAAAATGGCTGCACAACAACAAGAACTAGATGAGAAGAACCATTCTATGAGTTAGTTGTTATTTGTAGTACTTCTGGTCAATTTGACCAAACCGTCAATTCGTTCAAAGATATTATAAAGAAGTCTAAGTTAGTATGTAATAAGGATACTGAGTTTTAGATTGGATAAAGAAGTACCAAAGAAGGGTTTTTGAAGTACAATGCTATAATGAGTATATAAATTCTAAGTTTAAAGACCCAAATGAGGAATGCAGAGAATTTAGAGAAGAAAACACTTCCAGAAACAAACAGAAAGAGATAGAATACATTTCGAAGAAATTGCAATCTTACGATTGGAAGACTTACCCTCATAGATGTCTTCTTATCTTAGATACTTTGCTTCTCATCCTTTGTTAAAGAACAGAGAACAAGATATGTGTCGAATTCTTAAGAAGCTCAGACACTTTAACATCTCAGTCGTAATATGTGTACAGACAGCAAAGAGTTTAAGTAAGGATGTTAAAAGAATACTTACTGACATTGTACTTTTCCCCGGATTGTCCGAAGACGATTTCATGGAACTTATGAAAGAGTCCATGGCAGGTAAGTTTGACAGACATGAACTTATGGGAGAAGTACAAAGTCATACAAGACCCTCATACTTCTTTCAGAATTCATATCTACGCAAACAAAGTTCAAATTGTAAAAAGTCAAGCTTGAAAAATCTAAGTGCTTAGTCTAGTAAGTCTTTTGTGGTGCTGGGGTCTGTCGGTTCTTCTGGCTTTGGAAGGCATTCAGGAAGAGGAACGTCAGTCATCCGTTTGTGTCCTGTCGGAAGGAAAAACTTTTCCTGTCGGAAGGAAGAGTTTTCCTGTCGAAGGAAATTTTT
The DNA here is from genome assembly GCF_026262505.1 of Trichomonas vaginalis G3. Classification (NCBI taxonomy): domain Eukaryota; phylum Parabasalia; order Trichomonadida; family Trichomonadidae; genus Trichomonas; species Trichomonas vaginalis. Next base: position 37,123,330 of record NC_067206.1, on the reverse strand, counting down.
TCCTGTCGGAAGGAAAATTTTTTTCCTGTTGGAAGGAAAAATTTTTCCTGTTGGAAGGAAAAACTTTTTCTGAAGTTCGACCAAAAAGTTCTCAATTTTTCGAAATTTGAATGGTTTACGGACGGACAACTGAAAAAATTTTTTCTGTCGGAAGGAAAAATTTTTTCTGTCGGAAGGAAAAACTTTTCCTGTTGGAAGGAAAAACTTTTCCTGTTGGAAGGAAAAATTTTTTCTGTCGGAAGGAAGGACTCGGAATGCCAGAAGGATTTGACGAGGCAATTTACCTAATTGAGCTACCTGAGCCATCTGAAGTCAAGCTTGAAAAATAAAGAGTTCATTTACTCTGCTTGTTTGAAGTTGTCAAAATACTCTGTTATTTTTTCCTTTAACAATGACAAATCTTCTTTGAATGTAAGTATTGTACAACCTTTAATATCATAGTGTGTTTGAGGTAACGTATCTTGAACTATTTGTTTCACATCTTCTTCGGTGTCATTGAAATCGGTAAGTTTTCGCGATAGAACCAATTTCTGTCAGATTTGTAAATCTTAGCAAGGTCGTAAAAGCTTTTGTTGTTTCTTCTGACTAAATGCAACATAACCATATCTCTGTCTTCTTCTTTCTCCAACTCTTCAGTATAAATCATATACTTATAGTTCTTTTCTTTCCTTTTGGTACCGAACGTGGTATTCTTTTCTGAATGCTTTTGTCTTTTGCTTCAAGCTTGTTCTCTAGCTCTTCACGTTCTTGTCTATGAATTTCGTCAAGAAGTCTGTAAATATTCCAAGCATAACGAGGCGAAGCCCACATTGCTACAGCATTTACAAGAAGTCTATGTACATAATATCCTCTCAAACCGTTTGGCAATTTTTCACGATTTTCATAGAGTTTTGGCGACTGGGGTTTTTTACCTACTCGCTGTTCTTCACTGTTTTCATGAGTTTTAGGCGACTGGGGTTTTTTACCTACTCGCTGTTCTTCACTGTTTTCAGAAAAAAGTATGTCTCGCTGTGCTTCGCTTAATAGTTCAATAGTGCTTTGGTTCCTAAACCAGTCTTTAGGAAGCTTAGTGTCGGGTGCAAAACATGCTGTCAAAATACTTTGCATTTGGTACATATCGTCTTTGACTGAACGAATGAGACGTAACTGTTTGTTATACTGTATGTACTCATATTCTTCATTTATGGCTTCATGAACGATAGCAGTTGTTGTGTTCTCTGATGTTGACATATCTGTCTTTATATTCCGGATAAAAAAAATATTTTATAAAAAACTAACTTTATTTTTTCTATCTTAAGGAAATTCACTGTTTTCATGTGTTTTATGCAAGACCGAAAAAAGTCGGTCTAGAGAAATTTCACTGTTTTCATAGAGTTTTGGCGACTAAGGTTTCTTACCTACTCGCTGTTCTTCACTGTTTTCATACGGAATCTCTACCCTCGGTTTTCCGAGGGTAGCAATCTTATGCCCTAAAAATTATTTTACTCAGAATTTTGTGCTGAATTCAGCAAAAATATATTTTAGGGTAGATGGTTAGATCTAACCTCATTTCTAACCTGTTTTCTACCCTCGTGAATTTTCATGATTTCTTCGTAAATGTTTTGTCAAACATGAACGTATATGTTTTGTCAAGACTTCTTCATCGTACATTCTTTGTCATGATTTCATCGAAACTAAACGTATATGTTTTGTCAAGACTTCTTCGTAAATGTTTTGTCAAGACTTCTTCATCGTAATGAGCGTAAATCAGACAAAAATATATTTTAGGGTAGAAGGTTAGATCTAACCTCCTTTCTACCCTCTTTTCTACCCCAGTTATTTTATAAGCGTTTTACATGGTAAACGTTATTTTTTAAATTTTGTGAAAACTCAACGGTTTGACACAAGCCCTAAAAATTATTTTACTCAGAATTTTGTTGCTGAATTCAGCAAAAATATATTTTAGGGTAGAAGGTTAGATCTAACCTCCTTTCTACCCTCTTTTCTACCCCAGTTATTTTATAAGCGTTTTACATGGTAAACGTTATGAATTCGTGAGACTCTAAACAGTTTTGTAGCTTCTATTTCTTCTTTTAGTACATCGAATGTTTTAACTATGCCGAAGGTTTCTTTATATTTCTTCTTGACGTCAGATAGAAGGAAATCTTCTGCTGTTGGATAGTTTTTGTTCAGAAATTCTAACATGTCCATTTTATCTTCTGCTGGTTTTTCTGCTTCTTTCTTTAAGTCTGCATAGTCGTTTCTCATACGTTCTATCTCTTTGACGGAGTAGTTATATTTCCTCATTGCTGCTTTACATTTAGAACATTGCGGATTCATCTTTGCGTTATATTCTGAAACCTTACCTGCTAAAACAACTAAGGCGTCAATTGCTCTCTTCATCTCAAACATAGCGGGTCTTATTTGTTTGTTCCATACTTTACTTCTTCTATCTTCATCTCTTATCTGCCATACACATTCAGCAACTAACGAAACAAAGTTGTCGTAGGTCTTAAATTCTTCAGATTTATATATGTCAGAGATGTTCTTATATACCATGTCGCAATCTTTGTCCATAACCTTATGATTGCAATGAAATCCTAGAAACTCATAGTTTACCTTTCGTATGAACTTCTTTATTTCTACTGAGTCAGTTGCTTTGACTTCTATTTCATCGAATTCAGGAATAGTGAGCTTTTGTTGCTGAATTTCAGGTAGTTTAGGCAAATGGTCAATAATGTCCTCCATTTCATAAAGATACTGTTCATTTGTTTCATCTTTCGCACTACAGTCTAAATTACTTGTTAAAAGTTCTTGCTTTATCTTCTGGATTTCTGTTTCAAAAGTATATGAAGAAGGAATGAAGCTTTTCATTTCTACTAACATAGATGTTGGATTCATGACTAAAGAGTTTGGTGCTGTTGTTGTTTGAACTGTTGTTGTGCCGATTGTTGACATTTTTATTTTTTATACAAAATAAAAAAAATAAAAAAAATAAAACTAACTTTATTTTTTATTTCGGGAAAATTCATGAAAATTCAAGAGGGTAGAAAAGAGGTTAGAAAAGAGGTTAGATCTAACCTTCTACCCTAAAATATATTTTTGGGTCCTTTACACTCATTACGAAGAAGAAGTCTTGACAAAACATTTACGCTCATTACGATGAAGAAGTCTTGACAAAACATGTACGATGAAGTCTTGACAAAACATATACGAAGAAGTCATGACACTTTTTCATTAGATAACTGTTATTTTTTGACGAAGTGAAGAGTAACACTTCGTCAAAAAAATCCCTGAAATCATATCTTACATACAAAATAAAAAAATAAAATGACACTTTTTCATTAGATAACTGTTATTTTTTGACGAAGTGAAGAGTAACACTTCGTCAAAAAAATCCCTGAAATCATATCTTACATACAAAATAAAAAAATAAAATGACACTAACTTTATTTTTGGTCTTTTGTGAAAGTCAGAAAATAAACGCTTTACATGTATTTTTCAGCAACTTCGTCAAATAATTTTATAGCTTTATCTATCTCATCTACTTCAAACGTTTCTTTACCTTTCGTGGGAGCACCATACATTTTCTCAAACTTTTCAAGTAGTTCTGTTTCTGCAGCTCTCATATCATGAACAAACACAACCTTGACTCTATTGACTGTACTGTCATATCTTTGAGTTATATTATATGTTCTTCCTATCTTATATCTCTTTGTATTGAAGTCCTTCGGTTTCTGAACGATGTAAAGTAAGCCTTCACTGCAACGTTCCGTATCGAATGAACCATATGTTATGAAGTTATATCCAACAACTGGGTCTAACCATAACAAAACTATTGGTATAAGACTTTTGTCTATAAGATATGCTGCAGTTCCATAGAATCTTACCGATATCATAAGCTCAGGATTTCTTGTCAAAATTTTCTGAGTAGAAGCAATTTTAACCCAGTCCTTCGGTCTCTTTCCAGATGGAGATAAAATGTCTGACAAAGAATATTTGTTGTATTTCTTTGAGTATCTTACGTTTAAATCACCTATTCTAACCAATTTGGTGTCATTGTCTATCTTTCTAACTGTTTCAAACTCAATGTTTGTCATATATGTTCTTACATACAAAATAAAAAAATAAATAAAAATAAAACTAACTTTATTTTTTCTATCTTAAGGAAACTCATGACAAATTCAAGAGGGTAGAAAAGAGGGTAGAAGACAGGTTAGATCTAACCATCTACCCTAAAATATATTTTTGGGTCCTTTACACTCATTACGAAGAAGTCTTGACAAAACATTTACGAAGAAGTCATGACAAAACATTTACGAAGAAGTCTTGACAAATTCAAGAGGTTAGAAAAGAGGGTAGAAGACAGGTTAGATCTAACCATCTACCCTAAAATATATTTTTGGTCCGGGAACAACTTTCTCTCAATTGGAGCTGTAGCATACTCTTTGCGTAAACGGTTCAGACCTTCTTCGAACTCTTGGTCTCTCTTCGATTTGGATTGAGATTGGAATTGCTGGGGTGGAGCTTGCTGGAACATCCAAGGGTTGGGGCAGTAAGGCATAGGCTGAGGAGGGTAGTTCGGGAAGCCTTGTGGTGGGTAGTAACCTTGAGGTGGAAATTGGTAGTAAATCGGAGGTACTTGCTGGAACTGAGGTGCAGGGGCTGGTGCTTTAGGTTCCTCTGGTTTGGGAATGGACTCGGTTGGTGGTACGTCGGACATTGTTCTGAAGCAGTACAAATATTGTTCTGAAGCAGTACAAATATTGTTCTGAAACAGTACAAATATTGTTCTGAAACAGTACAAATATTGTTCTGAAACAGTACAAATATTGTTCTGAAACAGTACAAATATTGTTCTGAAACAGAAAATTTTTCTCACAAATTGAGAGCTTTTACGGGAAATTTGTTCTGAAAAAGTACAAGTCTTGTTCTGAAAAAGTACAAGTATTGTTCTGAAACAGTACAAGTATTGTTCTGAAAAAGTACAAGTATTGTTCTGAAACAGTACAAGTATTGTTCTGAAAAAGTACAAATATTGTTCTGAAGCAGTACAAATATTGTTCTGAAGCAGTACAAATATTGTTCTGAAGCAGTACAAATATTGTTCTGAAGCAGTACGTGTTAGATCTAACATGCTAACATAAACATTATTTTTCAAACTTTTTCAGCACTTTTCCGTAGTTATATATGAAAGACAATTCGAGATAAAAGTCATAGTACAATGGAATAATATGTTGCACACCATTTGTTGTGAACCAAACTTGAAAGTCAGAGAAACTGTTACTAGGTGGTTCGTAGAATTTAGAACAAAGTCATAAAAGTCCTTACCAATACATAGAAAACTATTGTTGCTTGAACTGAAACTTGCATGACACATAACATTTTGAGGGTCAAACACGTTTCTATAAACTGTCAAATCTGCTGGTGGAAGTATAAATTTAAATGGACCATCTGGTGGTAATGGTTCGTTCTGGTTTAGTAACCGAAGAAATTGTGCCCAAGAACGTTTGTCTACTTTCCAATATAAAAACTCTGTATCTCTTGGAGGGTTAATTTCAATCTTTTGAAATGAAACGGTGGAGTTCATCTTGTCATATTCTAGTTTCAGATAGTATGTTCCATTTAGTAAAGAGTCGTATTTTTCTTGAAATTCCCAATAATATTTGTTCATTTGAGTTTGAAAGTCATTTAGAGTTTTCTCAAGACTTTCGTCTGAACGAACTGTAAAGATTCTCATTTCGTCAAATTTGTCTATTAGACCATCAGAACCTTTATACTGCCCATGAAAATATACTGCGAACATAAATGCGTTAGTTCTATTTGAAAACAAAACTCTTCTAAATCCTATTGCCTTTGCATCTGAAGGACTTTGAAGCCAACGAATTGGAGAGTCAAACCTGTATGTTCGGGATGAAATTTCTTCATCTGATATAGTCCTACCAGCATTTGTAAAGATATAGTCTAATGGTTTTGTATCTGCTACTTTTGTTCTTTGTTTTTCAACCTGAAGCATTTAATATATGTAAAAATATATTGTTTTAAAATGGTATGCCATTTCATATTTCTCATCTAACAAACAAGTTTCCCAACGGTCTTCTCCAACAAACTCAGCGTACATTTCAAATAAAATTTAAAAAAATATTTTTTTCTTTACTTAACATAACCGCCTGCTGCCATAAGTCTTTGACGCCAACCCATACCAGCTAATGAAGGTTGACTTGGTTTAGTTTCCAAACTAAACTTTGGTTTTGGTTTATCTTCAGTTTTTGGTTTTTCTTCTTCTATCGGTTTTTCGTCACTTTTCGGTTTCTCTGACTTTACTTCACTTGCAGGAACAGTTGTGTCGTCAACATCTTCATAAATATCATATGCCATTTGTTTTTGTTTTCCTTTCAACTTTTTGTGTTTGTTGTAAAGTTTAGAATATTTCGACTCTAAGTCAATGAGATGTTCTATAATGAACTGTTGGTCAGTGAAGTAAACTTTTCCATCTGTTGTCTCGAAAGCTCCTTCAGACTTCAATATTTTATTTGTGAGAGTCTGTTTCTTTTTTGAGATACTTGCCGTTCCATTTTTATGAAAAGTGACTTTGTAGTTAGGGTTTGTATTTCCAGACCTGGCACTTTCTATTATTGAATTTTTCTCTTCATCTGTAAGTTCTTTGACAGGTTTTGACAATGGTTCTGAACTTTTTGTTTGTGGTGTCAAATCTACCGTTTCAACTTCTTCGGTCATTTCATCTCAGTAAAAAATTTTAGTTTGGTTTGTTTTCAACTGGTTGTTTAGGTTTTTTTAAGTCGGTCTAAAACTTCCTGAGGTATAGGAAGAACTTGACAAACACGTGGTGTAACTGCTGGAAGCCGACAAATCCATCTTGAACCCATTTGTCTCAATGCTGTATTGTTCATTTCATCTCAGTAAAAAACTTTACATTCCCCACGTTTGAGGCGGTTGAGGTTGGTTATTGTTTACCCACTGTTGTGCATGGTTATATCCTCTGTTAAAGAATCTTTCACCTTGGTCCATATAGTGTCCTGCTTGGTTATAGTAGTCATTTGCTTTGTTATAATAGTTTCCTGCTTGTCTTCCTACATTGTCCATCCATCCTTGAACTTTTCCTCTTGTTTCAGGATTTGGAATAAGATTTGTTGCATCTCGTGCTACATCCCAACCTTTCTGTACAGTTTGTATAATAGGTTGTGCTTTCTCTTTAAGTATACCTAATGTACTCAAAATCTTCCTTCCAACTCCAAATACACCTCTGGCTATTGTTCCCACTGCGGGCAAAAATCTGGATGCAACTCCTGCTAATGCGCCAAATAAACCCATTTCTTATGGGTTAAAAAATGACGAATCCAAACAAGGACCCCTATGTTTCTAAAGCGACAAAGAAAGCACTCATGATAAAAATCTTTAGTTCAACACCAAATGCTTGGTTTATGGATATCTTGGAAAACATTCCGAGGTATAGAGAAGATGGACCACCATACTGGCTAATATTTGTCGGTCAAAACACAAATACTGTGAAGCCATACCATTATGGTCCAAAAATATTTTAGATGTGAAAACTGCTTTGACAATATTCGTTGACAAATACCATCCAACAAAACTGACATCTGACTGTGAAAGTTCTTTCAAATCAGATGATGTAAAAACTATCTGCGTTCAAAAAATGTAAACCAATATTTCATTGTCGACCAAAACCATTCTGCTCTTGGTGTCATTGACGGATGTATAAAAATGTTAAGAGACTTAAACCAACCACAAGGTGGTGAAGCAAATGAAATGTCATATGACGACAAATATAGACACTTCTCCATGGCAAAGATGAGACAAGTTTTAAATATTTACAATAACCGTAAACAAAAAGGTTTGGGAAACCACTCCCCGAAGAAATGAAAAACAACCCTGACTTAGAGAAAGACTATATATTTAATAATTTAGTCAAAAGAGACAAACAAGAAAGAATGCCGGGCTTCAAACTTCAGAAAGGTGACAAAGTAAAAATAAAATACCTAAACGCGACCCATATGAAAATACTATTGACTATGAAACAATGGGAACTCGACAGGTACTCACATTCGTGTTCGTAAAAATAGAAGAAAGTATACAAGAGAATATTATGAAGTTTTAGGCAAACATGGCAAAATGTACAGACTGCAAGCAGAAGATAAAACTACTATTGTCAGACCTCGTTTCAAACTTGTCAAAGTTCAAGGTGGTATACTTTCAAAGACAGTTCCTAAAAATATAAGACAACTCCTGACGAATATGCTAAAGAAGTTGAAAATGACGACTAAGCATTTCTATACCATGCGTAAACTGTCATGTAAGGTGGCATGTAGTCTTTACTTTGTCCCGTTGTTTGCGTATATCCTGAAACGCGATGTGTATGGTTTCCATCTCCCTGAGTGTTACCCCAGAAACAATTTATAGCAAACTGAACGTCGTCTTTAACATCATATCCTTTACCTTTTTTTCATTGCTGACCAATCCCAAAATTTATGCTTATGCCAACCTGCTTGAGATGTACTTAAATCTATGTAGTGACTATGTGCAGGTAAATTTTCACCTGAAATCGTTTTACTTCCACCTGTTTCCTTTGAAGAGTTTGCACAATACAAAAACCTGTCGACTATTTGAGTCCAAGTTCCAAAACCCAGAACTGTTTCTGGTCTGGTAGAGTTCATTGACGTATAAATAGAGCCTATAGGATATAATGTTTGAAGTATTTCTGTCTTTAATGTTTGAAGCTCTGTTTTGTCTGCTTTCTTGTCATATAAATCTTGAGCAGTGAATTTAGTATTATATTCATCCTTCATGACATAAACATCTTTACATCTAATGTTTCTCATCGTCGTTTATGTCGTCATCCGATGTTAAACCGTGTGGAAAGTTAGGAGGTTTACAATATAATACATCCCCACCAGTTACGTCAACCGTTCCTTCAATACTTTCTATAGCAACAGTTGTAAAACTTGTATGTGTATGGTTCTTATCTGCTTTCTTCTCTAACTCATCGTTAACATAAGTTTTATCTGCTTTAAGGTCTAAACATCCTGAAACCCATCCTGTATCAGCTTTAACTTTAAAAGTCTCCGATGTCCATTCATGGTACCAGTCAACCCTTTCTATAATTTCTTTATCTTTTTCATCCACATATTCCTTATCCGCCTTCTTCACTAACACACTAGCCATAAGTCCCTTATCTACCTTATTTTCAAGGCTAACGTTTAAGTCTGTTATTTCAGATATAGAATGTGTATGAGTCTTTTTAGAATATTCGTTTTCAGCTCTTGTCACTTCACTTGACATTTTATTGTCAACATATGTTTTGTCTGCTAGTTCAGGATGAGTATGTTCTTTTGTTGCATAAGCATTGTTAGCTCTTTCTTCTTCTTTTGCTATTGCATCGTCTACATATTCTTTGTCAGCTTTGTTGTCAACATCTGCTTTCAAAAGAAGTTCATTTATAGGTTTCTCGTTTAAAGTTCCTTTTGTTGGATTTATACAGACAGTATTGTTCTTCTTGTCTTGAAATAGAAACTCATCTGTTAAAGGGTTTAATGTCAGTTTTAAGTTTCCTTCTTTCAATGACTCAGATATCTTAGAATAGTTTGAAAAGTTTGTTGTGTTCTTATTTAGAGCTTGTATAATGAGTTGTCGGTTGTGTTGTATTTCTCTCATGGAAGCAATATCTTTCGACATTTTTATTCTAGATAAAATATGCTTTCAATAGAAAAAGAAAATTCAAGAGTTGCTAACACTAAACCATTAGATGAACTTTTTACTATGTCGGTCAAAAGTTTGAGACAGATACCGTAAAGCATGAAGGCTATCGTTTTGACTACCCATTAAGATGGCTAAGAGACCCATCTGTCACAAAAGCTATTGGCTTTCGTAGAATGAAGTTCATTTCAGAAGCCATACATGGTTTCCCATTTACGGTCGGTTTTGAAGTTCGATACTATAACAAAGAAAAACATACGTATGAGAAATTTGAACAGGGAAAACTTTTACAAGTTAGTTTGCTTGTAAACTTAGAAACAACTCTTCAGCTTTCAAGAAAAAATAACGACATCTATCTCGAATATGCCAAACCAGTATAACATTGACGAAGGAGAGTACCATCTCGATATTATTTATGACAGGAAAAATGCAACTGTTAAAATCAATAGAATAGAAGACCTTGGAGAAAACGTTTATATTTCTACAAAATATAACAACTTGGCATGGTATAGATTTATGAGGATGTTAAATCAGCCTGCAGCATATCCAGTACACCCAGACTTTTATGAAGTCGAAAACCCTAATGGAACATATGAAAATGTTTTCGACCCAGCTGCTATTTTGTTCATGCTTCATTTTCTGGCGCCCAAAACTCTTTCTTATGCTTGGCAAATGACTTTTACGAAAAACCTACAAAGTTATACGAACCACCAAGTGGAAGTATTTCAGACTTTCAAGTATGGTTTACTACAGATGGAAGAAAAGAATAATTCCATTATACCATGCGTTTTACTTAGAACTTAGTTTCATATACAACTACTATCGAACGGTAAAAATATAATTTTTTAATACGGTTGAGGTGTTGGATTTGGTTGCCAACTAGACTGTGGTGCAGGTTCAGGCTGTTGTATAACAGGAGCTTGCTCTTCTGGTTCAGGGTCTTTAGGTATAATACCAACAAACTGACCTACTCTTTTACCAATATTTTTGACTCCGTTCCAAATTCCTTTTCCGACAGATTTTATTCCATTCCATATACCTCTTCCAACATTTCGAAAGAAGTTTCCTATCTTACTGAAGAAACCCATTTTACTATATGTAAAAATCTAATGTCCGCCTAGTCTCTTACGTTTCCTGTTGAGTTCCATAGCATTCTTTAACTGGAGCTCATACATTCTGTTTCTCCTCTGGTAGAAAACATATTCTGGGTCAACTCCTGTGTTCGCGTCATCTGCATAAAGTTGTTTATATCCCACTTCAGGGTTTGTATAAAACTCTTTCCATCTCATATTTGCATACCATGGTGGCAAACCTAACGCAGCGTCATTTGACATGGCAGTTTGCATTTGTACATCTGTTGGCACTTGACCATAGTTTGCCATTGCAGTTTGTATTCTAACTTCATTTGGAATATTCTCTGGGTTTGGTTGTCCAGGTTGCTGTGCATTCGCTAAGTTCTGTGCGTCCATTTAATATTAGATAAAAATATCTCTTACGAGTACATATACTGAACATTTGCAGGCATTGGTTCAATCTTCATATTCTCTGTACTTTTCTGCCACGTCAAATAAATAAATGACACAATGGAAAAAACCTAAAACAAGTAGTCCTATTTCAAACCACATTTACTTACTAATAAAATTTCTTTATTGTGACACTTTCTCCGGTTTATAGGACCTCTCTCATATTCTATCTTGTCATATCTAAACTCATAGTCATGTATGTCCTCTAACCATCTCATAACGGTTTCCAAACCACTTTTATCGGATGTAAAGTAAAAGCATGGATGGTTATGTATAACGTCTAAAGTTTCTAAAGAGTCTCTCAAAGTCCAGTCTACTTGGTATTGAAAATCCCATGTGTTATAGAACGGCGGGTCCACTATAAAGAAAACATTTCCTTGTCTTTATATTTTCATACAACTCTGTCCAACGACATCTCACAAACTCTATACCCTCAATATATTTTTTCTATGTCCTCTTTGAAAACATTTGTATAGTTAAGATATAAAACTTTTGACATAAGTGTTTCAATGTCATGAACTCTTATAGAACCACTATATAATAGTCTAGCAGATATACTATCCCAGTCTATATATTCTGCTTTTTTCAAAACCTCTCTCACAATATTTTTCTTATCTAATGGTATACGTTCCATCTTACCTATAGGTATCTTTTCTTTTAACTCTTTCAATATATTTTTGTGTCTGGAATATGTTTGAGACGGTCCATATAGTTGTCGAAGTCATTGCATATAATCTTTGAGTCTGGGAATATTGTATGACATAAATGGGATATATAGAAACTTCCACCGAACAAATCTACAAATGTTAGACCATTCGGTAGTTTCTTAAGTTCTCTCAATATAATATCTTTACATCTACTCTTATTTCCAAAGAACGGTAACGGCGGTTTTGTAAAATTCATTTATATATAATAATAAAAATGTTTTTACCCGAAAAGTGACAGAAAAGTGACAAAGCATGAAAACATATATAATTTGTGAAAAGCGACACATTATATAATGTTTTCGACCCAGAAGACTAACAATTTTCCGAATAAAAACTTCATTTATACTAAACATCTTCGGGGCTAGAGGGCGCAACGCGCCTGGAAGCCCTCCGAATATAAACTTCATTTATACTAAACATCTTCAGGGCTAGAGGGCGCAACGCGCCTGGAAGCCCCACTACCTTTTTTTTTTTTTTTTTTTTTTAACTCTGTCATATTTTTAAGAAATTAGTCCAATAAACAGTAAAATCAACTTCGAAAAATTCCAAATTTTTTCATTTTTGGAAAAACGAAATTCATTTTCTAGCAAAAAATCATTAAAATAGTAAATTCAAGAAAAATTTGGAAAATTTCAGATCTCTAATTTAGTTTTATATTAGGTGAATAATCTAACTATATTAGAAAATTTTAGGGCTGTACAAAATCGAGAAAAACATTGCCGTGCGGTAATATAGGGTCAAAAAAATCGCGCCTCGGGGGCTCCGCCGCCTCGGCACTATTAAGTGCGCATTATATTTAATATGTCCTTCTTTTTTTTTCTTTTTTCTTCTTCTTCTTTTCCTTTCCTTCTTCCTCTCCTTCCTCTTCTTTCCTTCTCCTTCTCTTTTTACAACAACGTCGAAGATCTTCGAATTTGATTGTTGGAAAAGCATCTATTTCAGATAAAGGATGCCTTTCTCACAGTCAACATACGAGGGTCCTGGCTGAAACGTTCTCAAAAAGCCTGAGATGGTAATTCTCTGATCACTCATAGCTGGGCAGGTAGTCATTGCTGACAATGCCTGTCTTTATGCATGCACGCTTTCATGTATATGGGTTTACACTATCAATTCGCAAAGTTGTTCCGAATTCTTCCAAAATGGAAGGACCCGAAACAACTTTGCTTGTTAACGATACAGACGCATTACTTTGCATTGATACTGTGCTGAGTTGTGTAGAAAGTTTGATTAGAGTTGTTTTGTTCTGGTATCTCTCATCTTCTGATGAGAGAAATCAAAGCAACACAACTCTAATGAGTTTGTTTTCACTCATTTGTATGTAGGTTTTTAGTTCGATTGGAGCTGCTTCATAATGAGATCTCTCATCAATTGATGAGGAGATCATAACAAAGCAGCTCTAATGTATATGCTCGTATTAACCGGGTTGTAATGCGTTGTAAAGTCAGCTTGTAGTTCGTTTGGGGCCACTTCACATTGAGATGAGAAGAAATGATTAAAGGACTCTGAAAGGCTTTGGCCGTTGATGTTGTAATCGCATTACTTGGAACTAGCTGGATGCTAAGCTGTGTAGAATGTTCGATTAGAGCTGTTTTGATATGATTTTTCTCATCATAAGATTGGAGGAATCATAGCAAAACAACTCTAATGGGTTTACCATCATCTACTTGTATGTAGATGTTTGGGAAATTGTCTTGTTAATCGATTTTCGAGATGACTTTCAAATGCTATAATCAAATGACAAACAAGTCTAAGATTTCTCGACAATACATCAAATCATGATGTTTGTAAGTGCGATGAGATTAGAGTTTTTGAAGGAATGACAAGAGAAGTAGGGAAGCTCGGCATTCGCCGAGCAAATTAAAAATTAACGTATGGATTAAATTTTAAGAGGAATTCAATTTTAATTACGGGTTGTTCAAATATTGATTACCCAGATTTGCCTTACTTTTACCACCTCTCTAAAGCTGGGGACAACGCCTATCGTTGGGAGTAGCTATTAAATAGAACCACCAAGGGTATTTTTCGAACTGCCGGTGTAGTGTATTGGAAACATCCGACATAATTATTCATTATGCCCAGGTTTGATTCTCATTTAGCCATTTTTTTTCTTTTTTGGATCATGAATTTTTTTTTGGTCACTATAAGATTTGTTTCATGTTCTAAATCTGCTGCATATGTAATCTATTTTGATTTACCTATTTTTTAAAAATCTATTGGATTGCCAAATTTGAATATATTTAAAATCATAAAACTCCAAAAAAACTATAAATATATGTTTTATGCATAGTGCCGATACTCAAATATCAGATTACTTAGATCCATGAATAATATCCGAATTTTTTTTCTTAAAATTAAACTTCAAAACTTCTTCTAATCTTATTCTTAATCAATTGTAAATTTTTAAAACCATTTTTTAAAATAATTTTGCGTAAATTTTATTCTTATGTTGTTTTAATCGAAAATTGATACATTTTCAAAAAAATAATATTGACTTATGAAATTCATTTTTAAGGTGAAATAGTATTGTTTTTATTAAAGTATATGAATAATATATAAAAAATTAATGAATAATATAAGCAGATTTTTAGTTTACAAAACAAATATGAGCAATGCAATTTCAAACTTTTGCTGGCAATTTCGATATTGCTCAAGTTTGTAGTATTTGTGATACCTATAACATCGGCTTAATCAAAATTCGATTTTTCTTATGAGTTATTGAGAAAATTTGATTGCAATGAGAAGGATTTCGACGTTTTTGATAAACTAAGAGCTGAGCTTTAGGGGTTCAGTTCATTTATGGCTGTAGTTTGATGCGTAGATCTCTTTTTTATTGTAAATTCTTTCAGCATGGAGATCGAGAATGAATCTTTTGAGAACTTTATGAGTTTTTACACCCGTAAAGAGGTCCTTCGAGGAAAGATAGTCCAGACTACATGAAGATGTGGGTTAACCAAAAAAATCCGATGGTTTCCCCATATTCATGTAGATCTTCGAAAAAATGAGCACCAAAAAAGCCAAAAAATAGGCTTTTTATTGGATTTGTACACTAGATCAATAATCTATTTAGGATCTGTCACTCTTTTTAGCCAGAGATATGAGGTCCTTTCTAGGAAAACGATCTATTCATCCATAAAAAAATGAATTATCGTTTTCCCCAGAAATTACATGGGGAGTGGTAAAAGTAAGGAAAATCTGGGTAATATAAATTTATTAATAAGAATAAACAATTTTTGTTTTTGAATTTATTCAATTTATAGCTTTACATATAGTTTCAAAATTGTACAACTATGATTATTTCAACAAAAAATATCTTACTTTTTCACTTCACTTTCACCCTCGCTTTTTCCGTAATTCAAATTTCAACATTATGTATTTTAATTCCTTATAGTATTTTTAACATAATTAATCAAATAATAATTGGAAGTTCTGAACTCACTTTTTCCGTAATTCAAAATCAAAAATATGAATAATATATCTATTTATTATATACTAATGCTATTTTCAACTAGAAGTGAGGTACGGTAATCTTACGGATTCCCGTAACTCAATTTTACGGAAAAAGTGCAGTAAACTACTCAATTTACGGAAAAAGTGTCGTAAACTATTGATGTGGCGGTAAAATCATGGTAATTCACGGAAAGCTATATGCGAAAATTTGAAATTATACAAAATCGAGCGAAACACTTTTAAATAGGTTGTTCTCGTATTTAAAATACTATTCCCAGATTTATTGTCGTCAGAATATTTCCAAATTTTTGCCGATTTACAAAAAATGATTTACAAAGCATATTTTTTAATCTAAAAAATTCCTAAAAAAAAGGAACCGGTGTGCGGAAACCTCGGTAAATTACCGCGGTTCCCGTTGGGACTGCCATATAAAAATATCTATATTTCATATTTTTATCGATTTTTAAAGTTTTTGCGAAAAGTATTCAATTATTTTTGCTATTTGGTCGGGTAAATGTCAGATTTGCGACATTTTCTGATATGATATTCAGATTCTACGTTGATAATAATGCTTATAGAACCCTCTTGCTATTGTGTCAAAATTGCGAAACCGATAGCAAAAATATCTCGCAATATCAAAATTGAGATATTGAGTGAATTATGCATTATAGAGATTCAAACTCTGATTTGTGAAAACATCTCATCAGTTTCTAGCTAATTCAAAAATCTTTACTATCTTATTCGATTAAAATGAAAAGGGAATAGTTTCATTATGCTTTAAATGACAGCCTTATAATATAATCATAGTTTTCGCTCAATATGCAGCATTTTTTTTTCGAAATCTATGGTCAATGTCCTAAATACTGATTGCTTTGCATTCATATCTCTTACATTTTCTATACCCACATCACTATTCATTGCTATTCCTATCTTTTTCATTTTTGTTTGTTTCTCATAATTTCTCAAAAAACACGATAACTTGATATTTGTAAATATCATACTTTATAACGTAAATAAGAACTTGACCTATTAAGAAAAGCAGTAATGAAAAGAAAATCTGAAATTCATAAAAATTACAAGTTTCTGATGACAATTAGCTTAATTAAACCAGGTACAAGATTATATAATTGTATTTTCTATCCAATTATCCATATAATATCTTATCCAGAAAAAATAACTTGATCAATACCAAATGATTTTTTAACTAGTAAATAAAGTATTTTCTTTACACACACATTGTATATCATAGTTTTTTTTTTGGTTTCGCAAAACATCCAAAAACAAATATGCTATAAAAGTGACAATTTTAGCAAAACGAAACCCTTATTTTTAAAAACCAATTTTTGAAAGGATTGTTAAGTGCTTTCTGACACAAAAACTTGAAAATTAACCTTAAACATCCGAATTGAAGGCCATGTCATAGGTGCGTAATTGCATACTTAAGGATGCATTTACCACTTTCTGAATTTTTTTTACACCAATGTTTTATTTTCTAACCTTAGTAGTATATGTGGACGGGTTGTGTGACTTTTTTTGTTACATCTATATATAGATGAAGGTATGTTTTCCCAGCCTCTATACATAGATGATATAAAATTTTTTCTTACGTTTTTTAAGTCATGAATTCGTAAGAAAGCGCGACATTATTAAATAAATTAGTAATAAATATTATACACTCAACCCATACATAATGAAATAAAAAAAAATAAAATAAATATTATATACTAAACACATTAAAAAATTAACATTAATTTTAAAATAATTTATTTTTTCATCTTTTATAAAAGAAGCTATATATAGATGATGTCAGATATTCCGCGATTAATTAAACATTGTTTAAATCCTGAATGGGTTAAACTTCAATTTAAAAATGAAGATTGTGAATTATTAAATGAATATGAAAGCCAAAATAAGCTAATGAGGTATAAATATAATGATAAAGAATATTTAATTTCATGGAATCAATGGAGTCATAATCAAAGACCTCATAAACGGGTAAAAAATTAGAAACTAATGATTATTTGAATTTATGAAATCAATTATTTGATTCATTCTTTCTTCAATCTCTTCTATTCTTTTTGTTAAATCATCTATTTTCATTAATGATGTGATTCTTGATTGAGGAATAGATTTCAAACTAACCACTCCTTTTATTTTTGAAATTTTGAATCCATCAACTTTAAACATTTTATTCAATTTACACGTTGTCAATTCTTCAAATAATTTTTTATTGTTAGCATAATAGTCATTAAATTCTTCAACAGATGAAAAATTTTTTATTTCAGTAATTGGTTTAACAACGTTTATTTTTTGTTGAACATTTTCACTTTCATTTATTTCTTCCTCCTCTGTTTCATTTATTTTTAAAATTGGTTTCATTTATCATTAAATAAAAATTAGAATATAAGTGATGAAATATATTTTTTAATTAATATTAAATCAGAAATGGCGGCAGGATTCTTTAAAAAATTATGGGATGGAATTAAGAAAGCTGCAGGTTGGGTTTATAAAAAGGTTATTAAACCTGTTGCAAACTTTTTGGCACCAGTAGCGAAAACGGCAGGAACTATCATAGGTGGGGTATTAGGTACTAAAGCAGGTAATCCGGCGATGGGAGCACAAGCAGGTAACGCAATTGGTGGAGTTGCTGAAGGAATACTTAATAAAATAGGAGGTAGATAGTGGAAAAATAAATAAATATTATTTTTATCTTAGTATCGGTTGAAGTCTTTGATAAACTTTTTCTCCTTTATTTAATATTTCTCTTATTGGGGCAGCTTTTGGTGTTATTGATTCAGCAACGTCACTAATTGCTTCTTTATTCTTAAATATCCAATTTGCTCCTTTCTTCATTGTTTCCCAAACTTTACTCGCTCCTCTTTTTACTTTATCCCATAATTTTTTAAAGAATCCTGCAGCCATAGTTGATTATTTCATTAAAATTAAAAATTCATTTTCATATTTTAATTTTGATTTTTTATTTAATAATAAATGACGACTAACTATTTGGTGCCAAACACCAAACCGATTAATGGAAATGTGTTTCATTCATTCGAAAAGATAAATGAAATATTTGCAAAGAATGACGGTAGAAGATATTATAGAGAACTTGAAAGTTCATGCTATGACTCTGATGCTCCATATTTTGATGATAAACAAACTCATTTAAGAATTACAAATCCGGCTCATGATGTGAACCAATTAGGTGACACATATATTAAACGCAAAGTTAAAGCAACTCTAGTTTCAAATAAAGCTTTCACATGTGATGCCGCTTTTAAATGCATGCGTTTATTCGTTGGTTACAAATCATCAAATCAAAGCTTTAAACAATTAGAAGTAGAAACCGAAAGAGGTGATGCCGGTTATCTTCATATGGATTGCGCCCGTGAATCTTTCGCATTTGCAACATATAAACCAAAATCAGAAAGGAAAGTTAAAAAGTTTGTTCATTCGTTATATAATAATGTTCAAAAATATGATAACTCAGTATGTGGTAAATATATTGACCCTTCAGAAGTTTTCAAGAAAGCAAATGAAGAAGTTGATGTCACTTTTGATATGATTATTCCGGTAAATGATTTGTTAGCATTTCAGGCGTTCGATGATTATCCTAAATCATTTGGTGATATCATTCTTAAATATTATGTTTTCAGGGATACTTTAGTATTTTGTCAGGTTGACCCGTTAAGAGTTGCTGATTTACAAAATTACGTTTATGAAAAGATAACTGATGAAAATTATGAAAAGATTATGAATCATGTTTATAAATATGATCGCAAATTCCAACAAATCGGACTTCCTGCCAAATTAATTACAAGCTTAGCCACTACATCTGCTGACGCAACAGTTGAGGATGTTATTATTTCATGCACAAAGATGGAAGTTTTAGAGGATAAATGTATTACACCAGGATACGGTTTAATTGAAGAATCAGTTAAAGCAATACCACGTTTATTTAGTAAGGAAGATCCATTCATGATTCCAGCTCAACATATTGACGTTCGTTCACTAAATGGAGGTTGCATCACTCCTGAAGGTATTAGCTCAGATTTCTCATACGCTCTTCATAATGTTACAGATGTTGTGTTAACATTTCCGAAGAATGCAATGCAAAGAACAGTTTTAGAAAATCCAATGCTTCGAGGTCTTCAGGTCACTTTAGATTCCAGAAACTTCCCCGATCAAGCGATGACCACAGTGGGTGACATATTCTTTACACGTATGCTTCAAGCTTCTGATTTAGATGGAGTGAATGAATGCACAGAAGAATACGAGGACTCATTAACTAGACCACTGAATGCAGATGATGGCAAGCCATTAGCTAGAACATGGAAAGACCAAACTTCATTCTTATGCACTATTCCAGTTCAACGTGATGGAGCGGGTATATTCTTTGATGGATTAGAAACTTTCAACTCACAAGTTACAGTACAAGTGAAAGCTTATCCAATCATTCAGGGTGAAAATGACACTTACTGTTCAAAGGTGACAAATCCTCCTCAGGTTTGGTTTACTAGGACTACATATTGGACATGGACACCGGATGAAGGTTTGAAATATCATCCAACAGGTACACCACCAGTATAGAAGTTCATATGATGAAATATTGATGAATAGAAATGTTTAAAATTATAAATTTATTTTTGATTAAATGGATTTAAATTCATCCACCCCTTATGAAGAATTAGCAGGAGTATATAATACATACGTAGATGATATGATTAATGAAGCATTGAGTGATAATAGAAATGCTCTATCTAAGGAAAAATTAATGAAAATTCCATATTCTGAATGTTACTTAAATTCAATCACTGCAGCAATTGGTAAACAAAATAAAGGTAAAACATTAACGATATTAAAACAAATTATCATTATTGCTAACATTTCCCCCCATTCACATGTGTTAATTTATATCAACCGTTCAGGTTCACCTTCAGATGATACATTTGAATCTTTAAAGCATTTAATCAAAATTCCAATTATTTATTTATCACAAGAAGAAGCAGAAGATTATTTAAAAAACTTTTTAATGTATAAAGAATTATATAATACAATCAAGAAGCAAGGATTAGAGGATAAAATTATTGATAAACAACGGGATGAATTATTTGAAACACTTTCTATTTCAAATTTTGATAAAGAATTTTTGCATTCACTAATTTTTCTAGATGATGCCGTGAAATCAAAACTAATAACTAATGAGAAATCATATTTTAATCAATTATTAACTCAATGTCGACATATTCAATGTTCATTCTTTATGGCTGTTCAATACTTTAAAGCATTAAACACAAACATTAAATCAAACCTGTCCACCCTTTTCATTTTCAGTGGTTTTAGTCGTCAACAGTTGAACGTTATGCTTTATCAAGTGAATTTACCAATGAGCATTAATGAACTTTACACACAATATCAACAATTAGGAGAACATGGAAAAATAATAGTTGATTTAAATAAAGGAGGTGTTAAATTTGATTAACTTTTTATAATTAATTTTTATTTTTATTTATAATTAAACATGACAGAAATAGCAAATCTTCTACAGGTTCCATTAAAACAAGGAACAAACAAAAAGGGTGCATATAATAGAACTATGAAAGTTCCTGATGGAATGAAAGAATTAGTTCATATTGTTGCCGGTCTTCAAAAAGATGTTAAACAAATGAGAAATGTTTTAACATTACCAGAAGCTCAAGCATATGCCAAACGTCATGGACCAAATTGGGAAGCACACGAAGCAGACATTACGGGTCCAAATGGAAAACCTGATGGAATAAATGAAGTCTTTGTTACTGATGGTCAAGGTAATATTAAAGTCATAAATGGGTATAAATTAACAATGACGGATTATCCTAAACGTAAAGCATATAATGAACGTTATCCTATGAAATTTGATGAAAATGGAAAAGCTGTTAAACAATACATTGGAGAAGGTGAAAATGGTCCAATTAATTCATACCGTTATAATCCATATTCTTATTTCAATGAAGAATTAAATGCTATTGAAGAGGGACCGGATGGATTACCACAATATTCTAACCAGTTTGATGGTCAATATGCAAATATTAGACCAGAAATTTCAGCTAAGAAATTCTTTAAAGTTGCTTTATTCGATCCAGTGTTCAATGAACAGAAAGAAGCAATGAAAGCAGAATTTAAACCAATTCAAGTGGCAAGAATTTCTTCATCTTCACTTTCAGAAGCGTTCAAGGAATTGATAAAGAAACCACTTTATTCTCAACAAGGTTATAACTTTGATTTAATTAAAGAAAGTGATAGACGTAAATTAGAAAAATCAGATGGTTTTAAGAATGCATGTAATGAAATGATTAAAGATATTGTAAATGATAAAATAAGACTGGGAGAAACTCAAATCATTATCAATAACATAATTGGTGCAGTTACAAAGAAAGTATAAGCAAACAAGGATGAACCTTGGGATATTACCGTAACAACTAAATAAAACTTTAAATATATTTTTCTTTTTTTATTCAATTATAAATGAGAAGACGTTTCACAAGTCAAAAGAACACAAACGCAAAAGCAGAGATTACGGTTGGTTATAACGTAAATGATGATAAATCACGAATTATTCAAAATGTTAAAGTTAATGTTAGTCCTGAATTAACAAGGTCAGCAACTCAACCAAATTTATTAACTCGTGACTTACCGAAGAATGAGGAGAATGAAGAAAACCATGAGAATGGAGACCCAATCATTTTATCTGAACCCGGTAAAGAACCTGTTGAAATCCCCACATATCCAACATACCCAGCACCACTTGATAACCCATATAAAGTAGACATTAATTCTGAATTAATGAAAATTTACCGTGATATAATAACTGATAATTATGATTCAATAATAAATTTAATTGATCAATCCGGTTTAATTATTTTACCTTATGAATCATTAATTCACATTATCGCCATTCTTTGTGATGTTCAAGATTCAGACGTTAAGATTCAATTTTTCATAGATGATGAGGTTTCATGCTGCGGAACAGTTGCAAAAATAAATCCTATAAAGGATATTAGCACAATTAAGATATCAAAGAATGGAACAACAACTGAACTACATTTAACTTATAATAACATATACAATAAAATAGTTGATGAATATAAAATATCACTTGAAAAATTCTTTGTTAAGGCTATTTAATATTCAAGCATTAACATTATCGAATAATAATCCTTTGAATCATAATCAATAATAATTGACCTTTCACCAGTTTCTATCGTTTGTTTTATTTCTTTTTGTTCCCCACTATCCGGATCGGTCATTGTAATTGTTTTTGTTATAGTATCAGCTTTATCTTTAACTTCAATCTTTTTTCCATCAGGATATTTAAACCAAAATTCCAAAAATTCGATATTGTCAATCTGTTCATATTTTAATCTATCAATTACATTTTTAATACCATCTGAAAATCTTATGAAATGGTCATTATATGGGTTTGATTGAACTAAATTTGAATGAAGTGAAATATAACCTGTTGATGAATATGACATTGACTCATATTTTCTGAAAACACTAAAATTTATAACATGAATGAATTTCTTATTCGTTGAATTTATGAATTCTTGAGGTAATCTTATTCTAGTTTTATTTATCACTGGAAAATAACGCTTTACCATATTTTTAATCGTAATAAAAATGTCAATTATCAATATTATTTCGAATAATAACTGTGAATTAAATTTAACAGTTAGCGGAATTTATAATGTTACTCTCGTTTCTGTGAGTGGTAAATTTAATCCCATTCTTTTAGACCCTTCAGATTATATATCATTTATTAAAGATGACCTTGAAAAAACGTATGATATGTATATAAATAATGTGATAGCGAAATGGGATATTAACATGATTTTAAGTTATTTAAATGAATCATTTATCGTATGGTATGAAGAAAATTTTAAATCAAAACCCGATAAACTTTTTGAACTTGATGAAATCAATAACCTTATTAAATTCCCGCTGAAAATTAAATTTTGTACTCCTCATTTTCGTTCATTGTTGGGGATATTAAATTTTGAAAAAGATGTTGGGGATGTTTTGTATTCTGACACTGGTTCCAATTTCATTTTAATCAAATGTGATAAAGTTAATACCCCAATGAGATTTTCACATCAAACATTAGACCCTAACTCTTACCCGTCAATACAAAACATTTTATCCATCAACTTAAACACATTTTCTTTATCATATCCGTTTCAATTATCCGGGAATTCATTTATTCTTCATTCAAAGATTTATCAAATATTAAATTTAGAATAACTGACCTATTTGATTGTGATTTAGAATTTATGAATGAAATATTATGGCAATTTCAAATAGAAAAAATAGCTGATGAGATAATGGATTAAATATTTATTTTAAATTGTAATAAATGATTAAAACAACAGCAACCACAACAACTTAAGGCGCAAAGCACCCAGGTCCTTCATACCATTACATACGCCACATATGCATATAATTCAAAGACGGCAGAACAAACGCAAAGGTTGAAATATGGAGATTTGGAGATAGTATTGAAAAATGACCATTTCGAATTCGTTTGCAAAGGTGGTGCAGTGATATCAAATATAAAAGAAATTTTATTTATGAATTCTAAAATTAAAGGTATAACGGATGATATAACATCAATTCCACCAGAAGAACAAAGATATTACGCATTAAATGCATTTCCTAAAGTTTTGAAGATTGGAAGATTTAATTTAAATGAGGAATTCATAAAAGGTTTCCTAAATGACATAATGAAGAAAGCAGATAAGGAATATGTGGCTAGTGAGTTAATGAAGAAGGCAAATTTGGTTTATGTTGATGAAAAAGATAATGAAATTAAAGAAAGGGTTGAATGGTATCATGAATGGACATCAAAGATTTTAAAAACTAAAGCTGATACAGGATGGGTTTCAGGATGTTTAGACCTTAAAGCGGATAAGGAATATGTTAACGATGAGTTAAATAAGAAAGCAGATAAAGAGTATGTGGATAGTGAGTTAATGAAGAAAGCTGATATATCATTTGTTAATGAAGAAATAAAACAATCAGAGGTCTATTTTACTCCACCATTTTTAAATTTTATGAAATCATCAGATAAAACCTTTGATATAGATTCTTTTGAATGGATATGTTTCGATGGAGTGACCATGTATTTATTTTATACAGATGGAGTGCTTTATTATTTTAAAACAAATGATTTTAAAAACTATGAATCATTTACTCCATCTGTTTTGAATCCTGATACACGAAAGCCAATCATTAATCCAAGAATTTTATATGTTGAATATAATAACGGTAAATTTATGGGAATGATAACGGTTGGAGATGATTTTTGCCCTTGTTATTCATTCGATTGTATCCAATGGTTCAAATGTAATTTAAATCAAGATGCTAAATTTAAATATCCAAATAATCCTATTAGATGCGTTAATAATAAATGGGTACTAATTTATGAAGTCAATCAAATTTTCATTAGTGAGGATGGGATAAATTATTATATGTTTAGTATGATGTCATCAGATTTGAAAATTGATTATACGAGTAAGTGGTATTACATTAACAACATGTATTTTATCCTACAAAATGATAAAATTTATAGATCATCTTCAATACCACAAGGTCAATTTGAACAAATTTTTCAAGCTGATGGAGACATTGAAGCTTTATGTTATGGATCAAATGTTTATGTTCTCGTTTCAGGTGAAATGGTCTATTCATATCCTGTAAGTTATAACAGACATATTTATTTATCACAGGATTTATCAATTGGGAATTGGTTTATTCATTCACTCCAAAACTTACTCGAAATTATAGATTTACAAATTTATTTTATATTGATGGTATTTCATTGCTTTAGGATGTGGTGATTTAGAAACATCATAGTGATGGAAGAACTTGGTCTGAAATCACAAAATTTCAAGATGTTAGAAAAGCAATTTTTCAAAAATAATACGTTAATATTGATAACAAGACCAGTTTTAAATACTCACCCAAATTCAATATTATATAATAAATTCAATATTCATAATGGATTAAATACAATTCTTGAGATGATTTACCCCATTGGTTCTTTATATATGTCAATGAATTCAACAAATCCAGCTGATGTATTCGGTTTCGGTACATGGCAACAAATAACCGATCGTTTCCTCTATTGTGCTAACTCTTCAAAGCAAACAGGAGGTTCGAAGAAAATTAAAGAAGCAAACCTTCCACCGCACACTCATACGGGAACTACAAACTTTTCTGGCGACCATAGACACTCATTAAGAGACCACCCATTATACAACTCAGACTATGAAGCTGGCAATGACGTTTTATCTCCATCTTATAACGATTCAACAAAAAAGACTTTTCGACAAACTGAACCAGGAGGAAATCATTCACACACTTTCACAACAAATCCAACAGGCTCGGGTGAAGATTATATGCCACCATTTATGACTGTATTCGCATGGTATAGAGTTCAATGAATGTGCTTGACCCAAAGGTCTGGGCTTACCGAATGAACTAAATATATTTTATGTTTGTAATTAATTAGGTAATGAAGTAATGGATGAACTGCAGAAATAAATGTTTACGTTAATGTTTACGTTAATGTTTACGTTAATGGTTTCGGGTCATTCAATAATTAATTATTTTTGAAGAACTGAAGGTGTCACTATGTCACTCGGTGTCACTCGGTTATTTAACTTCTCTGAAAAAATGAGACAACATGACATTTTGACAACATTCCCGGAAATAAATGTTTACGTTAATGTTTACGTTAATGTTTACGTTAATGGTTTCGGGTCATTCAATAATTAATTATTTTGAAGAACTGAAGGTGTCACTATGTCACTCGGTGTCACTCGGTTATTTAACTTCTCTGAAAAAATGAGACAACATGACATTTTGACAACATTCCCGGAAATAAATGTTTACGTTAATGTTTACGTTAATGTTTACGTTAATGGTTTCGGGTCATTCAATAATTAATTATTTTTGAAGAACTGAAGGTGTCACTATGTCACTCGGTGTCACTCGGTTATTTAACTTCTCTGAAAAAATGAGACAACATGACATTTTGACAACAGTCATGGAAATCAATTATTATCGTTAATGTTTACGTTAATGGTTTCGGGTCATTCAATAATTAATTATTTTTGAAGAACTGAAGGTGTCACTATGTCACTCGGTGTCACTCGGTTATTTAACTTCTCTGAAAAAATGAGACAACATGACATTTTGACAACATTCCCGGAAATTTGATGCAGTCCAAAAATAAAGTTAGTTTTAAAATTATTTTTATTTTTTTATTTTGTATGTAAGAACAGAAATGTTAGTCGAAGCACAGACGTTCACGAACAAATCTAATGGCGAAACATTCACAAAAGGCACTTATAATGGTATTGAAGTCTTACGTAGAGACAAGGATGGTTACATTAATGCAACAAAGATGGCAAGAGAAGCGGGAAGGTTAAACCATTTAAACAGATTTCTCAATAGTGCTAAAATGCAGGAAATTCTTGAGTTTTGGATGAACGAATACGGTCGAGCCAAAAGTGGCTCAACCTCAAAACAAGCATTTTATGAGCTTACTAAGGGTGTTATAAATGAATTCAAAGGTATTTACATACATCCTGACCTCGTTCATTTTGTTGCTGAATGGTGCTCTGTAAAGTATGCATTTTATGTCAAAGATATTATGGACTCCATAGACAAGAAAGTTCATGAGAAATTAGATGAAGAAGAACTCGAAGATACAGTAGAGAATGCTAAACATTTGTTTGAAGAAGAAGTTAGAAAAATGTGTGAAAAACAATTAGAACACGAACGTGAGATATGTTATGGTTATAGAGATTCACCATACGAACTAGACCAATGGGAACAAGAAGATTTAAAGAGAGAATTTAGAGAATATGAACTCGCTAAGATAGCATTAGAAACTGCAGAAAAGAAGTTAAAAGTTTGGGGTCGTTTTGTACAAAAATATTGTGAGTAAATGAACCATTGATTTTTATCATAAACGACCAAAAATATATGTTTACGTTAATGGTTTCGGGTCATTCATTTATTAATTATTTTTGAAGAACTGAAGGTGTCACTATGTCACTCGGTGTCACTCGGTTATTTAACTTCTCTGAAAAAATGAGACAACATGACATTTTGACAACAGTCATGGAAATCAATTATTATCGTTAATGTTTACGTTAATGGTTTCGGGTCATTCAATAATTAATTATTTTTGAAGAACTGAAGGTGTCACTATGTCACTCGGTGTCACTCGGTTATTTAACTTCTCTGAAAAAATGAGACAACATGACATTTTGACAACATTCCCGGAAATTTGATGCAGTCCAAAAATAAAGTTAGTTTTAAAATTATTTTTATTTTTTTATTCCTATATAAATGACAGCAACAAACAACAGCAACAGCAACTTCATCGTTTCTGATGAAAAAGTTATTGATTCATTAGCTGAGGAATTAGTTATGGCAGAAACTAAAACCCTCAACGAAAGAATTGGTGAAAACAAGATTGATTTACATAACTACCTCAAACATGATGGAGGAAGAGGAAGGAAAACTGGTACAGCTTTATTAGTAAATAAAATTTCAAAATTTAACGATTATAGATGTTGATATCAATAAATCGTACAATGATGAACTTAAAGAAACAGTTAGAAAAGACATTTTATCAAAAACTTTCGGATAAAGATGTTATCGTTAAAAACCGCTTCAGGAGGTCTTCACATTTATTGCAACACTAATTTTCTATGCAGTTTCGAACAGAATGATTAAATGTTATTCCTGCAATGATTATGATATCGGTATCTGACTTCTATTGATGATTCAAAGCGTTCATTAGTGGTTATGGCTGATTCAAGAGTTCGCAAGAATGCAACAGAACCATCAATACATACTCATTCATTCGTGGAAGTTATGATTCAACATTAACTAGAACAGTGAATGATATATTAAATGATTTGAATATTAAGGTAAGAGTTGAACAAAGAACGAAGAAATAAAGAGTATAATGAATGAAAACAAAGATGTAAACATTGACGATAAACTTGCCCAGAGCATAGTTGATGGCATCTGTGATTTTGAAGTACATAATGACGGTGGAAACATGAATTTAGAAAAAGAAATAACATTATTCACACTGTTTCAAGCTATTAATTCGTTACCTAATCATTTAATTAATGAAGCATACGACAACGTTTATAACTTCTGCAGTTTAACAGAAAATGCAAAAAGTAATTTTGAAAAAGCACGTAGTAGATATGCACATTTAATGACTTCTCCATTTGTTTTAGTGAAGATTCTAAAACTTTATCAAAAGGAATATTATGATGAATATGTTTTACCTTTATTACGTAAGCCAAAAATAACATTTGATATCAAACTTGATGACTCGTTTTTGATAACAGATATTAGACGCAAGGCTGAAAATCATCAGTATAAAAACAGTTCTGAAGTAATTGAGGATTTATCACGTGTAGTCCGTTTTGTAGATTATGGAAATAAATATTTCATTCAAAAGGACTATAATATCCACGATAAAATGAATCAAATATCATTCGTTCTTCAATCAAACATGAAAGAGTCACTCAAAATGATTAAATTATTTAAAGAAGAAGGTAAAACAATAACAGCATGGGACGTACTATTAAATCAATTGTCTTCATTAACCGTTAAGGGTGTTTGCTTTAAATCTGATTCCCCTGATGTTTTCTCAACGTTTCAAGGTTATAAATACAACATTCTCGAAAAGCCTGATTACTCAAAAATTGAGATGTTTATGAATTTCATTAAAGAAGCCATTTGTGATAATAACGATGAAGTGTATAAATACCTTCTCGGCTGGATTGCATCAATGATTCAACATCCTGGAATCAAGAATGAAACAGCAATTATTTTGAAAGGACTTCAGGGAACAGGTAAAAACAGATTTACAGACATTATTTCTGAACTTCTCGCTGGTTATTCATGCAAAAACATTACCGAAATAAGTGAGCTAACGGGTAATTTCAACTCAGTAGTTGAGAATAAAATGTTTCTTGTACTTAATGAACTCAAGAATGTAGGTGAAGACAGACTTGCAAACTTCAACGCTTTGAAATCAATTATTACGGATAATGAGATTAGAATTAATGAAAAGAATCAACCCAGAAGAACTGCTCAGAATGTTGCCAATTTCATTTTCGTAACTAATAACGTCTACCCTGTCAAAATTGAAGTTGGAGACAGAAGATATGTAGTTTTAAGAGTTAATGGTAAATTTAAGGGTCAATTTGATTACTTCAAGGATTTGATGAATTCATGCACTAAGGAATTTTATGATAATTTACTGACGTATTTTATGCAATATGACCTTTCATCATTTAATGTACGAATCATACCGATGACTGAAGCCAAACAAGATTTACTTGAATTATCATCAAATCCTTTAGATGTATGGATAAATACACATTATGATGAATTGTGTGTAGGTATGATATGTAAAAATGCTTTATTCTGCAAACCATCAGACATGAAAGACAAGAATTTCCAAATGAGTATTAAGGATAAATGTGATAAGAAACAGAGAAGAATAGATGGTAAACAGACATGGTATTATGTTTTGAAAGAAGAAATGAAAGGATTATATAAACAGGTTGAACCAAACGATGATGAGGATTCATTTACTGATGATGAAATACCTGTAAATGAAGCTTTATAAAGTATGATTTGACTTTATTTTTGCATTAATCCCACTATGTTGTTGTCAAAATGTCATGTTGTCACCATTTTTCAGAGAAGTTAATTAACCGAGTGACACCGAGTGACCGAGTGACACCTTCAGTTCTTCAAAAAATACTTCATAAGTGCCTTCCTGAAAACATTAACGAAAACATTAACGAAAACATTAACGAAAACATTAACGAAGAACCTATGTTGTTGTCAAAATGTCATGTTGTCACCATTTTTCAGAGAAGTTAATTAACCGAGTGACACCGAGTGACCGAGTGACACCTTCAGTTCTTCAAAAATACTTCATAAGTGCCTTCCTGAAAACATTAACGAAAACATTAACGAAAACATTAACGAAAACATTAACGAAGAACCTATGTTGTTGTCAAAATGTCATGTTGTCACCATTTTTCAGAGAAGTTAATTAACCGAGTGACACCGAGTGACCGAGTGACACCTTCAGTTCTTCAAAAATACTTCATAAGTGCCTTCCTGAAAACATTAACGAAAACATTAACGAAAACATTAACGAAAACATTAACGAAGAACCTATGTTGTTGTCAAAATGTCATGTTGTCACCATTTTTCAGAGAAGTTAATTAACCGAGTGACACCGAGTGACCGAGTGACACCTTCAGTTCTTCAAAAATACTTCATAAGTGCCTTCCTGAAAACATTAACGAAAACATTAACGAAAACATTAACGAAAACATTAACGAAGAACCTATGTTGTTGTCAAAATGTCATGTTGTCACCATTTTTCAGAGAAGTTAATTAACCGAGTGACACCGAGTGACCGAGTGACACCTTCAGTTCTTCAAAAATACTTCATAAGTGCCTTCCTGAAAACATTAACGAAAACATTAACGAAAACATTAACGAAAACATTAACGAAGAACCTATGTTGTTGTCAAAATGTCATGTTGTCACCATTTTTCAGAGAAGTTAATTAACCGAGTGACACCGAGTGACCGAGTGACACCTTCAGTTCTTCAAAAATACTTCATAAGTGCCTTCCTGAAAACATTAACGAAAACATTAACGAAAACATTAACGAAACATTAACGAAGAACCTATGTTGTTGTCAAAATGTCATGTTGTCACCATTTTTCAGAGAAGTTAATTAACCGAGTGACACCTTCAGTTCTTCAAAAATACTTCATAAGTGCCTTCCTGAAAACATTAACGAAAACATTAACGAAAACATTAACGAAAACATTAACGAAGAACCTATGTTGTTGTCAAAATGTCATGTTGTCACCATTTTTCAGAGAAGTTAATTAACCGAGTGACACCGAGTGACCGAGTGACACCTTCAGTTCTTCAAAAATACTTCATAAGTGCCTTCCTGAAAACATTAACGAAAACATTAACGAAAACATTAACGAAAACATTAACGAAGAACCTATGTTGTTGTCAAAATGTCATGTTGTCACCATTTTTCAGAGAAGTTAATTAACCGAGTGACACCGAGTGACCGAGTGACACCTTCAGTTCTTCAAAAATAATTAATAAATGAATGACCTGAAACCATTAACGAAACCATTAACAATAACAAAATTTTATTTTTATCATAAATGAATACCCCACAAGCTCAAAATTTACCACGAATCATAACAAGGGAGGAAATGATAAAAATGATGCAAGAACATGTTAAAAATAACAAACCACTAAAATTGAGAAAATGTGGTTATGCAGTAATGATGGAAAGAGAGATGTTGTCGAAGAGGAATAAAAATTAAATTTGGATAGAGTTTAAAAATTCATCTTTATTAAATTCATCTCTTCCAATCAATTTATTTATTCTATTAAATTCTTTTATTTTTGCTTCACTCAGTTTAAGGATTGAACGGTAAGTTTTTAATTTTTCGATTATTTCTTTCCTCTCTTTATCGTTTTCAACCCCACCGCATTGCGGCTTCTTTTTGTAATAGCATATTTTTGATTTAATTCTGTTTAGTTTCTTTTTATATTCATCGTCTGGACTCTTGACTGCTTTGTTGTCACTCATTTCTTACGAAATAAAAAAATTAAATATTATTTAAATATAATGGAGTAATAAAATAAATCGGAATTTCTATTAATTTATTGTTAACCTCAACTAATGCATTGCCGTTAATATATCTAACAAATTCAGCTATTGTGTCAAATCTTCGTCTTCTTTTTGTCATTGATTTCTCAGTTTTTCCATAATCGAGATGAATCAAAACTTTATCCCCTTGTTTAAAATTCATGAGCCCCGAATTAATTTGTTCACGTTTAACATCATTCAACCTTTCCATTTGCTTTCTAATATATTCCCATTCTTTTGAAATATCATTTTTCATTTCCACTGGTTTCATGTTTATAGTTCTATGCCATGTATTATTATAATAATATACTAACTGCTGTATGATGGAGTCATGATTTCCATCCCAGTATATCTGACCGTTAACCCCTAACGCATCTCTAAGAGTTCTCATTACTGCATCAACTATTTTATTATGAAACGTATATGGAGAGGATGAAAAGTAAAAATTAATTTGTGGGAAATAATGAGTCATAGCTGCCTGAAATCCTTTATCACCATCACCCCTGATATTATCTACTCTTTCATGATCTAGTAAGTATTGAATAGCTCTTCTTGTTTCCTGTTCTGTTTTCCCTTTCACTGGAATGCAATATAAATATCTAGTGTTAATGTTAATGGCAAATAAATAAGTAACGTTTCCTTTTGAATATTCCAGATGATCGATTTCGTATGAATATGGATATGGAGCAAATGAAGGGCGACTAAATTTTTCCTTTAACGGTTGAATTTTCGGGTCAGTTGGTTTATTTAATATCTTGAAACCCTTTTTAAAATCTTTTTGTTTCTTTAATGTTTGAAATGGATATAATAAAGTGAATGATGAAGGATTAACTGAAGGAGGAGGCGGTTTTGGTGTTGCAGGTACTGTCGTTGGAGGTTTTGGTGTTGCAAGTGGTTTAATTTTATCTGCTTTGATTTTGGATGATGAAGTTTTGGAATCATTCCCTCTTCATTAATTCTGGATGTATTCTATTCATTTGTTTTAAATATGCTGTATATAAAGGTTTGATATACTTTCCTGCTTCGAGTTTATGTTGAAGGATGAATTCCAAAAGTTGATCTTCATTTAAAAGTCGGGCTGAATATGGTTTAACTAATGAATCATAAATTAAAGCTTGTGCATCATTTATGGTCTGAAGACCTGGGCGTTTTGCACCTTTTTTTTTTTGTTCCTTTGGTTTTTGCGGCTCAGGATTATATAATTTATATAATTCATCAATATCTTCTTCTGTTAATACTTTATTTTTGAAATCTTTCAACTGTTTAAGTTGTGATTTAGTTTTTCCCTTTGAATATTCATTATTTTTAATTTTGTCTTTAATTTCAGAAATTATTTTATTATGATATTTCAAAATTTCATTTTTATAATATGGATAATAATATTCCATATCATCACCCGTTATATTTTATATATTTTTGGAGATATGCTTTTAAATCATAATAATAAGAAAATTTTGATTAAACTAAATCACAATTAAAATTTTTAAATCTGTGTTATCCATTTATATAAAAAAAAAAATCAATGTTTTAAGGGTGCCCACCTCTTTGAATCATAGTATCAAAACCATCATTAACGGTTCCTTTTGTCTCTTCTGTGGTATTTCATTAAATAAACGGCATACAACATCCATTTTCACAACATACAGCCTTAGTGTGTGCTCCTGTTAATGCAGTCTTACCGATTGTTAAGCGAGTCATTGACCCGTTTTTAAGTTGTAAATTAATATTCTGACCATCAAATATCACTTTATCATTTATTATATCCAAATAATTTTTAGGTGTTAATTGTTTATTTTGTCGTAAACTAACACCTTTCATTTTTTGTGCAATCTTTTTAAAATCACTTCCATCAATTGAACCGTTGAATGATGTATAACACTTAGGGCATAAAGCAACCATGTTATCACCTTGTTTCTCAATTGCTAAACCCAATAACTTCTTCTCATGTGCTTTTTCTTCAGCTTTATTCTTTAATTTAGGTTTAAATTTCTCATCAAAACAGAAGAAATCAAATGGTGCGAATTTGAAAATGTTTTTATCATAAAATTGTTTATCGGTTACAATTGCTTGAAATGCTTGAGTGTTAGGAAGATTTGGGTCGCCAGCGATTGCCCAATAAGATGAATCAGTATCACCTTCAATGAAATGAAAACGATTAACATCCATGCATTTATACATAAAATCATAAATGAAAACCAAATACCAGTATTTAGCATTATCTAAAGTGAAGAATGCCTCTTGTAAACATGTATCACATCTATAAAATCTATCTTTAAGCATCACTTGATACGTATCTTCACCTATTTCTCTTATGTTTTTAAACTTATTTGACATACATGCAACGCGTGCCTTCTGTGCATTCATTATTTTAGTCTTTGCGTAATTTTGTGTATTCATTGCATCGTAACCATATGATCCATTAAGCGAAATCTTGCAAAATAAACTTTTTCCTTTATTTCCTTCTAATTCAGCCTTTTGTCTTTCGTTCATAAATTCGTTCGCAAATTCATTAAAACAAGTGTTTTTAGTAAATGTTAAAATTGATTGAATGTCATCAATGATAAAATGAAATCTGTCTATTAGATACCAAAGATAATAAGAAGAAAATGGTTGATATTGGTTGTGTGTTGATGCTAACTGAGTTAATTTTCTCTGTTTCTGGTCAACTGGTAGATTGTTTGATTTCATGTAATTATACATAAAACTGCCAATTGTTTTTTCATCTGTGATAATATCTAAGTTTCTTATTATCGGTAAAAAGTTTATGTAATCATTAATGTATTTTTCATCAATGTGACCCTTTACTTCAGCCACGAATAAAGTATTTTTCTTTCTAATTATTCCCAGTGCTTTTGCTTTCTTTGTTGCTGTATCACAAATGATAACACCATTCAATCTTCCCGGCATATACATTTTATGGTCAGTATATTGAATGAAATCATGAGGATTAGATGAAAATGATGAAGGATATAATGAATTAAAATCAACACCAACGAAATGAGTCATAATGTTGGTGGTGTCCTCATTTGATACAGTTTTAGTTTCTGGATATATGAAAGTTTATTAATGTGCGTGATTCCTTTAAGATTTACTCTATGTTGAACATTTGATAACCACCAGTAATTCCATTACGGAGAATGTGATAAGCTTCAACTGAATCTAAAGTCATTGGTAAATTATTTTTTAATGCATAATTTCTTAAATTGATTCTTAAACGTTGAACATCTTCATCTTTATTTGATTTTACGACATTGCAATAACAACACATTAACTGACAATTTTCTTTGGTATGTGGTTTTTCATTATCGATTCTATCCAATGTTGGTTTATTTGCATATGTAAACGCTTTACCACACATTTTGCATTTAGATGAAAGGATTAAATCGTGATAGTATTGAAAATCATCCATTGAAACATTATTTTTAGTATCCCTTTCTGCTTTTTCATCTTGTTTCTTATATGATTCAATTTTATATTTCCAATACTTTTTCGTTAATTCAAAACTTGATTCTATCTCTTCCTCAGGATATTTTTCATTAGGATTAAAGTCTTTATATGCTAAAGCGTAACGAATCATTGAAGCATTCGATGATAAAGAAAGATTATGAAGCATATCAATTTTATAAACAAATGTTTCTTCAATAATTTTATCATTGGGTCAATCATAATTTCAACATCTTTATTGCAATAATGAATAAAATATTCTAATCTATTCTTAAAATTTTTAGCATCATTGAGATATATTTGATAATCACTATCTGATATAGTTTCTTGAGTTAATGCTGAATAAAATGAATCTTGAGTGAATGGTTCCTTTTATATAATTCTTCTTCGTAATTTCCCATGTGATGAATTGATAAGGGAAAAAGGATTTAACACGTGATTTATTGTTTCCGAAATCTTGAGTGAATTGGTCTAATGTCCCACCCGCTATATAATTTCTGATGTCAATAAATCTCAATTCATATGGAACGTTTGTTTTCTTTACAATGATTTGCTTAAATTGTGAAGATGAACCCAGCATTGATTTTATTTTCCATTTTGCAGTGTTTAAATCACGAAGAATTAAATTTAAATCAAACTTTCCCGAATTAAAACCTATGATATTCACTTTATTGAATTCCTCATCTAGAAGTTCTTTAAATGTTTCCTTCTGTTTTTCATTTAATGTATGGGTCTTCAATAATAATTCATTTATTGTTCAATATTTGATTTAGCAACTAATGAACAGGTTGAAAATAAAAAACTCAATCCAATCAGAAATAAAAGAATCACTCGAAGTTAAGCAAAAATTCCTCGTATATGTTTTATCATTTAATTTAACCGTTGATGATACCATGAATGGTTTTAAGTAAGCGTTCAAAGTTGCACACTCAGAAAGTTGTAATTCTTCTTTAGTCTCTAATGTTTCAAAGTCAAAAGTAATATAATATCTTGTCGGTTTATAATATTCCTGCAAATTGTGAGCTAATAACCACTGATATATCTTCTGTTTCGTAATATGTGGTGCATATGGTTGCTGGTCTTTTGCAATTGAACGTCTTGAATTAATCTTCCATTATTTTCTTTACATTTCTCACAATGCTTTAAAAATCTTCTTTGGTTTTTCCTTTCTGGATCATCACGGATAGAATAAACTTCTTCTTTACAATATGGACAAACTTTATAGCCGGTGAGTGCTTCAACGTCTGTTATTCTGTCAGCGTGAAGTTTTCCACATGGACTCTGTGTTAATAAAATATTTACTGTTTCAAATTCTGGATCTATCATTATTGATTCCACTAATGGAAAGTCTACCTTATTTATGTCCACGTCTTCTGGTTGAGGATCACAATAATAGAAATCAATATTAACATTTAACATTCTCGCTAATCTCTCACTTTCTGATGAAATGTCAAACCCTTCATATGCATCTATTGCTTCATTTAAATAGCTTCTACGAGTTTTAGGATTAACACCATCAGGAATGTTATAGAAGCGTTTAAATAACCTTCTACCTTCTGCTCTAATTTGATTATCATTCATTTTAGCTGTTGTTTTTGTTCATTTATGTAAGAATAAAAAATTAAAAAATAAATAAAAATAAAGTTTATTTTTTAAAGCCCATAAAATGAATTAAGAATACATAAATTTTTATCATCTGCGACGTGACGAATACATTTTAATTTACTCAAGAATGTGTACCCTGATACATTAAATCTAATTCCTGTCTTATTTAATTTCACAACTTTGAAAAGGAATGTATGAATAGCTATAAAATGATGAGAAGATGTTTTATGGGTTGCTTCCATTTTTTCTGAAATAAATGAATAAATATAATGCTTATACGTTTTCATATCTTTTATGTTCTTAATAACGAATGGTATAGACCTTTCCACTTCATCTTCCTTCGGTGCTGTTCTTTCATATGAAACATTATTAGTATCTTCAATAATGAAACCACAATCACACAAAATTTTATAGGTTCCAATGGTTTCTTTTGATATTTTATCTAATAAATCAAAAACTTTATCAACACCCGTGCATTTATTTAAATAATAATTTGTGTAAATATCATGATCTTCTTTCTTAATCGTATTAGTTGCATATGTCACGTTTTTAAGAGCTTTTTTGAATTTTTCGGAATCTAAAGGTGGTGAAAGTAGGATACAAGGGTATTCTTCATTATCAATAAATTGTAACTTATGTTTACGAATAAATTTAGTTCCTTCTTCTGAAAGTGTTTCATCTATTTCACCATCTAATAAATTTTGTGTTGATTCTGAGACATAATTTTTATATCTTTCTTCATGAGATTTCTGTACTTCTGATTCCGAAGCTGGGATATTCATTAAACCATCTACTTCATTTTCATTATATTTTTCAACTTCTCTTAATTCCTTAATTTTTTCATCTATTTCATCTCTTATTTTTTCCAGTCTTTCAATTTCATCATATTCATCATCTTTAATCCGTTCTTCATAATATTCAGGAAAAACATCAGGTTCTTTAGGTTTTTCTTTTTTAGAAGAGGGATATAAGAAATTTATAACATCATCTTTATTCATTTTTCCACCATAATCAAATTCATTTAAAAACTCCGCGAATTTTTGACAATTTCTTAAATAATATTTATCAACTTCATAACCCGCCTCCTCTAATATATCCTTTATTTCCTCGTTTGTGAATCCCAATTTTTTAACGTTGTTAGTTTTGACGCTCATTTCACACAAAATAAAAATAAATTATTCAGAAATGTAAGACATGAATTTTTAATGATTTATTTTTTATTCATGAAAATAATTAGTTTCTTAAAGTTCAATGTTGAACTCAATCTTTATTTTTAAAATCGGTTTAATTAATCGCGGAATATCTGACATCATCTATATATAGCTTCTTTTATAAAAGATGAAAAAATAAATTATTTTAAAATTAATGTTAATTTTTTAATGTGTTTAGTATATAATATTTATTTTATTTTTTTTTTATTTCATTATGTATGGGTTGAGTGTATAATATTTATTACTAATTTATTTAATAATGTCGCGCTTTCTTACGAATTCATGACTTAAAAAACGTAAGAAAAAATTTTATATCATCTATGTATAGAGGCTGGGAAAACATACCTTCATCTATATATAGATGTAACAAAAAAAGTCACACAACCCGTCCACATATACTACTAACCTTCTATAATAAAAAGCTAATATTTTTGATCGGGAAAGAGATACTATAATTCATTACCTAGTGCCTGATATTACTGTTATACATTTTTGTTATTAAAATAAAGATATTTTGATAATATGAGAAACAAGCAAACAAACAAACTAAACAAAAAAAAAGTTTTTATTTATTCTTTTGTTTCTTTGCGGCAGCCTTTGGTCCAAAGTTCTTCTCGGGATTCATATAGAATTTACAGATCTTCTTCTCTAATCTGATTCTTTCCTTAACTTCTGGATCAACTTCAAACGTGAATTTGTTCTCTGTCGATTGTTTTGCGGAAAGAATCTTTTTCGCAGAGTTATCTTGCTCTGGCAGCTTCTTCTGGTCATTTTCGAAGTACCAGCGCCTCAAGATGTCCCAAATAAGTTCTCCTGGAGCATCCGTCTTAAGCATTCCTGGTTTGCAGTGTGTTCCGGACGTTTTATATCCTAATTTCTCTAAAATTGAGACAAGAATCTCTCTGGAAGGTGTAGAACTGTGGATAATACCAGTGAGGACTGATATATCATAGTAAAATGGTGAATCAAGCTCTCTGATGCATGAATTTAAGACTGCTTCGATTCTTGCTGTTGTTTTGAAGAATTTCATTGTTGGGAGTAGGTCAATAAGAGACTGAATAAACTCCTTATTATGTATTGGACCTGTATATATTGGTCCGCCGAGTTGAAGCTGAGATTCTGTATATGGATCTTTAAATGAGGGAATTGTGACTTGAGCTGGCTTAACAGTGATGTTTTCTCCCTTGGACATGTCACGTCCAAGTGGTTGTAGCCAGAAAAGATGAGAATCTGGTGAAAATAATAAATATGCGTTGTCTGAAGCGAGATGTTTCGTTTCATTTGACTTGCCATGGACTATAACGAATACTCTGAAGTAGAAATTGGCCGCTAATGAAATGAGAGGCTCAATTGTCTTCTTATATCTGGCAGCAATTTGTTTTATGAGCGTAAGA
Organism: Trichomonas vaginalis G3; assembly: GCF_026262505.1. Classification (NCBI taxonomy): domain Eukaryota; phylum Parabasalia; order Trichomonadida; family Trichomonadidae; genus Trichomonas; species Trichomonas vaginalis. Next base: position 37,083,493 of record NC_067206.1, on the reverse strand, counting down.
AGGGTTCTAATACCAATCTCATGGCAAAACTCTGTATTTAGGACCATGACATTGTACCATCCGTATGAAACTTCTTGTTGTTGGCCGCATAAAGTGCGTCCATCAGTACTTGTAACACAAAGAAGGGCACCATCAGCTGCAGCATGGATAGCTGCATCGAGAAAGATAGACACTGTTGAATATGGGTCTAAATCAATAATTTGATATTCGCCTTTATGGGAGTTCATAACTTTGTTTGCATCTCCAAGTGATGATTTAACTATATTATCGACTTTGTTAAGCTGTATATTACGATCTATAATAGAGCCAGCATTTTTATCAATATCGTTAGCTGTAATTGAATTAAATCCGGTTACTTCACGTGCATATCTAATTGATCGAAGACCAGTTGCAGCAAAGGCTTCAAATAAGTTCGTTGGCTTTTTAACTCTGTTATTATAAGCTTGAAGAACTAAACATGTAATATCTCTGTTGAAATTCTGAACTGGATTATAAAATACTTCTGATTTATCAATATTTGGGGGAAAGTATATCTTTGTATCGCCCTCTTCAATAAGAGCTTCACTCTCTCCGGCGCCCATAAAAGTGACAAAAATTTTTGTGGCTGAATTTATCACTCAAACCATTTCTGGATATGAATTTTATTAATACTAACATGTAAGTATCTGTTTATAATGTTAAAATACAGAAATATCATAAATTTAAAATTTCAAATCATAAAAATTCAATTATTTAGAAAATAATGTTAATGGATCAAAAATATAATATTTTTATATTCTTGTTAATATACTAATTTTTAATGATATTTAAAAATAAAAGCCCAGAATTTTAAATATTAGTTTTCTCGATCATTTAAGATCTGTAAACATACCTATAGCAAAAATTATAGCTATCAAATAATATCCTGGCTTTAGACACAATTCAATTTTGATAAAATCGTTATCAACTAACTTTGACTTAAATGAACTCAGTATTCATCAAATCGAATACTAAGTAAAATGGATTATAATGACGTTATGCTGAATCATGTTAAAAAAAAATTACAAATTAGACAAAATTAAAAAGATTTTTAAATAATATGAAGATTTATAATCTTGCATTGTATAAAAAATGATGATTTTGATCTTACTATAGTATAACGTTTAAACTTTATATAAGAGATTTTTCGATAAGAGGTTGTTGGTAGCCCTTTGGTTCTCTGCGCTTTCTGCTAACAATACAAAGTATTGAAACAGTACAGAGGATTGTTAAGATTGCGGCGAGTACTGAGCAAATAACTGCAACTTTGCTTGGAACACCTGATTTTGAAGTTGGCATTGGGGTTCTAGATGGTGGATCTGTTGAAGGTTCATCTGCCAAGAGACGGAAACTAAAACCGAGAAGGCCAAAAAAGAAGAGAAACATCAAAAAATTGAATCTGTCGTGTCACTTTTTTGATTTTGCTATCCGAAGCAAGGTTTAGATTTTGTAGAAAAAGAAATATATATCTGGTATCTAATAAAATCAGGTGGTTTTCAGATTTCGTGGATGAAGTTTCATTGCTCCATATTCATATTTCAACCATGATTTATTATAAAAAATGTCATTCTATTGGATGTAAATTCGTTTTGAAAGTTCGATTCTTTCAAATAGCAATACTATTGTTTGAAATTTTATTGCCGAAACATAGTTTAATAATTTATCATTTTATGAATGTCCATAATAACTATGTTACAAAAGATGAAAATGAAAGGCCAAGGTCGACTTTTAATTTGAAACTAGCTAAGATCAGTAATTAGGAGCCACTATCATTACCATATTCTCCTGATTTATAGGAAAGTCTTAAGAACAAATCAGATTGATTAATATGCAGCAGATAAATAAAGATATTAAAAAAAAATAAAATGGTAAATTGAGAAAAGGTATAAATTTCGTAATAGTAACTTTTAATCACAACAAATATATACATAAACGATATTTAAATATCTGTTTCAATAAGTTCATGAATAGCGTAACTTTGAGCTTTGATGAAATCTTCGTTATTAATATAAAATATATTATCTAAGTTTGGTGGCTCATTAACTTGATATCCCTTGATGTACTTCCATAAAGAAAGGAATTCATCTTTCGTGCGGTAATCTTGAATTTTTTGTATTTTCTGATCGACCAATATTTCACGCCATTTCTTTCGCAAACTTTCAGTTGATGCTTTTGTATTTGAAGGCATTTTTGATGGTTTAATTTCGACAGGTTCGAATTTCTCTATTTTATTGTTAGGAGATACCCAATTCAAGTGCTCTGCATGGAGCTTGTTTTTAAGTATCTTTAATCTCTCTAATAAATCTTCACGTTTCTTGTTTCTCGAACTCATTACAATAATATTGTCACTTTTTTCAAAATAAAACACGGAGTTAGTGCAGAATTACATAAATTTGTATCAAATGGAATATTTTCATATTACATATGATAGACAATAAGATTTAAGTTTATTTTATATATTTTTACTCATTTTTATTGGCTTTATGACTCATATTTCCTATTTCTATTTTTGATTTTGAATTTCAACTAGTTTTCTTCTAATTGCTATATTCTTATCTTGTGTAAGTATAGAATATAAGACATTTCATTCTAAGTCCAAATTCAAATCAATTCCATTCAATATTAAGTGCTTTCATAAACAATTTAACAAGAATCTTAACATTTATGTAGAAATATTTGCATTTGCTCACAATTCAAAATAGAACATGTGTGATTTCTTTATTCAAGCACAATTTGTGAAACGATTCTTTCTTTCGGGCCCCATATTCAGAGTCCTTAAACTAGTAGCTATTTATGGCAGGATATGATTCTTCTATTCGCTCTTTTGATTGACTCTAACCTTATTCTATCGTCCGCACAATTCTCAGTTTCGTTAGAATTTTGTCAGATTTTAATTTTACAAAAAAAAATGAATAAATATCCCAAAAGTGCTCGCCCAATGAAATTCAATGTGCGTGCTGCCAATAATATTCTCTTCCAACAAAATCGAAAAGGGCCTAAAATCGTTTCTCCTCGATGTTCTCACAAACCAAACGAATCTCAAATGTCGAACAAAGCAATAAGAGACCTTCTCCTCAACGACAATTTAGATGAAATTGAAAAATATGCAACTCATGCCCTTATGGGAGAGAAATTACCTGATTTATCACCATATGAATTATCGTTAGTAGCAAAAGACTTAGAAAACAGAAGAGCATACTTTATAGATAAAGGATACTATAACAAATCACTACAAGCTAAAGCTGCACTTGATCATGTAAAAGAATTGCAACTAATTGCTACGAAAATTGAAGCTCAAAAGCAGGAACAAACAGAAATCTTTCTTATAAAAGGATATTCTAAAACAGATTATACAATTTTCAATCACAAAATGACTGCAGAAGAAGATAAATTAAATTTAAAGTACGAAAACAAGCTTTTATCCATTGAAGAAAGGCAAGAAAAAGAAAAGAAAGATTTAGAAGAAGAATGGCATTCAAAAGCTAAACTCAGAATGTATTCACATCCTTCAACAAAATTAATTGAATTAAAACATGTACAGAAAAGATTATTAGATGCGAACGAATTGGATAAAGCCGCAGCATTAAAACAAGAGATAGATGAATTAGAACTTAAAGAACGCCAAGAAGGAGCAAGAAATTGGACTAATGATTATAATCGTGCTGTAGAAATGCTTGCTGCTAAACATGCTGCAGAAAGGGACTTTTATGATTATGATAAAGACTTAAAACAGCAAGTATTTAAGGCTAAAGTTGATATCGGATCAATTGCTTTCGATAATAGAAATAGAGCCTTGAAAATTCGAGAAACTGTTGCAAATGATATGGATAAGTACTGGAGAACTCATAGCAGATCCATTTATGAAGTTGCTCCACCGCCTCCATCAACAACAAGATCTAGAAATTCAAATTATTTGAATCTTAATTTTCCAAATTAAAAAAGAATAGCGCTATACGTTTTGTTTTGTAAACATGTTATTTATACTTTAATAATACACTTTTAATTTGCATACAAACTTTGTTTATTTTAAAATATCCCCAATAATAAATTTAATACAGGATTCATTTTAACTACCAAAGAGGTTGACAGCTAATCTTATATACATACGCTTAATAAATTCTATTAATCTCATCATTGTATCAAATAATGTAATATTTTTGCAATTTCAAGTAGAATAAGCCATCATGAAACAGGTGTATGAAAGTTTTATCATACGTACAGATGTATCTCATATAGAAATCTTGTTATTTCCTATAGGAATAGAAATTGAGATAAGATATCCCATATGAATAATTGATGAAATTGAAGATTTTAGTATAATCACATATAAATATGTTATTTTCCACAATTTGAATAAATGCAGGAAAAAATTTAGCAAATTGTTCGAGCAAGTTTACAAAAACCGATTTATAATTTAGAGATGAGCAAACCAGCAGAACAGACTCCACAGCAGGAAGATATCGATATCCAGCATGATGATGAGTTTGAAGATTTCAGATTTACCTCTAGACCAGTTGCAGAAGAAAAGAAACGCGTTGAAACTATTGATGATTGGGATGACGATGTTGTTGATAACTTCTCACAAATTCTCAAAGCCCAACGCGCTGTTGTACATTAAAAACTATTATTATTAGAAATACAAAAATTTTTATTAGTTATCAAAATTTAAATACGAAAAATAAATGTCAAATCAAGCTACGGAACTTGGCTTTACTCCAAGGGCGTATTATTCATTACATAAGATATTCCTTTCTTGAAATATTTTTTTGAAATTTTTCTATTTTGAGATATATAAGGAATTATAGTGGACATATTAATTCAACTATCTCTTTGAGGTCTTCTAATGTTGATTTTAACCTGAAATTCATCATGATTGAGATGACGAATTTTGAAAAATCGAGATTGATGATAAATTATAATAATATGCTGTCATACCACGTAAAATAGACAAAAATGTACGTGAATTGAATCAATTATATCACGAGATTTGGTTGATAGCCGAAGGTGACGATAGGCCAAAAAATTTGAATGAATAACTTTGAGCTTGAGAAAGAGGAGCTTGCCCTTATCTACGGCGATAACTATAAGATGGAACAAAAGAACATTGTCTCCATCGCTATTTCAACTCAAGGAAGAAACGCTACATTGACATTTACTGTAACAGAACAATATCCAGACGAAATTCCGGCCGTCCACGCAAAAATCGAAGGTATTTCTGGTAAAAAGCTCGAAGAGCACCTTACTAAAGTCGCAAGAACAATGGCTGGATTATCAATGATTGCATATCTCGTTGGAAATGGCATAACATTCCTCGCTGGTATCCCAGAGAAAGATTTCCAGGTTACACAAGAACAAGTCACATCTACACCATTCTCAAGAGAGAATTTCTTACTTTGGCTGGCCAAATTCAACGAAGAAATGGCCCCAAAGGAAGATTCAACTTTGCCTCCTACTGGCAGACAGATGTTCGAACAAGGCCTTGTCAATTAAATTTTTTTTGTTGGAAATATTTGAAAAATTAAAAATACCGAAATAGATTGAAATAAAAAGAATAAAAATTGCTGTTTTCACAAAAAATATCTTACTTTCAGAATCTAAGATGTTAATGACCTTTATTTTATAAGATATTTCATATGAATTCTTTTATTTATGTTTGTCACTACGAAAATATGCAATATTCATAAATGTAATTGCAGTAGTATCTATGATGGCTCATGAATTTTAAGATTCAAAAAAATCAAATTCATTATTATGCATTTTATTGCTAATTTCTTGAAGAGTTCGTATATTTGTGCTTTATTAGTTCTATTTTTGCTATCAAATGTCTATTCTAGTATTCATAAAAGAAAAAAAAATGTTTCGTGTTGATTGTAAGAATAATGGAACAATAATTGAATGTTTAGGAGTTAAAATTCTTGCGTTATTCGAGCAATTTCCCACATCGGAACATCTTCTGCCTAATTTTTTCACAAGTCAATTCAATTTTGATTATTCAACCATCGATATAGTTCTAATTAGTGATGGAAGATCATATGTACTTGTTGAAGCTCTTATGAAAATCCCAGAATTTCATGGACTTATCGTTACAACTCAAGCAAATTATCGAATTGGACGAAATTTGATTACAGAATATAGAATGATAGACTCAAATAACAGAAATCCGTTACCTACTGATTTAAGAATCATAACACTTAATTTCCATCAACCATTTACTTTTACAGAATTATGCTTCATTCCAACGCCAAATGGATGCGGTATTGGAAACTGCAATTGGCTTATAACAAAGAATACAGATGCTGAATTAGTATCTTTCAAAGCCTTCTTGGTTACTGGATACAATACATCAACCACATTTACACCCCCTTACAGTCCAATAGTTTCGAACTCCCAAGCTACTCCACTTCCACCTCCTCCAAAGGCACCTGATGTTGTCTGCGTAGTTCCTACAGCAATTTCAGAATTTGATTGTGGAGAAACCATCAAAATCATTGCATCAAAGGTCAAAGAGAAACTCGGTTACGGTTTGAAAGTTGTCATTCCCACATTTACAGATGATATTCTCTTCTTTTTAATGAGTTATTTGAGATATACTTCAGCATTATCAGTCGGATTCGCTCATTTATCGTATAGAGGACAAACTTTGATGGATATTGCCACATCCTTTGAATATACAGAGGCCATAAATGGCTTAGAAATTTCAGAAAAAGTAGATTCAAATATATTAGAAGGTTCTTCGGTTTTGTTTGGTCCATCACCGAACCAACCAATAGGACAAATTGTCCAGGCCAGAGATTTCTTAGGAAACCGTTGCGATTTCATGCAAATAATTTCTCCTGAGCCAAAACCATATATTTATGCAATGAATTCAGGTTACCAGGCACTTTCAAGATACATAAACCAGATGATGAGTGAAAATGTCATCATTCCGCCTATTTTCCAAAGATTGGATTCATTTTCAATCAAAAATGCCAAACCATATCCATTTGAAACTCCGATTAGTGAAGATTTAGTCAGATGGGTTGATATCAAGGAGCTACAGCTTGCAGATTCCCGTTTTCCAGTATTTTCCGGAAATATTGTTGGAGAATATGCAAAAGTTGCATCAACATCTCAAAATTTCGTTGTCAGTCCTCCTATTCTTGAGCAAATTGTTTATTATTTGACTGATCAAGGCGCACAAAACATTGATTTCAGTGATAATAGGCTGACATTCGAATTTCCTTTTGTTGAGGGTGATTCAAAGGCTTCTATCTTGTTTACAAATGATGATATTACACTTGAAACTGGTTCTGGATTGATTGAAGATGTAATTCTTGAATTTCTCACAAAAAAGGTTCATTCTTATGTATAAATTGTATCTTACTCATTAAAATAGAGTTGTTATGTATAAAATATATTATTTTAATCGATTGAATTTTTATTCATTTTAAATCAATATTAAATTTATCAGAAGATTGATCAATAACACATTGCAAATGTTGTATTCTGCAGATATAAAGCATAGTTGACTATAATATGTTTGTGCGTCACTCACAAAGCCAGATAATGATTATTTCTTGCTGGACTTGACAGATATCCCTCTCCCTAACAACAGTGATATTGGGGATACCAAGTCGGAAGTCAAACCATTGGATGAAAATAAGACAGCATATATATATACCAATCATCTGCTCACCATTCAACCCTATTCTATAATTCGTGATGTATATTGACTCAGTTATGCATGTTAGTAATTTTTGTTTAATATGATATGTTGTTACATAAACGCACTAGTATTTTATGTGAAAGCAAGGCAATTTCTTTTAACAGGAAATGCTATATTGATAATGTATCAAGGGAGTACTAAATGTCTTTGTTGCTTGAGTTTTAAGAATCTGTAGTTGATTGCGGTTCCTTTTATTGGTGTATTAATGCAAATATGACTTAGTTCTCGAGTCCTGTGTTTAAAGGAAATTTTTTAATGATCATTCACATCAATTGTCATGGTTTTGATTTTTGTCAGATGGGTGTAAGTTTATATATATCAACTTATACTTTATTAAAAAAAGTGTATAACTCAAATAAGTTTATGAAAGAATCAAAAATCTGATTTTCAATATGATAAATGTTCCCTGAGATAGAACATTTTTTTTCTAACAACATGATTTGTTCTTTTCTTCTTGCTTCTTTTCAATATTGATTACTGACTGTGGTAAAACGAATTCATCAGTATGAGTGTTTTCAAGGGCTTTTCTTACAATCTCTTCAAATGCTGTTTGTACTCCTTCAGCAGTTTTGGCAGAAACTTCATGGAATATCATTCCATTCATTTGGGCATATTCTCTTGCTGCTGAAGCCTGAACAACTTTGTTCTGAATATCGCACTTGTTTCCAAGCAGTAAAAATGGAAAGTTTGAATCTTGTTTAAGTTCTAGTTGTCTGACAAAATCATTTTTCCATTTATTAATATTTTCAAATGATTTTGCATTGGTGACATCATAAACCAAAATCAAGCAATCTGTTCCTCTAAAGAATGTTGAACCAAGAGATTGGAATCTTTCTTGTCCTGCTGTATCCCAAATCTGTAAGGTGACGAATTTTCCATCAATTTCAACTTGTTTTGATGTAAAATCTGAGCCAATTGTAACTTTATAGTCAGATGAAAATTCTCTGCTAACATATTGATTCAAGAGGCATGTCTTCCCAGCTCCTGTATCACCAAGAAAGAGAACTTTAAGCATAGTCCGTGCGCGTGATGCCATTTTAAATGACTGAAAAAAGTATTGAAAAACTTTGAAAAATAACCGTCAGATTTAATATGAATTCAAAATTGAATATAATGGTTGTTTGCTTAATATGTTTTGTATTGGTAGAATAATTTTTTTAAACTCATAATTATTTTTGAAAATTTTAGAGGACAGATTTTAATTGAATAATCATTTCTGAGAGCAAACAAAGTTATGATAGATTGTATCAGTCCAAAAATCTAAACAATTGCTAAAGTAAATACAATAGCTTTCATATGGTCATATGACTGGGGACTTCATTTCGATTTTTCCCCCCGAAAAGACTTTACTTTCTAGTGACTGGGAAGCCTCATCAGAGATTGCCATTAAGATTGTGAAATGAAGATTCATTAAATGCCATCTGCAATGTTATCAATTTGAGAGCTTTTTTATAAGTTTTTATAGAATTATCAAATTATTTAAAATTTAGTTTGTGCATAAAACACTTGGATATATTATAAATTCCTTTGAATGTATAACAGATAAAAATAATCAAATAAGCATTTTTTTAATTGATCTGGATGAATTAGTAAGATAAATTAAATGTGAAGTATATAACTTCAAATATCACTATAACTCTCTAATTTAGATAATTGAGAGAGTTTTTAAGGATCATTCTAGAATGGAAAAAAAGTAAAACCATTCAGTAATATATATTAAACTGAATTTAAATAATTTTTAATTTCAGAATTTGCATAATCAATGCAAGTTTTTCCATTATCATCCTTTGCATCTTTATTAGCTCCTACAGAAATGAGATATTTAACAACTTCAAGATGATTACTACTTGTGGCCCATATAAGTGCATTCTTTCCTAATTTGCCCTTTTCTTCTATATTGGCTCCTGCACTGACAAGATGTTTCACAATCTCAAGATGACCTTGATCTGATGCATTCACAAGTGGAGTATAACCAAGACAGTTCTTTGGATCTACTTTACATCCACATTCAATGAGAGATTTAATAATCCTGAGATTTCCTTCAAGCGCTGCATTATTTAGAATGTAATTTTCATCTTGATTTTTTGCTTCACAAAGTCCTTCTTTGAATGCATATCTAATCATAAATTTATTGTATTTTTTAGATATTTCGTCTAAGAAATCATAGATTCTTTTGAAATCATTAGATTTCTTTAATTCAGAAACTTTTTGTTTAAATTCATCAAAATCTAGCATATTATTGATGGTTCTCAATAAAGAATCATAAAATGATTTGATGATATAAATGTAGTTCTCCGGATTACTTATATCTTTAACTTCTTCAATAATATGTTGACTGCAAAACTCTAGATGAATCTGATCGATCAAATCATAGAAAATTTCATTTTCTTTAACCAGGCAAATAATAAATTTTACCAATGAGTCTTCATCTTTTATTTTCAATTTATTACTAGAGATGATTCTCTGAATGATGTCAAGTCCAAACTTTTTGGCAACTGTTATGAGTTTATTCTCATCAATTTCGAAGAAATGTGATGAAATGAAATCTGCACATTACTAACTGCAAAGTATTTGTTAATTAATATTTGGACATTATTAATTGTTAAAACTACTTTTTCACATGTTTGGCAGTTGTTAATTCTTTGTAGTAAAGTTTCCTTACTCCGGAAAATTACCTAGTTTAAATACAATGCATCTATACTTGAAATATTTGAAAAAGTATTTTTGCTTGAATTCAAGTATAAGGCATAACAGAGAATAGCATTGTGAATGTGAAAAATAATGATATTAAAAAATATATCTTAAATTAAAAAATAATAATATTACAAACATATTTATAAATGATTCTTTCTTAATATAGCAGGAGGAACTTCATGAGCCTTATTCTGGTTAATTTTGGGAACAACAAGTTTCAAAGGGTTCCTAGAGTTAGTTACAATCGAAGATTTCATTCCAGAAGTTCCGTTTTTCGAAGAATTCATCATATAACTTCGGTAATCAAAAGACATTCTGCTTGTTTAGAACTTTATATACTTCTGAAAACTCTCCTCTCCCAAGAAACTCACAAAAAGTATAGTTTCCAATGTCAGGAGGGAGAGAATTCATATGTAATTTGAAATTTTCGTAAACCATTGAAATCGAAAAATTTTCAATAGATTATGACATTTTTGAATCTTTACACGCCTAAAACAAACCATTTAAAATTAGTTTATTACAATGATTGTAATTATATTTGATTTAACCATAAATTGACATTTGAATGAAGAATAATCGATACTCAAAATGTAAATTGCCTTTTTTATCATTTTCAACATAGATGGCTAGGTCTGTTCATACGGTAACCAGTGGTAAGTCCGCATGGAATCCGCTGCAATGGTAAAGTTTTTTTTTCTCGATTTTGTCCAGACCTATAGATCGTCAATTTTCTTTCCATTGTAAAGTTAGAAATGTTTATTTATCTTATTTCCGAAGTTGAATTTCAACTTGAAGTTCTAATTATTGGAGATTAATACTTTTTTCTCATCATTGGTTGGCTTTCCGGTGTCATTCAGAGTCGATTCCAGTTTTGTTAAATAATCGTTTTTTAAACGTACATTTCATGTAAGTCAATGAGAAAGTTTTTATTCTTGGCTTCAAAATCGGTAAGTATGATGTAGAAAGCTAGAGATATGTCAGATGCATTATCTCCAATAGTTATTTTTTAAATCAAAAAAGCATCATAAATAAATTAAAATTATTACACAAATAAATACGGAAATGCGGGCTGATATTGATAGATCATATCGAATTACTTATATTGTTATCAATGAAATACAACAAACTAAATCAAACGAATTTTAAAAATTCAAAATAAGTCAAAATTTAAATTACAAAATATTTCTTAAAACTGCAAATATTCGTTAATAAATAGTCATTACCCATCAGAACATTGGATATTTTACCTTATTTGAGGCTTATTCTTATGGATATTGTCAAAGTATTTTGATAATATTCAGAAGAAGATATTTCAAGTAAGTAGCTTATAATGGATTCCAAGCTTATACAAATTATAGTCTTTTAAAGAGCAGTTGTTCCAAGATATTCGAAGTTTTCAAGTATCTTGGGAAAACGGCCCTTTATAAGGCTGTAGCTTCGGTAACATTACTATCAAGTATTACAATCTGTTAAAGAGTAATTTCTCAAAGAACTTCAAAAATGAACTCATATGATATCTTAAGATTTCAAACATTGTTTCATTGATTATTTTGATGCAAAACATTGGCCAACACATTGTTCTTCAGAGCGGAACAGGTTTCGGAAAGACCTCAGCAGCTGTTTCATTGGCAAAAGGATTGAATTTCAATGCCTATAAAGTGTCTTTCAACGCAGAAACAAAATTGTCCGATTTGATAGGAAACATCACAATTTCTCGTGGAACAATTCAAAAGGTCAATTACTAAAAGCAATCAAAGAAGGAGGTTTCTTCATAGCTGATGAAGCAAATCTCGCAGAAATCAATGTACTTCAATCCCTCATCATAGCTTTAGAACAAAAACCAGGAGAATCAATAGAAATTCCATCAGAAGGAACAACAAAAATCCATGAAAAATACTTTTTCATCGTTTGTCAGAACGATAACACGATGTTTGGTCGGAAGCCATTACCACAAGTACTTCTTAAACGTGTTGTTTGCTTTGATTATCCATTCCCTATCAACTCCATCAAAGCAGTTATCAAACTAATTACTTCTGAATACAATTTGCCATTATTAACAAATGCATTGACAGATTTTGTCATAAATATCAACAAAAAATTCCAAGAGGATGACAAAATCCGTCCATGGTCATTTAGAGAAGTTAGAAGGTTCTGCCGAAGAGTTAAAAATTCTGAGCCTATTGAGTTCCTTCAAAGTAATGATGAATTGAATAAAATATCTATTGCTCCATCCGCAATGATGCATGCATTATTTATGTCATGGATGATGTGTCCTGATCCAGAAAAATCAACTAAAACAATTTGTCAAGTTGTTGGAGAATCATTTGGATATACAGACATCGATAATTTGGTTCAAATATTATCTGCAGATGCAGTTCCTCAAGATAATTATGTAATCAAAGGTATTCTTAGAATTAGATCTGTTTTTAACATTGAAAATTCCAAAAGAGTTCCTAAATCAATTTCATCATTTTGGAATGCAGTTTTCTTGGCTTCTTTAGTTCCTCCAACTGATCCTTTATTAATTGTTGGAGAATCATCATTCAAGACATTTTTGGCAAATTCAATAACAGTTGCTCCAAGCCAAGTAACATTAGGAAGTGAAACAACAACAGCTTCTTTAATTGGCCAAGTTTCTTATGTCAGACAACAGACATATGAAAGGATTTTGCTTGATTTACTTCATACAATTATGATTTCAAATGAAAAATTATATCCGAAATTCACAGATTTCAAGAAGAATTTTGTAAGAAATAAAGAAAATTTAGATAAATTAGTTGAATTCACAAAACAAATTGATGTTCCTTATCTCAAGAAATCTGTTGATTACATCACAAAACAATTAATTGCTGATATACCAAATACAGCGATAGGTGATTACACAACTGTTTTCAAACCTGGATTAATTACTCACTATCTTTTCAGACAATCTCCTATAATCATCAAGAATTTTTCAAAACCTCCAACATCTGTTATTGAAAGATTCAATGAATTGTTATCAATAGAACCAGAATTAACATTAACTGAAGATTACACGAACACAATCACTCCAGAAAATGATAAAACTATCAAAATAAATCTCGATCAAAATTCAAAATATAGATTTAGAATCATTGCTTTGAGTTCTTTAAATGATTTTAATAGGATTTCTGAAGCCATGAAATCAAGATTTAACATCATTTCTATCAAACCATATACTGTTGCAGAGAAAAAGACAATCACAGGATTATCTGATAAATATGCTAAAGATCCTAAATTCCATATCCATAAATTGATTTTGATGAAATCAATCATTGATCAAATCCAAGCAATTCAAACCAAAATTTTGAATTCTTCTGAAGAAATTTCTAAAGAAAAATTAGAAGTACAAGCTGCGAAAATCTTAGGAACAGAAAATAATCAATGCGAAGAATTCAAAACACCTTTGAAAATAGATGATGGATACTTGAAATCAGATAATCCTTATATCCTTTCTTATTCAGCTCCTTCTGTTGATCCAACAAATTCAAATATTGTTTTCACAAAAACAACACAAACATTGTGTGTAAAGATCTTCACAGCATTGTCATTAGATATTCCAATCATTATTCAAGGACCAACAGGTACTTGCAAGTCAATGCTTGCTGACTATGTTGCGAGTTTGATGAAAGATTTCGCAAACAATAGTCACGTGATCAAAATCCAGTTGTCGAGATCAACAACTGTTGAAGATTTGTTTGGAAGAAATTCAATCAAAGTTGATATAAACGGAAACAAAATTTTCGATTATATTCCAACAGAACTCTTCAAAGCAGCAAGTGAATCAAATCACAGATCATTAATCATCATTGAAGAGTTGAATCTAGCATCACCAAGTTTAATTGATGCTTTAACAAGTTTGTTCGATAACAACCCTGAATCGAAAATAATGAGGACAAATGGAGAATCAGAGAAGAAAGGAAGATTTTCTATTATTGGTATTGCTTCAGGAAATGTTTCTCCTGCTCTTAAGAAATCAGCAATTTTCTTCAGAAGAGATGAATACGATTCAAATGAAATGAGAGCTGTTTGTGAATCTATTTTGAAGAATACTTCCGAGATACCTGTTAATTACTTTGAAATGAATATTGCACGAAACTGCCAAATGTATTCTCAATTGGAATATCATTTCAAAAATCTAAAGAATTTGCTTCAAGAAATCACTTTCAAAGATCGAAAGAACCAACAAAATCAGGAATGGAGCAAAATAGATATTTCATATGCACCAGGCGGATCCACATTAAAGGTTGGTGATCTAATAGTTCAAGTACCAATCAAAAATGCCAATCTTGCTCTAAATCTCCAAGAAAAACTTGTGACACTGACTCCAAGCGAACAAAAATTGTTTTATTGTTTGGCAGCGAATAAACTCAAGAGATATCCATTGATTGTTACATGAGGAACAGCATCAGGAAAGACTTATACAGTCAGATTGTTTGCGCAAGCAATCAACAAGAAATTAGTGGTTATTCCTGTCAACGCTGATACATCAATCTCAGCAATCACTGGATCATATAAACCATCGAAATATATCAGTGAACAAAACATTAATAAGATTTTAACCAAGCTTTCCGAAGATCCTTCTTTTAATGAACTCTCTATGATGATTTCTGGAAACAATAATAAAAATGTTGAAGTCAAGAAACTCAAAGTTTTGGCAAATGAAATTGACAAAATTGTCAAAGCATCAAACGATGAAAACACAATCAAAATTGGAAAAGAAGCGAAAGCAATCATTACAAAAGCCAGCCATTTGATCAACAACATGGAATATTCAGAATCCGGTTTGATTACTGCAATGAGGAATGGCGATTGGGTTTTATTCGATGGTGTTGAATCATGTCCTCCAAATATTTTGGAAATGATCATTACTTTGCTTGATTTCGAACCATCTTTGAATTTGTATGAAGTTGGTGAAGGTGTCACTTTTCAACCAAATCAAAAATTCCTCAAAATCAGATCAATGAAGACTTTAGAATCATTTTCACATACAATGATGTAGCAACACATAAAAAGACTCCTCTTCCACGAACAATCCTTTCAAGATGCGCTATTCTAAAGATGGATCCAATTGATATTGATTATAAATCAATCGCAGAAATAGCAATGCTCAATATTCCAGACACTAATTATGTTGATACCACAGTTGATAAGATTGAAATTGCTACAAGAATCGGAGTTTGTCATTGTGAAATTCGCAATTGGCTGAAGCAGGAGTATCCAAATGATTCAAGCTACGAAATAACAGGAAGATCAATATCAAGAATTTGTAGATTAATTACTTATTATAGTCAACCTGATAATAAAGATGTTGATTCCCAGCAAATCAAGAGAGCTTTGACAATCGCTTACAATAAGAATCTTAACGAAATAGATAATGATAAGTCTGAACTTAATCAAAAGATTTATAATTTTTTCTTTCAAAAAATTGATAAAGGTTTTGTTAAGGAATTAATGAAATTATATTTATCGTTATTAATTGATAGCGATGAATTTAAGAAATTAATTGAAGAAAGAATACAAAATGATCAGCCAATTATTGATGTATTTAAAGTCATTGAATGTGCACAGTTGAAAGACATCTTGGATGCAATAGATTTATTGAATAATTGGGTCAAAGATTTCAAATCAGTAACAAAACCAAATTGGTTCATCGATTTCATTTATTTGAATAGATTGTATCAAATTGTTGAACAACTTTCTAAACTTAATGCTAACACAATCGAAGAAATCAAAGAGTTAACAATAGCCAATTGTCAAAGATCAAAGGATTCTAATTTGAATGAGATCGTTGCAGAGTTTACATTCATTTCTCAAACATATCCTACATACGAAGGCATTGTTTTACCAAGTGAACTCGCTTCAGAAAACATTGATTTGAAGTATATTTCTGATGAAATCAAAAACAATATTTTTAGATATCCAAATTTATATTTCAATGTTCCAAATATTAGTGTTATTTCACAACTTTTTGATGGAATATTCAAACATATTTTCGATGCTTACTTAATATGCTTTGAAATAAAAAGCCATGACTTACTTACATTACTTGATAAATTTACAACAATGATTATTAAGAAAGATTTATTACCATCAAAAACAGTTGAAATATCACATCTAATTAATTCCTTCAATAATAATTCATTGACTGAACTTTACAACATCGATCTCATTGCGAAATCGTTCAAAAAATACGATTTCGGATTACCAAAAGATTTCATGGAAATTCTGAGTAAACTTCAAGATGAATACGACAAGAGAAATCTTAATAATGAAGATGAAAGGAAGTGGGATAAATTGAAGGAAATTCATCCAGAATTAGCATTTTTGTTTGATTTGACCGAAACAATTGGTTGGGTTCCAGCTGGCATCGATCAAGAGAAAGTAATCAAACAAGCGAAGTCACCAAATATAGTTTCCTATGATAAACTTTCTTCTTATGTTACAAAGACTGATCCAGAAAACAAATATCAATCTGACTGGTTTATTGCATTAATGGATTTCTCTTCTGATTTGTATCATTTCGGCAATCTCTTGAATACAAACAGTTGCATTTCAAGTCTTTTAGTATTACACAATCGCGGCTACAACATAGGAGATATCTTTAAGACTTATGATGGTATTTCATTAACTTTGAATATGTATGATTCAAATGCATTACTTTTTGATATTTTTGACAAATACCTGAACGCAATTTATAATTCTGACAGGAGTTTATTCAATGTTAATAATCTCATTGAAAAGGTAAACAGCTATATAAACCAAAAAGAACTTCCTAGTCCAAGCTGGTATGAATTTATTGTTAAATACAATAAGAAATATGATGTTAATTTGCCAATAAGAATTCCATTTTTCCCAGAAAGAAGTTTACTTAAAATTTGTTCTAAAATATATAAAACTAATTTCATGACAGTCCAAGATATGAGGAAATATATGAAAGAAGTTCATGAAAGAAGTCAAGACTATGAAAATTTGATTGCAAAGGCCACATCAAAGAAATACGACATTCGAGATTTCCCTCAATTTGAAACCAATGACAAAATAATATCATATACTGATGAATTTCCAGCTCAAGGTCTTTTCTTGATTCGGAATCTAGACTTTTATAAACTTCTTGACGGATCAAATAAAGTATTGACATATGGTATGTTCATGATCAGAGTTGTTTCTTCTTTCAAACAAATCGTTTTCGAAACAGATAAGTTCACAAGTGAAATGAAAGAATCTGTCAACAATTCAATTCAAAATTTGTTGTCAGTTAAAGAAAACAAGAAGTCAATCATTGTTTCATTGTCTTTGTCAAATCCACCATATTGTTTCAAGGAATTCTTCACATGTTTGTTGCATGACTGCATAATACAAGCTGCAACATATAAATCAAATGATCAATATGTCAGGCAAGCCAACATGTTTATTGGAGATTACTTATCTCACTGCTTGGAAAAATACAATCCTTTGACAAAAGAAAAATGGGATTCATTTATTTGTGGACAGACAAGCTATCTATTGGATCCAATTGGAGAATATATTAGATATGTTCATGATCATCTCAATGATAAGAATGAAAAATTGATGGAAAAGAAAAATAAATGCGTTGAAAATATTAAAGAAAAAGAAAACGAAATCAAAAAATCACTTCTACAACTTGAAATGGCAATGAAAATTGATGATCCATTGAAATTCAGAAATCAGTTTGAACAAGACGATTCTTCAAAAGAAATTGTTGAGGCCTACCAAAATTATTCAACCATTATGAAATCAATTTTAAGTGAAATGACACAATTCAATTGGGATCCTAATTCACAACAATTAACTGTGTACCCAGAGACAAAGGAATTATATAAATTCCTGAATAAATTGGATTCAGGAGTTTCAACTAAATTTGAGGAGGAAATTGGACTAATTTATATCCATGATTGGAAATATAAATCAATTTCTTTCATCAATAAAAACAATCCTCAAAACAAAGTTGACTACAATATTGAACCACATAAGGACACATTTTTGGTTGTTCCACATAAATTCATCAATGAACTTGAAATTAAAGAACCTTTGAATCTATTTACAATCAAAATTTCTAAATTTGCCCAAAAAGAAGAAGGAATTAATTTTGAAATGTTAGAATTTGAATGGGAAAATTTCAACAGGTTATTAAAAAAGAATCCAAAAGCATTGGATAGTATTTATGAAGATGAAACCTCAGTAATTTTTGTTTCAAACCAGACAGAATATACATTCAATGATCTTTCAGAATTTGTCAAAAACAAACAGTCAGATAAACCATATTTAGAGGAATTTAGAAACAAATTTAGCAAACCTCAACACAGGATAAATCCAGATATTACGGCATCTAATACTAAAAAGAAATTAGAGGATCTTGAAGGAAAAATCCAAGAATATGATAGATGTATCGAAAATCTTGAAGAAGTTTGCCAAAAAATTGATAATTTTCCATTTCAGAAATTTGAACCTCCTAAAAATAAAAACAATAAACCAACCCTAGATTCTAACGAGGATAATAAGGATAATAAGGCTAAGAAGCCTAATATTAAAATTGACTTCACTAAGGCCGATAATTCAGCGTTTAACATGGCAGCTGTTAATGTTGATAAAGAAAATGTTATTCCAACATTCAGTTCCATCAAATCTGATGTTCCTTGCATATTAAGAGGCATCCAAACAACTCCAATTTGCATTCCTGTTTATGTTTTTGGAAATGCTTCAAAAGTTAAAATCGAATTTCATCCAACATCACAAGAAACACCAACTCCAACTTATGAAATGAAGGATGCACAAATTAATTTAATCTTCCCAATAAATGACATAATACAAGATATGACTTTCACGGGAATAATGAACATCAACACTAAAAAGATTGAGTATGAAGTCAAGGCTCATTTCATTGACTCTGTTGTTTTCCTTGATTCTCGTGGAAACAAGTTTATCAATCACAGGGACGGAATTACTTTTGAAAAAGATTTTATCGCAGAAGATAATATCAATATTATCCCAGAAATTACAGGAGAAGAAAATCCAAAACAAAAAATTTTGATCGAAAATGTCAAATGTCAGTTACCAGAATCTCCAATACAATTGAAAGATAATGACAAAACAATTGTTTTTCAAAAGTCTTCTAAAAATGATTTGATCGATGGTATTACTTTCCACGTGTATCACACTCCATTGGAAAATTCTCAAGTCAAAATCAATACTCCATCTAATTTGTATAATAGAAAAATTTTCTTTAATTCATTATATCCACCATATAAAACAATATCAGTTAAAAATGAATTAGAGATTGGATACACGTATAACAAATACTGTTTCCTTGTTTCATTCTTCATGAAATATAGAGAAGAACCAAGGATTACTATTAAAGATTGTTTAAACAATGTCAGCCTCATTAATAAGAAGATTACTTCTTCATTCGATGAACATCAAGGTCATATTATTATTGAAGTCGATATAAAGTCAATTGCAAGCAATCAATATGAAAAATCAATGCTGGAAATTAGTATTGATGGCCAACAATTCCAATGGAAAAAAGAAATTCCTTTGAAAATAATTTGTCCAGAAAGGGGAAATCCTCTTAAATTTGGAGAATGCAATTGCTATTATAATGATATCAGTTATTCTTTATATCACAAGAATAGAATGCTTCCTCATGCTTATTATGACGAAAAAGGATATGGAACAATTCTGACCACAAATAAAATCAAATCCATACCAAAGATAGTTAAAGGCACATACCAAAAGGAGTTAAATGATAAGTGCTTATTGCTTTTCATCAATAATAATCTTTGGATTCCTGCTTCTGATCCTAAATTTGGTAAAATTGCAGCAAATATTAAAGAAATGCCAGAAACAAATCTTAAGGATCTTCTTACTCAATTGGAAGAATTCTTCGGAAAAAATGCAATTAACATCATTAACAGCAAAATCAAGAATTTCGTTAGGAAAGAAGATAGAGAACAATCAATAAAGGAGTTTATTGTTAAGAAAATGCAGGAGAAATTCGATAAACTCAAAAATGATGATTTCCAATTAACATATGATGATCAATTTAATATTAACGATGTTAATAGCAAAAGAAACATAAAATTTGATCTGAGCGAAGTTAACAATCAAAAAGCCAAAACAGTGAACAATTGAAACAAGATATTCTAAAATTTACTTCGTCCGACAGCACAACAATTGTAACTGAAATCAAGGCTGATAGTTTACACAAACTAACATTTGATACAAGGATTATTAGTCCAGATGAAAGAAAGGTAATATCAGAAAGAATTAACTCGAAATTAAAAGAAGCAAATGAACCAATATTGAAATTGGACATGGTTCCAAATGATGAAGAATTCGATGAAGAAATAATCTCATTTGGAGCATTAACATCCGCAAAAGCAATTTATGAAAAAATCTCTGAAATTCTCTCCAGATGCAGAAAGTTTGTTTTGATAATGTCAAATTACAAAGATTATACCATAGGATTTCCAAATTCTCAAGCAGAAATACAGTTCAAAAATTTGGCAGCTTTCTATGCATGGTCGAGCAACGGATCTACACTAAAAACAACTCCATTCTTGTCTCAGTGCATTGAATTCAACAACAGTTTCATTTCACTTTTCAAAATTTTGAATAAGTCTGGTTGCAAGATTCAAAATCTTAAAATAAATGAGAAAGATCTTAAAAACAGTGATCTTATTCAATCTATCATGAAGCCAAAGCAGTCATTGCTTTCTGTTGAACAGTTCAAGAAAGACTGGGTAATGGTCTCAAGGAAGCCATTAAATCTCAATATGCCATTAAAACCAAATCTTCCAGATCATAAAAAGAAACCAAATCCTCAAGAAAATAAAAATAATGGTACAATTGTCACAGTTATTCCAAAGAAGGAGCTTGAACCTAAAATTAGCTTAAATTCACAACAAGGAAGAGGAAGTGGACCAGTCAAAGATGAAGACGTTTACAAATATATGATTGACAACATTGATAAACCACAAAATTATTCCGAGGACATGGAAAATAAACCTGGTTTAGGAATTGATAAAATCGATGATATTGCTGCAGATACTGAATTACCAATTGATAAATTCATTGATTATGCAACAGAAACCACTTTCAACATTGTTAATTATGCAAACAAATTACAAATCAACACTAATTCCCAAATTGTTTTGTTGCTTGATATTAAATCAATCACACCAGAAGATATCAAGCGCGACATTTTGTTGTATTTTGTTGCTTTCGCAATGGCATGTTCTCAACTTGGACTTGAATACAGACTTGTTGTTTTCGCAGATAGAGAATTCCAATACTTGGAAATCAAGAAATTATCTGAAAAATTGCAGAGAAAGCATCTGCAAGTTGCTCTTGAAACTTTCGATACAAAGAGATTATCATCCGATCCATTTATTGCCATTCAAAAGATAATAAATAAAGACTTAAAGTCATCATATAGTTTCTTCGTCTTCTCAGATGGAAACCTCTTGAACACAACAGTAAAATCATGGTCAAGATGGGATAAAAACACTCATTCAACATGTACTTGGTTAATCCAACCACCTGAAGAATTCAATAATCCAATTGTAAATCAATACAAACGCCTAAACGAAGAATATGAGAACATGTTCTATGAAGTAAACAAAATTGTTGAAGGTGGATTCGACAAATGTGAAAAGTTCATTGAAACGTTCTTCAAAGGTTTCAGTAAAGGAAACTTAGAGAACAAAGAAAAAACAGTTAAATTGTCTTTATCGCAAAACAAGATCAAAATCACTTGTTCTCCCAAACATATTCAAAGCACAAACTCTCATTTTATTTGTGTATCAGAAAATCTACAAACATCGATGACAAGAATCTGCGAAGTTACAGATAACAGTGAATTTGATTTCATTCCAAAATCAAATAATTCGGAATTTGATTTGGAAGATTTCGAAAGAAATATTTCGGACAACTTCAATACTGAAGAAATGTTCTCTCCGAACAAAGCAATGCAGTATATCGCATCAGAGAAAGGCAACGGAATATCAATGCCAGGATTAATCAGATTCATAATCACAGATGGCCAAGACCAGAGATTTAGACTCGAAAAAAAGGCAGGTTATGTACCAAGTTATTCCTTGTTTTTCGTCATTGATTGTACAGAATCATCATCTGGAATGCTCTCAATGAATACTACAGTATTAACTGTCTTCAGCACATTAATTGCATTCAAAGAATGCAACTGTCCAATCACAGTAATTTTGGCAACTTCCACCGGTCCAGTTGCAGTTTGTATCAACAAGAAGAAAGAAGACATTTTCATTGATAACTCCCCAGTTTTCACAGAAATATATAGATGGTTAACAGCAGCAAATATACAATCTCAAACAGTATTTGGATTCTCTCAGGCATTGACAGCTGCATACAACATCAGGTGCAGACAACAAGAACAAGAATCTGTTCTTATTGCAATCACAAGTGCCCATTTCTATCAGACTGAGATGGGTGCAGTTGGAACATGCATCTCCACAGTGCAGTCATTAAAGACATCTACAATTGGTGTTGGAGTAGGAATTTGTCCGAAGAATATCTCGAAAGTTTTCAGTAAATCTGTTTGGTCAGATAATCCTCTGAAAATTGGAGAGTGCTTCAGCAAATTATCACATTTAGATACAAGTGAAGGAATTACAGAAGGAGAAATAACTTCCCCAGTTTTACCAGAGAAAATCTCGATTGAAGAACTCAATGGTCAATTAAGTAACAAAGATAACAGATTTTACACAGACCTCACTAATAAATTGGAAAAGATCCAGATATTTGATGCAGCTCGTGGCTACTACATTAACGAAAAAACAACAAATATTGATGTTCCTTCAACAAAATCAGGTCAAGGTCAAGAGCCTAAAAGTAATCTCCCAGATGAAGATCTCGGCAAGAATGCAAAATGGCCATATAAGATTCTCATTTGCCAACTCTACGATGCAACAGTAAACCAAGAAGGAGAACAAAATAAACAAGAACCAAATCCACCATCTCGACCATTATCATCGCAACAACTACCTCCTCAAGGTATTCAAAATCAAGGTATTCAAAATCAAGGAAATCAAGGTATTCAAAATCAAGGAAATCAAGGTATTCAAAATCAAGGAAATCAAGGTATTCAAAATCAAGGAAATAAAGATACTCCGGAAACAGACAAAGATGTCACATTCCAAACTTTGAATGATGAAAATGGAATTATTTGCCGTTTGAGAGACCTTGGCTTTACAGTCACAGTTTCTCAGAATTATTGCAATTGTATTGCCGAAATATTATCAGGAACAAACCACCAAGTTTGGGTTATTTGCTCAAATGGCAAAGAGGCAAAACCATCAGATGCTGAAGTTCTTCCAAACATTAAGAATAAATCTGATCAAATCAGAGGAGATACAAGTGATTTCTCACACGCTTACCAGTTTGTTGAGACAGTTGAAATGTTCAGGCAGAAAGGTGGTAGTATTTCATTTTGGGCTGATCAGGGATTCACCTTTGAATCGGATTATTATTTGAAACATGTCAAATTGTATGATTGTGATGAATGTGATTCAAAATCATAAAAAATGCCAATTAAACTTAGGTTCAATGGCGAAGATCCAGTCAGAGGACAAGTTCTTGACAGAAAAACTCCAGCAACTTTCGGAAAGAAGTCATTTGATTCAGATGATTCTAAGAAAATTGCAAATTATGATTATTATCTTTACGGATACAATGTTCTTAAGTTGCAAGAAGGAACAACAATTGCAGGAGCTAAAATCCCTGATGGCTTGAAATATAATGAAATCTGTGAGCATATCAAACCATTTAGACCTTTCTCACTCAGTTCGGGTAAAGGATTAGTTTCTGGCTGCTATTATGTCTCTCCCAAATATCTCAAAGAAGGTGACATAATCATTGATGGCGCTGCTTCTCGTCTCTTCAAAGAACTCAATTTGGAAGGTGTCAAGAGATTGGTTAGAAACATGGCTGTTTGCCTTGTCAACAAATGGAGAACTATCGCAGAGACTGGTCACTATGAGAATATGCCACCTATTTCTATTAATGAATTACCTCCAATTCCTGAAGAGATACCTGCTCCAATGAAAAAATTCAAACCAATTGATTTGGTTTTCATATATGATTCAACTAAATCCACAGAGAAAATCAGGGATTTGATTAAGTTCCAGATCAAAAACGCCATCGATTGGTTCAAAGAAACAAATGCCGATGTCAAAATTGCGGTAATTGCATTCAGAGATTTGATTTACGCAAAGAAATTGAATAAGAGTATTGACAAGAATGATACCGAATACATTAATTTCCAATCTATTGATAGAGCCGATGAATTGGTCAGTGCAATAGAGTCTATCCCATGCCAAGGAGGAATGGGAGATGGTCCAGAAGATTGGAACTCAGCATTCAAGGCGTACTTCAAGCTAGATTTCAGAAAAGAAGCTGCACAAATCATCTTCTTCATCACAGATAGTGGAGCTCATCATCCTCATTTCCATTCCAAGCCTGATAATGAATTTGCTGCAAAACAATTTGCTGAAGGTATATCGAAGTTCCGAACTGATGATGAGAGATACTCAATTGATTATTTCATTGGACCTAACGAAACATTGAATCAGATAGTTCAATTGAAAGAATACATTAAGAAATTGGCCGAACAAAATCCATTCTGGATATTATGTCCATTTGGATATTCTGCATTCTATCCAATGGAAAAACTCTACAGGAAATTAAAACATAATAATCCAAGTACAAATTGCATCAATATAACGTTTAAGGGCTACTGTCCAAAGAAAAGATTGGAAAATTTGAACAAGAATTTTTATAAAATCATTGATATCGAAAGTGATACAACATATGCAAATTCTAGAACTGATCCACTGGAGAATTTGTCTGCACAAGACATAGGTAAGATCTTCGAGGAGATCTTTACTCAAACGAAATTATTCATTGAAAATACAACTATGTTTTAAGTAAAATTTGTATTTTTTTTTGATTTATGCGAGCATTAATATAAGGCACTATGTAGTGATTTAAAATGATTTTTCCCGAACAAAATTATAAACTTTTAAGGGTGCACAAGGAGGATTACGGTTTTTTAATCCTCCTTTTTTTCGAAAAAAAATCCTTGTACTTTGGGTACTTCGAAACACAAAAAAAAGCGAAAAAATGAACATTGGTCCAAACACATTCATTCATTAAGTACTTGCTTCCCTTTCATACACAGCTTCTATATTACTTCATATTGCATATTCATCGAGAAAATAAACTAACGAATCCCTCAAAATTGAGAGGGTAATCCTCCTCCTCTCAAATAAACGTACATACGGGTGCACCCTTAAAGAAAAAATGCATCTTTTGACTACTTTACGTGGATAGATTTTTAAACGCACAAATAATGCGCAATTTGAATGTAAAATAATCGTTTTTGTGCATTTTTTGCACTTGTAGGAAAACCCATTTCAAAAATCTATTTAATTACATTCTCAATCGCCTGAACATTGATACAAATTCCAATTCAATGATATCAATTATCAAAAATATTTGGATAGCTTAAAATATTGATAATTTTTATTTCTTAGAAAAATTTCTTATTTCACTGCACCATGTGAAAGAAGAAGTTCGGCAATTATTACAGAATAATGCAATTTTGCATAATCAAGAGCAGTATTTCCATATTGATTTTTTTCATTAATATTTGTGTTATGTGAAAGAAGTAGTTCAATTGTTGTTATACTATTATTAATTGCTGCTATATGAAGGGCAGTGTTGCCATATTTATTTTTGTCATTAATATTTGCACCATATGAAAGAAGAAGTTCGCATATTTCATCACTATTTTTATATGCTGCTCTGTGAAGAACTGTATCTCCATTTTCATTTTTTCCATTTAAAATGGCACCATGTGATAGAAGAAGTTCAACTATTTCTTTATTACTATGTTTTAATGCAATTAGAAGAGCCGTGTCATCATTTTTGTCTTTTTCATTGATATTTGCACCATGTGAAATAAGGAATTCAATTATTTCTTTATTATGATTTTTTACTGCAATAAGAAGTGCGTTGCTTCCATTTTCATTTTTTCCATTTAAAATGGCACCATGTGATAGAAGAAGTTCAACTATTTCTTTATTACTATGTTTTAATGCAATTAGAAGAGCCGTGTCATCATTTTTGTCTTTTTCATTGATATTTGCACCATGTGAAATAAGGAATTCAATTATTTCTTTAGTGTTATAATATGTAGCATAATGAAGAGCAGTGTGTCCATTTATATCTTTTTCATTAATATTTGCATCATGCGAAATAATAAGTTCGACTGTTCCTTTACTTTGGTATCGTGATGCATAATGAAGAGCAGTTTTTCCCTGGTAATCTTTTTCATTGATATTTGCGCCATGCAAAATAAGAAGTTTTAGTGCTTCTTCACATTGGTCTTCTACTGCATAATGAAGAGCGGTTTTCCTCTCTTCATTTTTTTCATTGATATTTGCACAATGAGAAAGAAGAAGTTCAATAGTTCCTTTTCTATGATTTCTTGCTGCAATAAGAAGCGCAGTGTCTCCATGATTATTTTTATCATTGATATTTACTCCATTTGAAAGAAAAAGTTCAATTATACCTTTATCACGATCATTTTCGATTGCTTTATGAAGAACAGTATCATTAAAAATATTTTTTCAAGGATATTTGCACCATGTGAAAGGAGAAATTCGATCATATCTTTATTACTTTTTCCTGCTGCGCTATGAAGCGCAGTTTCTGATAAGTTATCTTTTTCATTGATATTTGCACCATGTGAAAGAAGAAATTCGGCCATTTCTTTATTATTATTTTTTATTGCTTTATGAAGAACAGTTTCTCCATATTTATTTTTTTCATTGACGTTTGCACCATGTGAAAGAAGATATTCGGCCATTTCTTTATTATCATTTTTATTGCTTTATGAAGAACAGTATCATTAAAAATATTTTTTCAAGGATATTTGCACCATGTGAAAGGAGAAATTCGATCATATCTTTATTACTTTTTCCTGCTGCGCTATGAAGCGCAGTTTCCGATAAGTTATCTTTTTCATTGATATTTGCACCATGTGAAAGAAGATATTCGGCCATTTCTTTATTATCATTTTTATTGCTTTATGAAGAACAGTTTCTCCATATTTATTTTTTTCATTGACGTTTGCACCATGTGAAAGAAGATATTCGGCCATTTCTTTATTATCATTTTTATTGCTTTATGAAGAACAGTTTCTCCATATTTATTTTTTTCATTGACGTTTGCACCATGTGAAAGAAGATATTCGGCCATTTCTTTATTATTATTTTTTATTGCTTTATGAAGAACAGTTTCTCCATATTTATTTTTTTCATTGATGTTTGCACCATGTGAAAGAAGGATTTCTGCTGCTTCAATTCTATTGCTATTTATTGCAAAATAAAGAACTGTTTCATCATGTTGCAATTTTTCATCAATATCTGCACCATGTTTAATTAAAAGTTCAATTAATTCTTTATTATTATTATCCACTGCAATTAGAAGTACTGTTCTGTAATATAAACTTTTATGGTTGATATATACACCGTGTGAAATAAGAAACTCGGCAATTTCCTTATTATTATTATTTGCTGCCTTAAAAAGAACTGTTTCCTTATCTTCATCTGTTGCATTGATTTTAGCACCATGTGAAAGGAAATAATCGCAAAGAGATGGAATATTAAACATTGATGAATAAACGAAACTTCTTCTGAGATCTTTAGTTTGATCGAAATAAACAATAAAAGAATCAAGATTATTATTGAATCCGCATTGAAACAAATCAATCTGTATATTGTACTCATTCATCAAGAATGTGACAAAATCAATGTTATGTGAAATAATTGCAAATCTCATGCATTTTTCATTTGGCTTTTGATATTTCAAACATTCACTCATAATCTCTTGATTTCTTCCTAAAAATGAGAAGCAGAGACAATTTTCAGTTATTTTTGAGTTGAATTTTGTTCTTAAAAATTTGAAACAATCAACCGCCCCATGTAGGGATGCGTTAAACACGCCATTTGACCGGGCGTACATTTTTTTTGTTCGCCCAAAAATTTCGCCATTTGAGAAATTCAAAAATTAAAAATAAAATTTTAATCTTGATTTTTTTATTTTCGTGATTTTTTTTGAAACTTACATAAGCGATGAAATACTTTTTTTAAGTAATCGTTTATTATATATAAATATATCTTAATAAATTTAATTCCTTAAGGTAGAGCGTGTTCAAATTTAAAATCTCATACAATATTTTCTTAATGGCGTATTTTTCTGAGGTCGCCCAAATAAAGGCGAATTCAAAATTGAGAACTCCAAGGCGTATGGCGAGTATTCAAAAAGTACGCCACTTACAAAATATTGAATGTGGATTATCAATTTTGTGGCGTGTTCAATTTCAAATTTTGATATTTATGTTTATTTTATTCAGTATAATGCTAAGAATTAAAATATAAAATTCATAGAATTTTTTCTTTGAAAATATTTTACATTTTTATTAGACCACTCCTAGACTAGTCATCAGGTTATCCTCGGATCATCCTCAGACTACTCCTTATCAGATTACTCATCATCCTCAGACTACTCCTTAGACCCCTCCTCATCAGACTACTCCTCAGATCTTCCTCATAAGACTCCTCCTCAGATCTTCCTCCTGAGACTACTCTTCAGACTACTCCTTAGAGTCCTCCTCATCAGACTAGTCCTGAGACTAGTTCTCAGACTACTCCTGAAACTACTCCTCAGATTATCCGCAGACTCCTCCTCAGATTATCCTCAAACTACTCCTCAGTCTAATCCTCAGACTCCTCCTCAGATTATCCTCAAACTCCTCAGACTACTCCTCGGTCTAATCCTCAGACTCCTCCTCAGATTATCCTCAAACTCCTCCTCAGATTATCCTCAGACTCCTCCTCAGATTATCCTCAGACTCCTCCTCAGATTATCCTCAAACTCCTCAGACTACTCCTCAAACTACTCCTCAGACTACTCCTCAACCTCCTCAGACTACTCCTCAAACTCCTCAAATTATCCTCAAACTCCTCAGACTACTCCTCAAACTCCTCAGACTACTCCTCAAACTCCTCAAATTATCCTCAAACTCCTCAGACTACTCCTCAAACTCCTCAGACTACTCCTCAAACTCCTCAGACTACTCCTCAAACTCCTCAAATTATCCTCAGACAACTCCTGAAACTACTCCTCAGACAACTCCTCAGATTATCCTCAAACTCCTCAGATTTTCCTCAAACTCCTCAAACTACTCCTCGGTCTAATCCTCAGACTCTTCCTCAGATTATCCTCAGATTATCACTTTACATATATATATCGATAACTAAATAATTACTTATTATACTTTCTTTATTTTTTTTTAATTTTAAAATAATATTAATATATCTTTCTACGTTTAATGATGAAAAGAGAAAGAGGAGTAAAAAGAGGAAAGAGAAAAGAAAGAGAGAGAGAGGAAAAAAAAGAGAAAGAAAGAAAGAAAGAAAAAAAAGGACGGCGATAATTTTGTATTGTTTTGTTATTCGGCCGAATGGCGGGTACTTCGTACCCGCCATTCGGCCCCAAAAATGGCGTATTATTCTATTTTTAAACGGTCATGGCGTAAAACCGTCGCATCCCTAGCCCCATGGTAACAACATAATTCAAGTAATGAATATGGTGTTTGAGAAAGATGCGAATAGTCATGAACTCTTTGATTTTTATCATTTCCGTCTTTAGAATCTGGATATAAATTACTTAAAAGTTTTTGACTCTCATCAAATCCATCTCTCTCTGTGAATGCAATGAATGTTTCTAAGTCATTATTTATAATTGCTCTGTAAATTGTATTTTCTGAATGAATATCGAGATTTTCGGATTTATTTTTTTCGAAATCATCAGATGTGTCTAATTTAATTCCATATTGTTTATAAAACATGTATTTAGAAACAAGTGGAATATATTTGACCTCTTTTACATTATAATCATCAAATATGAATTTTGCAAGAGTCAAGTATGACTTTAAATAGCGGTTATTATACGGGATAATATCCAAAATGTCTTTCATAATATTTTTCGGAATATATTTCTTTGAATCAATCAAATCTGATTTAATCTTTTTGTAAATCGAGTGTAATTCTTCATCGTTTTCCGTTTTTAACTGATACAAAGCATCATATAAATCGATGTGGTACCTGTAGATACTATTCAATTCACTGTATCTGGTAGGACACTTCAAAACAAAATTTTAAAAGCGACACTTCAAAACAAAATTTTTTCCACCTTTTTTAAAAATTGAAGTGAAACCTCAATTTTTAAATTTTTTTAAAAATGCTGAAATGACTTTAACTTCAATATTGTGTGAACTCCTGTAAGGGTTTCGTTTTGCTAAAATTGTCACTTTTATAGCATATTTGTTTTTGGATGTTTTGCGAAACCAAAAAAAAACTATGATATACAATGTGTGTGTAAAGAAAATACTTTATTTACTAGTTAAAAATCATTTGGTATTGATCAAGTTAGTAGTATATGTGAACGGGTTTAGTGACTTTTTTTGTTACGTCTATATATAGACGAAGGTATATTTTCACATCTTCTATATATGATATAAAATTTTTTTTCTTACGTTTTTTAAGTCATGAATTCGTAAGAAAGTGTGACATTATTAAATAAATTAGTAATAAATATTTATTTATAAATCATTAAAAAATTAACATTAATTTTAAAATAATTTATTTTTTTATCTTTTATAAAAGAAGCTATATATAGATGATGTCAGATATTCCGCGATTAATTAAACATTGTTTAAATCCTGAATGGGTTAAACTTCAATTTAAAAATGAAGATTGTGAATTATTAAATGAATATGAAAGCCAAAATAAGCTAATGAGGTATAAATATAATGATAAAGAATATTTAATTTCATGGAATCAATGGAGTCATAATCAAAGACCTCATAAACGGGAAGAAGAAATTGAAAATAATGAAATGGAAATCATTGATGACATTAAAGAGGATGGAATTCCTAAATTTTGTAGAAAAACCTTTAGAACTAAGTTAGGAGCATATAAACGTAGAGTATTAAATCCTGAATACATAAAACATTTATTTAAAAAGGAAGACTGTGAATTATTAAACGTTAATGAATATGAAAATGCTAAATCAAAATTGAAATATAAATATATTGGAAGTGATGAAAGGTGTAAAGATAAAGATAAAGTTTATTCAGTTTCATATAATAACTGGCACACGTTAGGGATAAGAAAACATTTAGGAGATTATGGTAAAAGTTCTGAATTCTTCAAATCTAGTATGTACGAGAGAGTAAAAGAAATTAGAAATAATTATTTTCATGAATGAAAAATAAACTTTAAAAATTCATGTCTTACATTTTTT
Source organism: Trichomonas vaginalis G3 (assembly GCF_026262505.1). Lineage (NCBI taxonomy): Eukaryota > Parabasalia > Trichomonadida > Trichomonadidae > Trichomonas > Trichomonas vaginalis. The sequence goes on along the minus strand of NC_067206.1, from coordinate 37,051,629 downwards.
GAATAATTTATTTTTTTATTTAATGATAAATGAGCGTCACAACTAACAATGTTAAAAAAATGGAATTCACAAATGAGGAAATAAAGGATATATTAGAGGAAGCGGGTTATGAGGTTAGTAAATATTATTTAAGAAATTGTCAAAAATTCGCGGAGTTTTTAAATGAGTTTGATTATGATAGAAAAATGAATAAAGATGATGTTATAAATTTCTTATATCCCACATCTGAAGAAGAAAAACCTAAAGAACCTGATGTTTTCCCTGAATATTATGAAGAACGGATTAAAGATGATGAATATGATGAAATTGAAAGACTGGAAAAAATAAGAGATGAAATAGATGAAAAAATTAAGGAATTAAGAGAAGTTGAAAAATATAATGAAAATGAAGTAGAGGGTTTAATGAATATCCCAGCTTCAGAATCAGCAGTTCAAAAATCTCATGAAGAAAGATATAAAAATTATGTCTCAGAATCAACACAAAATTTATTAGATGGTGAAATAGACGAAACACTTTCAGAAGAAGGTACTAAATTTATTCATAAACATAAGTTACAATTTATTGACGATGGAGATTATCCATGTATATTACTTTCACCTCCTCTTGATTCTGAAAATTCAAAAAAGCACTGAAAAATGTAACATATGCAACAAATACGATTAAGAAAGAAGACCATGATATTTACACAAATTATTATTTAAATAAATGCACAGGTGTGATAAAGTTTTTGATTTGTTAGATAAAATATCAAAAGAAACAATTGGTACATATAAAATTTTATGCAATTGTGGTTTCATTATTGAAGATACCAATAATGTTTCATATGAAAGAACAGCACCGAAGGAAGACGAAGTGGAAAGGTCTATACCATTCGTTAAGAACATAAAAGATATGAAAACGTATAAGCATTATATTTATTCATTTATTTCAGAAAAAATGGAAGCAACCCATAAAACATCATCTCATCATTTTATAGCTATTCATACATTCCTTTTCAAAGTTGTGAAATTAAATAAGACAGGAATTAGATTTAATGTATCAGGGTACGCATTCTTGAGTAAATTAAAATGTATTCGTCACGTCGCGGATGATAAAAATTTATGTGTTCTTAATTCATTTTATGGACTTTAAAAAAATAAACTTTATTTTTATTTATTTTTTTAATTTTTATTCTTACATAAATGAACAAAAATGGAACAGCTAAAATGAATGATAATCAAATAAGAGCAGAAGGTAGAAGGTTATTTAAACGCTTCTATAACATTCCTGATGGTGTTAATCCTAAAACTCGTAGAAGCTATTTAAATGAAGCAATAGATGCATATGAAGGGTTTGACATTTCATCAGAAAGTGAGAGGTTAGCAAGAATGTTAAACGTTAATATTGATTTTTATTATTGTGACCCTCAACCAGAAGACGTAGACATTAACAAGGTAGACTTTCCATTAGTGGAATCAATAATGATAGATCCAGAATTTGAAACAGTAAATATTTTATTAACACAGAGTCCATGTGGAAAACTTCACGCTGACAGAATAACAGACGTTGAAGCACTCACCGGCTATAGAGTTTGCCCCTTTTGCAAAGAAGAAGTTTATTCTATCCGTGATGATCCAGAAAGGAAAAACCAAAGAAGATTTTTAAAACATTGTGAGAAAATGTAAGAAAATAATGGAAGATTAATTCAAGACGTTCAATTGCAAAACACACAACAACCATATGCACCACATATCACGAAACAGAAGATATATCAATGGCTATTAGCTCACAATTTGCAGGAATATTATAAACCAACAAGATATATTATACTTTGACTTCGAAACATTAGAGACTAAAGAAGAACTTCAACTTTCTGAATGTGCAACTTTGAACGCTTACTTAAAACCATTTATGGTATCATCAACTGTCAAAATAAAGCCGCAAAGCGGCGAGGTCGTAGACCGTGATAAAACATTTACGAGGAATTTTTGCTTAACTTCGAGTGATTCTTTTATTTCTGATTGGATTGAGTTTTTATTTTCAACCTGTTCATTAGTTGCTAAATCAAATATTGAACAATATGAAGAATTAATGAAGCCGCAAACGGACCAAACGGCGGGGACTTTGTCTCATCATTAAATGAGAAACAAAAGGAAGCAATGAAAGAGCTTTTAGATGAAGAATTTAATAAAGTGAATATCATAGGTTTTAATTCGGGAAAGTTTGATTTAAATTTAATTCTTCGTGATTTAAACACTGCAAAATGGAAAATAAAATCAATGCTGGGTTCATCTTCACAATTTAAGCAAATCATAGTAAAGAAAACAAACTGTCCATATGAATTGAGATTTATTGACATCAGAAATTATATAGCGGGTGGGACATTAGACCAATTCACTCAAGATTTCGGAAACAATAAATCACGTGTTAAATCCTTTTTCCCTTATCAATTCATCACGTGGGAAAATTACGAAGATGAATTATATAAAAAGGAACCATTCACGAAAGATTCATTTTATTCAGCATTAACTCAAGAAACTATATCAGATAGTGATTATCAAATATATCTCAATGATGCTAAAAATTTTAAGAATAGATTAGAATATTTTATTCATTATTGCAATAAAGACGTTGAAATTATGATTAACCCAATTGATAAAATTATTGAAGAAACATTTGTTTATAAAATTGATATGCTTCATAATCTTTCTTTATCATCGAATGCTTCAATGATTCGTTACGCTTTAGCATATAAAGACTTTAATCCTAATGAAAAATATCCAGAAGAAGAAAATGTGGAATCAAGTTTTGAATTAACGAAAAAGTATTGAAATATAAAATTGAATCATATAAGAAACAAGATGAAAAAGCAGAAAGGGATACTAAAAACAATGTTTCAATGAATGACTATCAATACTATCACGATTTAATCCTTCATCTAAATGCAAAATGTGTGGTAAAGCGTTTACATATGCTAATAAACCAACATTGGATAGAATCGATAATGAAAAAACCACATACCAAAGAAAATTGTCAGTTAATGTGTTGTTATTGCAATGCGTAAAATCAAATAAAGAATGAAGATGTTCAACGTTTAAGAATCAATTTAAGAAATTATGCATTAAAAAATAATTTACCAATGACTTTAGATTCAGTTGAAGCTTATCACATTCTCCGTAATGGAATTACTGGTGGTCTATCAAATGTTCAACATAGAGTAAATCTTAAAGGAATCACACACATTAATAACTTTCATATAATCCAGAAACTAAAACTGTATCAAATGAGACACCACCAACATTATGACTCATTTTGTTGGTGTTGATTTTAATTCATTATATCCTTCATCATTTTCATCTAATCCTCATGATTTCATTCAATATACTAACCATAAAATATATGCCGGGAAGATTGAATGGTGTATCATTTGTGATACAGCAACAAAGAAAGCAAAAGCACTGGAATAATTAAGAAGAAAATACTTTATTCGTGGCTGAAGTAAAGGGTCACATTGATGAAAAATACATTAATGATACATAAACTTTTTACCAATAATAAGAAACTTAGATATTATCACAGATGAAAAAACAATGGCAGTTTTATGTATAATTACATGAAATCAAACAATCTACCAGTTGACCAGAAACAGAGAAAATTAACTCAGTTAGCATCAACACACAACCAATATCAACCATTTTCTTCTTATTATCTTTGGTATCTAATAGACAGATTTCATATTTATCATTGATGATATTCAATCAATTTTAACATTTACGAAAAACACTTGCTTTAATGAATTTGCGAACGAATATGAACGAAAGACAAAAGGCTGAATTAAGAAGAAATAAAGGAAAAAGTTTATTTTGCAAGATTTCACTTAATGGATCATATGGTACGATGCAATGAATACACAAAATTACGCAAAGACTAAAATAATGAATGCACAGAAGGCACGCGTTGCATGTATGTCAAATAAGTTAAAAACATAAGAGAAATAGGTGAAGATACGTATCAAGTGATGCTTAAAGATAGATTTTAGATGTGATACAGTTTACAAGAGGCATTCTTCACTTTAGATAACGCAAAATACTGGTATTTGGTTTTCATTTATGATTTTATGTATAATGCATGAATGTTAATCGTTTTCATTTCATTGAAGGTGATACTGATTCATCTTATTGGGCAATCGCTGGCGACCCAAATCTTCCTAACACTCAAGCATTTCAAGCAATTGTTACTGAAAACAATTTTATGATAAAAACATTTACAAATTCGCACTTTTGATTTCTTTTGTTTTAATGAGAAATTTAAACCTAAATTAAAGAATAAAGCTGAAGAAAAAGCACATGAGAAGAAGTTATTGGGTTTAGCAATTGAGAAACAAGGTGATAACATGGTTGCTTTATGCCCCAAGTGTTATACATCATTCAACGGTTCAATTGATGGAAGTGATTTTAAAAAGATTGCACAAAAAATGAAAGGAGTTAGTTTACGACAAAATAAACAATTAACACCTAAAAATTATTTGGATATAATAAATGATAAAGTGATATTTGATGGTCAGAATATTAATTTACAACTTAAAAACGGGTCAATGACTCGCTTAACAATTGGTAAGACTGCATTAACAGGAGCACACACTAAGGCTGTATGTTGTGAAAATGGATGTTGTATGCCATTTATTTAATGAAATGCCACAGAAGAGACAAAAGGAACCGTTAATGATGTTTTTGATACTATGATTCAAAGAGGTGGGCACCCTTAAAACATTTATTTTATTTTTATATAAATGGATAACGCAGATTTAGAAAATTTAATTGATGATTTAGTACTTAATCAAAAAATTCTTAGTTATTATGAATTAAAATCATATCTCCAAAAATATAATAAAAATATAACGAGTGATGATATGGGATATTATTATCCATATTATGAAAATGAAATTTTGAAATATCATGATAGAATAATTTCTGAAATTAAAGACAAAATTAAAAATAATGAATATTCAAAGGGAAAAACTAAATCACAACTGAAACAGTTGAAAGATTTTAAAAATAAAGTATTAACAGAAGAAGATATTGATGAATTATATAAATTATATAATCCTGAGCCGCAAAAGCAAAAGAAGCAAAAACAAAAGGTGCAAAACGCCCAGGTCCTTCAGACCATAAATGATGCACAAGCTTTAATTTATGATTCATTAGTTAAACCATATTCAGCCCGACTTTTAAATGAAGATCAACTTTTGGAATTCATCCTTCAACATAAACTCGAAGCGGGAAAGTATATTAAACCTTTATATACAGCATATTTAAAACAAATGAATAGAATACATCCAGAATTAATGAAGGAAGGAAGGAATTCCAAAACTTCATCATCCAAAATCAAAGCAGATAAAATTAAACCACTTGCAACACCAAAACCTCTAACGACAGTACCTGCAACACCAAAACCGCCTCCTCCTTCAGTTAATCCTTCATCATTCACTTTATTATATCCATTTCAAACATTAAAGAAACAAAAAGATTTTAAAAAGGATTTCAAGATATTAAATAAACCAATTGACCCAAAAATTCAACCGTTAAAGGAAAAATTTAGTCGCCCTTCATTTGCACCATATCCATATTCATATGAAATCGATCATTTAGAATATTCAAAAGGAAACGTTACTTATTTATTTACCATTAACATTAACACCAGATATTTATATTGCATTCCAGTGAAAGGGAAAACAGAACAGGAAACAAGAAGAGCTATTCAATACTTACTAGATCATGAAAGAGTAGATAATATAAGGGGTGATGGTGATAAAGGATTTCAGGCAGCTATGGCTCATTATTTCCCACAAATTAATTTTTACTTTTCATCCTCTCCATATACGTTTCATAATAAAATAGTTGATGCGGTAATGAGAACTCTTAGAGATGCGTTAGGGGTTAACGGTCAGATATACTGGGATGGAAAACATGACTCCATCATACAGCAGTTAGTATATTATTACAATAATACATGGCATAGAACAATAAACATGAAACCAGTGGAAATGAAAAATGATATTTCAAAAGAATGGGAATATATTAGAAAGCAAATGGAAAGGTTAAATGATGTTAAACGTGAACAAATTAATTCGGGGCTCATGAATTTTAAACAAGGAAATAAAGTTTTAATTCATCTCGATTATGGAAAACTGATAAATCAATGACAAAAAGAAGACGAAGATTTGACACAATAGCTGAATTTGTTAGATATATTAACGGCAATGCATTAGTTGAGGTTAACAAAAATTAATAGAAATTCCGATTTATTTTATTACTCCATTATATTTAAATAATATTTAATTTTTTTATTTCGTAAGAAATGAGTGACAACGAAGCATCCAAGAGTCCAGACAATGAATATAAAAAGAAACTAAACAGAATTAAATCAAAAATATGCTATTACAAAAAGAAGCCACAATGCGGTGAGGTTGAAAACGATAAAGAGAGGAAAGAAATAATCGAAAAATTAGAAACTTACCGTTCAATCCTTAAACTGAGTGAAGCAAAAATAAAAGAATTTAATAGAATAAATAAATTGATTGGAAGAGATGAATTTAATAAAGATGAATTTTTAAACTCAATCCAAATTTAATTTTTATTCCTCTTCGACAACATCTCTCTTTCCATCATTACTGCATAACCACATTTTCTCAATTTTAGTGGTTTGTTATTTTTAACATGTTCTTGCATCATTTTTATCATTTCCTCCCTTGTTATGATTCGTGGTAAATTTTGAGCTTGTGGGGTATTCATTTATGATAAAAATAAAAATTTAAATTATGCCGTTTGCTCTTTTGGAGCTCAGGACTTTCAGTCCGTTCTAAAGTTTGTGACAACATGACATTTTGACAACAACATAGGAGGAAGGTAGTTATGACTTATTTTTGAATAACCTGAAAACATTAACATTAACATAAACATTAACATAAACATTAACGTAAACATTAACGATAAAATATATTTCTGCAGTTCATCCATTACTTCATTACCTAATTAATTACAGACATAAAATATATTTAGTTCATTCATTGAACTCTATACCATGCGTAAACTGTCATAAATGGCGGCATGTAATCTTTACTTTGTCCCGTTGTTTGCGTATATCCTGAAACGCGATGTGTATGGTTTCCTCCTCCCTCAGTGTTACTCCAGTAACAATTTATGGCAAACTTAACGTTGTCTTTAACATCATATCCTTTACCTTTTGTCATTCCTGACCAATCCCAATATCTATGCTTATGCCAACCCGCTTGAGATGTACTTAAATCTATGTAGTGACTGTGTGCAGGTAAATTTTCACCTGTAATCGTTTTACTTCCCCCTGTTTCCTTTGAAGAGTTTGCACAATACAAAAACCTGTCGACTATTTGTTCCCATGCACCAACACCAAACATTGCTTGAGGACCTCTCGCATCCATAGATGTATAAATAGAACCTACTGGGTTCATTAAATCAAACATATGAGATAATATAGGATTGTCTCTTTTGAACTTAAAATATAGTGTAACTATTTCGGGTTTCTTCTGGTTTGTGTCGGAATATTTTATAATATAATCTTATGTTTTCAGGGTATGTAAAATCTTGACTATAATATTTATTTTTGTCATCTATATAATAATATACTATTCTCGTTTTTTCTATTGCATTATATCTTTTATATCTATAATAATCTAAATATAATGTTTGCTTTTTTGGGTCTACACGTGCGTCAACACCATAGTCATAATAATATGGTGCTGGAGCTACGTTAGACAATGTCATATCCGTCATTTCATAAACTCTTAAATATTTCTTTTGTTCGTCTCCATATAAGTTTAAGTAGCAGTTGTTGTCTAATGGAACTTTAACTTGTGTGTCATCATTCTTTTTATAACTTACATACATTTCATTGTTATTTTTCGGAATGAGTTTACACCGTATACCATTTTTTAAGGAGTGTACCAATTGCCATCTAAAATATTTATTTTCTTCATAGATAGAAAAGTCACCAACAATAGTTTCAATATTTTTTGTTCCAACGAAACTTTGGTATATTTCATCCACACAATGCTTATCTGCCTTCTTCTCTAACTCACTGTTGACATATTCCTTATCAGCTTTAAGGTCTAAACATCCTGAAACCCATCCTGTATCAGCTTTAAGGTCTAAACATCCAGAAACCCATTCTGTATCAGCTTTAACTTTAAAAGTCTCAAATGTCCATTCATGATACCTTTCAACCCTTTCTTTAATTTCATTATCTTTTTCATCAACTTTTTCCTTATCTGCTTTCTTCTCTAACTCATCGTTAACATAAGTTTTATCTGCTTTAAGGTCTAAACATCCAGAAACCCATTCTGCATCAGCTTTAACTTTAAAAGTCTCAAATGTCCATTCATGATACCTTTCAACCTTTTCTTTAATTTCATTATCTTTTTCATCAACATAAACCAAATTTGCCTTCTTCATTAACTCACTATCCACATATTCCTTATCTGCTTTCTTCATTATGTCATTTAGGAAACCTTTTATGAATTCCTCATTTAAATTAAATCTTCCAATCTTCAAAACTTTAGGAAATGCATTTAATGCGTAATATCTTTGTTCTTCTGGTGGAATTGATGTTATATCATCCGTTATTCCTTTAATTTTTGAATTCATAAATAAAATTTCTTTTATATTTGATATCACTGCACCACCCTTGCAAACGAATTCAAAATGGTCATTTTTCAATACTATCTCCAAATCTCCATATTTCAACATTTGCGTTTGTTCTGCCGTCTTTGAATTATATGCATATGTGGCGTAAGTAATGGTCTGTGCCTTAAGTTGCTGTGGTTGCTGTTGTTTAATCATTTATTATGATTTAAAAATAAATATTTAATCTGTTATCTCATCAGCTATTTTTTCTATTTGAAATTGCCATAATATTTCATTCATAAATTCTAAATCACAATCAAATAGGTCAGTTATTCTAAATTTAATATTTGATAAATCTTTTGAATGAAGAATAAATGAATTCCGGATAATTGAAACGGATATGATAAAGAAAATATGTTTAAGTTGATGGATAAAATGTTTTGTATTGATGGGTAAGAGTTAGGGTCTAATGTTTGATGTGAAAATCATTGGGGTATTAACTTTATCACATTGATTAAAATGAAATTGGAACCAGTGTCAGATACAAAACATCCCCAACATCTTTTTCAAAATTTAATATCCCCAACATTGAACGAAGATGAGGAGTACAAAATTTAATTTTCAGCGGGAATTTAATAAGGTTATTTATTTCATCAAGTTCAAAAAGTTTATCAGGTTTTTGATTTAAAATTTTCTTCATACCAAACGATAAATGATTCATTTAAATAACTTAAAATTGTGTTAATATCCCATTTCGTTATCACATTATTATATACATATCATACGTTTTTTCAAGGTCATCTTTAAAAATGATATATAATCTGAAGGGTCTAAAGAATGGGATTAAATTTACCACTCACAGAAACGAGAGTAACATTATAAATTCCACTAACTGTTAAATTTAATTCACAACTATTATTCGAAATAATATTGATAATTGACATTTTTATTACGATTAAAAATATGGTAAAGCGTTATTTTCCAGTGATAAATAAAACTAGAATAAGATTACCTCAAGAATTCATAAATTCAACGAATAAGAAATTCATTCATGTTATAAATTTTAGTGTTTTCAGAAAATATGAGTCAATGTCATATTCATCATCGGGTTATATTTCACTTCATTCAAATTTAGTTCAATCAAACCCATATAATGACCATTTCATAAGATTTTCAGATGGTATTAAAAATGCAATTGATAGATTAAAATATGAACAGATTGACAATATCGAATTTTTGGAATTTTTGGTTTAAATATCCGATGGAAAAAAGATTGAAGTTAAAGATAAAGCTGATACTATACAAAAACAATTACAATGACCGATCCGGATAGTGGGGAACAAAAAGAAATAAAACAAACGATAGAAACTGGTGAAAGGTCAATTATTATTGATTATGATTCAAAGGATTATTATTCAATAATGTTAATGCTTGAATATTAAATAGCCTTAACAAAGAATTTTTTCAAGTGATATTTTATATTCATCAACTATTTTATTATAAATATCATTATATGTTAAATGAAGTTCAGTTGTTGTTCCGTTCTTTGATATCTTAATTGTGCTAATATCCTTTATAGGTTAATTTTTGCAACTGTTCCGCAGCATGAAACCTCATCATCTATGAAAAATTGAATCTTAACGTCTGAATCTTGAACTCACAAAGAATGGCGATAATGTGAATTAATGATTCATAAGGTAAAATAATTAAACCGGATTGATCAATTAAATTAAATTTATTGAATCATAATTATCAGTTATTATATCACGGTAAATTTTCATTAATTCAGAATTAATGTCTATTTTATATGGCGCATTGCGACTGTAATCGTAGATTCCTGGGTTCTCGATGTTTGATGAAAGAGGTGGGGGGTATGTTGGATATGTGGGAATTTCAACGGGTTCTTTACCGGGTTCAGATAAAATGATTGGGTCTCCATTCTCATGGTTTTCTTCATTCTCCTCATTCTTCGGTAAGTCACGAGTTAATAAATTTGGTTGAGTTGCTGACCTTGTTAATTCAGGGCTAACATTAACTTTAACATTTTGAATAATTCGTGATTTATCATCATTTACGTTATAACCAACCGTAATCTCTGCTTTTGCGTTAGTGTTCTTTTGACTTGTGAAACGTCTTCTCATTTATAATTGAATAAAAAAAGAAAAATATATTTAAAGTTTTATTTAGTTGTTACGGTAATATCCCAAGGTTCATCATTGTTTGCTTATACTTTCTTTGTAACTGCACCAATTATGTTATTGATATTGCTTTGAGTTTCTTCCAGTCTTATTTTATCATTTACAATATCTTTAATCATTTCATTACATGCATTCTTAAAACCATCTGATTTTTCTAATTTACGTCTATCACTTTCTTTAATTAAATCAAAGTTATAACCTTGTTGAGAATAAAGTGGTTTCTTTATCAATTCCTTGAACGCTTCTGAAAGTGAAGATGAAGAAATTCTTGCCACTTGAATTGGTTTAAATTCTGCTTTCATTGCTTCTTTCTGTTCATTGAACACTGGATCGAATAAAGCAACTTTAAAGAATTTCTTAGCTGGAATTTCAGGTCTCAAATTTGCATATTGACCATCAAACTGATTAACATATCGTGGTAATCCATCCGGTCCCTCTTCAATAGCGTTTAATTCTTCATTGAAATAAGAATATGGATTATGACGGTATGAATTAATTGGACCATGTTCACCTTCTCCAATGTATTGTTTAACAGCTTTTCCATTTTCATCAAATTGCATAGGATAACATTCATTATATGCTTTACGTTTAGGATAATCAGATATAGTTAATTTTATACCATTTATGACTTTAATATTACCTTGACCATCAGTAACGAAAACTTCATTTATACCATCAGGTTTTCCATTTGGACCTGTAATGTCTGCTTCATGTGCTTCCCAATTTGGACCTTGACGTTTGGCATATGCTTGAGCTTCTGGTAATGTTAAAACGTTTCTCATTTGTTTTACATCTTTTTGAAGACCAGCAACAATGTGAACTAATTCTTTCATTCCATCAGGAACTTTCATAGTTCTATTATACACACCCCCCTTTTTGTTTGTCCCTTGTTTTAATGGAACCTGTAGAAGATTTGCTATTTCTGTCATGTTTAATTATAAATAAAAAATAAAAATTAATTATAAAAAGTTAATCAAATTTAACACATCCTTTATTTAAATCAACTATTATTTTTCCATGTTCACCTAATTGTTGATATTGTGTGTAAAGTTCATTAATGCTCATTGGTAAATTCACTTGATAAAGCATAACGTTCAACTGTTGACGACTAAACCACTGAAAATGAAAAGTGTTGATAGATTTGATTTAATGTTTGTGCTTAATGCTTTGAAGTATTGAACAGCCATGAAGAATGAACACTGAATGTGTCGACATTGAGTTAATAACTGATTAAAATATGATTTCTCATTTGTTATTAGTTTTGATTTCACCGCATCATCTAGAAAAATGAGTGAATGCAAAAATTCTCTATCAAAATTTGAAATAGAAAGTGTTTCAAATAATTCATCCCGTTGTTTATCAATAATTTTATCCTCTAATCCTTGCTTCTTGATTGTATTATATAATTCTTTATACATTAAAAAGTTTTTTTAAATAATCTTCTGCTTCTTCTTGTGATAAATAAATAATTGGAATTTTGATTAAATGCTTTAAAGATTCAAATGTATCATCTGAAGGTGAACCTGAACGGTTGATATAAATTAACACATGTGAATGGGGGGAAGTGTTAGCAATAATGATAATTTGTTTTAATATCGTTAATGTTTTACCTTTATTTTGTTTACCAATTGCTGCAGTGATTGAATTTAAGTAACATTCAGAATATGGAATTTTCATTAATTTTTCCTTAGATAGAGCATTTCTATTATCACTCAATGCTTCATTAATCATATCATCTACGTATGTATTATATACTCCCGCTAATTCTTCAGAATTTAAATCCATTTAATCAAAAATAAATTTATAATTTTATACATTTCTATTCATCAATATTTCATCATATGAACTTCTATACTGCGGTGGTGTACCTGTTGGATGATATTTCAAACCTTCATCCGGTGTCCATGTCCAATATGTAGTCCTAGTAAACCAAACCTGAGGAGGATTTGTCACTTTTGAACAGTAAGTGTCATTTTCACCCTGAATGATTGGATAAGCTTTCACTTGTACTGTAACTTGTGAGTTGAAAGTTTCTAATCCATCAAAGAATATACCCGCTCCATCACGTTGAACTGGAATAGTGCATAAGAATGAAGTTTGGTCTTTCCATGTTCTAGCTAATGGCGTGCCATTATCATCATTCAGTGGTCTAGTTAATGAGTCCTCGTATTCTTCTGTGCATTCATTCACTCCATCTAAATCAGAAGCTTGAAGCATACGTGTAAAGAATATGTCGCCCACTGTGGTCATCGCTTGATCGGGGAAGTTTCTGGAATCTATAGTGACCTGAAGACCTCGAAGCATTGGATTTTCTAAAACCGTTCTTTGCATTGCATTCTTCGGAAATGCTAACACAACATCTGTAACATTATGAAGAGCGTATGAGAAATCTGAGCTAATACCTTCAGGAGTGATGCAACCTCCATTTAGTGAACGAACGTCAATATGTTGAGCTGGAATCATGAATGGATCTTCCTTACTGAATAAACGTGGTATTGCTTTAACTGATTCTTCAATTAAACCGTATCCTGGTGTAATGCATTTATCCTCTAAAACTTCCATCTTTGTGCATGAAATAATAACGTCATCAACTGTTGCGTCAGCAGATGTAGCGGCTAAGCTTGTAATTAATTTGGCAGGAAGTCCGATTTGTTGGAATTTGCGATCATATTTATAAACATGATTCATAATCTTTTCATAATTTTCATCAGTTATCTTTTCATAAACGTAATTTTGTAAATCAGCAACTCTTAACGGGTCAACCTGACAAAATACTAAAGTATCCCTGAAAACATAATATTTAAGAATGATTTCACCAAATGATTTAGGATAATCATCGAACGCCTGAAATGCTAACAAATCATTTACCGGAATAATCATATCAAAAGTGATATCAACTTCTTCATTTGCTTTCTTGAAAACTTCTGAAGGGTCAATATATTTACCACATACTGAGTTATCATATTTTTGAACATTATTATATAACGAATGAACAAACTTTTTAACTTTCCTTTCTGATTTTGGTTTATATGTTGCAAATGCGAAAGATTCACGGGCGCAATCCATCTGAAGATAACCGGCATCACCTCTTTCGGTTTCTACTTCTAATTGTTTAAAGCTTTGATTTGATGATTTGTAACCAACGAATAAACGCATACATTTAAAAGCGGCATCACATGTGAAAGCTTTATTTGAAACTAGAGTTGCTTTAACTTTGCGTTTAATATATGTGTCACCTAATTGGTTCACATCATGAGCCGGATTTGTAATTCTTAAATGAGTTTGTTTATCATCAAAATATGGAGCATCAGAGTCATAGCATGAACTTTCAAGTTCTCTATAATATCTTCTTCCGTCATTCTTTGCGAATATTTCATTTATCTTTTCGAATGAATGAAACACATTTCCATTAATTGGTTTAGTGTTTGGCACCAAATAGTTAGTCGTCATTTATTATTAAATAAAAAATCAAAATTAAAATATGAAAATGAATTTTTAATTTTAATGAAATAATCAACTATGGCTGCAGGATTCTTTAAGAAACTGTGGGATAAAGTAAAAAGAGGAGCGCATAAAGTTTGGGAAACAATGAAGAAAGGAGCAAATTGGATATTTAAGAATAAAGAAGCAATTAGTGACGTTGCTGAATCAATAACACCAAAAGCTGCCCCAATAAGAGAAATTTTAAATAAAGGAGAAAAAGTTTATCAAAGACTACAACCAATACTAAGATAAAAATAATATTTATTTATTTTTCCACTATTTACCCCCTATTTTATTAAGTATTCCTTCAGCAATTCCACCAATTGCGTTACCTGCTTGTGCTCCCATCGCCGGATTACCTGCTTTAGTACCTAATACTCCACCTATGATAGTTCCTGCCGTTTTCGCTACTGGTGCCAAAAAGTTTGCAACAGGTTTAATAACCTTTTTATAAACCCAACCTGCAGCTTTCTTAATTCCATCCCATAATTTTTTAAAGAATCCTGCCGCCATTTCTGATTTAATATTAATTAAAAAAATATATTTCATCACTTATATTCTAATTTTTATTTAATGATAAATGAAACCAATTTTAAAAATAAATGAAACAGAGGAGGAAGAAATAAATGAAAGTGAAAATGTTCAACAAAAAATAAACGTTGTTAAACCAATTACTGAAATAAAAATTTTTTCATCTGTTGATGAATTTAATGACTATTATGCTAATAATAAAAAATTATTTGAAGAATTGACAACATGTAAATTGAATAAAATGTTTAAAGTTGATGGATTCAAAATTTCAAAAATAAAAGGAGTGGTTAGTTTGAAATCTATTCCTCAATCAAGAATCACCTCATTAATGAAAATAGATGATTTAACAAAAAGAATAGAAATTATTGAAGAGCGAATAAATCAAATTATTGATTTCATAAATCATGACTCGTTGAGCCCGGGTCCTTAAAGCTCAAGGCACAAAGTGCCCAGGACTTAAAGTCCATCACTGAGTTCAAGGTTATATTCATCAAATATTTCATTATTAAATGCAACTTCTGCTAGTTTATTTATTTTTTCAATACGATCATTTGAAAGTCTATCGTTTAATTTTTTCTGAAGTTTTTCATTTTCTAGTTCTGAAACTTTATTTGGATGATATTTAAACCCGTTAAATTCTTTTTCCTCAGTTTTGATCATTAATTTACAAAGAACTTTTGTGGTTGGAATTCGTTTAAACCATTTATCATTAATATTTGTTATATATTCAATATTCGGAATTAATTCCCAAATTTTTGCATTTTCAATTAATTTATTATCAAATGCAAAAGCAATAAGTTTAATATTAAACTTACCTTTATAATATAAACTTTCTACATAATCATCGAAATAAACATCTACTTGTTTAACATTTTCAAGAATTGGTGAAAGAGCATCCATTAATTGATTGACGGTTACGAATCTTGATCCACTCATTTTCATAAATTAAAAAAATAAATTATTCAAAAATGTAAGACATGAATTTTTAAAGTTTATTTTTCATTCATGAAAATAATTATTTCTAATTTCTTTTACTCTCTCGTACATACTAGATTTGAAGAATTCAGAACTTTTACCATAATCTCCTAAATGTTTTCTTATCCCCTAACGTGTGCCAGTTATTATATGAAACTGAATAAACTTTATCTTTATCTTTACACCTTTCATCACTTCCAATATATTTAATTTCAATTTTGATTTAGCATTTTCATATTCATTAACGTTTAATAATTCACAGTCTTCCTTTTTAAATAAATGTTTTATGTATTTCAGGATTTAATACTCTACGTTTATATGCTCCTAACTTAGTTCTAAAGGTTTTTCTACAAAATTTAGGAATTCCATCCTCTTTAATGTCATCAATGATTTCCATTTCATTATTTTCAATTTCTTCTTCCCGTTTATGAGGTCTTTGATTATGACTCCATTGATTCCATGAAATTAAATATTCTTTATCATTATATTTATACCTCATTAGCTTATTTTGGCTTTCATATTCATTTAATAATTCACAATCTTCAGTTTTTAAATTGAAGTTTAACCCATTCAGGATTTAAACAATGTTTAATTAATCGCGGAATATCTGACATCATCTATATATAGCTTCTTTTATAAAAGATAAAAAAATAAATTATTTTAAAATTAATGTTAATTTTTTAATGATTTATAAATAAATATTTATTACTAATTTATTTAATAATGTCACACTTTCTTACGAATTCATGACTTAAAAAACGTAAGAAAAAAAATTTTATATCATATATAGAAGATGTGAAAATATACCTTCGTCTATATATAGACGTAACAAAAAAAGTCACTAAACCCGTTCACATATACTACTCAAGTTATTTTTTCTGGATAAGATATTATATGGATAATTGGATAGAAAATACAATTATATAATCTTGTACCTGGTTTAATTAAGCTAATTGTCATCAGAAACTTGTAATTTTTATGAATTTCAGATTTTCTTTTCATTACTGCTTTTCTTAATAGGTCAAGTTCTTATTTACGTTATAAAGTATGATATTTACAAATATCAAGTTATCGTGTTTTTTGAGAAATTATGAGAAACAAACAAAAATGAAAAAGATAGGAATAGCAATGAATAGTGATGTGGGTATAGAAAATGTAAGAGATATGAATGCAAAGCAATCAGTATTTAGGACATTGACCATAGATTTCGAAAAAAAAATGCTGCATATTGAGCGAAAACTATGATTATATTATAAGGCTGTCATTTAAAGCATAATGAAACTATTCCCTTTTCATTTTAATCGAATAAGATAGTAAAGATTTTTGAATTAGCTAGAAACTGATGAGATGTTTTCACAAATCAGATTTTTAATCTCTATAATGCATAATTCACTCAATATCTCAATTTTGATATTGCGAGATATTTTTGCTATCGGTTTCGCAATTTTGACACAATAGCAAGAGGGTTCTATAAGCATTATTATCAACGTAGAATCTGAATATCATATCAGAAAATGTCGCAAATCTGACATTTACCCGACCAAATAGCAAAAATAATTGAATACTTTTCGCAAAAACTTTAAAAATCGATAAAAATATGAAATATAGATATTAAAGAGACTTTTTATATAATATTCATAAAGATTTTCCAAAAATATGATACCGCAAAATTAAAAAAGTGACGTCTTGAGTGGAGTCAAAGGTCGAAATTGCTAGCTAAATGTTTTTTTAGCGAAATTGCGTATTGTACGTTTTTTTTCGCAAAACGAAACCCTTAACTACTGGAAAAGTCGTTATATCATAAATTCAATGGTGAAAAAAAATTCTATTGCATTGAAAAATTTTTGCAAAATTTTTTTGCACTTTCTCTCAATTTTTATTGTAAACATCAGAAAAAGAAGTGAAAAATCGAAGTCTTTAGTAACAACCTGAATACAATTTTCGAAGTTAAGAAATCATCAGAGCTTTTATTTTCTATACATAAGTATTTGATCATCATTTACGTATCTGTCACTGCAATTTTCACCTTATTTATGGTTAAAAAATTTTGGGATATTTCTCAAATTATACCATTTTTATTTGCCATTGCTGCACTCACTCTTCCTAAATACCAGACTATACTTGATTTAAGACTTAAATATACTGATCTTTCATATAAAAATTACCCAATGACAGATTATTCTTCTGATTGGATTACTTATGATACGAAAGCAGTTGAAAAAGCACTAAAGGATAAAGTAACTTATTCTGAATGCCGTTTGTGCAACTTTAAACCAAATTTAATTTATAATAATCGTTCAACAGAAAGAGATATTATATTAATTTCTATAGTTGGAGCATCATCGGGTTTTGAATCTGCCATTAGTGCAAGAACAGCTGGTTTTAAAGGCAAAATACTCATCTTTACAGATTCAGAAGTTCCTGACCGCATTAAGAAATGTGGAGCATATGTTATACAAACGAGCACAACAATTGATGCTTCAATGTATATAAAGCAATATATTCGATTCCCGTTAATTGCCTCATTTATTGATAAATTTGGCTCATATTTTGACAGGTTAATTTACATCGATACAAGTGATGTCATGTTTCAATCAGATCCATTTAATTGGAACGATGATGTTGTTCAATTAAGTGATGAGAACTCTCCTTATTACAATAACTTTTTCGTTAAACGCTGGGGCCCCCAATTTGTTGGACTTGATCATGAATGGTTCAAGGATAAAGGAAATATAATTTGCTCAGGAGTTTTCGGTGGTACTGGCAAAGCTCTTGGTCCCCTTGTTAAATTAGTATCTGGATATTGGAGACCTGGAGAAGAAGTTATTGCTGATCAAGGCGTTTTAGATTTTATATTAGCTTCAAATATTCCTAAAAACGCTGGAATTAAATTCGTCTCAAATAATGATTTTGCAACTGTTGGAATTCGTTTATGTGACAAGGACCTTATCAAGCAGTTTGAGATTGACGGCCCACCGAACTTCAAAGATAATCTGTTCAGCATTTATCCAGCAATTGTTCATCAAATTAATCGTAATTCACAAATCCAAAATAAATTTAATGAACTTTGCAAGTGAATGCCAAAGTTATATTATATATGTTTTCTGTTAATAGAATAAATATTATGACGTTTGATAAAGAATAAAAAATAGGTATTTCTGTATTTATTTTTTTTATTTAGCCTAAACATGTTTACTTTTATGGTAAATGTTTGCCTAATCTAAAAGATATTAATATTCAGTTTGTAAAATAGTCAAACAATTTATTTTTCTTATCGTTAGGAATATAACATCATATACTTTTAAAGTATATTGTATACAATATCATCACTTTTTTAAAAAAATAGCATAAATGTAAACAATTCCAATAGAAAATAAGATATCAAACAATTTTATTTATATTTCTTGAGTAACAATCGATTAGATTTAATAATAACGTCAGCAGTATCTTCAATAGCATGTATATTTCGCTGTAGCCTTTCTTGAGAGTGTGAATCTCGAGCAAGGGCTGACTGCTTTCTTTCTTGAACTTTACGTGCCAGCTTCATTATTACTGAACATAATATATCTATTGAATCATCAAGAGATGTATTATCTTTGATTAAACTTGGTGCTCCAATTTTTTCTAGAACTCTTTTTACATGCTCAAGTTCCTTAGCTCGAACAATTTCGGCCTTCTTCTTCATTTCTGCAATTTGTTCACTATCTTTTTGAGCAAGAGCAGATTTTTTATTATTTAATTCATCTTCAAGCTTTGCGATTGCCCGTTTTAATGTTTCTGTTTCGTTTTCTTTTTGTTTTATTTGCAAATCTATGTTTTCCATCTTTCTTTTGACTTCATTCTGTGCATTTGATTCTTGATTCACTGTATTTTGAAGTTCATTGTAGGAATCAACAACCTTATCAAAGAATTGTCCAGGATTAAAGCCAGTTAGACCTCTATAACTAACATTTGCAGCTTTTGCAATCCGTTTGAGCGGCTTATCGTAATCTGGATTATATGAAGATAGTCGCTGCTCAAGTATTCGGAAGAATTCATCATTGATTTCAGTACAGCCAATTGCAGCTGCAACAGGTGATAATGAATTTATTAAATCAGTAGTTTTTTGTTGCATAAAGTTTAAGTCGTTTGTAGCGTTTTCATAAACCTCTTGTGCTTTGGCAAGGTCTGCTTTTTTCTTTGATAGCAAGTCTTTTTGCTTTTGTAATTCATTTTGCTGTGTTTGAACAAGAGTATCATTTTGCTGTTTAGCATTCTGATATTCTTCAAGTTCTACTCTAAGTTCTTTTGCTTTTTGCTCATTTTCATCAGCTTCTTTCATTAAATTTTGGACTTTTTCGATTAGTTCTTCATCTGACTTTATTGTTCCGCCAAAAAGTTGTGCCAGCTTCTTAGCTCTCTGTAAAAACGCTATTTCACCAATATTATATGCATTCTGAGCAATTTCTAAGTCATGTTCATATCGTTGGACTTGTTGCTTTGCTGCTAGAATCTCTTTTTTCAATTGTTGCTGTTCTTGGAGGATATTTGCTCTTGTGTTTGATAATTCTGATCCATCTGAGCTGTCTGAATGAGAATCACTTGAAATCATTGATTTTCTCATAATTTTTAAACGTACATTTGATGTGTTGATTCAAAAAAATTGATTTATATCTCTTTAATGAGAAGGATTAGAAAGCCCTATTTACAAGATAATTTGTTGCTAAATTATAATTGCAAAATGCAAATGATCTCGAATTGGATTGATGCCAGTTGTAAATATGAAAGGAATTATTAGCAATTATTGTTATTATTCAAGAAATAAAGTAAAGATTAACTTCTTATCAAAATCTAAACATCTGACCAAAATTTATTTTTCTCTGCTTTTTTTTATCGTACTAGAGCCGAAATTTCATTTTATTTTTATGTCTGAACCAAAACAAGTAGAGGAGCAGAATACAGAGGAGGCAGAAGCAATTCACAAGTTCTGGAGTGTTCAACCTGTTGTGAAAGAAGATGCTGAAGACGTTGCTGAAGGTTACATTGATCCACAAATTCCAGTTACCGCACCACCGGATCAGCCATCTCCACTTCCAGCAGGATTCACATGGTCTAACATCGACATTAATGATGAAAAGCAGCTTCAAGAGCTTTATCATTTCCTTGAAATGCATTATATCGAAAACGATCAACATAGTTTCAGATTTTGCCTTCCAGCGCCATTACTCAAGTGGGCTATCGCCATTCCAGGTGGTATTCCAGAATGGGTTTTCGGTGTCCGCACAAAAACAGGAACTCTCGTTGGTTTTATTTCTGGCATTCCAAATACAATCCGCTTAAATCAAGAAACAGAGAAGTGGTGCACAGTTAACTTCCTTTGCGTCCATAATAAGCTTCGTTCGAAGAAATTAGCCCAAGTTTTAATTTGGGAACTCGCAAGACGTGTCAGACAGGCGAAAATCTATCGTGCAGTTTTCTCTGGCAAAGGAATTCCTACAAAAATATTCGCAAAAGGTTCATACGCCCATCGCCCGATCAATTTAAAGAATTTAAGTGCTTCAGGATACTATCCAATCTCCAAAGACAAGATGGCAGCTGCAAAGAAGAGGTTTGAAGTACCAAGCCTTGTCCACAACAACTGTCGTCCGATGAAAGAAGAAGATATTCCAGCAGTTACTGAACTTCTCAACAAAACAGACTCATCATACAAATTCTCGCTCCAATTTACACCAGAACTTGTCAAGCACATGTTCATGCCTCAAAAAGATGTAATCTACTCTTATGTTATTCCAGGATCCAGCGGAATTCAAGGGTTCTTTTCATTCTACCTCATGGCATGGACAATCCTCTCTGACAACTTCATGAAAATTACCTTCCACAAGGCTGCATACTCTTTTTACATGGCAGCAACCATCGATTTGAAGGGAATCGTTTCGGATCTTATCAACAGAGCTGATAAAGATGCCAACGCTGATATTATTACAGGCCTCCAAATCGCTGGATGGGACCAGGCTCTTTCTATCAACAAATTTGAGAAGGGATCAAATGATTTAGAGTACTATTCGTACAACTACGGCGTTCCTCCAATGGAGCCAAATGATGTTAGATTCCTCTTTATTTAAATAAATATTATTTTTTAAAAAAATTGACTTTGTTTATGCATTTCAATTGACACATTGTAATTACAATATGTGCATTCCAAATAAGAATCTACTGCTTTCTCAATAAAACTATATAAAATGAATACATAATTTCTCACTGGAATTTTGAGTAAATAGTGAAAGTAGAAAAGTAACTTTTGAATGGAGATCCTAATTCCTGTTGATATCCTAGATATTTAATTTACCTGATAATTCACAAGTATCTTATTGTTAAATGTTTAGAATTGGAGATAAAGAGAGCTCCACTCAGCAATATAATATTATTAAATAACTATCAGCAAACGATAATGCACAGAACCATATAATTTTTGATAATATGTGTAGAAGTGATAGAATCCAAGATATGTTAATATACAAAAAGTGAAATCATTTGCTTGCTGAAACAAAAGAAGGAACATTTAAGTTGTAATAATTTTGTAAAATTGATTATCAAACAAGTTTATTAGAATTTCAGTGTGCTATTTTCATATCAAATGGCCATTTAGTATTTATGAGTACAAATATTCTGAAAAAGATTTTAATTTTAGTAGTAGGATATGACGGGTTTAGTGACTTTTTTTGTTACATCTATATATAGACGATGCATTAAAATATATTTATATATAAATCATTTAAAAAATTAACATTAATTAAAGGTAACTAAACTCCTTTCGCCGATCCGATTTGCCCCATATTTAAAATATAGCTTGCATATGTAGAAGAAAAGCTAATTTTGAAGTATGCCCCAAATCCACCAACAGGATTTCGAGCTACTAAAAAGGTACTTTTAAATGTGATTTTTTTTATAAAAAATTAAATTTATTTTAAGATCAGACTAAAAACTAATTTTATGGAAAATCTATATCGACAAATTTATTACTTATTGGGTATATAGATTTTTTGATTATGGCGATTATGTCTGATATGCTTCCAATAAGCCAAAACACATTTCATACTGATTTCTATAAAAGGTATCTTTATTATAGAAGTGTAAGCTATATCTGTTTGTTTTTTTATTATAACAAATTCAAAATTCTCTTATAAGGACTAGATGAAATCTGTATTATTAAATCATTAGCTAAATGAAGGTTCAAATAGAAAGTAAATATCAATTTATATGATACTGAAACCAAATAGTTCTTTTAATAAAAGATAACACGCTGAAAATTATTGAGTATTTGCAAATCTCAAAAATCTATTGGTGAATTTGGCTCAACTTTTAAAATTATAACATCCATATCAAATCATAAAAGCAGACAAAAATTAAAGCCAAACCTATCGGCCAATTTTTTTTGATATTTTGATTTTTGAGGTATACTTTTAAAAGTGGATTTAAAGCACTGATGAAAAAACATTAACTTCTGTCGTTATGATTATTGATTTAGACAATAATGATTTTAATCTTTGATTATCAAAACACTAAAGTCATCTTTTTAACATTTGCTTGGTAGCATTAACTCAAGTCTAAAGTACTATTTTATGTGGCACTCTTAGAATTTTTGTATTCATTGTACACGCTGAAATAGTACCATTAAAGTTATGGCGGAAAAATAGTTTGGTCACCTTTCATTAAGAGGAGTTTACACCTTTCATTCATAGTGAAAACTCTTTGTCGTTTCATTGTACACCTTTCATTCATAGTGACCGAATTTTTGTTTTCAAAAAATAGTTTGGTCACCTTTCATTAATTTTAAAATAGGGAAAACCGCAACCACTTTTTTTAATCACGATTTAAATATATAAATCGCGATTTTTTAGAAAAATCGCGACTTTTTTAAAATCGCGTTTTTTAATGAATTGCGATTTTATTGTGGTCGCGATTTTTCTAAAAAATCGCGATTTATATGGAAAATCGCGTTATTGGTTCAATCTAAAGATCATTATTTAAAAAGTGAACTAAAAAATATAAATATAAGAATAAAATAAAAATTGTAATAAGAATGTTATAAAAAGTTTTTTAGATTTGAGTTGCCGATAGGCTTGAGCAAATGTATTTTTATTGCTAAAGGTTTTTTTGTTAGATTTATGTAATATTTTTTTAGTTAAAGGTAAATTATGATTAATTAGTGCAGTAAAGTAAGACTTCAAGAATTTTGACCAGTAAAGTGGGATTGAGGTATTTGTTATCGAGATTGTTTGATTTTAGATCTCTGATTTCGGCAAGTATGCAGAAAAACCATATTGTGAGCAGTCTAAAATGGATAAACAGCCATTCTAGATTCAAAAAATCTTTGTGAATTGCTTTGTTATTGAATTTAATTGCGACCTTTTCGCTTAATGAGGTCCAAAATCATGGTTCCGATTTGTTCTATGTTCGCGATTGATAAAGAAAATCGCGTTTAATTTTGATCACAATTTTCCATAAAAATCGCGATTTTTTAGAAAAATCGCGACCACAATAAAATCGCAATTTTAAAAAAGTCGCGATTTTTCTAAAAAATCGCGATTTATATATTTAAATCGTGATTAAAAAAAGTGGTTGCGGTTTTCCCTAATAATTTATTTTTTTATCTTTTATAAAAGAAGCTATATATAGATGATGTCAGATATTCCGCGATTAATTAAACATTGTTTAAATCCTGAATGGGTTAAACTTCAATTTAAAAATGAAGATTGTGAATTATTAAATGAATATGAAAGCCAAAATAAGCTAATGAGGTATAAATATAATGATAAAGAATATTTAATTTCATGGAATCAATGGAGTCATAATCAAAGACCTCATAAACGAGAAGAAGAAATTGAAAATAATGAAATGGAAATCATTGATGACATTAAAGAGGATGGAATTCCTAAATTTTGTAGAAAAACCTTTAGAACTAAGTTAGGAGCATATAAACGTAGAGTATTAAATCCTGAATATCTTAAACATCAATTTAAAAAGGAAGACTGTGAATTATTAAACGCTAATGAATATGAAAATGCTAAATCAAAACTGAGATATAAATATATTGGAAGTGATGAAAGGTGTAAAGATAAAGATAAAGTTTATTCAGTTTCATATAATAACTGGCACACGTTAGGGATAAGAAAACATTTAGGAGATTATGGGAAATGTTCTGAATTCTTTAAATCTAGTATGTACGAGAGAGTAAAAGAAATTAGAAATAATTATTTTCATGAATAAAAGATTCACTACCATAATGAAATAAAAAAAAATTTTTTAAAAATAAACTTTAAAAATTCATGTCTTACATTTTTGAATAATTTATTTTTTTAATTCGTAAGAAATGAGTGAATCAAAATTCGTGACTGTGAATCAATTAATGGATAAACTTTCACCAATTCTCTCCCAGGTTAAACAAGTAGACGTTTATTTTGATGATTACATACAAAGTTTATTTTATAAAGGTAAGTTTAATATTAAACCTATTGCTTTTGCATTTGATGGTAAATTAATCGAAAATTCAAAAATTTGGGAATTAATTCCGGATATTGAATTTATAACAAATATTAAGGATAAATGGTTTAAACAACAAAACCACCTCACTAAAGTTCTTTGTAGATTAATGATTAAAACTGAGGAAAAAGAATTTAACAGGTTTAAATATCATCCATGTAAAATTTTAGAACTTGGTAACGAAAAACTTCAGAAAAAATTAAACGAAAGACTATCAAAAGATAAAGTTGAAAGAGTAAATAAACTCGCTAAAGGTAATGGTAATGATGAAGAAGAATTTGATGAGTTCAACATTGAACTTTAAGAAACTAATGATTATTTGAATTTATGAAATCAATTATTTGATTCATTCTTTCTTCAATCTCTTCTATTCTTTTTGTTAAATCATATATTTTCATTAATGATGTGATTCTTGATTGAGGAATAGATTTCAAACTAACCACCCCCTTTATTTTTGAAATTTTGAATCCATCAACTTTAAACATTTTATTCAATTTACACGTTGTCAATTCTTCAAATAATTTTTTATTATTAGCATAATAGTCATTAAATTCTTCAACAGATGAAAAAATTTTTATTTCAGTAATTGGTTTAACAACGTTTATTTTTTGTTGAACATTTTCACTTTCATTTATTTCTTCCTCCTCTGTTTCATTTATTTTTAAAATCGGTTTCATTTATCATTAAATAAAAATTAGAATATAAGTGATGAAATATATTTTTTAATTAATATTAAATCAGAAATGGCGGCAGGATTCTTTAAAAAATTATGGGATGGAATTAAGAAAGCTGCGGGTTGGGTTCATAAAAAGATTATTAAACCCATTGCAAACTTTTTGGCACCAGTAGCGAAAACGGCAGGAACTATCATAGGTGGAGTATTAGGTACTAAAGCAGGTAATCCGGCGATGGAAGCACAAGCAGGTAACGCAGTTGGTGGAATTGCTGAAGGAATACTTAATAAAATAGGAGGTAGATAGTGGAAAAATAAATATGAGATCCTATGGATCATCTCGCCGCTTAGCGGCTTAAAATTATTTTTATCTTAGTATCGGTTGTAGTCTTTGATAAACTTTTTCTCCTTTATTTAATATTTCTCTTATTGGGGCGGCTTTTGGTGTTATTGATTCAGCAACGTCACTAATTGCTTCTTTATTCTTAAATATCCAATTTGCCCCCTTCTTCAATGTTTCCCAAACTTTACTCGCTCCTCTTTTTACTCTATCCCACAGTTTCTTAAATATACCTGCAGCCATAGTTGATTATTTCATTAAAATTAAAAATTCATTTTCATCTTTTAATTTTGATTTTTTATTTATTAATAAATGACGACTAACTATTTGGTGCCAAACACTAAACCGATTAATGGAAATGTGTTTCATTCATTCGAAAAGATAAATGAAATATTCGCAAAGAATGACGGTAGAAGATATTATAGAGAACTTGAAAGTTCATGCTATGACTCTGATGCTCCATATTTTGATGATAAACAAACTCATTTAAGAATTACAAATCCAGCTCATGATGTGAACCAATTAGGTGACACATATATTAAACGCAAAGTTAAAGCAACTCTAGTTTCAAATAAAGCTTTCACATGTGATGACGCTTTTAAATGCATGCGTTTATTCGTTGGTTACAAATCATCAAATCAAAGCTTTAAACAATTAGAAGTAGAAACCGAAAGAGGTGATGCCGGTTATCTTCATATGGATTGCGCCCGTGAATCTTTCGCATTTGCAACATATAAACCAAAATCAGAAAGGAAAGTTAAAAAGTTTGTTCATTCGTTATATAATAATGTTCAAAAATATGATAACTCAGTATGTGGTAAATATATTGACCCTTCAGAAGTTTTCAAGAAAGCAAATGAAGAAGTTGATGTCACTTTTGATATGATTATTCCGGTAAATGACTTGTTAGCATTTCAGGCGTTCGATGATTATCCTAAATCATTTGGTGATATCATTCTTAAATATTATGTTTTCAGGGATACTTTAGTATTTTGTCAGGTTGACCCGTTAAGAGTTGCTGATTTACAAAATTACGTTTATGAAAAGATAACTGATGAAAATTATGAAAAGATTATGAATCATGTTTATAAATATGATCGCAAATTCCAACAAATCGGACTTCCTGCCAAATTAATTACAAGCTTAGCCGCCACATCTGCTGACGCAACAGTTGATAATGTTATTATTTCATGCACAAAGATGGAAGTTTTAGAGGATAAATGCATTACACCAGGATACGGTTTAATTGAAGAATCAGTTAAAGCAATACCACGTTTATTCAGTAAGGAAGATCCATTCATGATTCCAGCTCAACATATTGACGTTCGTTCACTAAATGGAGGTTGCATCACTCCTGAAGGTATTAGCTCAGATTTCTCATACGCTCTTCATAATGTTACAGATGTTGTGTTAGCATTTCCGAAGAATGCAATGCAAAGAACGGTTTTAGAAAATCCAATGCTTCGAGGTCTTCAGGTCACTATAGATTCCAGAAACTTCCCCGATCAAGCGATGACCACAGTGGGTGACATATTCTTTACACGTATGCTTCAAGCTTCTGATTTAGATGGAGTGAATGAATGCACAGAAGAATACGAGGACTCATTAACTAGACCACTGAATGCAGATGATGGCACGCCATTAGCTAGAACATGGAAAGACCAAACTTCATTCTTATGCACTATTCCAGTTCAACGTGATGGAGCGGGTATATTCTTTGATGGATTAGAAACTTTCAACTCACAAGTTACAGTACAAATGAAAGCTTATCCAATCATTCAGGGTGAAAATGACACTTACTGTTCAAAGGTGACAAATCCTCCTCAGGTTTGGTTTACTAGGACTACATATTGGACATGGACACCGGATGAAGGTTTGAAATATCATCCAACAGGTACACCACCACAGTATAGAAGTTCATATGATGAAATATTGATGAATAGAAATGTTTAAAATTATAAATTTATTTTTGATTAAATGGATTTAAATTCATACACGCCTTATGAAGAATTAGCAGGAGTATATAATACATACATAGATGATATGATTAATGAAGCATTGAGTGATAATAGAAATGCTCTATCTAAGGAAAAATTAATGAAAATTCCATATTCTGAATGTTACTTAAATTCAATCACTGCAGCAATTGGTAAACAAAATAAAGGTAAAACATTAACGATATTAAAACAAATTATCATTATTGCTAACACTTCCCCCTATTCACATGTGTTAATTTATATCAACCGTTCAGGTTCACCTTCAGATGATACATTTGAATCTTTAAAGCATTTAATCAAAATTCCAATTATTTATTTATCACAAGAAGAAGCAGAAGATTATTTAAAAAACTTTTTAATGTATAAAGAATTATTGATAAACAACGGGATGAATTATTTGAAACACTTTCTATTTCAAATTTTGATAGAGAATTTTTGCATTCACTCATTTTTCTAGATGATGCAGTGAAATCAAAACTAATAACAAATGAGAAATCATATTTTAATCAGTTATTAACTCAATGTCGACACATTCAGTGTTCATTCTTCATGGCTGTTCAATACTTCAAAGCATTAAGCACAAACATTAAATCAAATCTATCAACCCTTTTCATTTTCAGTGGGTTTAGTCGTCAACAGTTGAACGTTATGCTTTATCAAGTGAATTTACCAATGAGCATTAATGAACTTTACACACAATATCAACAATTAGGTGAACATGGAAAAATAATAGTTGATTTAAATAAAGGAAGTGTTAAATTTGATTAACTTTTTATAATTAATTTTTATTTTTTATTTATAATTAAACATGACAGAAATAGCAAATCTTCTACAGGTTCCATTAAAACAAGGAACAAACAAAAAGGGTGCATATAATAGAACTATGAAAGTTCCTGATGGAATGAAAGAATTAGTTCATATTGTTGCTGGTCTTCAAAAAGATGTTAAACAAATGAGAAACGTTTTAACATTACCAGAAGCTCAAGCATATGCCAAACGTCAAGGTCCAAATTGGGAAGCACACGAAGCAGACATTACGGGTCCAAATGGAAAACCTGATGGTATAAATGAAGTTTTCATTACTGATGGTCAAGGTAATATTAAAGTCATAAATGGTGACAAATTAACTATAACTGATTATCCTAAACGTAAAGCATATAATGAACGTTATCCTATGCAATTTGATGAAAATGGAAAAGCTGTTAAACAATACATTGGAGAAGGTGAAAATGGTCCAATTAATTCATACCGTTATAATCCATATTCTTATTTCAATGAAGAATTAAATGCTATTGAAGAGGGACCGGATGGATTACCACGATATTCTAACCAGTTTGATGGTCAATATGCAAATATTAGACCTGAAATTTCAGCTAAGAAATTCTTTAAAGTTGCTTTATTCGATCCAGGTTTCGCAAATGTTAAAGATGAACTTAAACATCAATTCCAACCAATTATAGTAGCAAGAATTGCATCAGGTGCTTTATCTCAAGCATTCAAAGATTTAATTAAGAAACCATTATATCAGCAACGAGGTTTAACTTATGATTTAGTTAAGGAATCAGATAAAAGAAAATTTGAGAAATCAGATGATTATAAGAATGCAATTAATGAATATATTAGATCTTTTAATTACAATGAACCAGCTAAAAATCAACTTCAAGAACAAATACAGGGAATAATAGATTCAAAACATCCAGCAAAATAAAAGTTTAAATATATTTTTTTATTCGATTATAAATGAGAAGACATTTCAACAGTCAAAAGAACACTAACGCAAAAGCAGAGATTACGGTTGGTTATAACGTAAATGATGATAAATCACGAATTATTCAAAATGTTAAAGTTAATGTTAGCCCTGAATTAACAAGGTCAGCAACTCAACCAAATTTATTAACTCGTGACTTACCGAAGAATGAGGAGAATGAAGAAAACCATGAGAATGGAGACCCAATCATTTTATCTGAACCTGGTAAAGAACCTGTTGAAATTCCCACTTATCCAACATACCCCCCGCCTCTTTCATCAAACATCGAGAACCCATATAAAATAGACATTAATTCTGAATTAATGAAAATTTACCGTGATATAATAACTGATAATTATGATTCAATAATAAATTTAATTGATCAATCCGGTTTAATTATTTTACCTTATGAATCATTAATTCACATTATTGCCATTCTTTGTGATGTTCAAGATTCAGACGTTAAGATTCAATTTTTCATAGATGATGAGGTTTCATGCTGCGGAACAGTTGCAAAAATAAATCCTATAAAGGATATTAGCACAATTAAGATATCAAAGAACGGAACAACAACTGAACTTCATTTAACATATAATGATATTTATAATAAAATAGTTGATGAATATAAAATATCACTTGAAAAATTCTTTGTTAAGGCTATTTAATATTCAAGCATTAACATTATCGAATAATAATCCTTTGAATCATAATCAATAATAATTGACCTTTCACCAGTTTCTATCGTTTGTTTTATTTCTTTTTGTTCCCCACTATCCGGATCGGTCATTGTAATTGTTTTTGTTATAGTATCAGCTTTATCTTTAACTTCAATCTTTTTTTCCATCGGGATATTTAAACCAAAATTCCAAAAATTCGATATTGTCAATCTGTTCATATTTTAATCTATCAATTACATTTTTAATACCATCTGAAAATCTTATGAAATGGTCATTATATGGGTTTGATTGAACTAAATTTGAATGAAGTGAAATATAACCTGTTGATGAATATGACACTGACTCATATTTTCTGAAAACACTAAAATTTATAACATGAATGAATTTCTTATTCGTTGAATTTATGAATTCTTGAGGTAATCTTATTCTAGTTTTTTTATCACTGGAAAATAACGCTTTACCATATTTTTAATCGTAATAAAAAATGTCAATTATCAATATTATTTCGAATAATAACTGTGAATTAAATTTAACAGTTAGCGGAATTTATAATGTTACTCTCGTTTCTGTGAGTGGTAAATTTAATCCCATTCTTTTAGACCCTTCAGATTATATATCATTTATTAAAGATGACCTTGAAAAAACGTATAATATGTATATAAATAATGTGATAGCGAAATGGGATATTAACATGATTTTAAGTTATTTAAATGAATCATTTATCGTATGGTATGAAGAAAATTTTAAATCAAAACCTGATAAACTTTTTGAACTTGATGAAATAAATAACCTTATTAAATTTCCGCTGAAAATTAAATTTTGTACTCCTCATCTTCGTTCATTGTTGGGGATATTAAATTTTGAAAAAGATGTTGGGGATGTTTTGTATTCTGACACTGGTTCCAATTTCATTTTAATCAAATGTGATAAAGTTAATACCCCAATGAGATTTTCACATCAAACATTAGACCCAAACTCTTACCCATCAATACAAAACATTTTATCCATCAACTTAAACACATTTTCTTTATCATATCCGTTTCAATTATCCGGGAATTCATTTATTCTTCATTCAAAAGATTTATCAAATATTAAATTTAGAGTAACTGACCTATTTGATTGTGATTTAGAATTTATGAATGAAATATTATGGCAATTTCAAATAGAGAAAATAGCCGATGAGATAACGGATTAAATATTTATTTTTAAATCGTAATAAATGATTAAACAACAGCAACTTAAGGCGCAAAGCGCCCAGGTCCTTCAGACCATTACATACGCCACATATGCATATAATTCAAAGACGGCAGAACAAACGCAAAGGTTGAAATATGGAGATTTGGAGATAGTATTGAAAAATGACCATTTCGAATTCGTTTGCAAAGGTGGTGCAGTGATATCAAATATAAAAGAAATTTTATTTATGAATTCAAAAATTAAAGGAATAACGGATGATATAACATCAATTCCACCAGAAGAACAGAGATATTACGCATTAAATGCATTTCCTAAAGTTTTGAAGATTGGAAGATTTAATTTAAATGAGGAATTCATAGAAGGTTTCCTAAATGACATAATGAAGAAGGTGGATAAGGAATATGTGGATAGTGAGTTAATGAAGAAAGCAGATTTAGTTTATGTTGATGAAAAAGATAATGAAATTAAAGAAAAGGTTGAATGGTATCATGAATGGACATTGGAGACTTTTAAAGTTAAAGCTGATACAGAATGGGTTTCAGGATGTTTAGACCTTAAAGCAGATAAGGAATACGTTAATACTGAATTAAATAAGAAGGCAAATTTGGTTTATGTTGATGAAAAAGATAATGAAATTAAAGAAAAGGTTGAATGGTATCATGAATGGACATTGGAGACTTTTAAAGTTAAAGCTGATACAGAATGGGTTTCAGGATGTTTAGACCTTAAAGCAGATAAGGAATACGTTAATACTGAATTAAATAAGAAGGCAAATTTAGTTTATGTTGATGAAAAAGATAATGAAATTAAAGAAAAGGTTGAATGGTATCATGAATGGACATTGGAGACTTTTAAAGTTAAAGCTGATACAGAATGGGTTTCAGGATGTTTAGACCTTAAAGCAGATAAAACTTATGTTAACGATGAGTTAGAGAAGAAAGCAGATAAAACAGAGCTTCAAACATTAAAGACTGAAATACTTCAAACATTATATCCTATAGGCTCTATTTATACATCAATGAACTCAACAAATCCCGCAACAGTTCTGGGTTTTGGTACATGGCAGCAGATTGTAGACAAATTCTTATACTGTGCTAACTCTTCAAAGCAAACAGGAGGCTCAAAGAAAATTTTAGAAGCAAACTTACCCGCGCACACTCATACAGGAACGACAAACTTTTCTGGCGACCATATACACTCATTAAGAGACCACCCATTATACAACTCAGACTATGAAGCCGGTCATGATGTTTTATCTCCAGCTTATAACGATTCAACAAAAAAGACTTTTCGACCAACTGAACCAGGAGGAAATCATTCACACACTTTCACAACAAATCCAACAGGCTCGGGTGAAGATTATATGCCACCATTTATGACTGTATTCGCATGGTTCAGAGCTGCTTAAAGTCCTGAGCTCCAAAAGAGCGAACAACATGACATTTAGACAACAGGTACGAAAGGAGGAAGGCATTTATGAATTATTTTTGAAGAACTGATGGTGTCACTACGTCACCATGTCACCAGGTTAATTAACTTCTCTTAAAATTACTCACAACATGACATTTTGACAACAGTCCAGGAAATTTGATGCAGTCCAAAAATAAAGTTAGTTTTAAAATTATTTTTATTTTTTTATTTTGTATGTAAGAACAGAAATGTCAGTCGAAGCAAAAACATTCACGAACAAATCTAATGGCGAAACATTCACAAAAGGCACTTATAATGGTATTGAAGTCTTACGTAGAGACAAGGATGGTTACATTAATGCAACAAAGATGGCAAGAGAAGCAGGAAGGTTAAACCATTTAAACAGATTTCTCAATAGTACTAAAATGCAGGAAATTCTTGAGTTTTGGTTGAAAGAATACGGTCAAGCCAAAAGTGGCTCGACCTCAAAACAAGCATTTTATGAGCTTACTAAGGGTGTTATAAATGAATTCAAAGGTATTTACATACATCCTGACCTCGTTCATTTTGTTGCTGAATGGTGCTCTGTAAAGTATGCATTTTATGTCAAAGATATTATGGACTCCATAGACAAGAAAGTTCATGAGAAATTAGATGAAGAAGAACTCGAAGATACAGTAGAGAATGCTAAACATTTGTTTGAAGAAGAAGTTAGAAAAATGTGCGAAAAACAATTAGAACATGAACGTGAGATATGTTATGGTTATAGAGATTCTCCATACGAACTAGACCAATGGGAACAAGAAGATTTAAAGAGAGAAATTAGAGAATATGAACTCGCTAAGATAGCATTAGAAACTGCAGAAAAGAAGTTAAAAGTTTGGGGTCGTTTTGTACAAAAATATTGTGAGTAAATGAACCATTTATTTTTGTCATAAACGACCAAAAATATATTTTATCGTTAATGGTTTTTAGGTTATTCAATAATTAATTATTTTTGAATAACTGAAGGTGTCACTACGTCACCATGTGTCACCGGGTTAATTAACTTCTCTTAAAATTACTGACAACATGACATTTTGACAACAGTCCAGGAAATTTGATGCAGTCCAAAAATAAAGTTAGTTTTAAAATTATTTTTATTTTTTTATTCCTATATAAATGACAGCAACAAACAACAACAGCAACTTTATCGTTTCTGATGAAAAAGTTATTGATTCATTAGTTGCGGAATTAGTTGTGGCAGAAACTAAAACCCTCAACGAAAGAATTGGTGAAAACATGATTGATTTACATAACTACCTCAAACACGATGGAGGAAGAGGACGGAAAACTGGTATGGCTTTATTAGTAAATAAAATTTCAAATTTAACGATTATAGATGTTGATATCAATAAATCATGCAATGATGAACTTAAAGAAACAGTTAGAAAAGATATTTTATCAAAACTTTCGGATAAAGATGTTATCGTTAAAACCGCTTCAGGAGGTCTTCACATTTATTGTAACACTAATTTCTTCTATTCAGTTTCGAACAGAATGATTAAATGTTATTCCTGCAATGATTATGATATTGATATAATGACTTCTATGGATGATTCAAAGCGTTCTTTAGTAGTTATGGCTGATTCAAGAGTTCGCAAGAATGCAACAGAACCAATCAATACATACTCATTCATTCGTGGAAGTTATGATTCAACATTAACCAGAACAGTGAATGATATATTAAATGATTTGAATATTAAGGTAAGAGTTGAACAGAAGAACGAAGAAATAAAGACTATCATGAATGAAAACAAAGATGTAAACATTGACGATAAACTTGCCCAGAGCATAGTTGATGGCATCAGTGATTTTGAAGTACACAATGACGGTGGAAACATGAATTTAGAAAAAGAAGTTACATTATTCACACTGTTTCAAGCAATTAATTCGTTACCTAATCATTTAATTAATGAAGCATACGATAACGTTTATAACTTCTGCAATTTAACTGAAAATGCAAAAAGTAATTTTGAAAAAGCACGTAGTAGATATGCACATTTAATGACTTCTCCATTTGTTTTAGTGAAGATTCTAAAACTTTATCAAAAGGAATATTATGATGAATATGTTTTACCTTTATTACGTAAGCCAAAAATAACATTTGATATAAAACTTGATGACTCGTTTTTGATAACAGATATTAGACGCAAGGCTGAAAATCATCAGTATAAAAACAGTTCTGAAGTAATTGAGGATTTATCACGTGTAATCCGTTTTGTAGATTGTGGAAATAAATATTTCATTCAAAAGGACTATAATATCCACGACAAAATGAATCAAATATCATTCGTTCTTCAATCAAACATGAAAGAGTCACTTAAAATGATTAAATTATTTAAAGAAGAAGGTAAAACAATAACAGCATGGGACGTACTACTAAATCAATTATCCTCATTAACCATTAAGGGTGTTTGCTTTAAATCTGATTCTCCAGATGTTTTCTCAACGTTTCAAGGTTATAAATACAACATTCTCGAAAAGCCTGATTACTCAAATATTGAAATGTTTATGAATTTCATTAAAGAAGCCATTTGTGATAATAACCTTGAAGTGTATAAATACCTTCTCGGCTGGATTGCATCAATAATTCAACATCCTGGAATCAAGAATGAAACAGCAATTATTTTGAAAGGACTTCAGGGAACAGGTAAAAACAGATTTACAGACATTATTTCTGAACTTCTCGCCGGTTATTCATGTAAAAACATTACCGAAATAAGTGAACTAACGGGTAATTTCAATTCAGTAGTTGAGAATAAAATGTTTCTTGTACTTAATGAACTCAAGAATGTAGGTGAAGACAGACTCGCAAACTTCAACGCTTTGAAATCAATTATTACGGATAATCAAATTAGAATTAATGAAAAGAATCAACCCAGAAGAACTGCTCAGAATGTTGCCAATTTCATTTTGGTAACTAATAACGTCTACCCTGTCAAAATTGAAGTTGGAGACAGAAGATACGTAGTTTTAAGAGTTAATGGTAAATTCATGGGTCAATTTGATTACTTCAAGAATTTGATGAATTCATGCACAAAGGAATTTTATGATAATTTACTGACGTATTTTATGCAATATGACCTTTCATCATTTAATGTACGAATCATTCCGATGACTGAAGCCAAACAAGATTTAATAGAATTATCAACAAATCCTTTAGATGAATGGATAAATACACATTATGATGAATTGTGTGCAGGTATGACGTGTAAAAATGCTCTATGCTGCAAACCATCAGACATGAAAGACAAGAATTTCCAAATGAGCATTAAAGATAAATGTGATAGGAAACAGAGAAGAATAGATGGTAAACAAACATAGTGTTATGTTTTGAAAGAAGAAATGAAAGGATTATATAAACAGGTTGAACCAAACGATAATGAGGATTCATTTACTGACGATGAAATACCTGTAAATGAAGCTTTATAAAGTATGATTGGAATTTATTTTTGCATTAATCCTGCTGTGATGTCTAAATGTCATGCTGTCATCATTTTTAAGAGAAGTTAATTAACCAGGTGACACATGGTGACGCGGTGACACCTTCAGTTATTCAAAAATAATTCATAAATGCCTTCCTCCTTTCGTACCTGTTGTCTAAATGTCATGCTGTCATCATTTTTAAGAGAAGTTAATTAACCAGGTGACACATGGTGACGTGGTGACACCATCGTCTCGAAGAGACGTTGTCGAAGAGGAATAAAAATTAAATTTGGATTGAGTTTAAAAATTCATCTTTATTAAATTCATCTCTTCCAATCAATTTATTTATTCTATTAAATTCTTTTATTTTTGCTTCACTCAGTTTAATGATTGAACGGTAAGTTTCTAATTTTTCGATTATTTCTTTCCTCTCTTTATCGTTTTCAATTACTTTAGTTTTATGGGCATCAGCCCCACCGCATTGCGGCTTCTTTTTGTAATAGCATATTTTTGATTTAATTCTGTTTAGTTTCTTTTTATATTCATCGTCTGGACTCTGAATCTTAATTGAATCAGGACTCTTGGATGCTTCGTTGTCACTCATTTCTTACGAAATAAAAAAATTAAATATTATTTAAATATAATGGAGTAATAAAATAAATCGGAATTTCTATTAATTTATTGTTAACTCAACTAATGCATTGCGTTAATATATCTAACAAATTCAGCTATTGTGTCAAATCTTCGTCTTCTTTTTGTCATTGATTTATCAGTTTTTCCATAATCGAGATGAATCAAAACTTTATCCCTTGTTTAAAATTCATGAGCCCCGAATTAATTTGTTCACGTTTAACATCATTTAACCTTTCCATTTGCTTTCTAATATATTCCCATTCTTTTGAAATATCATTTTTCATTTCCACTGGTTTCATGTTTATAGTTCTATGCCATGTATTATTGTAATAATATACTAACTGCTGTATGATGGAGTCATGATTTCCATCCCAGTATATCTGACCGTTAACCCCTAACGCATCTCTAAGAGTTCTCATTACCGCATCAACTATTTTATTATGAAACGTATATGGAGAAGATGAGAAGTAAAAATTAATTTGTGGGAAATAATGAGTCATAGCTGCCTGAAATCCTTTATCACCATCACCCCTGATATTATCTACTCTTTCATGATCTAGTAAGTACTGAATAGCTCTTCTTGTTTCCTGTTCTGTTTTCCCTTTCACTGGAATGCAATATAAATATCTAGTGTTAATGTTAATGGCAAATAAATAAGTAACGTTTCCTTTTGAATATTCTAAATGATCTATTTCGTATGAATATGGATATGGTGCAAATGAAGGGCGACTAAATTTTTCCTTTAACGGTTGAATTTTTGGGTCAATTGGTTTATTTAATATCTTGAAACCCTTTTTAAAATCTTTTTGCTTCTTTAATGATTGAAATGGATATAATAAAGTGAATGATGAAGGATTAACTGAAGGAGGAGGTACTACCGTTGGAGGTTTTGGTGTTGCAAGTGGTTTAATTTTATCTGCTTTGATTTTGGATGATGAAGTTTTAGTTGTTGATTTTACTTTCATTAATTCTGGATGTATTCTATTCATTTGTTTTAAATATGTTGTATATAAAGGTTTGATATACTTTCCCGCTTCGAGTTTATGTTGAAGGATGAATTCCAAAAGTTGATCTTCATTTAAAAGTCGGCTGAATATGGTTTAACTAATGAATCATAAATTAAAGCTTGTGCTTCATTTATGGTCTGAAGGACCTGGGCGTTTTGCACCTTTAGCTGTTGAACATTTGCTACTTTCTCTTTTGGTGTTGTTTTCGGCTTTTTCTTCTTTGTTTTTGTTCCTTTGGCTTTTGCGGCTCAGGATTATATAATTTATATAATTCATCAATATCTTCTTCTGTTAATACTTTATTTTTGAAATCTTTCAACTGTTTAAGTTGTGATTTAGTTTTTCCCTTTGTATATTCATTATTTTTAATTTTGTCTTTAATTTCAGAAATTATTTTATCATGATATTTCAAAATTTCATTTTTATAATACGGATAATAATCCATATCATCACCCGTTATATTTTTATTATGTTTTTCGAGATATGATTTTAATTCATAATATAGGGTGTCCAAAGGTGCGTTTAGCACAGCGCTCTATATCAGACTATTAAAGGAGATATATGCTGATTATAAATATATAATAAAAAATATGAATATATGTATATGATGAGTAAGTTGTATTTTGGCGCCATGCCGGGATATAAAATGAATTTTGAGACAAGAGGCGGTTTCGCGGGAAATTTTGGCGGGATTTTTTTCATTTTTTTAATGAATCATAAAGAAAACATCCTCGCTCTTGCAAAAAAATGCAAAGACTGTAAAAAAATCTACGAGACATTGGTAAATGCTTCGGTATGGAATGCTCTAGCTATTCCACTGTAACGTATCATGTTAGGATGTATCACTTCATGAACAAAAAAGGCGCCCATCATAAAAATTGACAAAAAATCGCCGGATCAAAAGAAAAATCAAAGCAATTCTTCAAGCGCTAGATGAAGACCCAAGAGCATCATCAGAAGGATAGAGGAGATGACAAAGATACCACGTACAACAGTCAGTTATTATCTGCACAATTATTTGAACTACAAACTAGCGTATACACGTTGGGTTTCCGCACAACCTTAATTCAGTTCAAAAAAAAATCTAGAGTCCAATCTTCGAAAGAGCTCCTCTCTATATTGAGTGCGTATCAATCCAAGAAGTTTCGCTTTTTAGTAACAGGGGACGAGTCTTGGTTTCAATATGCAACAGAAGCCAAAATCATGTGGATCCCGAAGGATGAAAATCCGCAAACATTCCGAAGAAAAAAATTGACACACCAATGATGATGTTGTCGGTTTTTTGGGGCGTGAATGGCATCATCGCAATTGATATTCTTCAAAAACCTAATACGATGAATGCTCAGTATCTAATTGACAATGTTCTTACTCAAATTATCAATTCTGATGAGTTTGAGAAATCCAAACAACAAAAACAAAAGTTTGCAATTCATTTTGATAATTCAAGAGTTCACAAAGTCATAAGGTAATGAATTACTTGGTGGAAAACAATGTCAAAGTTGTTCCAAACCAATTTATTCACCTGATATTGCACCCTCTGACTTTTATTTATTCGGCACGCTAAAAAAGAGCTGAAGGACGCGAATTCGCGAGTCCAGATGATCTTGAAAATTTTTGTAAGAGAGCAATTTGAGCAATTTTCTCATGATGATTTAAAGCGTGTCTTTCAGCCTGGATCGATCGCTGCGAACGCGTGATTGAATCCAATGGTGATTATATTTAAATAAACTTTATATATATGTAACTTGTTTATTTCTATTTGCAGTATTCAGGTTTGTGCTAAACACACCTTTGGACACCCTATAATTAAGAAAATTTTGATTAAGTACTAAATCATCAATTAAATTTTCTAAATCTGCGTTATCCATTTATATAAAAATAAAATAAATGTTTTAATGGTGCCCACCTCTTTGAATCATAGTATAAAACCATTATTTACATATTGAATCGCATCATTAACGGTTCCTTTTGTCTCTTCTGTGGCATTTTATTAAAATAAAATTTTAAATTGTATTAATAAATGGCATACAATCCATTTTCACAACATACAGCCTTAGTGTGTGCTCCTGTTAATGCAGTCTTACCGATTGTTAAGCGAGTCATTGACCCGTTTTTAAGTTGTAAATTAATATTCTGACCATCAAATATCACTTTATCATTTATTATATCCAAATAATTTTTAGGTGTTAATTGTTTATTTTGTCGTAAACTAACACCTTTCATTTTTTGTGCAATCTTTTTAAAATCACCTCCATCAATTGAACCGCTGAATGATGTATAACACTTAGGGCATAAAGCAACCATGTTATCACCTTGTTTCTCAATTGCTAAACCCAATAACTTCTTCTCATGTGCTTTTTCTTCAGCTTTATTCTTTAATTTAGGTTTAAATTTCTCATCAAAACAGAAGAAATCAAATGGTGCGAATTTGAAAATGTTTTTATCATAAAATTGTTTATCGGTTACAATTGCTTGAAATGCTTGAGTGTTAGGAAATTTGGATCGCCAGCGATTGCCCAATAAGATGAATCAGTATCACCTTCAATGAAATGAAAACGATTAACATCCATGCATTTATACATAAAATCATAAATGAAAACCAAAATACCAGTATTTAGCATTATCTAAAGTGAAGAATGCCTCTTGTAAACATGTATCACAGCTATAAAATCTATCTTTGAGCATCAGTTGATATGTATCTTCACCTATTTCTCTTATGTTTTTAAACTTATTTGACATACATGCAACGCGTGCCTTCTGTGCATTCATTATTTTAGTCTTTGCGTAATTTTGCGTATTCATTGCATCGTAACCATATGATCCATTAAGTGAAATCTTGCAAAATAAACTTTTTCCTTTATTTCCTTCTAATTCAGCCTTTTGTCTTTCGTTCATAAATTCGTTCGCAAATTCATTAAAAAGTGTTTTTCGTAAATGTTAAAATTGATTGAATATCATCGATGATAAAATGAAATCTGTCTATTAGATACCAAAGATAATAAGAAGAAAATGGTTGAATATTGGTTGTGTGTTGATGCTAACTGAGTTAATTTCCTCTGTTTCTGGTCAACTGGTAGATTGTTTGATTTCATGTAATTATACATAAAACTGCCAATTGTTTTTTCATCTGTGATAATATCTAAGTTTCTTATTATCGGTAAAAAGTTTATGTAATCATTAATGTATTTTTCATCAATGTGACCCTTTACTTCAGCCACGAATAAGGTATTTTTCTTCTTAATTATTCCCAGTGCTTTTGCTTTCTTTGTTGCTGTATCACAAATGATAACACCATTCAATCCTCCCGGCATATACATTTTATGGTCAGTATATTGAATGAAATCATGAGGATTAGATGAAAATGATGAAGGATATAATGAATTAAAATCAACACCAACGAAATGAGTCATGATGTTGGAAGTGTCCTCATTTGATACAGTTTTAGTTTCTGGACTATATAAAAGTTTATTAATGTGCGTGATTCCTGTAAGATTAACACGATGTTGAACATTTGATAGACCACCAGTAATTCCATTACGGAGAATGTGATAAGCTTCAACTGAATCTAAAGTCATTGGTAAATTATTTTTTAATGCATAATTTCTTAAATTGATTCTTAAACGTTGAACATCTTCATCTTTATTTGATT
Source organism: Trichomonas vaginalis G3 (assembly GCF_026262505.1). Taxonomy (NCBI): domain Eukaryota; phylum Parabasalia; order Trichomonadida; family Trichomonadidae; genus Trichomonas; species Trichomonas vaginalis. Next base: position 37,009,489 of record NC_067206.1, on the reverse strand, counting down.
TTACGACATTGCAATAACAACACATTAACTGACAATTTTCTTTGGTATGCGGTTTTTCATTATCGATTCTATCCAATGTTGGTTTATTTGCATATGTAAACGCTTTACCACACATTTTGCATTTAGATGAAAGGATTAAATCGTGATAGTATTGAAAATCATCCATTGAAACATTATTTTAGTATCTCTTTCTGCTTTTTCATCTTGTTTCTTATATGATTCAATTTTATATTCCAATACTTTTTCGTTAATTCAAAACTTGATTCTATCTCTTCCTCAGGATATTTTCATTAGGATTAAAGTCTTTATATGCTAAAGCGTAACGAATCATTGAAGCATTCGATGATAAAGAAAGATTATGAAGCATATCAATTTTATAAACAAATGTTTCTTCAATAATTTTATCGATTGGTCAATCATAATTTCAACATCTTTATTGCAATAATGAATAAAATATTCTAATCTATTCTTAAAATTTTTAGCATCATTGAGATATATTTGATAATCACTATCTGATATAGTTTCTTGAGTTAATGCTGAATAAAATGAATCTTGAGTGAATGGTTCCACTTTATATAATTCTTCTTCGTAATTTTCCCACGTGATGAATTGATAAGGGAAAAAGGATTTAACACGTGATTTATTGTTTCCGAAATCTTGAGTGAATTGGTCTAATGTCCCACCCGCTATATAATTTCTGATGTCAATAAATCTCAATTCATATGGAACGTTTGTTTTCTTTACAATGATTTGCTTAAATTGAGAAGAAGAACCCAGTATTGATTTTATTTTCCGTTTTGCAGTGTTTAAATCACGAAGAATTAAATTTAAATCAAACTTTCCCGAATTAAAACCTATGATATTCACTTTATTGAATTCCTCATCTAGAAGTTCTTTAAATGCTTCCTTCTGTTTTTCATTTAATGTATGGGACAAAGTCCCCGCCGTTTGCGGCTTCATTAATTCTTCATATTGTTCAATATTTGATTTAGCAACTAATGAACAGGTTGAAAATAAAAACTCAATCCAATCAGAAATAAAAGAATCACTCGAAGTTAAGCAAAAATTCCTCGTATATGTTTTATCATTTAATTTAACCGTTGATGATACCATGAATGGTTTTAAGTAAGCGTTCAAAGTTGCACACTCAGAAAGTTGTAATTCTTCTTTAGTCTCTAATGTTTCGAAGTCAAAAGTAATATAATATCTTGTCGGTTTATAATATTCCTGCAAATTATGAGCTAATAACCACTGATATATCTTCTGTTTCGTAATATGTGGTGCATATGGTTGCTGGGTCTTTTGCAATTGAACATCTTGAATTAATCTTCCATTATTTTCTTTACATTTCTCACAATGCTTTAAAAATCTTCTTTGGTTTTTCCTTTCTGGATCATCACGGATAGAATAAACTTCTTCTTTACAATATGTACAAACTTTATAGCCGGTGAGTGCTTCAACGTCTGTTATTCTGTCAGCGTGAAGTTTTCCACATGGACTCTGTGTTAATAAAATATTTACTGTTTCAAATTCTGGATCTATCATTATTGATTCCACTAATGGAAAGTCTACCTTATTTATGTCCACGTCTTCTGGTTGAGGATCACAATAATAGAAATCAATATTAACATTTAACATTCTCGCTAATCTCTCACTTTCTGATGAAATGTCAAACCCTTCATATGCATCTATGGCTTCATTTAAATAGCTTCTACGAGTTTTAGGATTAACACCATCAGGAATGTTATAGAAGCGTTTAAATAACCTTCTACCTTCTGCTCTAATTTGATTATCATTCATTTTAGCTGTTCCGTTTTTGTTCATTTATGTAAGAATAAAAAATTAAAAAATAAATAAAAATAAAGTTTATTTTTTAAAGCCCATAAAATGAATTAAGAACACATAAATTTTTATCATCTGCGACGTGACGAATACATTTTAATTTACTCAAGAATGCGTACCCTGATACATTAAATCTAATTCCTGTCTTATTTAATTTCACAACTTTGAAAAGGAATGTATGAATAGCTATAAAATGATGAGAAGATGTTTTATGGGTTGCTTCCATTTTTTCTGAAATAAATGAATAAATATAATGTTTATAAGTTTTCATATCTTTTATGTTCTTAATAACGAATGGTATAGACCTTTCAACTTCGTCTTCCTTCGGTGCTGTTCTTTCATATGAAACATTATTAGTATCTTCAATAATGAAACCACAATCACACAAAATTTTATAGGTTCCAATGGTTTCTTTTGATATTTTATCTAATAAATCAAAAACTTTATCAACACATGTGCATTTATTTAAATATAATATTGTGTAAATATCATGATCTTCTTTCTTAATCGTATTAGTTGCATATGTCACGTTTTTAAGAGCTTTTTTGAATTTCTCAGAATCGAGAGGCGGTGAAAGTAGGATACAGGGGTATTCTTCATTATCAATAAATTGTAACTTATGTTTACGAATAAATTTAGTACCTTCTTCTGAAAGTGTTTCGTCTATTTCACCATCTAATAAATTTTGTGTTGATTCTGAGACATAATTTTTATATCTTTCTTCATGAGATTTCTGTACTTCTGATTCTGAAGCTGGGATATTCATTAAACCCTCTACTTCATTTTCATTATATTTTTCAACTTCTCTTAATTCCTTAATTTTTTCATCTATTTCATCTCTTATTTTTTTCAGTCTTTCAATTTCATTGTATTCATCATCTTTAATCCGTTCTTCATAATATTCAGGGAAAACATCAGGTTCTTTAGGTTTTTCTTCTTCAGATGTGGGATATAAGAAATTTATAACATCATCTTTATTCATTTTTCCATCATAATCTAAATCATTTAATAACTCGGCAAATTTTTGACAATTTCTTAAATAATATTTATTAACTTCATAACCTACCTCCTCTAATATATCCTTTATTTCCTCGTTTGTGAATCCTAATTTTTTAATGTTGTTAGTTTTGACGCTCATTTCATACAAAATAAAAAAATAAATTATTCAAAAATGTAAGACATGAATTTTTAAAGTTTATTTTTTAAAAATTTTTTTTATTTCATTATGGTAGTGAATCTTTTATTCATGAAAATAATTATTTCTAATTTCTTTTACTCTCTCGTACATACTAGATTTAAAGAATTCAGAACATTTCCCATAATCTCCTAAATGTTTTCTTATCCCTAACGTGTGCCAGTTATTATATGAAACTGAATAAACTTTATCTTTATCTTTATCTTTACACCTTTCATAGTAGTATATGTGGAGGGGTGTGTGACTTTTTTTGTAAACGTAAGAATTCATACAATATTGAACGATTTTGTATCATTTTTTCTAACATATGAAGTAAAAAATGTATGATTCTTACGGTTTTTATTCTTACGTTTTTGAATAAATCAAGATTTAAAAAATTGAATTCTTACGTAAAATTAAAACTAAGTTAAATTTATTTTTTATTTAATGATAAATGAGTATAACAACTAATTCATTGAAATCTTTAAAGTTCACTAATTCAGAACTAGAAAATATTTTAGAAAATTTTGGAGACGGTTCTTATCCAACATATATGCAGAATGTGAAAGAGTTTTCCAGATTGTTGAATGAATTTAAATATAACGGACCAATTACTAAAAAGGCTATAATGAGATATTTATATCCCAAAAAAGTTGAAAAACAGGAAAATATTCCTCTTTATGGTCCAGAGAGCCTTGAAACACCTCCTGAATATTTTGAAGAAAAAATTAAACAAGATGAATATTATAACGATGAGATTGAGAAATTGGAAAAAATAAGAGATGAAATAGATGAAAAAATTAAGGAATTAAGAGAAGTTGAAAATGAAGTAGAGGGTTTAATGAATATCCCAGCTTCAGAATCAGCAGTTCAGAAATCTCATGAAGAAAGATATAAAAATTACTTTTTGGAATCTACTAAAAATTTATTAGATGGCGAAATAGATGAAACACTTTCAGAAGAAGGCACAAAATTTATTCATAAACATAAGTTACAATTTATTGACGATGGAGATTATTCATGTATATTACTTTCACCTCCTCTTGATTCTGAAAAATTCAAAAAAGCACTGAAAAATGTAACATATGCAACTAATACGATTAAGAAAGAAGACCATGATATTTACACAAATTATTATTTAAATAAATGTACAGGTGTTGATAAAGTTTTTGATTTGTTAGATAAAATATCAAAAGAAACAATTGGAACCTATAAAATTTTATGTGATTGTGGTTTCATTATTGAAGATACCAATAATGTTTCATATGAAAGAAACTAAACAGAATTAAATCAAAAATATGCTATTACAAAAAGAAGCCACAATGCAGTGAGGTTGAAAACGATAAAGAAATAATCGAAAAATTAGAAACTTACCGTTCAATCATTAAACTGAGTGAAGCAAAAATAAAAGAATTTAATAGAATAAATAAATTGATTGGAAGAGATGAATTTAATAAAGATGAATTTTTAAACTCAATCCAAATTTAATTTTTATTCCTCTTCGACAACATCTCTCTTTCCATCATTACTGCATAACCACATTTTCTCAATTTTAGTGGTTTGTTATTTTTAACATGTTCTTGCATCATTTTTATCATTTCCTCCCTTGTTATGATTCGTGGTAAATTTTGAGCTTGTGGGGTATCCATTTATGATAAAAATAAAAATTTAAATTATGCCGTTCTAAAGTTTGTGACAACATGACATTTTGACAACACAGCATGGGAAGGTAGTTATGAATTATTTTTGAAGAACTGAAGGGGTCACCAGGTCACCAGGTCATTTAACTTCTCTGAAAAAATGAGACAACATGACATTTTGACAACACAGCGGGATTAATGCAAAAATAAATTCAAATCATACTTTATAAAGCTTCATTCACAGGTATTTCATCGTCAGTAAATGATTCCTCATTATCGTTTGGTTCAATTTGTTTATATAATCCTTTCATTTCTTCTTTCAAAACATAATACCATGTTTGTTTACCATCTATTTTTCTTTGTTTCCTTTCACATTTATCCTTAATGCTCATTTGAAAGTTTTTGTCTTTCATGTCTGATGGTTTGCAGAATAGAGCATTTTTACACGTCATACCTGCACATAATTCATCATAATGTGTATTTATCCATTCATCTAAAGGATTTGTTGATAACTCGATTAAATCTTGTTTGGCTTCAGTCATCGGAATGATTCGTACATTAAATGATGAAAGGTCATATTGCATAAAATACGTCAGTAAATTATCATAAAATTCCTTTGTGCATGAATCCATTAAATTCTTGAAGTAATCAAATTGACTCTTGAATTTACCATTAACTCTTAAAACTACGTATCTTCTGTCTCCAACTTCAATTTTGACAGGGTAAGCGTTATTAGTTACGAAAATGAAGTTTGCAACATTCTGAGCAGTTTTCTGGGTTGATTCTTTTCATTAATTCTAATCTCATTGTCCGTAATAATTGATTTCAAAGCGTTGAAGTTTGCGAGTCTGTCTTCACCTACATTCTTGAGTTCATTAAGTACAAGAAACATTTTATTTTCAACTACTGAGTTGAAATTACCCGTTAGCTCACTTATTTCAGTAATGTTTTTACATGAATAACCGGCGAGAAGTTCAGAAATAATGTCTGTAAATCTGTTTTTACCTGTTCCCTGAAGTCCTTTCAAAATAATTGCTGTTTCATTCTTGATTCCAGGATGTTGAATTATTGATGCAATCCAGCCGAGAAGGTATTTATACACTTCAAGGTTATTATCACAAATGGCTTCTTTAATGAAATTCATAAACATTTCAATATTTGAGTAATCAGGCTTTTCGAGAACGTTGTATTTATAACCTTGAAACGTTGAGAAAACATCTGGAGAATCAGATTTAAAGCAAACACCCTTAACGGTTAATGAAGACAATTGATTTAGTAGTACATCCCATGCTGTTATGGTTTTACCTTCTTCTTTAAATAATTTAATCATTTTAAGTGACTCTTTCATGTTTGATTGAAGAACGAATGATATTTGATTCATTTTGTCGTGTATGTTGTAATCTTTCTGAATGAAGTATTTGTTTCCACAATCTACAAAACGAATTACACGTGATAAATCCTCAATTACTTCAGAACTGTTTTTATACTGATGATTTTCAGCCTTGCGTCTAATATCTGTTATCAAAAACGAGTCATCAAGTTTGATATCAAATGTTATTTTTGGCTTACGTAATAAAGGTAAAACATATTCATCATAATATTCCTTTTGATAAAGTTTTAGAATCTTCACCAAAACAAATGGAGAAGTCATTAAATGTGCATATCTACTACGTGCTTTTTCAAAATTACTTTTTGCATTTTCTGTTAAATTGCAGAAGTTATAAACGTTATCGTATGCTTCATTAATCAAATGATTAGGTAACGAATTAATAGCTTGAAACAGTGTGAATAATGTTATTTCTTTTTCTAAATTCATGTTTCCACCATCATTATGTACTTCAAAATCACAGATGCCATCAACTATGCTCTGAGCTAGTTTATCGTCAATGTTTACATCTTTGTTTTCATTCATTATACTCTTTATTTCTTCGCTCTTCTGTTCAACTCTTACCTTAATATTCAAATCATTTAATATATCATTCACTGTTCTAGTTAATGTTGAATCGTAACTTCCACGAATGAATGAGTATGTATTGATTGGTTCTGATGCATTCTTGCGAACTCTTGAATCAGCCATGACTACTAATGAACGCTTTGAATCATCCATTGAAGTCATTATGTCGATATCATAATCATTGCAGGAATAACATTTAATCATTCTGTTCGAGGTTGAATAGAAGAAATTAGTGTTGCAATAAATGTGAAGACCTCCTGATGCGGTTTTAACGATAACATCTTTATCCGAAAGTTTTGATAAAATGTCTTTTCTAACTGTTTCTTTAAGTTCATCATTGTACGATTTATTGATATCAACATCTATAATCGTTAAATTTGAAATTTTATTTACTAATAAAGCTGTACCAGTTTTCCTTCCTCTTCCTCCATCATGTTTGAGGTAGTTATGTAAATCAATCATGTTTTCACCAATTCTTTCGTTGAGGGTTTTAGTTTCTGCCACAACTAATTCCGCAACTAATGAATCAATAACTTTTTCATCAGAAACGATAAAGTTGCTGTTGTTGTTTTTGCTGTCATTTATATAGGAATAAAAAAATAAAAATAATTTTAAAACTAACTTTATTTTTGGACTGCATCAAATTTTCTGTGATGTTGTCTAAATGTCATGTTGTCTCATTTTTTCAGAGAAGTTAAATGACCTGGTGACCTGGTGACCTGGTGACCCCTTCAGTTCTTCAAAAATAATTCATAACTGCCTTCCCCTGCTGTGTTGTCTAAATGTCATGTTGTCTCATTTTTTCAGAGAAGTTAAATGACCTGGTGACCTGGTGACCTGGTGACCCCTTCAATTCTTCAAAAATAATTCATAACTGCCTTCCCCTGCTGTGTTGTCTAAATGTCATGTTGTCTCATTTTTTCAGAGAAGTTAAATGACCTGGTGACCTGGTGACCTGGTGACCCCTTCAATTCTTCAAAAATAATTAATTATTGAATAACCTAAATCATTTACTCACAATATTTTTGTACAAAACGACCCCAAGCTTTTAACTTCTTTTCTGCAGCTTCTAATGCTATCTTAGCGAGTTCATATTCTCTAAATTCTCTCTTTAATTTTTCTTGTTCCCATTGGTCTAGTTCGTATGGAGAATCTCTATAACCATAACATATCTCACGTTCATGTTCTAATTGTTTTTCGCACATTTTTCCAACTTCTTCTTCAAACAAGGTTTAGCATTCTCTACTGTATCTTCAAGTTCTTCTTCATCTAATTTCTCATGAACTTTCTTGTCTATGGAGTCCATAATATCTTTGACATAAAATGCATACTTTACAGAGCACCATTCAGCAACAAAATGAACGAGGTCAGGATGTATGTAAATACCTTTGAATTCATTTATAACACCCTTAGTAAGCTCATAAAATGCTTGTTTTGAGGTCGAGCCACTTTTGGCTCCACCGTATTCGTTCATCCAAAACTCAAGAATTTCCTGTATTTTAGCACTATTGAGAAATCTGTTTAAATGGTTTAACTTTCCTGCTTCTCTTGCCATCTTTGTGCATTAATGTAACCATCCTTGTCTCTACGTAAGACTTCAATACCGTTATAAGTGCCTTTTGTGAATGTTTCGCCATTAGATTTGTTCGTGAATGTTTTGCTTCGACTGACATTTCTGTTCTTACATACAAAATAAAAAAATAAAATAATTTTAAAACTAACTTTATTTTTGGGTCATTTACACTCATTCCGATGAAGTCATGACAAATCATTTTCTGTGTTGTTGTCAAAATGTCATGTTGTCTCATTTTTTCAGAGAAGTTAAATGACCTGTGACCTGGTGACCTGGTGACCCTTCAGTTCTTCAAAAATAATTAATTATTGAATAACCTAAATCATTTACTCACAATATTTTTGTACAAAACGACCCCAAGCTTTTAACTTCTTTTCTGTAGTTCATCCATTACTTCATTACCTAATTAATTACAGACATAAAATATATTTAGTTCATTCGGTAAGCCTAAACCCTTTGGGTTAAGTGTGTTCATTGAACTCTATACCATGCGAATACAGTCATAAATGGCGGCATGTATTCTTTACTTTGTCCGTTGTTTGTGTATATCCTGAAACGAAATGTGTATGGTTTCCTTCTCCCTGAGTGTCACTCCAGTAACAATTTATGGCAAACTTAACGTCGTCTTTAACATCATATCCTTTACCTTTTGTCATTCCTGACCAATCCAATATCTATGCTTATGCCAACCTGCTTGAGATGTGCTTAAATCTATGTAGTGACTATGTGCAGGTAAATTTTCACCTGAAATCGTTTTACTTCCCCCTGTTTCCTTTGAAGAGTTTGCACAATACAAAAACCTGTCAACTATTTGTTCCCATGCACCAACACCAAACATTACTTGAGGACCTCTTGCATCCATAGATGTATAAATAGAACCTACTGGGTTCATTAAATCAAACATATGAATATTATAGGATTGTCTCTTTTGAACTTAAAATATAGTGTAACTATTTCAGGTTTCTTCTGGTTTGTGTCAGAATATTTTTTATAATATAATCTTATGTTTTCAGGGTAGGTAAAATCTTGACTATAATATTTATTTCTGTCATCTGTATAATAATATACTATTCTCGTTTTTTCTATTGCATTATATCTTTTATATCTATAATAATCTAAATATAATGTTAACTTTTGTTCATCTACATGTGGTGTTCTGATCATCTCCATAGTCATAATAATATGGTGCTGGAGCTGGGTCAGGCAATGTCATATCTGCCATTTCATAAACTCTTAAATATTTCTTTTGTTCGTCTCCATATAAGTTTAAGTAACAGTTGTTGTCTAATGGAACTTTAACTTGTGTGTCATCATTCTTTTTATAACTTACATACATTTCATTGTTATTTTTCGGAATGAGTTTATACCGTATACCATTTCTTAAGGAGTGTACAAACTCCCATCTAAAATATTTATTTTCTTCATTGACAGAAAAGTCGCCAACAATAGTTTCAATATTTTTGTTCCTATCAAACTTTGGTATATTTCGTTACACATATTCCTTATCTGCTTTCTTCCCTAACTCATCATTAACATATGTTTTATCCGCTTTAAGGTCTAAAACATCCTGAAACCCATCCTGTATCAGCTTTAGTTTTTAAAATCTTTGATGTCCATTCATGATACCATTTAACCATTTCTTTAATTTCATTATCTTTTTCATCCACATATTCCTTATCTGTCCTCTTCCCTAACTCACTATCCACATATTCCTTATCTGCTTTCTTCCCTAACTCATCATTAACATATGTTTTATCCGCTTTAAGGTCTAAACATCCTGAAACCCATCCTGTATCAGCTTTAGTTTTTAAAATCTTTGATGTCCATTCATGATACCATTTAACCATTTCTTTAATTTCATTATCTTTTTCATCCACATATTCCTTATCTGCTTTCTCCATTATGTCATTTAGGAAACCTTTTATGAATTCCTCATTTAAATTAAATCTTCCAATCTTCAAAACTTTAGGAAATGCATTTAATGCGTAATATCTCTGTTCTTCTGGTGGAATTGATGTTATATCATCCGTTATTCCTTTAATTTTTGAATTCATAAATAAAATTTCTTTTATATTTGATATCACTGCACCACCTTTGCAAACGAATTCGAAATGGTCATTTTTCAATATTATCTCCAAATCTCCATATTTCAACCTTTGCGTTTGTTCTGCCGTCTTTGAATTATATGCATATATGGCGTATGTAATGGTCTGAGGGACCTGGGTGCTTTGTGCCTTAAGTTGTTGTGGTTGCTGTTGTTTAATCATTTATTATGATTTAAAAATAATATATTTAATCCATCTCATCGGCTATTTCTCTATTTGAAATTGCCATAATATTTCATTCATGAATTCTAAATCACAATCAAATAGGTCAGTTATTCTAAATTTAATATTTGATAAATCTTTTGAATGAAGAATAAATGAATTCCCGGATAATTGAAACGGATATGATAAAGAAAATGTGTTTAAGTTGATGGATAAAATGTTTTGTATTGATGGGTAAGAGTTAGGGTCTAATGTTTGATGTGAAAATCTCATTGGGGTATTAACTTTATCACATTTGATTAAAATGAAATTGGAACCAGTGTCAGAATACAAAACATCCCCAACATCTTTTTCAAAATTTAATATCCCCAACAATGAACGAAATGAGGAGTACAAAATTTAATTTTCAGCGGGAATTTAATAAGGTTATTTATTTCATCAAGTTCAAAAAGTTTATCAGGTTTTGATTTAAAATTTTCTTCATACCATACGATAAATGATTCATTTAAATAACTTAAAATCATGTTAATATCCCATTTCGTTATCACATTATTTATATACATATCATACGTTTTTTCATGGTCATCTTTAATAAATGATATATAATCTGAAGGGTCTAAAAGAATGGGATTAAATTTACCACTCACAGAAACGAGAGTAACATTATAAATTCCGCTAACTGTTAAATTTAATTCACAGTTATTATTCGAAATAATATTGATAATTGACATTTTTATTACAATTAAAAATATGGTAAAGCGTTATTTTCCAGTGATAAATAAAACTAGATAAGATTACCTCAAGAATTCATAAATTCAACGAATAAGAAATTCATTCATGTTATAAATTTTAGTGTTTTCAGAAAATATGAGTCAATGTCATATTCATCATCGGGTTATATTTCACTTCATTCAAATTTAGTTCAATCAAACCCATATAATGACCATTTCATAAGATTTTCAGATGGTATTAAAAATGTAATTGATAGATTAAAATATGAACAGATTGACAATATCGAATTTTTGGAATTTTGGTTTAAATATCCTGATGGAAAAAAGATTGAAGTTAAAGATAAAGCTGATACTATAACAAAAACAATTACAATGACCGATCCAGATAGTGGGGAACAAAAAGAAATAAAACAAACGATAGAAACTGGTGAAAGGTCAATTATTATTGATTATGATTCAAAGGATTATTATTCAATAATGTTAATGCTTGAATATTAAATGGCCTTAACAAAGAATTTTTCAAGTGATATTTTATATTCATCAACTATTTTATTATAAATATCATTATATGTTAAATGAAGTTCAGTTGTTGTTCCGTTCTTTGATATCTTAATTGTGCTAATATCCTTTATAGGATTTATTTTTGCAACTGTTCCGCAGCATGAAACCTCATCATCTATGAAAAATTGAATCTTAACGTCTGAATCTTGAACATCACAAAGAATGGCGATAATGTGAATTAATGATTCATAAGGTAAAATAATTAAACCGGATTGATCAATTAAATTTATTATTGAATCATAATTATCAGTTATTATATCACGGTAAATTTTCATTAATTCTGAATTAATGTCTATTTTATATGGCGCATTGCGACTGAAATCGTAGATTCCTGGGTTCTCAATGTTTGATGAAAGAGGCGGGGGGTATGTTGGATAAGTGGGAATTTCAACGGGTTCTTTACCGGGTTCATCTTCTTTATTTTCCTCCTCCTCCTTTTTTGGTAAGTCACGAGTTAATAAATTTGGTTGAGTTGCTGACCTTGTTAATTCAGGACTAACATTAACTTTAACATTTTGAATAATTCGTGATTTATCATCATTTACGTTATAACCAACCGTAATCTCTGCTTTTGCGTTAGTGTTCTTTTGACTTGTGAAACGTCTTCTCATTTATAATTGAATAAAAAAAGAAAAATATATTTAAAGTTTTATTTAGTTGTTACGGTAATATCCCAAGGTTCATCCTTGTTTGCTTATACTTTCTTTGTAACTGCACCAATTATGTTATTGATATTGCTTTGAGTTTCTTCCAGTCTTATTTTATCATTTACAATATCTTTAATCATTTCATTACATGCATTCTTAAAACCATCTGATTTTTCTAATTTACGTCTATCACTTTCTTTAATTAAATCAAAGTTATAACCTTGTTGAGAATAAAGTGGTTTCTTTATCAATTCCTTGAACGCTTCTGAAAGTGAAGATGAAGAAATTCTTGCCACTTGAATTGGTTTAAATTCTGCTTTCATTGCTTCTTTCTGTTCATTGAACACTGGATCGAATAAAGCAACTTTAAAGAATTTCTTAGCTGGAATTTCAGGTCTAATATTTGCATATTGACCATCAAACTGATGAACATATCGTGGTAATCCATCCGGTCCCTCTTCAACAGCATTTAATTCTTCATTGAAATAAGAATATGGATTATAACGGTATGAATTAATTGGACCATTTTCACCTTCTCCAATGTATTGTTTAACAGCTTTTCCATGTTCATCAAATTGCATAGGATAACTTTCATTATATGCTTTACGTTTAGGATAATCCGTCATTGTTAATTTATACCCATTTATGACTTTAATATTTCCTTGACCATCAGTAACGAAAACTTCATTTATACCATCAGGCTTTCCATTTGGTCCTGTAATGTCTGCTTCATGTGCTTCCCAATTTGGACCATGACGTTTGGCATATGCTTGAGCTTCTGGTAATGTTAAAACGTTTCTCATTTGTTTAACATCTTTTTGAAGACCAGCAACAATATGAACTAATTCTTTCATTCCATCAGGAACTTTCATAGTTCTATTATATGCACCCTTTTTGTTTGTTCCTTGTTTTAATGGAACCTGTAGAAGATTTGCTATTTCTGTCATGTTTAATTATAAATAAAAAATAAAAATTAATTATAAAAAGTTAATCAAATTTAACACCTCCTTTATTTAAATCAACTATTATTTTTTCATGTTCACCTAATTGTTGATATTGTGTGTAAAGTTCATTAATGCTCATTGGTAAATTCACTTGATAAAGCATAACGTTCAACTGTTGACGACTAAACCCACTGAAAATGAAAAGTGTTGATAGATTTGATTTAATGTTTGTGCTTAATGCTTTGAAGTATTGAACAGCCATGAAGAATGAACACTGAATGTGTCGACATTGAGTTAATAACTGATTAAAATATGATTTCTCATTAGTTATTAGTTTTGATTTCACCGCATCATCTAGAAAAATGAGTGAATGCAAAAATTCTCTATCAAAATTTGAAATAGAAAGTGTTTCAAATAATTCATCCCTTTGTTTATCAATAATTTTATCCTCTAATCCTTGCTTCTTGATTGTATTATATAATTCTTTATACATTAAAAAGTTTTTTAAATAATCTTCTGCTTCTTCTTGTGATAAATAAATAATTGGAATTTTGATTAAATGCTTTAAAGATTCAAATGTATCATCTGAAGGTGAACCTGAACGGTTGATATAAATTAACACATGTGAATAGGGGGAAGTGTTAGCAATAATGATAATTTGTTTTAATATCGTTAATGTTTTACCTTTATTCTGTTTACCAATTGCTGCAGTGATTGAATTTAAGTAACATTCAGAATATGGAATTTTCATTAATTTTTTCCTTAGATAGAGCATTTCTATTATCACTCAATGCTTCATTAATCATATCATCTATGTAGGTATTATATACATCTGTTAATTCTTCAGAATTGAAATCCATTTAATCAAAAATAAATTTATAATTTTAAACATTTCTATTCATCAATATTTCATCATATGAACTTCTATACTGTGGTGGTGTACCTGTTGGATGATATTTCAAACCTTCATCCGGTGTCCATGTCCAATACGTAGTCCTAGTAAACCAAACCTGAGGAGGATTTGTCACTTTTGAACAGTAAGTGTCATTTTCACCCTGAATGATTGGATAAGCTTTCACTTGTACTGTAACTTGTGAGTTGAAAGTTTCTAATCCATCAAAGAATATACCCGCTCCATCACGTTGAACTGGAATAGTGCATAAGAATGAAGTTTGGTCTTTCCATGTTCTAGCTAATGGCATGCCATCATCATCATTCAGTGGTCTAGTTAATGAGTCCTCGTATTCTTCCGTGCATTCATTCACTCCATCTAAATCAGAAGCTTGAAGCATACGTGTAAAGAATATGTCACCCACTGTGGTCATCGCTTGATCGGGGAAGTTTCTGGAATCTATAGTGACCTGAAGACCTCGAAGCATTGGATTTTCTAAAACTGTTCTTTGCATTGCATTCTTCGGAAATGTTAACACAACATCTGTAACATTATGAAGAGCGTATGAGAAATCTGAGCTAATACCTTCAGGAGTGATGCAACCTCCATTTAGTGAACGAACGTCAATATGTTGAGCTGGAATCATGAATGGATCTTCCTTACTGAATAAACGTGGTATTGCTTTAACTGATTCTTCAATTAAACCGTATCCTGGTGTAATGCATTTATCCTCTAAAACTTCCATCTTTGTGCATGAAATAATAACGTCATCAACTGTTGCGTCAGCAGATGTAGCGGCTAAGCTTGTAATTAATTTGGTAGGAAGTCCGATTTGTTGGAATTTGCGATCATATTTATAAACATGATTCATAATCTTTTCATAATTTTCATCAGTTATCTTTTCATAAACGTAATTTTGTAAATCAGCAACTCTTAACGGGTCAACCTGACAAAATACTAAAGTATCCTGAAAACATAATATTTAAGAATGATATTCACCAAATGATTTAGGATAATCATCGAACGCCTGAAATGCTAACAAATCATTTACCGGAATAATCATATCAAAAGTGATATCAACTTCGTTCATTTGCTTTCTTGAAAACTTCTGAAGGGTCAATATATTTACCACATACTGAGTTATCATATTTTGAACATTATTATATAACGAATGAACAAACTTTTAACTTTCCTTTCTGATTTTGGTTTATATGTTGCAAATGCGAAAGATTCACGGGCACAATCCATCTGAAGATAACCGGCATCACCTCTTTCGGTTTCTACTTCTAATTGTTTAAAGCTTTGATTTGATGATTTGTAACCAACGAATAAACGCATGCATTTAAAACTGGCATCACATGTGAAAGCTTTATTTGAAACTAGAGTTGCTTTAACTTTGCGCTTAATATATGTGTCACCTAATTGGTTCACATCATGAGCGGATTTGTAATTCTTAAATGAGTTTGTTTATCATCAAAATATGGAGCATCAGAGTCATAGCATGAACTTTCAAGTTCTCTATAATATCTTCTACCTCATTCTTTGCGAATATTTCATTTATCTTTTCGAATGAATGAAACACATTTCCATTAATCGGTTTAGTGTTTGGCACCAAATAGTTAGTCGTCATTTATTATTAAATAAAAAATCAAAATTAAAAGATGAAAATGAATTTTTAATTTTAATGAAATAATCAACTATGGCTGCAGGTATATTTAAGAAACTGTGGGATAAAGTAAAAAGAGGAGCGCATAAAGTTTGGGAAACAATGAAGAAAGGAGCAAATTGGATATTTAAGAATAAAGAAGCAATTAGTGACGTTGCTGAATCAATAACACCAAAAGCGCCCCAATAAGAGAAATATTAAATAAAGGAGAAAAAGTTTATCAAAGACTACAACCGATACTAAGATAAAAATAATATTTATTTTTCCACTATCTACCTCCTATTTTATTAAGTATTCCTTCAGCTATTCCACCAATTGCGTTACCTGCTTGTGCTCCCATCGCGGATTACCTGCTTTTGTACCTAATACTCCACCTATGATAGTTCCTGCCGTTTTCGCTACTGGTGCCAAAAAGTTTGCAACAGGTTTAATAACCTTTTTATAAACCCAACCTGCAGCTTTCTTAATTCCTTCCCATAACTTTTTAAAGAATCCTGCAGCCATTTCTGATTTAATATTAATTAAAAAATATATTTCATCACTTATATTCTAATTTTTATTTAATGATAAATGAAACCGATTTTAAAAATAAATGAAACAGAGGAGGAAGAAATAAATGAAAGTGAAAATGTTCAACAAAAAATAAACGTTGTTAAACCAATTACTGAAATAAAAATTTTTTCATCTGTTGAAGAATTTAATGACTATTATGCTAATAATAAAAAATTATTTGAAGAATTGACAACGTGTAAATTGAATAAAATGTTTAAAGTTGATGGATTCAAAATTTCAAAAATAAAAGGAGTGGTTAGTTTGAAATCTATTCCTCAATCAAGAATCACCTCATTAATGAAAATAGATGATTTAACAAAAAGAATAGAAATTATTGAAGAAAGAATGAATCAAATAATTGATTTCATAAATCATAACTCGTTGATCCCGGGTCCTTAAAGCCCATCACTGAGTTCAAGGTTATATTCATCAAATATTTCATTATTAAATGCAACTTCTGCTAGTTTATTTATTTTTTCAATACGATCATTTGAAAGTCTATCGTTTAATTTTTTCTGAAGTTTTTCATTTTCTAGTTCTGAATTAGTGAACTTTAAAGATTTCAATGAATTAGTTGTTATACTCATTTATCATTAAATAAAAAATAAATTTAACTTAGTTTTAATTTTACGTAAGAATTCAATTTTTAAATCTTGATTTATTCAAAAACGTAAGAATAAAAACCGTAAGAATCATACATTTTTTACTTTATATGTTAGAAAAAATGATACAAAATCATTCAATATTGTATGAATTCTTACGTTTACAAAAAAAGTCACACACCCCTCCACATATACTACTTTTCATCACTTCCAATATATTTATATCTCAGTTTTGATTTAGCATTTTCATATTCATTAGCGTTTAATAATTCACAGTCTTCCTTTTTAAATTGATGTTTAAGATATTCAGGATTTAATACTCTACGTTTATATGCTCCTAACTTAGTTCTAAAGGTTTTTCTACAAAATTTAGGAATTCCATCCTCTTTAATGTCATCAATGATTTCCATTTCATTATTTTCAATTTCTTCTTCTTGTTTATGAGGTCTTTGATTATGACTCCATTGATTCCATGAAATTAAATATTCTTTATCATTATATTTATACCTCATTAGCTTATTTTGGCTTTCATATTCATTTAATAATTCACAATCTTCATTTTTAAATTGAAGTTTAACCCATTCAGGATTTAAACAATGTTTAATTAATCGTGGAATATCTGACATCATCTATATATATATAGATTATTTTATAAAAGATAAAAAATAAATTATTTTAAAATTAATGTTAATTTTTTAAATGATTTATAAATAAATATATTTTAATGCATCGTCTATATATAGATGTAACAAAAAAAGTCACTAAACCCGTCATATCCTACTACTAATTTTATAAATAATTTTCACTAATTTTTTCCAATGTTTTATATAAATAAAGAAAAAAAATAAAAAAATAAAAATAACGTTACTCAGCTGCAGGTGTTTCAGCTGGAGCAGGTGCCGGAGTCTCTGGAGCAGGAGCTGGAGCCTGTTGTGGAGGAGCAGTTGTTGAAGCACCTGTTTCTTTGGCGTACATCTTCTTTAATTGGTCGAGTGTCATATCCTTTGGCTCGATTTGCATTGACCTTTCGGACAAAAATGCAGAATCCCAAAGAGGAAGTTCTGCGAGCTTCTTTTGTACCTGATCGATCTTGCTGTATGTGAATTCCTTTGTCTGGAACGACAAAATCTTTGTAACGAGGGTGTAAATACCAGCGCATTTTTGGAAATTGACAAGACCGTCTTGGTAATCTTTGTTACCATCGTAGAAGAATGTTAATTGTGTTAAGTAAACGCCAACGTAAGGTATAACTGTTCCGGAACCTTTCTTTAATGCATCATTATGAAGTTGTTGTAATGCGGCGAAGTTCTTTTCGGATCGGGCGTCGTTCATGATCTTATCGATAGGATCCATAACGTTTGGTGAAAGTAGTTGCTTATGATTCTTGAGACGATAAATTGGATTTGCTTGAAATGCTGTTGCAATGGCCATACCATCGAAATAATCCTGGTTATCCCAGAACTTTTGGGCCAGGCGTGTAAATAACTCCCATAATTTGAATCTCTTTTCGAGAGTTTCCGCAAATAAAATTTCATGTTGTACCCATTGGTTCAAACAGTTGAAATGGCTTGTGATAGCACATACATTTGGAGCTCTATGTCTTATACGAGGCTTGCTCCATGCGCAATCAAGTAATTCTTTCTCAGTAATAGCGTAATAGAATTTTCCTGCGTACATTGTGATTTGGCGTGCAAGTTCATCCATGTCCATATCGACTAGTTCGAATTGTCCGGAGAAAAGTCCACGAGGAAGGTTGATATCTGAAGCTATATCAAATTCAAGGAGTTTCTTGGACATTTCGCCACTAATTTGCTTTTGGAATGCTGTAAGTAATCTCCTCTTAGCACCTTTGTTCTGGAATTCGATACTGTTGAGCCATTGGTTCAAATTTTGGATCAACATTGAATCGAAGTCGTAAAAACTCTTTTCCATCCACTTTTCGACAAGAGCTACGTAGTAAAGTTCGGCTTTATCTCTATCTGATGGTTTCATGTCTTTTGCTTCGTCGAATAATTTTTCTAAAGCTTCTTGAAGTTTTCTGAACATATGATGAGAAGTCATGAATGTATGATAAGTCATAGCGAAGATATCGATAAGTTGTGGTGCAAAAGGATGTTCTGATTGATCTCTGCGGCAAGCAACCCAAACGAGCTGGTTTGTAGTGCCAAGCCTTGGTAATTTATCTTCAGGATTGTAAACGTAGCCTGCGAGATCTTTATCGTCGATGATTTTCGTATCATCTGATTTCTTGATACCAATAACACCAAGAGTCGAAGAAGCGTGCGTGGCAAGCTGCTTCTTTACTGTATCCGGATCGTTTGGATATCCAGGTGTTGGCAAGAGAAGGTTGTAAAAGCCATCTGCTGAAATAATACCACGTTCAAGGTGGTGAACAAGCTGGGAATTCTGGTGATGAGGAGGGTAGTCGATGCTGAACATTAGATTATTTTCGATTTCAGCAGCAGTAACTGGCAATCCGACAGTTTTGAGGTGTTGAACAATTAATGCAAGGACGCCTTCCTGAGGAAGTAAACGTCTCGATGGGAGGAATAAGCTAGCAATAGTTGCTGCTCTTGAGACTGGATCGACACGAGTTACTAAATCTCTGATTTCAGGATGTAAACGATAGAGTTCTGTCTCCCAGTATGAACGATCAATCTTTGTTTGAGCAGCTTTCTTGAATTTGCCATCAAATTCAGGTGAGACTGAGAAAGGCGTATCAGTTAATTCGAGAATTTGATTTGCTGATTTGGATTTCTTTGCATTGAAACAAAATTCTGGTATGTTATCTTCACCGTTTTCGGATTTGGAATCAAGGTTAGGGCCGTCGCCATTTTCAAATGAAACTGATCTATCTTTTCTGCTTGATCTAGATTTCTCCTTGCTTTCGGATTTATCGCGGTGCTTATGATCGCGATGCTTGCGATCTTTTGTTTCACTTGACTTCGCTTTCTCTTCTTTTGAACTCATATTTTTTTTATCAAATTTACTTTTTTTGACAATAAAAAAAAGCTTACGATTTATTTTTTTATAAGAAAAATGATAAAACTAAACCACATAGCTTCAATGATCATATGAACATGATGCCCTTAAATTGAAACAATTCCGCTTCATATTTAATCAGAAAAATTTTCAATTAAACATTTCGGATGGTATTTATGCTCAAATTCAATCATAGTTGTTGCACATTGCAGAATTGTAATATTAAATGAATAAAATCCAGAATTAATAAAATAAAATATTAGGTATTAGGTGCTATAAATATTACAAAAAGGACCATTTGGAGTAGCTTGACTATGAGCCAACTGCCTCGTCAATTGTTTAAAACACTTATTGATTATAGAATTAAAAGCTTTTGTGCATTAATCATCTATTTATTTAAAGATTCTAAAACTAGATATACGCTATATTGTGAGCGATTTTAAAATTCTCGAAATTTTGACTATTAATTTGAGATATATCTAAAAATGAGTAGTTGTGTGAAGGCATTATCATAATTTCTATAATATATATATAAAACGAGCGTGTAATAAATTGTTTTTATTTTCCAAATTTATTGTAGTTTCTTGGTTGGAATTTTTCATAATAGAATGTGACAAAATAATTGATATGATTTCAGAAAGTGATGGCATAATTATTTAGCTACCATTGATATTAGATATTCTTTTATTTGATCTTTTGCAAAGGAGAGTGCAGTTTTTCCATCTTTATCCATTGAATCTTTATTAACTCCAATAGAGACAAGATATTTAACTACTTCAAGATGATTACATTTTGATGCCCATATGAGAGAAGTATTTCCTAGATCACCCTTTGCATCTTTATTAGCTCCAACAGAAATAAGGTATTTAACTATATCAAGATGACCATAGCCTGATGCCCAGATGAGTGGAGTATTTCCATAATTATCTGGATTTTCGAGTTTAGCCCCCACAGAGATAAGATATTTAACTATATCAGGATGATGATGACCTGACGCCCAAATAAGTGGAGTACCTCCTTGATTACTCCTTGATTCTTTGTCACATCCACATTCAATGAGTGATTTAACAAGTCCTAAATTTCCTCTATGCGAAGCTTCAATAAGAACATTATTTTCCCACATACTTTTCAACTTCACATTCCAAAAACCTACTTCACATGCTTTTGCTAAGATTTTTTGATTTCCTTTTTCTGAAAGATTGTCAAGGAAGTTGTAGATAATTTCGAATACATCCGAATTCTGTAATCCAGCAATTTTTGAAAGGATTTCTTTTCGAATATTATTCTCTTCTTTACTTTCAGAAATTTCTCTTTCTTTTTCTTTGAGTTGGGATTTAAGAGATTGTATTTCTTTTTCACAGTTTTGTTTTTGGTTTTGGATCAGGTTTAAATCTGATTGAAGTTTTTGAATTGTCTTTGTATAATTAGACATTTCGTTCTCAATTTGATTCATGTTATCAATGATTCCATCAAGTAATGTTAGTTTCATATATTTTCGAACAGTTTTTAATGTTAAAATTGCATCTTGAAGACTATTTGTAGGAATTTGTGTATTTCTAGCGCATTTGTATATATTTATTGACTGAAAATTAGATGATAATTTCCGTAGAAGAATTTCGAAATCATTCGGAGTTAATTTTGATTCATTCAAAATCTTTTCAATGTCTTCTGGCTCAAATACGTCAAGAGACTTATCTCCATCAATATACTCTTTCAAATGTGCAGCAATGTACGTATAATTAAGTGATAGTCTGCCAGACATTATATTTAACGTTTGAATAGTTTACAAATTGACAAAAATACCTTCTAAGGAAATATGTCTGACCAAACCGTTTGTATCGTCAAACGACTCACATTTTGTTGTAAGCCTATCCCTTTTTCGCTTGAAGAAACATATTCGTAATAAACGTATATGAACTTTTTATAAACAAATCATTTCGCATTTATGTATAAAATAAATTCTTATGTAATAAAGGGTGAAATTTGATATATAGAATAATTTTTACTTAATTTTATGTGAACATTGGATTAGCAGATCCGTTTACATCATTAGAAAGGAGGGAAATAGTTCCCAATTTATTGTCTGTTAGGATAGTTGGACATCAATGATTTCTCATTGCTACAAAGATAACAGCAACACAAACCAAAATAACAACCAAAACAGCAACAAATATAATAACAAATTTAGTTGTATTTTCCTTAGCTGGGCTTGGAGTTGGTGTTGGTAATTCAGTTGGATTTGGTTTAGCATTGATTTCGATTTCAGTTACGTTATTGAATACAATTAAAGCATCATTTGTTGCATCACTAATTTCTAGATTAAATGTAATATTCTTATCATGATCTTTGTTTTCTATTGTTTCTATTATTACTTCCTTCGCGTTTTCATTAACATCGAAGAATAATTTAGTATTGATTGGTTTGTAATCAACATCACTTTTCGCTGTTCCATCCTTAGATTTGACTGTGACATATGATTTACGCTTGTCACCACCTAATCTCTTTACTGTAGTTGATGTTTTGTCTCCGTTATGAACTATTCTTCTTGTCATGTTAAATTCATAAATACCTGCTTCATCGTTATCAAGAATTTGAAGGTAGTTTACACCGATGAAACCATCATATAACAAAACTTTAACAGTGTGTAAATCATGGTTAGTTAAATCATTCGATTCGAAGATAAGAACATTCTTATGGATTTCACCTGCAAAGACAAAGAATGATCTGGCCTTGACACCATCGACATAAACTTCAACAAAGGAATCTTTCTTTCCTGTTGTTCCAAATACGTAGCATTTAGTACCTGAGAATGTGTATTCAGCATACGATCCATTGACTTCTGACCAAATTCCATTTTCAGCTCCATTTGATTCATCGAAATCATGCCATTCGCCAGATGTTGTGAATTTATCAGCTGTTACTTTAATCAATGCCTCTGGAGGAACCTTTCCGTTGTATATTGTAACAGTTGATAATTGGTTATATCCAATAATTGCTTTGTTTGTTGGATCAACAATTTGGCAGAAGAATGTAAGATTTCCTGTTGTTTCTGTGTTATTGATTGTATGGATAAAAACAGTCTTTTCATTCTCATTTTGTTTGTATTCTAAATCAAGTGTTATATCTTCATAATGTCTGTCATGAACAGCAGATCCATGTGTTGTTTGCAATGTAACTTTACATTCACCATCTACACCGCCAACTCTCTTAATCTTGAGTTGGAATTTGCCACCTTTTGGTACATCATAATCTAATTTTTCGATTTCAAACATACCACGGCCTTCATTTGTAAGTAATTCAAGAGAATGAAGTGCCATTGCCTTATCAACAAGAACTAATCTTACTGTATGTTTTCCATAAGCAAAGTCTGGTGAAGAGAAGAGTAATTGACGTAATTTTCTTTCAGAGGCATGTGAATCGAAAGTATCTACTTTCTGATCATCAACAAAAACATCGACATGGCCATGACTTGGATCAACAATACCATAAACAAAGAACTTGGAGCCAGTAAATTCATATTGTGCAAAAGCAGCAACCTTTGTTGTCCAAATTCCTTCACTTTCATGGTTCCATCTATCAGCCAAAATGAATTTATCAGACAAAACTTCGACTAAACCATCAGGAATTCCTGATCCTAATTCGAACTCACCATAAGCCTTGTATACACCAATCTTATCAATGATAGGAACAGCTTGTGATGAAACAATTGTAATTCTAACTTTTCTTGCTGTTACTGCAATTTGGCGACATAATCTCTTAGCGCCAATTGTTGTTCCTTCTTCGAATTTGTTCCATGTCTGTGAATTTTCTGCTTGGTATTCAACAAGGAACTTCTCAACACGCTGGCCAAGTTCGATATGTTCAGAAATTGAAACGATATCGAATTTTCTTGTTTGTCCTAAATCAATTTCGATCCATCCTGTCTTCTTGTCATCATCCATTGTCCAGTATGTCTCGAATTTGTCATCAATTGCATTCTTTGGACTGTATTTGTCATCATTTCCTCTGTAGCTTGATGCTGTTGCAGATGCAGTTGGTGTTGAAGCAAAGTTGAGAGAGAATGTCTTGTCAATTGTGTCTCCAAGCTCGGCAACTCTGTTAAGGAAGGCCTGATCCATTAAACCGGTTGTATTTGGTGGAACATTTAATAAGAATGGCTGACCACGGCCAACGGACTTGAAGTATAAATCAGAGAGTTCTTGCATTGTCTTTGGAACTTTGCCTGCTTTCCAGAACCATCCTGAAGTTAATGAAACATCGCATTCACCGATAGACCAAATATCTCCTGTTGGATCACCTGCATTAAGATATGCTGGCTCATCACCACCGGTCTTATCGTACCATGCTCTTTGTCTTGTCTGGTTTAATTTGGACCAGCAAGTTTCGCCAGCGTGACCTGCTTCGTTTCCAATCCAACGAACAGTTGAACCGTATGGAGAGAAGACAACAGCTCCTGGTTGTAATCTTTCAATCAGTTCGAACCATTTCAAGAACCAATACTTTTGATCTGCCGCACCTGTTCCTTTAGCGCCATCCATCCAGACTTCAACAAACTTGCCTTTGTTACCATAGCGCTTGTCTGCACTTCCAAGAACTTCACTGAGCTGGTTCATGTAATATTCATTGTAAAGTTGCTCATTTCCATAATAACTGGAGTTGGCATCCCATGGAGATAAGTAAACTCCCATGTTCATGTCATACTTTGAGCAACTCTTTGACAATTCTTCAATAACATCACCAGATTGACCTAATTTCTTGGATGTTTCTTGGAATTGCTTACTTGCATTAACTTGGTGTTGGGTGTAATTGGACTTCCAGAGGCAAAATCCATCATGGTGACGTCCAATCATAATAATTCTCTTAAAACCGGCTTTCTTAAGTGTTGCAACCCATTGGTCTGTATTCAATCCATCAGGAACGAATAAATTCTCATCTTCATGGCCATTACCCCATTCAACTCCTGTAAATGTGTTCATGCCATAGTGAATGAATGCGGAAAGTTCTTCTCTATGGTAATTGATTTGTCCTTGTGTTGGAATCGGTCCCCACGGCTGTGGTGGATCAACAGTTAAAGATCCAGCTTTTGATGATTTAGATTTTTGGGATTTAGCATATAAACGAGAATATGTTGATTGTAATAGTACCGATTTTTTCAGAATAGCGTTTGTTCTTGCTAGACTTAGAGTATTAAAAAGAATCATTCTATTTTTTTGAAAAAAAAATTCAATGAGTTCTCAAAAAATAATGGTTATAGTTTCATCATTCTTATTAAATAAATATTTAGCAATATAAATGAATTATTTAGAGGTTACTGTCCGATAAAAAAAGTTTTTGATAATAAATTTATTTTATTTCGAAAAAGTAGCAATAATCGTAAAAGGGTATTGATAGGCTTGCTAAAGTAACTAATTTTAGCTGTCAAATACTTTTGTATTTTGAAGTAAATTAGTATAAATTTGTTTTTACTTTTATTTAGAAAAAGTAACAATAATCGTAAAAGGGTATTGATAGGCTTGCTAAAGTAACTAATTTTAGCTGTCAAATACTTTTGTATTTTGAAGTAAATTAGTATAAATTTGTTTTTACTTTTATTTAGAAAAAGTAACAATAATCGTAAAAGGGTATTGATAGGCTTGCTAAAGTAACTAATTTTAGCTGTCAAATACTTTTGTATTTTGAAGTAAATTAGTATAAATTTGTTTTTACTTTTATTTAGAAAAAGTAACAATAATCGTAAAAGGGTATTGATAGGCTTGCTAAAGTAACTAATTTTAGCTGTCAAATACTTTTGTATTTTGAAGTAAATTAGTATAAATTTGTTTTTACTTTTATTTAGAAAAAGTAACAATAATCGTAAAAGGGTATTGATAGGCTTGCTAAAGTAACTAATTTTAGCTGTCAAATACTTTTGTATTTTGAAGTAAATTAGTATAAATTTGTTTTTACTTTTATTTAGAAAAAGTAACAATAATCGTAAAAGGGTATTGATAGGCTTGCTAAAGTAACTAATTTTAGCTGTCAAATACTTTTGTATTTTGAAGTAAATTAGTATAAATTTGTTTTTACTTTTATTTAGAAAAAGTAACAATAATCGTAAAAGGGTATTGATAGGCTTGCTAAAGTAACTAATTTTAGCTGTCAAATACTTTTGTATTTTGAAGTAAATTAGTATAAATTTGATATTATTTTAACTCCCTTTGAAAACCTCAATTTTCCATACAGAGGGAACGGGAATAGCATCCAATATTCCCTGAGAATGGTTGCGCATTCTCAGTTCCCTCTATATTTCGAACGAAGCTCTCATCGGTCTTTTTTTTAATACTAAACGTTTTTTTCCCTGTCACTTTTAGCTAAAATTTGGGTTTGCCGATAAAAAAGTCTGAAAAAATTCACTGTTCCGGAAGCAAATCCAGAAATATCATATTATGAGATTTTCGTTGGTGAAAAATATAGCCATTTTTAAGCAATGGCAGTAATTATGCCAGAAGAAATCAAACACAAATATCAAAATTATTACTACATTCCAAATATACAGGAACAGTATATTCATTTTATAATATCATTTTATTGAATTGACAGGATTTTGAGACATGATGGAAAATTATTGAGAAAAGAAATACCGTATTTAATAATGGATCAAGGGATTTGGTATTTTATTATTCAAAAAAGATAAATTAGAGTTTTGAAAGTAACATTTTTATTTTTCTTACATGAAGTCATCTTCATCCATGATTCCATCAGCCTGTGTCATACCCTGGAGCATATCGTACTTGGCCTGCTTCTTGTCTTGGATTTCCTTTATTTCGGCTTCTTTTTGAGCCTTGAACTCTGCCTTCTTTGCATTTCTTCTATTGACAATGAGATCATCAAGGTCCTTGTTCATTTCGGTAAGCGATGTTTCGCCTTTGATCTTTGCAAGCATATTGACGATTAAATTGTTCTTTTTGACGCCTTTGACGTATTTGCAAGCGGATGGGTCGTGGAAAGTGACTTGGCCTGGGTTGTTGCAGTGAGCTTTTGATAAATTCTTGGCTTCACAATAAACAACATCGATTGCTGGTTCTTTGCAGCCTTTAATTGAACCATCTTTGCAAATTTGGCAGCAAATGTCGATTAAATTCTTTGGGATTTCAGTGTCGCCTGGATGCATCTTGATGTAAGCGTGCGGACTTGAAAATTTATCTGCATGGAACCAAATTAACTTGTCTTCAAGATTCTCCATGTATTTTGCTGAGTACTTAATAAGATCTTCATTTTCAAACTGGTCAACACCTACAAAAATTGTGTAATCCTTGATTTGATAAATAATAACCATTTTGGCTATGCAAAAAAGTGACAGTTGTCAGAAAATTTATCGGTAAATTGCTAAAGAGGAAAATGCAGATGTTTTTAAAATATTAGTTCAGAACGATTGTTACAAAGATTGGCATTGCTCTTAAGATCATTCATTTAGATTTTTAAAAAAAATGTTGTAAAAATGCCTAATTTATTTCATTTAGCTCCATGGGAAATAAGAAGTTGTGCTATTTCGGTATTATTGTTATATGCTGCAATGTCAAGAGGTGTTTGACTTTTATTATCCCTTAAATTGATATCAGCATTATGTAATATTAGAAATTCTACTGTTTCTATGCAATATCGGTTGCTTGAGGCATAATGAAGAGCTGTTCTATTCTCATTGTTTACTGAATTGATGTCAGCACCTTCGGAAATAAGAAACTCTATTGAATCAGTGTTATTAAACATTGCTGCAATGTGAAGAGCCGTATCATTGTATTTATTCTTGGAATTAATATCAGCACCATGAGATATAAGAAGGTTTATTATATAACGACTGCATTTTCTTGCGGCTTTATGAAGTGAAATCTCTCCAATGCTATTTTTAATTTTTACGCTCGCTTTATATGAAATCAGAATTTCTGCAATTTTTGTATGATTTTTTGATAAGGCAATATGAAGTGCTGTATCTCCTAATTCATTTGTAGCATTGATATTACATCCATGTGAAATAAGAAGTTCCACTCCTTCATAGCATTTATTACTTACTGCCAAATGAAGAGGGGTTTCGCCATTAATATCTTTGCTATTGATATAAATTTTTTGTGTAATCAAAAATTTTGCAATGTCATGAAAATCTTTGAGTGTTACTGCATAATGAAGGAGGGGTTCTTCCCCGATTATCTTTAGTATTGGTATTTGCACCATAAGATATTAATATATAAAACTCATTAATATTAGCCCTGCGAGAAAATGCATAAAAAAGAGCAACATTTCCCTTATTATCTTTGATGTTGATGTTCGCACCGTGAGATAACAATTTAGTAATATTTATATGTTCATTTGCGTTTAATGCTATATGAAGTGCTGTTAGACCATTATTATCTCTTATATCTGGATCAGCACCATGGTTAATAAGAAATTCTATAAACGTATCACCAATTCGGCAATCTGCTGCATAATGAATAGCTGCTTTTCCATAATTATCAATTGCATTGATATTTGCACCACGTAATAAGAGATTTTGTGCAAAAATTGTATCTCTTATTTCAATTGGAATACGACAATGAGTTATCCAATATTCATCTATCGTTTTGATATCTGCATCACGCAATATAAGGCAAACTTGTGGACGAGTGGAATCACAATAAAGTACTGCACAATGCAAAGGAGTTCTTCCATTTTTATCTTTCGCTTCGATATCTGCACCACGCAATATATGGAAATCTTGTGGACTAATTGAATTACAATAACCTACTGAATAATGCAAAGGAGTTTTTCCATTTTTATCTCTTTCATCGATATCAGCCCCGTGATCAAGAAGTGCTTTACATATTCAAAATATGTTTCACACTTTTTCTGAGAAGCTGCAAGCCGATAAAAAGTGTGAATACATATTTTAATAGTTCTGATACTTTTTTTCGGGCTTATTTTATAAGCCCGTAAAAAGTGTCAAAACTATTTGAATATTATCATCTGACACAAAATGAAGGGTTGTGTGACCTATTTTATTTTTGGCATGTACATCTGCTCCATGAGCAATTAAAAATTCTGCGATTGGAAGATTTTTTGCAACTGCAATATGCAAAAGAGTATTTCCGATTTTATCTTTTGAATTGATATCTACCCCATGTGAAATAAGTATTCCCGCTGCAGCTTTACTATTGTTTTCTACTGCTAGATGAATGGAATCTTTACCAATCATTATCTAGAGCATTGATATTAGCTCCATTTGTAATTAAAAAATCAACCATTTCCTTATAATCTTTTTCCGACGAGAGATGTAGAGGAGCTTTTCCAAAATCATTTTTTTCATTGATATTTGCACCATGTGCAATAAGGATTTTAGCAGTATTTATGGCATTTGTTTGTGCTGCAATGTGAAGAGCTGTCTCTCCTTGCTTAGATTTTGCATTAATATCAATACCATTAGAAATAAGAAGTTCTGCTGCTTCTTTGCTATCAATATGAGATGTATAATGAAGAGGCGTGTATCCATTAGAATCCCTTATATTAATATCTGCTCCATGTGAAAAAAGGAATTCGATTATTAGTGTACAATTATAAATTGCAGCCATATGAATAGCAGCCAGCGTATTTCTGCCGATGTTAACATCAGCACCATGCGAAATAAAATATTCACATAAAGATGGGATAGAGAAAATGGGTGAATAAATGAAGCATAAGTTGATATTCTTAGTTTTATCCAAGAAAACTAAAAATGCTTGTAGATTTTGGTATCTTGCACACATTTCTAAATCAATCTCTAATCTGTATTCATTCATCAGAAAAGTAACAAAGTCAATGTTGTGAGAAATAATTGCATATTCCATGCAATCACTTTGAAGTCTACTGTTTTTCAAGCATTCACTCATTATGTCTGGATTTCCACCCAAAAAAGAATATTGAAGACATTCCGAGGTGAGAGAAACATTGAATTTTGTCCTTAAAAATTTAAAACAATTAACAGAAGCATACAAACAGCATAACTCAACTAAATCGTATCCTCTGTCATCTTCAGATAGAAATTTTTGAGAATAATCAAAATTCTCTCCTATTTCGGAAAATGAAATAAATTGTTTTACATCATCATTCGCTATTGCGTTGTATATTGTGTTTTTATCAAAAACGTACGAAAAATAATTTTTCGATTCATATTCTTTGAAAAGTGTTAAATCTGTATCTTCAAAAATGATTCCATACTCTTTATAGAATAAGTACTTAAATCTATTTGAGCTTATTTTAACTTGTTTTGGCTGATAGTCATCATAAATCTTCTTTGCAATTGATAAATAGGATTTTATATAACAAAAATTATAATTGGATGCTATGTTGATTAGTTCAAGAATTTGCTGCGGTGATAATATTTTTGATTCGACTATATTAATTTTGATTGCTTGATAAACGCCTTGAATTGCTTCTTCCTGAAATGTTTTGAGTTTGTACAAAGAAACAAATGTATCATTATAATCTTTGCACAAACTCATTAGCTCTTGATACCAAACATTAGACATAGAGTTTCTTTTTTGATCAATTCTAAAGATTTCGGATAATGGATCTGATATTGAGAGACAGCAAAATGAATGAGAATATGCTATTATGTTATTTAAAATCACATATTTGAACAAATCTATTGCTATTAATGCATTTTATTGAAATTCTTATCATCCATGGAAACAATATTATGTTTTAAACTAGTTAACTCTTACAAAAATGTATGATTACTCGTATAAAAATTAAGAGATGACGTCAACATTGAATGGCCATCATCAACACAATAATATTCTATATTAACGTCATTATTTTATATGAAGATGCGAAGTCAGGCTATAAAAAACAATACCTATAGAAAAAACAAAGAATTGATTTCACTTTCTATTTTCTTGCCAGCATCAATAGATAGTCCATATGCAAAAAGTGAAACTATTATTGTTTGAAAAAAAAATATCAAAGTTCCCCACTTAAGTAGAAATAATTTCGAAAACGTTATAAAAATTCTCACATTTACATTAATTTGACTGAACTTATACATGTTACTGTTGGCTTTTGTTCTCTTTGGCCTCTTCTTCTTCCTCTTCTTCTGCTTCATCTGCTGCTTTTTCAGCACTTGCAGCAAGTTGGACAAGAGTATCAACAGATTCTAATACATCATCTATCATATTCTCACCAGAACGGATATGAAATCCTAATGGTAATAGCACTTCAGCTGCTTTTTCTACAAAACTTTGGTTATTCTCTGGCTGCTTGGATTTCTTGTTTCTATTTGCAATAGGGCTTGCAGAAATGTTATCGTATTTGTTAACTTCTAATTCACTCTCTTCGTAATTAATATTAAACTTTTGTGCTGCAAATTTGAAGTCTTCTTTTGAAGGAATAGGATATTGAAGGATCCAACCTTCATCAAGAAGCTTTTTAGTAATTGGTGGATAGCATTCTGCTTTTAATCTTTCTGTTCTTGTAACAGCAACGTTATTTATTGAAGAAAGTTTTGGTCCAACGGCAACCAGGCATGCTAAGCGGAAGAATTTCTGTTCGCTGATCGGTGTATTAACAAAATTAATTGTTGATAATTTTGTTTGTTGTCCTAAACCTCTGAAATTAGAGATTGGACAATTTGTAACACAAATTTCTTTAAGGCTAGGCTGTGGTTTCAATGTTTCAAAAGATTTTAAGTCTGTATCCGAAACTTCAAGAATAATTAGAGATTTTTGAACGCCGATATCAATTGTAGGTATTTGCATGTCTTTAAATATAAGAGAACCAGTGCGGGAAAGTTGCACTTTTTGTTTTGCAATATCTTGCCTTAGAAACTGAGATTCTTGATGCATATTTTTTTTCTAAACGTAAATGCTAGAAAACAATATCACTTATTTTCTTCTTTACTATCAGTACAATAAATGTCAAAGGTACATTAACTTCAATACCTTTTTATACATTGCTAAATAGAAGTAATTTTTTCATTATAAAATTTGTTGAGATTTTTAATTGTTTTCATATATGAAAATCACTTACTCTATATGATAATTTTGATTTAATAAAGTTAATGTAATATTTTCCCCATTATTTACGATCTTTTTGTTCTTCAGAGATATTATTATATGTTTTTATCACATTGTACGCAACTATTTACTGGAATATGAGGTATATCCTTATTCATTGAGAGATGATAACTGAATATTGAAAAATTATTCATTATTTTCATATATTTAAAACCAAATCTATGATATATGATGTAATGCCACATTAATTTGAAAATATTCACAGTATATGTAATATGAAACACTTAGAAAAATAATAAATATTATAAGCTGAGTTTTATTAACATAAATATTGAAGACATGAAAATATGGAATTAGTTAGCTTTTCTCATGATAAGCCATTCTAAACCTAAGAATATTTCCTTTGGATATTGAGCGCATACACTTAAAATGTTTGTTGCATGGTTTGCAATAGATTGGAGATCAAGAGCTTTTTCAATAACCTCTTTCGGTGCGCTTTCTTCAAGGTCATTTTTATTAGCAAGAATTAAAATCGGAATTGGTTTTGATTGGATTGGACCAAGAGCTAGTAATGCATGAAGTTCTTCTTTTGCAGTAGAAAATCGTGTTTGATCACTTGAATCTACAACGAATATGATACCATCGAGATTGTCTGCGTGATTTTGCCATAATGGGCGGAAATTACTTGACCCTGCCATATCCTTAAACTTTAGGCAGTAGTTTTTGAATGGAATCCAAGGTGTTTCAAAGCCATTTGTAGGATTTATCGATTTTTGCTGACATATTTCTGGTTTTAACTTGTTTATAATTGTCGACTTGCCAGCACTATTGAGTCCAACAACCAACACATTAAAGTCTGTCCCATGGAAAAAGTTTCCCATTTTTTTTATTATAAAAATAAATTTTTGTAAACGTGATTTTGGGTGTATTACACCATTATCCCCCGAAATATAAAAAAAAGTATAAATGCCTCCTCGACGCGCTGCACGCCCAATTACGCAAATTAAAAGAACTGGAGATATGGATGTCGACTTCGTCATGTTCGAAAATGACTTTCTTCAGAACAAAATTAAAGCAACTGAAGAGGCGACAGAAAAAAATCGCGAATTAGCCGACCAAGAAATAGTTAAAAGAAGAAAAACCGAAGATAAACAAATGCAGTTCTATGCTGACGCTCAAGATGTAAGAGCTTATCTTTCAATGAAACATAACGAAAAAAATCGCAAGAAACAGTATTACGAAAAGAAATTACAAGATACTCGCGAGCGCTATAAAAATTTATTAACAGATCTCCAATCAAAACTCGATAAATTAAAGCAATCCCAAGATATCGAATTAACTCAATTAACAAACACATTAAAAGCAAACAAAACCAGACGTGATTCTCTTGCAACAGTTGCAGCTCTTGAAAATCAGCTCAAACGTGAAATTGCTGAGGCAGAACAGACAATGAAAACAGAATCAAAACATCAAGGTATCCAAATGTCACAAGCTCATGCAGAATACTCAGATCTTGTTGGCAGACATGAAAAAGAACTCAAGGAGAGTGTTATGCGTGAAGAAGCAAAGAATCGTTCGATGACACAAGAAAATTTAGAAAATACAGTTATAGAAATGATGATCGAAAAGGATGCTGAGAAGACAAAACTTACTAACGAAGTCAAGAAATCCAAGGCTATTGCAGAAAGAAATACAGAATTGATGGAGAAAAACAAACAACTTTATATGAACAGAGATTTACTTCAAAGTGAATGTGATTCATTACAAAAACGCATCTCTAAGAATGATGCTACCATTAGAACATTCGTTGATGAACTAAAAGCTCACGATCAGAAATTAAAAATTGATGCTGAGAGCGAAGAAGTTTCTGACAACGAAGAACAAGAGAAACCATCAGCAAAAGAATCTCCGAAAGCATCAGTAGTACCAGAACTTCAAACTTCCGAAAGAGAAGCAAATGAGAATTCTAAACCTGATAGAGAACAGCTTTTGAATGCTTTCTTTGATGATTCTGTTAATACACTATGTACATCAATTGTTAAAATCCTCCAAGTTATTGATCAACCTCATGCAGATGAATATGTTCAATTTCATGAAGTTTTCAATACATTTGAAGGTCGTAAGAAAGAACTTAGATTCCTTATGTCCAAGTTAGGAAATCTCACGTTCGAAAACAACCAGAAGGAACTTCTTCCTCCTATTGGATTGGAAAATATCGAAGGTGTCGACCAGGAGTTCACGAAGAAGAACTTAATCGATCCGCAGAACAAAGCCATTTTGGAATTTGCTGGTCCAATTGGAAACGACGAATTCCCAGAACTTATTGCTACACAATTCTTCCAGTAACAAATCTATCTTTATATATTGTCTTTTATTTGTTTATAAATTTAATCATATATATTTGTTCATCTTTTTCAATTGTAATTAAAAGGACTTTAGTTAATTATATATTCTTTTGCCAATAACTTTGCAAAAAATTCATTTGCAATATTAAAGTTTAATGTTGAACTAATTATAATAAGTATTATAAATAAAATCACAAACGCTATTAACCCGATACTTTTCTACTACGAAAAGTGGAGTCTATCCTTTCTTATTTGGTTCCTTTTTGTCAAACTTTATTATGGTTATAAGATTCAATTTATTGTCTTCATGCAATTTAATTTTTCTCAATGAAAAATAATAATATTGGCTTCATGCAATTTAATTGTCTTATATAAGAACATTATTTTTTTGCACGATGCGAAATAAGGAATTCAACTATTTCTTCATGATCAAGCAAATCTGCAATATAAAGTGCTGTTTTTCCATTTTTATTTTTTTCATTGATATCAGCACCATGTGAAATAAGAAGTTCAGCAATTTCTTTACGATTGTTCCGAGCTGCAGTATAAAATGCGGTTTCTCCATTTTTATTTTTTTTTTCATTGATATCAGCACCATGTGAAATAAGAAGTTCAGCAATTTCTTTACGATTGTTCCGAGCTGCAGTATAAAATGCGGTTTCTCCATTTTTATTTTTTTTTTTCATTGATATCAGCACCATGTGAAATAAGAAGTTCAGCAATTTCCTTACAATTGTTCCATGCTGCATTATAAAGTGCGGTTTCTCCATTTTTATTTTTTTTTCATTGATATCAGCACCATGTGAAATAAGAAGTTCAGCAATTTCTTTACGATTGTTCCGAGCTGCAGTATAAAATGCGGTTTCTCCATTTTTATTTTTTTTTCATTGATATCAGCACCATGTGAAATAAGAAGTTCAGCAATTTCTTTACGATTGTTCCGAGCTGCAGTATAAAATGCGGTTTCTCCATTTTTATTTTTTTTTTCATTGATATCAGCACCATGTGAAATAAGAAGTTCAGCAATTTCTTTACGATTGTTCCGAGCTGCAGTATAAAATGCGGTTTCTCCATTTTTATTTTTTTTTTTCATTGATATCAGCACCATGTGAAATAAGAAGTTCAGCAATTTCTTTACGATTGTTCCGAGCTGCAGTATAAAATGCGGTTTCTCCATTTTTATTTTTTTTTCATTGATATCAGCACCATGTGAAATAAGAAGTTCAGCAATTTCTTTACGATTGTTCCGAGCTGCAGTATAAAATGCGGTTTCTCCATTTTTATTTTTTTTTCATTGATATCAGCACCATGTGAAATAAGAAGTTCAGCAATTTCTTTACGATTGTTCCGAGCTGCAGTATAAAGTGCGGTTTCTCCATTTTTATTTTTTTTTCATTGATATCAGCACCATGTGAAATAAGAAGTTCAGCAATTTCTTTACGATTGTTCCGAGCTGCAGTATAAAATGCGGTTTCTCCATTTTTATTTTTTTTTTCATTGATATCAGCACCATGTGAAATAAGAAGTTCAGCAATTTCTTTACGATTGTTCCGAGCTGCAGTATAAAGTGCGGTTTCTCCATTTTTATTTTTTTTTTCATTGATATCAGCACCATGTGAAATAAGAAGTTCAGCAATTTCTTTACGATTGTTCCGAGCTGCAGTATAAAATGCGGTTTCTCCATTTTTATTTTTTTTTCATTGATATCAGCACCATGTGAAATAAGAAGTTCAGCAATTTCTTTACGATTGTTCCGAGCTGCATTATGAAGTGCGGTTTCTCCATTTTTATTTTTTTCATTGATATCAGCACCATGTGAAAGGAAGTATTCCAAAAGGGATGGAATATTAAATAGCGGAATGTTTATATCATTAGTTTGATTGAAATAAACTAAAAAGGATTCAAGGTTATTAAAAATTCCGCAATATTCTAAATCGATCTCTATATTGTATTCATTCATCAAGAATGTAACAAAATCAAGCTTGAAAACTCGGTCCAGTGTTATAAACTTGAAACCATATCCTTCGCGTCCGATACAGAAATATTGATACTATTGAGGAGTGTCGACGCTTTCCATATGGAAAAGAGTTTACGAAAATTAATTATATTGTATCATTATACTTGTGAAATTTATTATTGATAGCCTTTGATAGAAGAAAATATTTGTTGTTTAGCTGATTTTAGAATGATTTACAAAGCAATTATTAGTTTTTTATTTTGCTCAATCAATTTTTTACTCAAATTGAGAATAAATTAATCTTCTAATAGCTAACTTCAATTGTAATCAATTGCACACAATTAAACGCTCAAATTCATTTTGTAAACATTTTTTTAGGTAAAAAATAGAAAACGTATACAAAATGGACTTCCGTACGATTTGGAAGACTCCATTTCAAAAACCAATGGACAAAATCGCTGTTAGATCACTTTGCTATAAACCAGATTATTCACAGCTGATTGCGTCCTATTCTAATGACTTATTCTTCTTATCTCCAGACACTGGAGAAATTATCGAACAAAAAAGAGCACATCATGCCACAATTTACTGTGTGAAATGTTCTCCAGATGGAACTTTCTTTGCATCATGTGATTCTGATGGAAAAGTTGTAATTTGGAGATCATTAAATAATGAAGGCTACGTATCATATGGTAGCTCTGATTCTGCGACATGTTTAGAATGGTGCCCATCGAAACAGCTACTTATTTCTGTTGCAAAGAAAGAATATAGAATATGGAAGCCAGAAGATACAGCTGCTGCTCCTGTAGAAGTTCAATTTCCAATTCTTTCGATTGCTTTCTCACCACAAGGTGATACATTCGTCTTATCATTCGATAATGGTATTTTACACGTAGTTTCAGTCGAAACACAAGAAGTTTTTCAAACATTTACATACCCATCGATCGTAACAACTATGAAATTCAGTACTATTGACAATAAAGACTATTTAGTTACATCAGATTTAGATTGCAGAGTATCAATGTACAGAATAAGCGATAAAACACTTGTCGGCAAGAACTCAATACCTTTTGAAGCTCTATGTTGCTCATCAGTTGGTGATAGCTCATTTTTCTTTGCTTTTGCCGGTATATCCGGAAAGGTTTCATTATTAACTTCATCTCTATCATATCTTGGTGACTTCCAGAGCGGCAGTGACTGGATCTGGGACATTGCCGTTGACAAACGTGGCAGAGTTGCAATAGCAACAAAAGAAGGATATGTCGAACTAAGAAGTATCGATTTCGGCATTGCTTTTGCATCAGCCGGGGATGTTGTTGCCTACAGAAACAGTGTGAACTCAATGGTAATCAAAAACATCATCAGCGGACATACAAAAGATATGGCATTCAACAAAATCATCGCATCTACCACTATGTCATCGAGTTTCCTTCTTGTACAGTTCAAAGATAGCGTTATTACCTACAAATACTCGATCGACGCCCAAAATGGTGGCCAATTAATTGTTGAAAAGATAAATGAGATTCCTGGTAACTTCGAGAAGTCTCTTTTCGCTATTACAAGGATCCATATCATATCCGCTGAAGGAACACAACTCGCTTTCTATGATTTGACCGGTTGTAGACTTCCTGGTTTCACTTTTTCTGCCAACATCACTTCACTTCGGACAACATCTGCATTTAATGACGGAGTAATTGTCGGATGTGCAGATTCACGTGTCTACTTCGTAATGATGGACATGAAAGAGCCTGTTCTCCTCGCAAGACACACTTCTTCTGTTGCTGATGCCATAAGAAGCGGTTTGATCGTAACGGTTAGAGGCAAAAATGGTGAATGTGGAATTTACGATTCTTTTGAGAGAAAGACGATAGAGATGTTAGAAAATGTCAGATCAATGGCTTATTCCGATCGAGTTGAAGGACTTTTAGCGACAAGTAATGGTACAGAAGTAACAATTCATTACAAAGATTGCAAGCCAATTACACAATTCATTGAAGGCGATATTTTGGCATTTGTTCGAAATAAAGTTATTTTGACAAATGAAGGAGCTTTGGAAACAGTCGATGCACCATTACCTCTTAAAGAACTCATAGAAAGAGAAGACTGGGATTCAGTTAAAAGACTTTGCGACGTTGGACCATCAGAAGACCAATTAACTTTTGTTGCCAAAGAAGCAATTAAAAACAAAAAATTTGAGATTGCAAAACTCATTTCTCCTGATATTTCTAAGTCAATGTCCTTCTTTGTTAATGAAGTTTTACCTTCAACACCTCATGAAAATGTAAATGATACAATCGCAATTTTCTTAGGTGATGAAAGTTACAATAAAAAATCTAAAAATAAAAGTGACACTTCAGAAACAAATGAAAGCCAAAGTGGTTCAAATCCTGCAAAATACAGAGCCATTGAACTTGAAAAGTCAGGTGCACAAGAAGAAGCATTGGCAGCTTACGCGGAATGCGGCGAATGGGATGATGTTTTCAGATTGGCAGAATCGAAACACTTAGAAAGAGCAATTGTTGATTACGCGTTCCCTGAAGAACACACTGAAAAAGCTGCTAAAGTTTTGTTAAGTGCTGGTTTAGGAGAAGGAGCAATCAGGTTATTGACAAGATCTCAGAACCACGAAAACCTTGCAAAAGCAAGAGTTTATTTAGGTCAATGGGTTGAAGCGATTTCTTTGTCAAGATTATACGCGAGTGTTTATAATATCGTGTATCCAAGATTCGGAGAATTATTGTTTGAAAGCGGTAGATACTTCGAGAGTTTAGTTTGTTTCTTTATTCCTGAAAAACATGATGATAGAAACGCAAGTTTACAAAAAATGGTCGATTGTTGTTCGATATCAAAAGCATTCGACCAATTATCATTTTTGTTTTTGATGCATGCATTTAATGATAGTGATTCTTATTGGAGATTATTCCAGAGAACTACTGCTTATATGACAGCTCATCATTTAAGGAACATGACATTGTTACCAATGAGTTTAGATGACTCAATTCGATTGTTCCAAATGAGTTATTATTTGTTGGCTTGTATTGCTGAATTTCCTCTTTTAGGAGTGAATGTTTTGGATGTTTTAGTGCAGTTGTTAGTCAGTTCTTCTGCTCTTGGAATGAAGAAATGGTTGACATACGCAATTAAAGAAATCCAAGCATTTAAACTCGATGAGAAAACAAAGCAAATTGTTCAAAGAGCAGCAAGAGCAAGTAAAGAAGCTCAAGATCAACAAATAACATTCAATTGTCCAAGATGCAAGAAAGACATTTATACAAGTGCAAAAATGCCAATCTTGTGTTGCGGAAATTGCGGAATGAGATTGGCTTTTTCAGCTCATTCTTGCAGACCTCTTCCTTTAGTAGCTTTCACTTATACTCCTTCGCCAAAGGAACAAAGAGAACCAGAACAACTCATCCAAATCGAACCAGGAATTGCAAGCCAATCTGAAATTCCTGCTGACAATGTATCAGAGAGATTTTTGATTGAACAACCTGCTGAATTGTTTGTTGTTCAGTCATTGAAGAAGAAGGCTGGTGTGAAACCACAGTTGTGGTACAACCAGACTTTGACTTGTGTCCACGTTTGTCAGACATGCGGTGTTATTTTGGATGATGAAGATTTCGAAGAAACTGCAATGACAAATGAAATTTGTCCAATTTGCAGAACGGCTTTGATTGAAGGACACAAGGCAGAAGATATTCATAATGATATCCTTGAAATGTTAAGACCTTTCGAAGATGAATCACCTGTTTCATTCTAAAATATATTTATAAAATTTTATAATATTTAATATCTTCTAATACGATTTGTTTGAAATAATTGATGAGACAATATCAACAAATAGTCCTTTCATATAGAAATGAAAAGTCATTTGAAACTTTTTTTTCCATTGTTATGTAGAATTACAGTATATTGGAATACCAATCACTTCAAAAAAAGGACCCAATTACATAATCATTCATATGATTTTATGCAGAAATGATGATGTTTAGCATGCGAATTCGGAAAAGTAAAAATTTCAATGAATTTATAATAGTTCAATTTATAGTTAAGTTCTTATTTTCTATATTGCTTCTTTCCCACTGAATCATATGCAACATTTTATCAAATTAAATGCATAATGAAGAACCATGGGTCCAATATTCTTCTTTTTTTCATTGATATTTGCACCATATGAAATAAGGAGTTCGGCTGTTTCTTTACTATTGTTCTTTGCTGCAATATGAAGAGCAGTTAGTCCGCATATATCTTTTTCATTGATATTTGCACCATATGAAATAAGAAGTTCAGCTGTTTCTTTACTATTGTTCTTTGCTGCAATATGAAGAGTAGTTAGTCCGCATATATTTTTTTCATTGATATCAGCACCATGTGAAATAAGAAGTTCAGCAATTTCTTTACTATTGTTCCATGCTGCAGTATAAAGTGCGGTTTCTCCATATTCATTTTTTTCATTGATATTTGCACCATGCGAAATAAGAAATTCCGCTGCTTCTTTTCTATTATACATTGCTGCAATATGAAGTGCGGTTTGACCGCATTCATTTTTTCCATTGATGTTTGCACCATGCGAAATAAGAAATTCCGCTGCTTCTTTTCTATTATACATTGCTGCAATATGAAGTGCGGTTTGACCGCATTCATTTTTTCCATTGATGTTTGCACCAAGTGAAAGGAAATATTCATAAAGTGATGGAATATTGAACCGTAATGTATAAACAAAGCATTTGTTTATATCATTAGTTTGATCGAAATAAACTAAAAAGGATTCAAGATTATTGAAAATTCCGCAATCTTCTAAATCGATCTCTATATTGTATTCATTCATCAAGAATGTAACAAAATCAATGTTGTGTGAAATAATTGCATATTCCATACATTCTTCAGTTGGTGTTTGATATTTCAAACATTCACCCATGATCTCTTGATTTCCTCCTAAAAATGAAAATTCCAGACATTCTGGAGTTATTTCGGATTTAAATTTCGATCTTAACAACTTGAAACAATCAACTGATCCGTGATAACAACATAATTCAAGTAATGAATATCCTTCGTATGAATATGGGTATAAATCGCTATTAAGTTTTTGATCTTTATCAAATCCATCTCTTTCGGTGAATATGATGAAATTTTCTTTGTCATTATTCATAATTGTTTTGTATATTGAATTCTCTGTATGAATATCCAGATTTTTAAGATCATCTTTTTCGAAGTCATCAGATTTGTCTAATTTAATTCCATATTCTTTATAAAATAAGAAGTTTGAAATAGTTGGAATACTTTTGACCTCTTTGACATGATAATTATCAGCTATGAGTTTGGCAAGAGATAAATATGACTTTGCATAGCGGTTATTATTCGGAATGATATTTAAAATATTTTCAATAATATTTTGGGGAGGATATTTCTTTGAATCAATCAAATTTGTCTTGATCATTTTGTAAATTGAGATTAATTCTTCTTCTTTTTCGGTTTTTCACTGATACAACACATTAATTGAATCGATATAATCTTTATAGATATTTCGCAATTCACTGAATTTATTTGGTTGAATGTGTTGATCAACAGACATTGAAAAATTTAAAGTGATCACACATAGAGATGTTATCTAAGATAAATATTTTTAGAATTATTTTCGACTATGCTTGCAAAAAATACTTTGAAAAGTATAACAAATTGTGATTAATAAATCACAAAGAAAAACACTGCATATCACTATAACTCGGTAATAAATAAAGATTTATTAAGATATGTTAATGCCAACTTATGAGCAAGACCATGTCAAAACAAAATTAGGCTCAACGGAATTAACCCATATCTGAGCAGTTCCGCAATCACCCCACATGAAATTGTTCCATTCATCTTCCTCAATGTTCAAAAACAAATTCCAGTTTGGTCCTGGGCATTCATCACCTTGAATGAAATGTGCACATCCACCAAAGTAACAATTTGAGTGTGAACTGTCTTCCCGGAGTTTGTCTAGCTCAAGTACAATATAATCTGAATCTTGATCATCGATTTTTTCATTATCAAAATATGTATAAAGTGATTCATGATCGTAGGTAAAAGCTGTTGTATAGCTATCAAAAATCTCTGGTTCTTCCAACTCATCTCTATTGATATTGCAGTATTTTAATTTTTCGATATCTTCGGGATGATAAATTTTTACATCAAGATGATTACCCATACAAGGTAAGCACTCTAAGCAATAATAGAAAACTAACAAAGCATCAGAAAGCTCGGTTGGTAAAAGCCTTTGGACATTTGGAGGTAAAGATGGAACATAGAGCTGGACTAGAAGATGTTTTTGTTCTCCGCATTCATCGCATAAGAATAATTCTTCTTCTGGTAGGCAAGGGGTTTTTCCAAAAAACTTTGAGCACTTAATTGTATCTGGTTCACCATTGTGGCCTATAATAAAAGTTCCCATTCTAGCTTTACCAACGCTTTCTAATCTGTTAAATGCTGTTTGGGCTTCTGGAGAAAGTTTGGCAATTGCTTCAGACATAAAAATGAAATGAATAAATTTGAAACCGACTTTGGTAATTTTTGAGTGGAATTAAAAATGGCACTTTTCAGATTTTTTTGCTCAATTATAAAAGTGTCATTAAACGTACAGTAAAACGTTATTTTATATTATGAAAGCTTTTGACCGAGATCCACTTATTGCGCACGTTTCAAAACGCCAAGCTACTTCTCCAGGACCAGCAGCATATGACATATCAAAACGCCTCGAAACTACTCCGATTAAAATGAAAGGCAGAAGAACCGAAAAAGTTGTTTATGATGATGTTCGATTATTAAACATTCCTTCTACTATTGGTAAAGTTCCAAAGATTACAATTTCCGGACGTACTACAGGAATTACTGATAAGTTTGTAACACCTGGTCCAACCTATGTTCCACCACCATTTGGTTCCGGAAGTAGGCATCACCAATTTGGCACGCATAACGGTATCAAAGCAAGACCAAAGACAGCTATGGACACTGTTCAAACACCAGGTCCAGGCCCTGCGGCATTTAATACAAGAGATCATACATTCGATGCCACAGGAAAGAAAGGTATCAAGATGAAAGGTACACATGACTTCAAATATGCAGAAACCGCATCACCTGGCCCAGGTGCTTATGCTCCAAGATTTGAATCAGTTCTTGCTGCGGCACCTAAGCCAATTATGCATATTAGGCCTAAGACAAAGGATCCAGAGCCTGGCGTTGGATATAAGGAACTTGGTTCTACGCTCACAGGACCTGCTTTCACAATGAAGCGCAGAGCAACTGATGATATTAATCTTGTTTAATACCATATATCACGAGAATTACAATTGTATTTAATACTAAACTGTATCTATTTGTTTTATCAAAAATATCCAAAAACGTTATTCATCCCACTTCATATTCTTGTTACTTTTTCACACTTAAAAAAGCAAGGTCTTAAATTTATCACTTCGATAATCCCAAATGAGGTAATATTTTATCACATTGATTCTTATTTTTGGACCATTTTAGCAGAGAAAAGAAAAACGAATAAA
Organism: Trichomonas vaginalis G3; assembly: GCF_026262505.1. Classification (NCBI taxonomy): domain Eukaryota; phylum Parabasalia; order Trichomonadida; family Trichomonadidae; genus Trichomonas; species Trichomonas vaginalis. Next base: position 36,965,632 of record NC_067206.1, on the reverse strand, counting down.
CTTCGATTGAATGGCTTCCTATGAATCATAAAATAGGAGTTTATATAAATTTGAATTAAAATTTTGACGATAATTTTCTCAAAATGAATAGAGAGAATTGGGTAGAAATCAAAAGAGGAGCGGAAGCATCTATTTGGAAGATGCAACTTTTTGGTAAGAACTGTGTAGCTAAAGTTCTTGAACCTAAAACATGGCGCGCAGCTCCTCTTGATAAAATGTTACGTTCTGACAGAATTAAAAGCGAAGCAAGAACAAATTTCCGCTGCATGCAACTCGGAATCCCTACATGTCCAATAGTTTATATTGATCCTGAAACATCTACGTTAATTATGGAAGAACTAAATGGAGGTAGCTTAAAACAAATGATTTTCGACTGCACAGATCATAACGATCCAAAAGTTATACAGGCTCTTAAAGAAATGGGTCAAATTGTTGCAACTTTACACAATAATGATATTCTTCATGGCGATTTAACAACTTCAAACTTTATGCTTCATGATGGAAAAGTCCGTGTTATTGATTTTGGTCTTTCCTTCCAAAGTGGACTTCCAGAAGACTTTGCTGTTGATTTATATGTTATGGAAAGAGCATTCAATTCATCACATCCAGATAAAACTGATTTACTTAAGATAGTTTTTGACTCATACACAGAGCATTGCAAGAGAGCACCTGCTATTTTGAAAAGACTAAAGAAAGTCCGTTCTCGTGGCCGTAAGAGATCAATGGTTGGATAAATCAAACTAGAAACACTAACTAGAAAAATACCTGCCATAATCATTTCTCATTGAATAGTAATTTATCGATTCGGACCTTAACTAGCTGTCCAACTAAGCATCCATAACTTTTTCTTCTCAATCAAAAATCGAGATGTAAGGTCTAATTTAGATTTTAGGAAAATTAAAAAAAATGTTTTTCAACCAAAGCGTATTAATCGTTTAAATTGACCAATACTAGTGTGAAAATACTATGAAGATCCCCAAGTAATAAATCTTGTTTTTATATTAATTTTTTTTTATTTCGTCTGTATTGACAACAAATAATCAAAAATTGCTATTTATGACTTCATACTATGAGGTTATAATGCCCTACATATGAGCATTTAAAAGAATTCAACTTGAAGCTCAAGTTATATTTTAATGAAATTTTTTTAAGTTCGAAGTGAAAAAGCTTCATGTGTGGGCCAATACTAACCGCTTGGTCAAGATATAGAAGTCTTAAGAGAATAAAAATTTCATATTATAAGAATAAAAAAATTTTAGTTTTCTGGAATTTAACAATATAGGTCAATCTTGCGTTTGGTGATTGATTAATGGCACCTCGTCAGATTCGAGATTCTTATTATAAAAAGATTTCAGGTATTTGAGACAGCATTCAAAGACACTTGGTATTGATCCATCTTCATTGAGTGTGACTTGTTCGATTATAACCTTACCATAGTTATCTGGATCACGACATTTCATTCTGTAAATTGAACTTCTGAATCATCTGTATTTGGCAAACGAATACCTAGTATATGAGATCTGACCGAAGAATAAAATCCAAAGAAGCTATCGACATAAATGTTGAAAAAATAACCAGATGTGATACGATTGGATTCAAATGTTATATCGTATTGGCGATTGTCAAAGAAATGATTTATTATGTTTTCAAGTGCTGATGAAAAAAATTTTCCGCAGTAATAATATTTGAAAGTTAAAAAAGGATGAATGTTTACGGACTTTTCGATGTTAAGAATTTGTACGACATCTTCATATGTTTCGATGTTTGGATCATTGATTTCTGCATGCATGAGCATGAAAAATAATTTTGCACCCAATATATTATCATGAAGGATCTTTGAAGCTTGAGCAATAATAGCGATATGTCTGTGCTTATTAGGGTCACTGTTGATTGCATAAACAATTTTATTCTTCTCAACAATAATTTTAGAAAGATTTTTCTTCTTGAAGAAATTCTGTTCTTCATCGAGATATTTTATTACTTCTTTTCGAACATCTTCATTGAGTATACGGCAGTGATTCTTGACTGGGAAAAGATCTTCATTGAAGGTGTAACGATCAATATGAGACATGAAAATTTTGAAAATTTTAAGTCAGCAAACGACGATATAAATCTTCTGAAAAACTAGCTTTATATCCACAAAGGAAAAAAGGTAGTCCAGATAAATTTTCTTGCTCCGTTTTCAATTTTGTAAGTGGATATATACTTACCACCTGCTGTGAAACTTATATACATGGAATCGCGGAAATCTATCGAGGCATTTTGGCTATATTATTATCAAAATTATATTTTTTTAATTTATATGAAACTGATTTTTATTTTATCAATGAATTTGTTGTGTATATAAAATTCTGTATTACTTTAGGAGTGAGAAAGATTTAAGAAATCTTACTTCAATTCCTTATATGAAAGGATTGTTATCACAAACAAATCCTTTACCCATATGTGTAGATTCTTCCACCCTAACATATAATGAGATAATTGAGCGTGTCAAGATATTGAGAAAAGATTTAAATCAAAAATGAGTTTAAAGGGGATAGCTATACGAAAATCTATATATTGCATTCTGCTTATGAAGTTTATATCGTAACCTGTTGTTTGTTGTGATAGAAACAAATTTCGAGATGATTTCCTGATTTATGATGTTTTTGAGATGTGAATAATGTTTAAGTTATATAATTGATAGTAATGTTCACATTAATCAAGCTCTAGAACGAAGTAATTTTTCAAAAAAAAAACTTGATTAAGGACAAAAATGCGAATTTAATAATGAAAAATGAAAAATGGAAAAATTTTGGAAAAATAGATGCACATTATAATTGACGCTAATGCGAAATGAATCATAGTTTCATATGACAGTCCCAACGGGAACCGCGGTAATTTACTGAGGTTTCCGCACACCGGAACCGGTTCCTTTTTTAGGAATTTTTTAGATTAAAAAATATGCTTTGTAAATCATTTTTTGTAAATCGGCAAAAATTTGGAAATATTCTGACGACAATAAATCTGGGAATAGTATTTTAAATACGAGAACAACCTATTTAAAAGTGTTTCGCTCGATTTTGTATAATTTCAAATTTTCGCATATAGCTTTCCGTGAATTACCGTGATTTTACCGCCACATCAATAGTTTACGACACTTTTCCGTAAATTGAGTAGTTTACTGCACTTTTTCCGTAAAATTGAGTTACGGGAATCCGTAAGATTACCATACCTCACTTCTAGTTGAAAATAGCATTAGTATATAATAAATAGATATATTATTCATATTTTTGATTTTGAATTACGGAAAAAGTGAGTTCAGAACTTCCAATTATTATTTGATTAATTATGTTAAAAATACTATAAGGAATTAAAATACATAGTGTTGAAGTTTGAATTACGGGAAAAGTGAGGGTGAAAGTGAAGTGAAAAAGTAAGATATTTTTTGTTGAAATAATCATAGTTGTACAATTTTGAAACTATATGTAAAGCTATAAATTGAATAAATTCAAAAACAAAAATTGTTTATTCTTATTAATAAATTTATATTAATCAATATTTGAACAACCCGTAATTAAAAAAAAAAAAAAAAAAAAAAAAAGAAAGGGAGTGGGGCTTCCAGGCACTTCGTGCCCTCTAGCCCTGAAGATGTTTAGTATAAATGAAGTTTTTATTCGGAGGACTCTTCTTCTTCCTCCATTGCTTCTGGGAAGAAGCCTTCTTCTGGTCGAAAACATTATATAATGTGTCGCTTTTCACACAATATTATATGTTTTCATGTTTTGTCACTTTTCTGTCACTTTTCAGGTAAAAACATTTTTATTATATATATAAAATGAATTTTACAAAACCACCGTTACCCTTCTTTGGAAATAAGAGTAGATGTAAAGATATTCTATTGAGAGAACTTAAGAAACTACCGAATGGTCTAACATTTGTAGATTTGTTCGGTGGAAGTTTCTATATATCCCATTTGTGCCATACAATATTCCCAGACTCAAAGATTATATGCAATGACTTCGACAACTATATGGACCGTCTCAAACATATACCAGACACAAACAATATATTGAAAGAGTTAAAAGAAAAGATACCTATAGGTAAGATGGAACGTATACCATTAGATAAGAAAAATACTGTCAGAGAGGTTTTGAAAAAGGCAGAGTATATTGACTGGGATAGTATATCTGCTAGACTATTATATAGTGGTGCTATAAGAGTTCATGACATTGAAACACTTATGTCAAAAGTTTTATATCTTAACTATACAAATGTTTTCAAAGAGAACATAGAAAAATATATTGAGGGTATAGAGTTTGTGAGATGTCATTGGACAGAGTTGTATGAAAAATATAAAGACAAGGAAAATGTTTTCTTTATAGTAGACCCGCCGTTCTATAACACATGGGATTTTCAATACCAAGTAGACTGGACTTTGAGAGACTCTTTAGAAACTTTAGACGTTTTACATAACCATCCATGCTTTTACTTTACATCCGATAAAAGTGGTTTGGAAAGTGTCATGAGATGGTTAGAGGACATACATGACTATGAGTTTATATATGACAAGATAGAATATGAGAGAGGTCCTATAAACTGGAGAAAGTGTCACAATAAAGAAATTTTATTAGTAAGTAAATGTGGTTTGAAATAGGACTACTTGTTTTAGGTTTTTTCCATTGTGTCATTTATTTATTTGACGTGGCAGAAAAGTACAGAGAATATGAAGATGAACCAATGCCAGCAAATGTTCAGTATATGTACTCGTAAGAGATATTTTTATCTAATATTAAATGGACGCACAGAACTTAGCGAATGCACAGCAACCTGGACAACCAAACCCAGAGAATATTCCAAATGAAGTTAGAATACAAACTGCAATGGCAAACTATGGTCAAGTGCCAACAGATGTACAAATGCAAACTGCCATGTCAAATGACGCTGCGTTAGGCTTACCACCATGGTATGCAAATATGAGATGGAAAGAGTTTTATACAAACCCTGAAGTGGGATATAAACAACTCTATGCAGATGACGCGAACACAGGAGTTGACCCAGAATATGTTTTCTACCAGAGGAGAAACAGAATGTATGAGCTCCAGTTAAAGAATGCTATGGAACTCAACAGGAAACGTAAGAGACTAGGCGGACATTAGATTTTTACATATAGTAAAATGGGTTTCTTTGGAAGAATAGGAAACTTCTTTCGAAATGTTGGAAGAGGTATATGGAATGGAATAAAATCTGTCGGAAGAGGAATTTGGAACGGTGTCAAAAATATTGGTAAAAGGGTAGGTCAGTTTGTTGGTATTATACCTAAAGACCCTGAACCAGAAGAGCAAGCTCCTGTTATACAACAGCCTGAACCTGCACCACAGTCTAGTTGGCAACCAAATCCAACACCTCAACCGTATTAAAAAATTATATTTTTATCGTTCGATAGTAGTTGTATATGAAACTAAGTTCTAAGTAAAACGCATGGTATAATGGAATTATTCTTTTTCTTCCATCTGTAGTAAACCATACTTGAAAGTCTGAAATACTTCCACTTGGTGGTTCGTATAACTTTGTAGGTTTTTCGTAAAAGTCATTTGCCAAGCATAAAAAAGAGTTTTGTGCGCCAGAAAATGAAGCATGAACTATAATAGCATCTGAGTCGAAAACATCTTTAAATAAATATGGTTCATCTCTTGCATATCGACTGTAAATATTTGCTAAAGGAAGTTTGACTTTCTGATTTAACATTCTTTGCAAATAATACCATGACATTGCAGTGAATTCTGTATATATTTGTTCGTCTTTCTTTGGATTGTCTTCGTAGATTTGAAATGACACTTGTGAATTTTGTTTGTCATATACAATTCTCACATAAAGTGTGCTCTCGGTATTTGCATATTCATCAGCATATTTTGCATAACATGAATTTATTTTATCTTCTATATTTTTTAACGCAGTCTGTAGAGAAGATGAAAGGTCAACTTGTATTAGCTCAATTTCTTCCCACATTTTTCGGTTTCCCTTCAGATATATAATCTATATGAAACCTTACAATAAATGGAAAACTTTTATCTTCTACAGACACAAACTTCATTCTACGAAAGCCAATAGCTTTTGTGACAGATGGGTCTCTTAGCCATCTTAATGGGTAGTCAAAACGATAGCCTTCATGCTTTACGGTCTCTGTCTCAAACTTTTGACCGACATTAGTAAAAAGTTCATCTAATGGTTTAGTTGTAGCAACTCTTGAATTTTCTTTTTCTATTGGAAGCATATTTTATCTAGAATAAAAATGTCAAATGAAACAGCGTCTATGAGAGAAATACAACACAACCGACAACTCATTATACAAGCTCTAAATAAGAACACAACAAACTTTTCAAACTATTCTAAGATATCTGAGTCATTGAAAGAAGGAAACTTAAAACTGACATTAAACCCAATGACAGATGAGTTTCTGTTTCAAGACAATAAGAACCATACTGTCTGTATAAATCCAACAAAAGGAACTTTAAACGAGAAACCTATAAATGAACTTCTTTTGAAAGCAGATGTTGGCAACAAAGCTGACAAAGAGTATGTCATTGAAAAAGTTCAAGAAGAACATGACAGAGCAGATGCAACATATGCAACAATACTCATCCTGAACTAGCGGACAAAACATATGTTGACAATAAAATGTCAAGTGAAGTGACAAGAGCTGACAAAGAATATTCTAAAAAGACTCATACACATTCTATATCTGAAATAACAGACTTAAACGTTAGCCTTGAAAAGAAAGCAGATAAGGAATATGTGGCTAGTAAGTTAGAGAAGAAAGCGGATAAGGAATATGTGGATGAAAAAGATAACGAAATGAAAGAAAGGGTTGACTGGTACCATGAATGGACATCGAAGACTTTTAAAGTTAAAGCCGATACAGGATGGGTTTCAGGATGTTTAGACCTTAAAGCAGATAAAACTTATGTTAACGATGAGTTAGAGAAGAAAGCAGACAAGAACCATACACATACAAGTTTTACAACTGTTGCTATAGAAAGTATTGAAGGAACGGTTGAAGAAACTGGTGGGGATGCAATATATTGTAAACCTCCTAACTTTCCACAAGGTTTAACATCGGATGACGACATAACGACGATGAAAAACATTAGATGTAAAGATGTTTATGTCATGAAGGATGAATATAATACTAAATTCACTGCTCAAGATTTATATGACAAGAAAGCAGACAAAACAGAGCTTCAAACATTAAAGACAGAAATACTTCAAACACTATATCCTATAGGTTCTATTTATACGTCAATGAACTCAACAAATCCAGAAACAGTTCTGGGTTTTGGAACTTGGACTCAAATAGTCGACAGGTTTTTGTATTGTGCAAACTCTTCAAAGGAAACAGGTGGAAGTAAAACGATTTCAGGTGAAAATTTACCTGCACACAGTCACTACATAGATTTAAGTACATCTCAAGCAGGTTGGCATAAGCATAAATTTTGGGATTGGTCAGCAATGAAAAAAGGTAAAGGATATGATGTTAAAGACAACGTTCAGTTTGCTATAAATTGTTTCTGGGTAACACTCAGGGAGATGGAAACCATACACATCGCGTTTCAGGATATACGCAAACAACGGGACAAAGTAAAGAATACATGCCACCTTACATGACAGTTTACGCATGGTATAGAAATGCTTAGTCGTCATTTTCAACTTCTTTAGCATATTCGTCAGGAGTTGTCTTATATTTGTTAGGAACTGTCTTTGAAAGTATACCACCTTGAACTTTGACAAGTTTGAAACGAGGTCTGACAATAGTAGTTTTATCTTCTGCTTGCAGTGTGTACATTTTGCCATGTTTGCCTAAAACTTCATAATATTCTCTTGTATACTTTCTTCTATTTTTACGAACACGAATGTGAGTACCTGTCGGGTTCCCATTGTTGTCATAGTCAATAGTATTTTCATATGGGTCGCGTTTAGGTATTTCTATTTTTACTTTGTCACCTTTCTGAAGTTTGAAGCCCGGCATTCTTTCTTGTTTGTCTCTTTTGACTAAATTATTAAATATATAGTCTTTCTCTAAGTCAGGGTTGTTTTTCATTTCTTCGGGGAGTGGTTCCCAAACCTTTTTGTTTACGGTTATTGTAAATATTTAAAACTTGTCTCATCTTTGCCATGGAAAAGTGTCTATACTTGTCGTCATATGACATTTCATTTGCTTCACCACCTTGTGGTTGGTTTAAGTCTCTTAACATTTTTATACAACCGTCAATGACACCAAGAGCAGAATGGTTTTGGTCGACAATGAAATATTGGTTTACATTTTTTGAACGCAGATAGTTTTTTACATCATCTGATTTGAAAGAACTTTCACAGTCAGATGTCAGTTTTGTTGGATGGTATTTGTCAACGAATATTGTCAAAGCAGTTTTCACATCTAAAATATTTTTGGACCATAATGGTATGGCTTCACAGTATCTTGTGTTTTGACCGACAAATATTAGCCAGTATGGTGGTCCATCTTCTCTATACCTCGGAATGTTTTCCAAGATATCCATAAACCAAGCATTTGGTGTTGAACTAAAGATTTTTATCATGAGTGCTTTCTTTGTCGCTTTAGAAACATAGGGGTCCTTGTTTGGATTCGTCATTTTTTAACCCATAAGAAATGGGTTTATTTGGCGCATTAGCAGGAGTTGCATCCAGATTTTTACCCGCAGTGGGAACAATAGCTAGAGGTGTATTTGGAGTTGGAAGGAAGATTTTGAGTACATTAGGTATACTTAAAGAGAAAGCACAACCTATTATACAAACTGTACAGAAAGGTTGGGAGGTAGCACGAGATGCAACAAATCTTATTCCAAATCCTGAAACAAGAGGAAAAGTTCAAGGATGGATGGACAATGTAGGAAGACAAGCAGGAAACTATTATAACAAAGCAAATGACTACTATAACCAAGCAGGACACTATATGGACCAAGGTGAAAGATTCTTTAACAGAGGATATAACCATGCACAACAATGGGTAAACAATAACCAACCTCAACCGCCTCAAACGTGGGGAATGTAAAGTTTTTTACTGAGATGAAATGAACAATACAGCATTGAGACAAATGTGTTCAAGATGGATTTGTCGACTTCCAGCAGTTACACAACGTGTTTGTCAAGTTCTTCCTATACCTCAGGAAGTTTTAGACCGACTTAAAAAACCTAAACAACCAGTTGAAAACAAAACAAACTAAAATTTTTTACTGAGATGAAATGACCGAAGAAGTTGAAACAGTAGATTTGACACCACAAACAAAAAGTTCAGAACCATTGTCAAAACCTGTCAAAGAACTTACAGATGAAGAGAAAAATTCAATAATAGAAAGTGCCAGGTCTGGAAATACAAACCCCAACTATAAAGTCACTTTTCATAGAAATGGAACGGCTAGTATCTCAAAAAGAAACAGACTCTCACAAATAAAATATTGAAGTCTGAAGGAGCTTTCGAGACAACAGATGGGAAGGTATACTTCACTGACCAACAGTTCATTATAGAACATCTCATTGACTTAGAGTCGAAATATTCTAAACTTTACAACAAACACAAAAAGTTGAAAGGAAAACAAAAACAAATGGCATATGATATTTATGAAGATGTTAACGACACAACCATACCTGCAAGTGAGGTAAAGTCAGAGGAACCGAAAAGTGACGAAAAACCGATAGAAGAAGAAAAACCAAAAACTGAAGATAAACCAAAACCAAAGTTTAGTTTGGAAACTAAACCAAGTCAACCTTCATTAGCTGGTATGGGTTGGCGTCAAAGACTTATGGCAGCAGGCGGTTATGTAAAGTAAAGGAAAAAAATATTTTTTTATTTTTATAGAAATGCCTCCGCATAGAATGGATAGAAAATCTGCTAGAATAAAAGCAGAGTTAGAAAGATATGGTTGGAAAGTTTCGAAGAATTTTAAATATAGGAAGGGAAGACCCATAAAAGTCTATGACAAACTTGCTGGTCTGACCTACGAAATGGACTTAGAAACAGCACGCGCAAACTATCCAAACAGATTAGAGAGGTTAGAAGAAGAGCGTCTTATGAACTTGCCTTTCAATGTTAGTGAACCGCAAGTTGAAGGACACGACGGCTTTGCCAGATTCTACTGGAAACATAACGAACAATTGCATCCTTTGAGAAGGAAAAAAGGAAAAGGTGAAGACAAACATGCTCCCATGGAAAGAACAAGATATGCATATGAAAAGTACCGTGAAGTTAGAAGTCAAATTACATCTGGTCGAACCTTTACAGTAAACTTTGACGAAGGAAAGAACAAAGAAGGCTTCATGGGAGTACTTGCTGCCATACAAGACGGAAATAAGAAAGGATACAATCTCAGACTAACCGTAACAGATTTGGACGGTCACATTTACTATGCACATGGCAATGTCACAACAGCCGCACAACTTCTTGACGCTTTCAAGACTACAAAGAGAGAACAAATGTTTGACTCCGACTCAGACATTTTGAATGCAATTGAAGGAATTGCAAGTGTAAATTTGAATGGTACCAACCTAACCCTCAAGCAGTCAGACAACATGCTGGATACTTCCCGTTCATAAATAAGTCTGACATTGACTTGACAAGGTATGGAATTTACAATTCAATTGAAACAATTGTCATGAACCTTGCATTCTTACATGTCTCAGGAACTCTGGTCTTGTTACAGATGAGAAGATGAAGTATCTTGAGTCATGTGTGAAGAACAAGGTACATTCTCAGAGGTCAATTGGCAAAAATTGCACCGTTGGCAATGTCAATATCCGAGTTAACATTCCGACTGAGAAAGGTTCTTCACACGACGACTATGTTGTTGACTTCAAATTACCATGGTTGAAGATTGTAATTGTCCACAACCACTTATGTTGAACGAAAGTCTTATGTTCGGAAAAGGCAAGTGCAACATTGTCAGAGCTGTAAACATTCTTTTCGAGAAAGGTTTGTTGGAACCAATTCCAGATGACAAGCTGACAGAACTTTTGTACAAAAGACGAAACAAACTTTTCATTGTTGGTGAGACCAAAAGTTGTTCCAGACAAAGTTCTAGTACAAAAGAAGTACGCAGTTCCAAAAGGAGTTGGATTGTTCGGATACCAACCTGAACCAGAAGAACTTCCAATGAGGTTGCAAGAACTTCAAGATGCTATAAACAAACTTCCATTGAGACATCCAATTGACGTCAAATTGTATTGGAGAGCATCTGAGTTAGGTCAGAAGGTTTTATATGAAACAGGTTGCTTCGACGATGTTTATGAGATAACAGGAGAAGTTTCTCAGAAGATAAGAGACTCACTTGAATTTCCACAAACTGGACCAATTGGTTGCGACAAGTTCGACTCAGATGAAAAGATATACTATGTCGACCTTAACGCTGCGTACATGAGATTTGTCCAATATATTCCGACTGGAATCCAAACGAAGATGGTGAGTTCCAGGAAGGAACTATACAGTTGGAAAAGTCATACAACAACTCTATGATATTAGGAAAGCTTCAAACCCCAAACTTGCAATGACACTCAAATTGCTTATGAATTCGACATGGGGATATTCCATTAAGAACCTCAAGAGATGAAGAGTAAACATTATGAGAAGGTCGACAACTTTGTTGAAAGGTTCTCCCTTTTGTTTTGAAGTACGAATTCACTCAAGGTCAAAGTGGCTTAGTAACCACATTAAAACTATTGTCGAACATTGGTCTTACCCTCAGTTCGCAAAAGCAGTCCTTGACAACTACAACAAATTCTTCTCCGAAGTTAAATCCAAAGTGAAGGTTTACTATGAGAACATTGACGCACTCATGACGAACGAAGAAGGCTATAACAAACTCATTGAAATGGGAATGGTCGGTGAAAAGATGGGTCAATTCAAATTGGACAAAATTTTCACCGAAGTTCATGTCCTCTCCAAGCGTAAGTATTGGGGCATACTTGAAGACGGCACAGAAATAAAACATTGCATGAAATAAAACATTTTTTTAAAAAAATATTTTTTTATTTTATTTGAAATGTACGCTGATTTTGTTGGAAAAGACTGTTGGAAAACTTGTTTGTTAGATGAGAAATATGAAATTCACTGTTGTGAGCCTTTTGAAATAAGGAAGAAAGAGACAAAAAGAGTTTTAAGCGGATGGGAGGGAAATAAAGGATATGCTATTATGAAGATGGGTGGGAAACGCTATCTTAAACATATTGTCATTGCAACTCATTTTATACCGAACCCTAACAATTTACCTTTTGTAGACCATATAAACCGTATAAGAAACGACAATAGACTTGAAAACTTACGTTGGGTCACTTGTTCTGAAAACAATAAGAACAAAGGTAAGTTTAGAGATATTGTATTCGAATTTGTCGACGAACTAGAAGATGAAGCAATTGAAATTACAGACTATGGCAAGCATACGTTTGAGTTTTACTACTATAGCGAAGAACAAGACTCATTCTACTTTTATACCGGCGTAAACTATAGAAAATTACAAGTATGTTTTACTAAGGAAGACTATGCTTTTGTAAACGCTAGAGATACAGATGGAAAAAACGTTAGACTATATCTTAACAAATTCAAGAAGCTATATGGCATACCATTTTAAAACGTTTTTTAAAACAGTATATTTTTACATATATTAAATGTTTCAGGTTGAAAAACAAAGAACAAAAGTAGCAGATACAAAACCGTTAGACTATATCTTTACAAATGCTGGTAGGAATCTTTCAGATGAAGAAATTTCATCCGGAGCTTACAGGTTTGACTATCCAATTCGTTGGCTTCAAAGTCCTTCAGATGCAAAGGCAATAGGATTTAGAAGAGTTTTGTTTTCAAAAAGAACTAACGCATTTATGTTCGCAGTATATTTTCATGGGCAGTATGAAGGTTCTGATGGTCTAATAGACAAATTTGACGAAATGAGAATCTTTACAGTTCGTTCAGACGAAAGTCTTGAAAAAACTCTAAATGACTTTCAAACTCAAATAAACAAATACTACTGGGAATTTCAAGAAAAATACGACTCTTTACTAAACGGAACGTACTATCTGAAGCTAGAATATGACAAGATGAACTCCACAGTTTCATTTCAAAGGATTGAAAATAACCCTCCAAGAAGTACACAGTTTTTATTTTGGGAAGTAGACAAACGTTCTTGGGCACAATTTCTTCGGTTACTAAACCAGAACGAACCATTACCACCTGACGGTCCGTTTAAATTTATACGTCCACCAGCAAATTTGACAGTTTATAGAAACGTGTTCGACCCTCAAAATGTTATGTGTCATGCAAGTTTCAGTTCAAGCAACAACAGTTTTCTTTGTATCGGTAAGGACTTTTATGACCTTACCTCTAAATTCTACGAACCACCTAGTAACAGTTTCTCTGACTTTCAAGTCTGGTTCACAACAAACGGTGTGCAGCATATTATACCATTGTACTATGACTTTTATCTCGAATTGTCTTTCATATATAACTACGGAAAAGTGCTGAAAAAGTATTGAAAAATAATGTTTAGGGTAGAATGTTAGATCTAACCTGTTTTCTAACCTCTTTTCTAACCTCTTGAATTTTCATGAATTTCCTTAAGATAGAAAATATATTTTAGGTGAAGTGGTTTTTTAGGTGTCACCAGGTCACCAGGTCACCAGGTCATTTTAACTTCTCTGAAAAAGTGTGACAACATGACATTTAGACAACAACACAGGAAATAAACTTCATCGTATATGTTTTGTGCTGAAAACATAGCACAAAAATATATTTTAGGTGAAAAAAGAGGTGGAGCCAAAAGTGGCTCGACCTCAAAAACAAGCATTTTGTGAAGAATATACCAACCCGCGGAAAACAGCGGGTTGCTTTTTATACAAAATTCACCCGTTGAATTTTCATGAATTTCCTTAAGACAGAAAAAAATATATTTTAGGCGACCAGGTCACTCGGTCACTCGGTCACTCGGTCAACTAACATCTTTTTGAAAAAGTGTGACAACATGACATTTTGACAACAACACAGGAAATAAACTTCTTCGTATATGTTTTGTCGAAACTTCTTCTTCGTATATGTTTTGTCAAACATGAAGGTATATGCTTTGTCGAAACTTTCACAAAAAAACATAAAAAATAAAGTTGGTTTTTTTAAAAAAATATTTTTTATTTTTATTGTAAGAACAGAAAATGACAGTCGAAGCAAAAACGTTCACGAACAAATCTAATGGCGAAACATTCACAAAAGGCACTTACAACGGTATTGAAGTCTTACGTAGAGACAAGGATGGTTATATAAATGCAACAAAGATGTGTCAGCAGTTTAGGAAAGACTTTAGAAGGTTGTTGGAAAATAAGTCCTGGGAAGAGTATTTTAAGGCATTTTGTGAAGAATATACCAACCCGCGGAAAACAGCGGGTTGCTTTTTATACAAAATTCATGCAGGAATTCCGGATGAAATCAAACAGGTTAGAGGAATGTATGTAGACCCAAGACTTGTAAACTATATAGCAATGTGGGCTTCACCAAAATATTGCATAGCAGTTGGAAAAATTATGGACTCCATAGACAAGAAAGTTCATGAGAAGTTAGATGAAGAAGAATTCGAAGATACAGTAGAGAATGCTAAACCTTTGTTCGAACAAGAAGTTAGAAAAATGCATGAAAAACAAATAGAACATGAACGTGAGATATGTTCTGGTTATAGAGACTCGCCATACGAACTAGACCAATGGGAACAAGAAGATTTAAAGAGAGAATTTAGAGAATATGAACTCGCTAAGATAGCATTTGAAGCTGCAGAAAAGAAGTTAAAAGTTTGGGGTTGTTTTGTACAAAAATATTGTGAGTAAATGAACCATTTATTTTTATTGAAATTTACACCAAAAATAATGTTTAGGTGAAGAGGTGAGATTTCACCTCTTTTTTCACCTGTTTTTTCACCTCATGAATTTTCATGATTTCATCGTAAATGTTTTGTCAAAACTTCTTCGTAATGAGCGTAAATGTTTTGTCGAAACTTCATCGTAATGAGCGTAAATGACCCAAAAATAATGTTTAGGTGAAGAGGTGAGATTTCACCTCTTTTTTCACCTGTTTTTTCACCTCATGAATTTTCCCGAAATAAAAAATAAAACTAACTTTATTTTTTTATTTTTTTTATTTTGTATAAAAGATATGATTTCAACAATCGGCACAACAACAGTTCAAACAACTACAGCACCAAACTCGTTAGTTATGAATCCAACATCTATGTTGGTAGAGATGAAAAACTTCATTCCTTCTTCATATACTTTCGAAACAAAAATCCAGAAGATAAAGCAGGAATTGTTAACAAGTAATTTAGACTGTAGTGCGAAAGATGAAACAAATGAACAGTATCTTTATGAAATGCAGGACATTATTGACCATTTACCTAAACTTCCTGAAATACAACAACAAAAACTCACTATTCCCGAATTTGACGAAATAGAAGTTAAAGTTACTGACTCAGTAGAAATAAAGAAGTTCATACGAAAGGTAAATTATGAATTCCTTGGTTTTCATTGCAACCATAAAGTTATGGACAAAGATTGCGACATGTTATATAAGAACATCTCTGACCTTTACAAATCCGAAGAATTTAAGACCTACGACAACTTTGTTTCATTAGTTGCAAAATGTGTTTGGGAAATAAGAGATAAAGATAGTAGGGGTAAGGTATGGAACGAACAAATAAGACCCGCTATGTTCGAGATGAAGAGAGCAATTGACGCCTTAGTTGTTTTAGCAGGTAAGGTTTCAGAATATAACGCAAAAATGAACCCGCAATGTTCAAAATGTAAAGCAGCAATGAGGAAATATAACTACTCAGTCAAAGAGATAGAAAGAATGCGAAACGACTATGCAGACTTAAAGAAAGAAGCAGAAAAGCCAGCAGAAGATAAAATGGATATGTTGACATTTCTTAATAAAAACTATCCAACAGCAGAAGATTTCCTTCTATCTGACGTCAAGAAGAAGTATAAAGAAACCTTCGGCATTGTTAAAACTTTTGACATACTGACAGAAGAAATAGAAGCTACGAAATTGTTTAGGATTTCAAATATACATCATACAATTCATGTAAAACGCTTATAAAATAACAGGTGAAAAAAGAGGTGAAAAAAGAGGTGAAATCTCACCTCTTCACCTAAAATATATTTTTATTGAATTCAGCAACAAAATTCTGAGTAAAATAATTTTTAGGGCTTGTGTCAAACCGTTGAGTTTTCACAAAATTTAAAAAATAACGTTTACCATGTGAAACGCTTATAAAATAACTGAGGTGAAAAAACAGGTGAAAAAAGAGGTGAAATCTCACCTCTTCACCTAAAATATATTTTTATTGAATTCAGCAACAAAATTCATGAATTTCCTCATATGCTTGCTTCCCTCGGAAAAACCGAGAGAAGAGATTCCGTATGAAAATCGTGAAGAACAGCGAGTAGGTAAGAAACCCCAGTCGCCAAAACTCTATGAAAATCGTGAAAAATAACAGAGTATTTTGACAACTTCAAACAAGTAGGGTAGATGCACTCTTTATTTTTCAAGCTTGACTTTTTACAATTTGAACTTTGTTTGCGTAGATATGAATTCTGAAAGAAGTATGAGGGTCTTGTATGACTTTGTACTTCTCCCATAGTTCATGTCTGTCAAACTTACCTGCCATGGACTCTTTCATAAGTTCCATGAAATCGTCTTCGGACAATCCGGGGAAAAGTATAATGTCAGTAAGTATTCTCTTTACATCCTTACTTAAACTCTTTGCTGTCTGTACACATATTACGACTGAGATGTTAAAGTGTCTGAGCTTCTTAAGAATTCGACACATATCTTGTTCTCTGTTCTTTAACAAAGGATGAGAAGCAAAGTCATCTAAGATAAGAAGACATCTATGAGGGTACGTTTTCCAATCGTAAGATTGCAATTTCTTCGAAATGTATTCTATCTCTTTCTGTTTGTTTCTGAAGTGTTTCTTCTCTAATATTCTCTGCATTTCCTCATTTGGGTCTTTAAACTTCGAATTTATATACTCATTTATAGCATTATACTTCAAAACTCTTCTTTGGTACTTCTTTATCCAATCTAACAACTCAGAGTCTTTTATACATACTAACTTAGACTTCTTTATAATATCTTTGAACGAATTGACGGTTTGGTCAAATTGACCAGAAGTACTACAAATGACAACTAACTCATAGAATGGGTTCTTCTCATCTAGTTCTTGTTGTTGTGCAGCCATTTTAAGATAAGTGAAAGTCTTACCCGACCCAGGTGGTGCAATTAGACCTGTTATACCATTCTGAGCAAATAAGAACTTGTCATGTATAGGCTTTATCTGAGCATTTTCTAACTTCCTCTTGTTCTTGTTTAAAACATTCTCAAATTTCTTGTCAATGTCAGCAAACTTTTTTTCTAACATATTTTTAGAAAAATTAAAAATTTTATCTTTTAGAAAATGTCTAGTGATTTCGCTATCTATATTCGAGACAAGCTTTTCGACAGCAAAACATCTGTAGACCATAAAATCTTACATAGTGTAAACAAGAAAGGTGAATTTGTTCTAAAGTTCTGTTTCTGGGAATATGACAAGAACCATAAAACATTAGGCAGAGAAGTCTTTAAGTTTGTCAATGACAGACTTGTTGACAGAGATGACGCCTCTTGGAAAGATGAAGTCCAACAAAAGTTCTTAGAATGCAAAGAAGACACATGCGCTGTTCTTGAAGATGAAATAGAAAACAGAATAGAAGAGCTATTAAAGGACAAAGAACTTTTACATAAATATGGTTGCGCCAAATTTGACATAACTCCACCAGAGAAGAAGAAGAAGAGAGAAAAGAAAGAAAAGAAAGTAGAAGAAGAGAAGAAAGAACCTGAACCAGAGAAAAAGAAATTTGACATGTAAAAATAAAATTTTATTTTTAGAACATTTCTGGGTCAATGTCAATGTTCTCTTCCTCTTTAGGAGTAAACACTGGCTTAGACTCTAAAATCTTTTTACCCAATTTACCTTGAACTTCTACAACTTTAGACTCATAATATTCATAGTCGTCTGCTTTCTTTGGTTCATAAGGTATAACAAGTTTGTATGCTTTGCCTTCTTTAAGGTTTGAGAACCTTCTGTCAAAATTTTCTTTGACTGCTAACAAACCTTCTATGTCTAAGTCTTCAAATTTCGCACCATTTTTAGTCACAATAGCAAACTTAACTGGTTCGATGTTCCAAACTTTGCTGAATGAAGACTTTTCAAAATGGTAGAAGTAAACATTCAAATATGTGAATGGGTCTAGTTCTTCTTTAAGTCCTGACATGTACTTGTTTACTGAGATGAATTTTGCCATCTTTTCTATCGGATAAAAAAATATTTTTTTTTAAATTTACTCATAAAAATTTTTCTTTGTATATACGCCGTTCTGAACATCTAAAAGATTTTTGACATTTGCCAAGAACGTACGTTTAGACGCTGCCATATAACCATACTCTTGACAATACTGTTTATACGAATCGTACAATGACCTTTCATCTAAACACTCAAAGTCAGTTTCATCTATGAACAGTTCATATACACTCTTGTTTGCTTCTAACAATGTTTGTCTTTCTTCGGTATGTGGAATTTGTCTTGGATTGAACTTTGAAATATCTAATGTCATAAAATATGAGAACAAGTGGTTGTAAAAGTCAGATGTCAAAGTTTCTGCTAAGTCGTCAAAATATTCTGTATCTTGCATATGAGAATCTGACGTTCTGACAACTACATATCTTCTGTCAGAACTTTCTAACTTCATCGGAACAGCATTGTTTGAAACCATAATGAAGTTTGCAACATTCTCACAAACTCTTTGGTCTTTATACTTTCTTTCAACAACTCCAACTTTGTCTGTTATAAGACTCTTCAAAGCATCTGAGTTCAAAACTTTTGTTGTATCTATACTTTGAAGTTCGTTACATACTATAAGTTTCATATTCTCTATTGAGGAGTTAAATTTACCGCAGATGTTTTCTAAGTTTGTCATATTCGGATTCGAATAACCTTCTAACAGTTTGCACAAAATATCTGTAAAGAAAGTATTCTTACCAGTTCCTTGTTTTCCAATTATAATGAGAGCAGTTTCATTTTTAGCACTTGGATGTTGTAAGATGTTTGCAAACCAACATAAGATATACTCATAAACCTTTTCGTTTCCATTGCATATAATTTCTTTGACATGGTCTAACCAAGCTTCTATAATATTTTCTTCCATTCTACTTGTTCGTATTTATATCCAGTGAAGATAGAATAGAAGTTTGGAGAAGGTGTATAGAACTTTATACCTCGAACTGAAAAATCTTCAAGTTTTGACAATAAGATATCCCAAGCATCTAACATCTTCATTCCAACTTGTACGACTTTTATTTTCTTAAGTTTCTGTCTACATTCTTGTTCTGAAACTATTGTTGCTCTTGGTTTGTTAAAGACAACATCCCATTCTTTCATGACATAACATTCTGGGGCAGAGTCAACATAAATGACTAAACGTTTCAAATTCTCGACTGCTTTGTTATAGTCTCTAAATGGACACATATTTCTGAATGCTTGGAAGTCATAAAAATCTGAAACATCTATTCTGTACATTTTTATAAAAATAAAAAAAATATTATTTTTATTCTTGACTTTGTTGTTCCATTTGTTGCATTGTTGTTCTTGAGCTATTTGTTGTTGAAGTTGTTCTTGTAATACAATACTTTCACCGGTTGCATCTTCCAATTCGAAACTTTCTGCCGTCATTGACAAATACATAGGACATAAAGTTTTACAGGAACAAAGTTTGCGTCAACTAATGTCAACGTTATACTTGCCAATGTGTTTGAGTTCACTAAGTTGAAAATTCTGCATTCGAATGAAACAATAGGCAAACCAGCAGAGAAAGTATTGTTTATACGCATAAGTATCTTTTGGTCTAATAGTTTCTGTCGACATTCGAATAACACTTTGAACCTAAGTTTGAAACAATATATAAAATAGGTGTACTTAAAGTCAATTGGAATAGACATTCCTTGTATGACACCTTTTCCTGTTATAGGAAACTGTTGGTAGTAAAACCAGAAATAAGTTTTGTATTATAGCTCATATTGTTTATAGTAAACTCAGTCGGACATCCAAACATAATTGAAACCTGCTCTAGTTGCAGCACATGTTACACTCGTACGTAAAGTATTAAATAAGTCAACAAAACCTGTTGGTGGTATATCTGAGTAAGTATCTTCAAAGGAGTATTTTTTACCATTCACAACAATAAAATCTTCTGGTGTCAAAAGAGCAAACAGGCTTTAGTCGTCATTGTGTTTAAGGTTAGTTTACAATATCGTCCTGAGGACTTTGTAAGTTTGTTTTATAGAATTATATGACTCAGGGTTTTTAGTCGTAATAGTATAAACCACTATGTCTTCTGCCATTTACTTAGCAAATAAATTTTAATGAAATGTTGTGGTCGTCAAATATTTTTATGACGTCTGGGAAACTATACTTTAAGTTCAACGTTTCACCTCCTTTCATAACGTATATCTTGTCAATGACATTATATGAAACACCACAGCAACTAATGTCGGGTTCTATTTCTTTGATGTTTATATCGTCTGCCTCTGTCAAAAGTTTCAATTAGTTCTTTCAAAATTTCATGAGGTGCGATGACATATGAGTTCACTTTTACAGGGTTGTGCTCAACCAAGTTTAACATTATACCAAAGCTTGACAATCTTCTCTGAGTTTTAAGTTTGTTTTAAGTTGTTGGTAGTCGTTTCGAATATCTGCAACAGAACTTAAGTCTCTGCTAACTTCAGGGTATGTTGGTTGTTCTTTTTACAGGAACAATTGTTATACCATCTTGGTCTTCGTATGGTTTCCCCATTTCAACATCTCTTTCTTTGACATTGACAATAACACTTTGACTGTTTGTTTGAGTTGGTGAATTAAACTTCACATCTGCACCGCATTAAACCTTTTGAAACACTTACGTTCTATTTTTTCGGAAATGACATTTTACTTTAGAAAAAAGATGGACGTATTTGAGTATCTCTTCGAATTGAAGCAAAACAAAGTTTATACTCACAAACAATACAAGTTCATTGATAGAATAGTTCTTTATACAAACAATGGAAAATGTTATAGAATAGCAGTCTTTGCTGAACCAAAATGTTTTCATAAAGCAAAGAAAGTTGGTATAACTGAAATGGTGAAAGTTCTTGAAGCAGACAAAAATATAACTTCAAAACTGACCGATATTTCTAAAGGTAAGTTTATAATACAATACTATGTCAAAACTGGCGTACTGTCAATATTTGACGGAGAGAAGTCAGTTCAGAACAACTTACTGACCTGCTGCCAAAATCTGCTCGATGGAAGCTGTCGTTATACCAATCTGAGGAGCCCCAGCAGGTTTCATCGAACGAATCTTCAAAAGAGCATCTTCCGTGAAAAGTGCTATTGGTTTTTGTAACTTCTTTGCTTTCAATTCATCTGGACCGTCTCTGTCACCAGTATATTGTATTTGAACTGTACAACAGTTGAAATACCACCATAAAGTCTTCTGAGTCAGCAAATGGAATGCCAAGCCAAAAGTTTGAACGGTCTCCATTTGTATATTGAGTTTTTTGAGCTCCTGTATGAGTCCATACTTTCACATATGGCATAATAGAACTTTGCATTTCAGGGTTAATGGTTGTTGTGAAGTTGTTGTTAAAGTTCATAGCATCTAATGTCAAGTTGTATGACCTCATATCCTCAACTGTAGAATATTCTTCTCTTGGATAGTATTTGCCATCTTATGTTTATATGATATTTAATACCAGGGTTGTAGAAGCAAGAATAGTCATTTATAGTTCGTCTGAACAGTACAAACAGAGTATCTGCATGTTTCATTGCAGTTGTTAAAGCAATATCTGTTCTTGCACCTGGGTCAGCACTTTGGTTTCCAACTTCACCTGCAAAGTCTTTGACGATATTTGGTGATAGGGAACATAAGTGGAACTGCATATATATTTGGCAGCTAAAGCATTTGAAATATCTGGGGTCCAACATATAGACTGCAAGTCTGCTTTCTATCTTCTTGCATTCAAATTTTTCGCATGTGAACTTAACTGGGTCCCAAGCAGTTCCAGCAGCATTGAAATAATAGTTTACTTCAGTGTTGAGGTTTGAGAAACCAAAGTCTAAGTCAACTTTGTCTTTGCAAAATTCGGCGAATGACGTTTTATTTGTTCCCGTTACGTCTGTAAGAGTGAATGGGTCTTGTGTTGGTGCAATGACTAAGTTATTTTTGCTTGGAGTAAGTTCAATAGAAATTTTTCCTGCCCAGTTTGGCAAGTATCTTAAAAACCTGAAGATGAGGAAAGATGACAAAGGAACTCTAAGTTTCAGTTTTACTTTGGTTACTGCTGCTGCAGTTTGTCCAGAAAGGTTAACATAAACTCCTGGAACGTTAGGGTCAAGTCTTCTTATTTTCTCAATATTGCATACTGGTCTGTTTGTTCTCTAGCTTGTGGTTGTACTGAGTTTCTCAAAGCGAACCATTCATAGTTTGCCCATGTTACTGTTTGAACTAAGTCAGAGTTAGAATATATCTTATATCCCATGAAAACTTCTGGAGCATATTGGTATCCGACATAGAAAATTCCATTGCAACCTTTCTTGTCAGACAACTTGGCAGAAGGTTTTATTTCAATGTCTTGTTCCACGTATAAGAAAGAGTTGTCAATAGAAATTATATGAAACCTGTCGCAAGCAATATCTACTGTTGTTGAAGAACCTTCTCCAAACTCACCTACGTTTCCATAAGAAACAGCAGTTGTATATTCGTAAGTTCCAGGAACTATTTCTGACCTTCTAATGGCATTGTCGCATTCGTTATACCATTCGGAAACATTTCCATTCATGGCATCCAAAACTGTTGGCGTTATATTCTGAGCGGCGTACATTTCATATGAGTAAAAATATAGAATAGTTGGATTTATATGTCATAATAGAACCCACGTGGACCAAGCTTTACTTTCTTCCTGACTGAGTTTTTAACTCTTCTTTTTCCTTCATTGCCCTCTGCTTCAAGTTGTTGCATCTTTGCATTATGTTCATCTAGTATGTTGCAAATTTCCCATGTCCTTTTTGCCTTTTGGCTCTGGTCGCCCATCTCAGGTAACCTATATCCTAGAAAGAGTTTGTCATAGTCTGTATTTGAGTCTTCGCGTATTGTTTGCATGACTCTGTCCTGAGTTTCCGGTTCAAGCTCTTCAAACAGTGCCTGTCCATATGGAATATGCTCGTTTCCAAATATATGTTTTTGTAGCCATTCTGGTTTTCTTTCCATGTTACCAACTATATCTTTTGTGAATGGGAAAGCTTTTACCCAATCTTTCAGTCTTGCGTCGTTTATTTCTGTAGTTGGTTTTATTTTGTCAAGGAACATGTTTTTCAATACTAACATTTCATTTGGTACTGTCCATTTGAGTTTTCTTAAATATTCATCCCTTCTCGGTTCATTGTCTGCAAAGTAAGTTTTTATGACATTTTGTAAACTTTCGTTTGCAAGGTCATGTACAATAGGTTCTCTTCCTTCTCCCTCCCTAACTTTCTTTCTAAACTCTTCACCAAATATACCATCTCTATGGTTCTGTGTAGTTCTTTGAGATAAATGTTCTAGAACGTCAGGTGTTATATTTCCATCAGCCATGTTCATTTCATACTGGTCCAAAATATCTGCATGTTTCATATCTTTCAATGGCATTAAAGCCGCGCTTAAAATACCAGCTATATCTGGTTCACCATTCACTTCCATTGCGTCTACAACTTCTTGGAATTGTGGTTGTAAGTTTATGAACCACCTATCCGGATTAGCTTTATGACCCCATCTCATTGTAGTTCCATCGTCTGCAGAAACAAAAGTAGGTTTGTTTCCATCTTGGCTAGGTTCTGAATGAACTTTAAACAATGTTTCATTTCTATATGTTTTCTTGAAATTTAACCTTTTATTTTCACCGAGTTCATCCAAAGATTGAACGTTAATGCTCGTAAGTAAAAAGGGTTGTTGTATTTGTGTACATTTTCTTTCAGTGCTTCCATTCTATGCCGAATATTTTCATCTGGTGTTGGAGTCTTTTGTATGTCGGCAAACATTTTTCGATATTCTTCTACTATGTCAGCCGAATTTTTTTTAGACTCTTGGAAATATTCCTATTCTCCGCATACTCTTGTTGAGGGTCAAGATTTTTCGGCTGTTCCAAATCTTCATCTAGTTCTGTGAAGTTAGTTTCCAAAGGAGTGACTTGTTCGTTTCCTTCAGGCTCTTCTAGCTGTTGTTGCTGAACTATTCTTCCATGTCTGGTTGTATCTGAACTAGTTCTTCCTGTGGAGTTTCTTGTACCTCATCTGCTGGCATTTCATATATTCCGAGACCGTTTTCAACAATTTCCCTATCTACGTCATCCGCATTCATAAGCTTTTGTTCTTTCGTTCCGTCTCTATTTTTTACGCGTTTCATGACGAAAGTTGAATTGTCATTTAGCTCTGACATCAAATATCTCGGAGTAAATTCATCCATGTCATTTGGATGATATGCTATTAAATCATATCCCTTAGCGAGCTTGTATTTTCCAGGTTTGAGATTATATCCGTTTTGGTGCTGAGCCATAAAGCTAAATAGGTTCGGGTCAGTATTTCCATCCTTGAACTTTCCAATAGCTTCTCTTATATCTGTCACTAAAGTCAACAGTATCTGGGAAACCACACTCTTCTTTAAGCATTTTTAAGAATTCTTGGTTTCCTTGTTCTCTACTTCTTTTATGTCCTTGCTCTGTTTGTGGTTGTTGTTGTGCAGGGTTTTGAACTGTTGGTTGCTGTGCTGGTTGTTGTGTTGGTTTTGTGCTGGTTGTGGAGGTGGTTGTTGTGCTGGTTGTTGTGTTGGTTGTTGTGTTGGTTGTTGTGTTGGTTGTTGTGTTGGTTTTGGTGCATGCCTGTGTCTGTGTCCATGTGACGATGTAAATGTTCTAGGTAGTCCTGGTGCAGGTGCTTCTCTTGGAGGGTTTGGTGGTATATAAGTTCCACCAGCTGGCACATATGTTCCATCTGCAGCGTAATGTCCTACCTGACTTTTCGTTCTTAAGAAAGCATTTACTAGGTCTGTTTTGGTCTGTTGTAACTCTTTTTCTTGACTTTTCACAACAGTTGCTCTAACGGCGTCATAGGCACTTTGAACTGCCTGTCTCGTTGCTGCATCTGTTATTTTCGTCATATTTTGTGCTACTTCTTTTAACTCTTTGTCGAAACCTTCAGACTTCAGTTTCTTTCCAGATGAGAAGTCGTTCACTTGTTTCACCTTACTATGAAGAGCTTCGAAAGCGTTCTTAAAGTCAGCATTTGTTAAAGCTTCATTTGAACTATCTTCATCCGCTTGTATTTTTGTCCTTATTGACCCTATGAGTTGGGCTGCTTTAGCGTTGGCTTGGGCATCTAACCAGTCATTGTTAGCTTTTATATATTCTGCGCTTTTCATTGCCTTTTGCATAGCCGCGTCGTTATTTTTACTTTCTTGTGCTAAGTTTTCATACTGTACGGTTTGGTTTTGCAACTGTAAAAGTTTTTCTGCCTTTACATTTGCTTCAACTTCTTTTTTATACTCATCGCTATCCATATATGTCTTCAGGGCTTTTTGTTTTATCTCTTCATCTTTCAGTATTTTATATTGAGTAGTATGGTTTTTCAAATTTATGACATCTTGTTCCATTTTTGCTACTTCTGCTGCTTTTTCTGACACTTTTTTCGCATATTCCTCTGTACTTAGTTCTTTCAGTTGTTCTTCTTTCTTCTTTTTCTCTACGTTTAACTCATTGAGTTTCTTTGTGTGTCTGTCATATTCTAGTTTCTTTTCGTTTTCACTTATTTGCTTCTGTATGTCTATGTTTGACTTTTTGACATCTGTTATTTGATTTTTGAGTGAACTCAAATTCATTTGACTTTGAGGGTTATAGGCTGTTCCGTCTGCAGCTCCACCATAGCCTGCCATTTTCGCTAAAAGTGCCGCTCTTAAACCTCCACTCTGTGCACCAACAACTCGGTTTAAAAGCATAGGATTGCTTGACATTTGTTGCAACATAGTGGGGTCATTCAGCATTTGTTGTTGCAACTGTTGTTGTGGTGTCAGTCTTACTATTGGATGTTTCAATGCTCTCTTCCTCTTACGTATATTCTTACGTAGCTTACGTGGCATTTTAAGTGAAGTTAAAAAGCGGTTTTATACTAAACATCTTCGGGGCTAGAGGGCACGTAGTGCCTGGAAGCCCCAATACCTTTTTTTTTTTTTTTTTTTTTAATTAAAATTGAATTCCTCTTAAAATTTAATCCATACGTTAATTTTTAATTTGCTCGGCGAATGCCGAGCTTCCCTACTTCTCTTGTCATTCCTTCAAAAACTCTAATCTCATCGCACTTACAAACATCATGATTTGATGTATTGTCGAGAAATCTTAGACTTGTTTGTCATTTGATTATAGCATTTGAAAGTCATCTCGAAAATCGATTAACAAGACAATTTCCCAAACATCTACATACAAGTAGATGATGGTAAACCCATTAGAGTTGTTTTGCTATGATTCCTCCAATCTTATGATGAGAAAAATCATATCAAAACAGCTCTAATCGAACATTCTACACAGCTTAGCATCCAGCTAGTTCCAAGTAATGCGATTACAACATCAACGGCTAAAGCCTTTCAGAGTCCTTTAATCATTTCTTCTCATCTCAATGTGAAGTGGCCCCAAACGAACTACAAGCTGACGTTACAACGCATTACAACCCGGTTAATACGAGCATATACATTAGAGCTGCTTTGTTATGATCTCCCTCATCAATTGATGAGAGATCTCATTATGAAGCAGCTCCAATCGAACTAAAAACCTACATACAAATGAGTGAAAACAAACTCATTAGAGTTGTGTTGCTTTGATTTCTCTCATCAGAAGATGAGAGATACCAGAACAAAACAACTCTAATCAAACTTTCTACACAACTCAGCACAGTATCAATGCAAAGTAATGCGTCTGTATCGTTAACAAGCAAAGTTGTTTCGGGTCCTTCCATTTTGGAAGAATTCGGAACAACTTTGCGAATTGATAGTGTAAACCCATATACATGAAAGCGTGCATGCATAAAGACAGGTATTGTCAGCAATGACTACCTGCCCAGCTATGAGTGATCAGAGAATTACTATCTCAGGCTTTTTGAGAACGTTTCAGCCAGGACCCTCGTATGTTGACTGTGAGAAAGGCATCCTTTATCTGAAATAGATGCTTTTCCAACAATCAAATTCGAAGATCTTCGACGTTGTTGTAAAAAGAGAAGGAGAAGGAAAGAAGAGGAAGGAGAGGAAGAAGGAAAGGAAAAGAAGAAGAAAAAAGGAAAAAAAGAAGGACATATTAAATATAATGCGCACTTAATAGTGCCAAGGCGGCGGAGCCGCCGAGGCGCGATTTTGTTGACCCTATATTACCGCACGGCAATGTTTTTCTCGATTTTGTACAGCCCTATAGTTTCAACATAAATACCGCAATATTACTTAAGATTTTATAATGAAAAATTTTTAGCTTGTTTTAAGGGTTTTTTTATTAGGCTTTTACTTGGTATTAACAAGGTATAATGAATTTAGTGTAAAATCTAAGTAGAAAAGAAATAATTTTTTTTGTAGATATAAGAAAGGTTTTACGTAAAAAAGATTTAAGAAGTTGGGATTACTAGACATGACCAAGCAAGAAATTGAACATTAGAGTCTAAATACATTAGAAATTCGTGAAATACTTTTTGTATAATCGTTTGATTGTAATATTTAACTAATGACACTCTAAAATTTTTCTTGACATATCAAAGGAAAGTGAATTCTTTACTAAAATATTTATGTTTATCGTAAAAGTTGGTATTGCTTCATTTATTTGGATCTTGAACCTATCTGATAAGATGGTTCAGCTTAAATCAGCCTAGATTTATAAGTCTTCTCTTTATTTTGTAAATAAAGGGAAGCCAGGTTAGTGAAAGGTAGAAGTAATAGATTTAAAATGACTTTTTCTCGAAAACGGCCCGATAAATTGGACCTGATATTTCAAGGGGTACAATAGTGTGCACTGGTGAAGCATTTTATTATAATAGCAGAGGATTCTGAGCGTAATTTCGTGAGATGCAGAATATTAAATTTTAAGGTATGAGTCTGTGTGTATGTTTATCATCACAATGAAATTAAATCATGAGTTGTAGTATTATCTTTTGAAAACGGCGTTATTATTTTTTATCGAAGATATCTTACTCTTGAAGATAGTTAAATGCTTCATGAACGATTCAGCAAGGATGCATATGAAGTTTTATTTCTATGTTAATGCGTTTACCTTGAATATATCTATTTGGAGGTGCAATAATTTAGAAAGAATACCCTTAGGAAATATTTAGCTGTCTCAGAATTTTTTTTTCAATCATTGATCAAAGGTCGTCCATATTCAACAATCTTTTATCAATTTATGGTCCAGGACTTGTAGAAAAAGGCATTATATCAATTACACAGTATCAAAAAGGATATTTAGACTATCGAAAAAATCAATTATTAAATTTATGTGAAAGAAATAATGAGAATTTATTTGGTATCCATACAGAGGCAGAAAATTACTTTCTTATTGACCCTAAGACATCCTATCCAATTTCTGGCATAGTAATGAGTTTAACAATTCACGAAGAGAAATATCCTTGGTCAAGTGTGAAACCAAGTTATGCATTAGAATTTTCCAACGATAACAATACATTTCAGATACTATTTGAAGAAAGTGAATCAGAAAGAATATCATATTCTAGCCTACTTACAGAATATTTTTTTAAAAAAGTATATTACTTCAGATATTTCCGCCTAAGGGAACTAGATTTAGCTTCAAACTCGAGCGAGCACGCTCAATTTATTTCTTGGCTAGATTTTTATCCATTTTATGAAGAACTGTTTTCCAGATGCATCATACACCCAAATTTTTTGATTTTCAACTCCTTAATATCCGTTTTTATTATTTAAAGAAAATAATCAAAATCTTATTATTGAATATTGTGATCAATATTTATACCATAAGTACACTTGGATTGGTTGTAGATTGAGCAGCAGACTTAAGTTACTTACAATATTCTGTTGATTCCTAAAATGGAAAATAAAGATACAAAGTTTTTATCTGATATTTTTTTTTTGAAATGAATCATACAATTCGTTCACTTCTATTGTATGATTCTATTTCTGCATCGCCAATTTTTAGCGTTCGGTCACACAAGAATCTAGATATTCTTTCCTCACAGTTTTCTCGAATTTCTTCAAATGTTATATTTTCATCAGGCAAATTTCCATCTATTACAATAGAGAAATCAAATTTTCGTAATGTAATTGATACTGCCATTAAACTTTCACAAGATAATTATACGATTTCACAGAATTCAATTCGAGATCAACACAATTTTCTGAAATTATATCACACTGCGTTCGTTCATTGCTCCACCACAAATTCTAATCACGAAGGTGGCGCAATTTACTCCGAAGTTTGTCCAGTTGAAATAAATAATTGCTTATTTATTTGTTGTTTTGCGAAATCGTCCGGAGGTGCAATCAGGGCAGAGAGGGCTTCAAATTCTACGATAACATCTTGCGTTTTTTCCAATAATACTGCCGAATATCTTGGAGGAGCGATTTGCTTCTCTGTTATTTTCGAATTGAAACTTGCAAACACTAATTTTACATATAACAGAGCGATATATTACTCAGGCACAGTTGCACTAATGAATTGCGATGCTCCTTCTATTTCTGAATGCATTGATTACGATTCTAGATCACAAAGTGGCGGAGCTTGGTATATAAATAACGGCGAATCAGAATTTACACTAGTTACTTTTATAGGAATGACAGTTGACGCTATTCATTCATTGAAATTTGCAATTTGCGGAATATTTACTTGCAATTTTCAATTATCGAAAGTTACATCAATACATTGGAACTCTATATTCCAACTTACTGTTTCTGAATCAGTTTTCGATTTACCTCAAGATCAAGCGATTTCGATTATATCGAGACCAACAGATAAACCAACGATTTCAAATTGTCATTTCGGCATGTCTGTTGAACTTGATCTCTCACGCCAGATCCCGCAAATACCAATAGAAGTCCCAGAAAAAGTTCGAATTGAACTTGTGAAGAAAGACGAAAAACAATATGCGGAATCACTTGTTATCATTCAAAACAATCAATATAATGATGCTTATGAAGGAAATGAAGGAAAATCATACTCAAGATTAACATATTACTTAACATGTCTTTGTTTGATGCTTCTTACAGTTGCACTGAACTTTAAGATCAACAGGAGACCAGATGAAAAGAAAGGCGTTCTTGGACAACTTAATAATTACACACCAGGCTTAATTGGTGAAAACAAAGCAGAATTATACAATAAGAATTTGTTCCCACAAATTCAAACACCTTAATATATCCATAGTTTGTTGTAAGTATTTGAATAAAATGTTTTTTTCTGTTATTTTAACAAATTATTCTTAATATAATTTTACAAATTATTCTTAATATAATTTTACAAATTGCCAAAAACATCTTGATATCCAGTGCAATTAGCAATCCTAGTGCAAACCATCATGTTGCGGAAAAAAAAATGAAGTCCGATATGATTTCAACAAAACAATTTGCCAAAAATAAAAATAATAAAAATTTGGATTACAAACATTATTTATATATGATGCTTGTTCTAAAATATTCCTTTTTACCCTTATAGAATTAGATATTATTATAATTATCTCATACCCTCAATTTTTGACTTTTGCAACTTTTTCATGACCCCCTACCCAGGTATCTAAAATGCCATTTATCGCCTGAAAAGCACTCTTAATTTATGCCAATTGACAAAATAAAGATATGTTTAGAATGCTGATATGATGGAGAATCATGCTGCATCATTATTGGCCAGCAATATATAATATTTAAGAAATCTACGAGATTATCTGATTTCATGAAACTCAATGTATACTAAGTTTCAGACTTTGAAATTTTAACATGTTGATATGGGTACATAGGGTTTATGATTCCAGTCATTTATTTAAAAAATTACAAAAATGAATTAATATGATGTGAGTAACAATGGTAATAAACGCTTATTTAAATATAATATTTCTTGTGTAGGAATGAAATGTTTTGGTGACATTTATAGAAGTTAAGCTGAGAATCAAAAATGCAAAAATTATTTTAAATATTAGAAGCATTATTTGATGTCATTGAGTTTAGAGTCGTGTGGCTATATGAGTACAATATGTTATTGATGTATATATGCAATAATTGTGAAAATGAAATGTGAATCTCAAGATGAGTTGCATATTACTGCGTTATAATTTGAATTCAATACGTACATAACATTCCTAAATGTATTTTAAGATAATACAAAAAATTAAGCTTGCAAAAAGATATCGAAATGTAATTTTCATTAGATTCAAAGTTCTGCATAGATTTTGATTTTAACTATTGATGAGTTTGTCAAGCCTCTATAATAATAGAATGTAGAACTAATTAAATATAATTAATAAAAAAAATACATATTTAAGTGATATTATAAGAGATATATGTGATGTTACCAATATGATATGATATTGGAGAACTGATAGAATTGTGATGTGAGAATAAATATGATTTTATGATGAATAGGAGAATAATATTAGAAGAATTTCTTGAGCTTAATGTATCTGAATATGTAATTGGGCATATATTCTATATATATATTGGTAGGTTAACTAGAAATAAGAATAGGAAAGATTGTTTAATGAATAATATGAGATTAAGCGAAAATATATTGTTTTAATAGATGAGTGTTGAGATTCAATATATGTGAAGATGGATATGTGAGATAAAATATGTAAATTTAATAAAATAAGCGTTGAGAGAAAAATAACAAAGATTTTATATGAATTTTGAGTATTGAAAAAGCCGATTAGTGATTTTATGTCTGTAAATGGAATCGATGTTCTATGAGAAAGATAAAATGAATTAAAGAAGAATCGAAAAAGTGGATTAAGATTGAAAAAAAATTGAATGGTATGACAATTTAAAGAATAAAATAAATTGGTGTTGGTATGACGGTCTCAGGTGGGGAGACATTGCCTCTGCATGTCGCCCAGAATGGAACAATGTTCCGCATTCATAACTTGAACGCGGAACTTTGACCGACAAGAGTGTATTGTGCACTCTTTTCGGTCGCAGTGTCTCATTCTGGGAGACATTGCCTCTGCATGTCTCCCAGAATGGAACAATCTTCTGCATTCACAATACGATTGCAAAACTTTGACCGACAAAAGTGTGTTATCCCACCTTGTTTGTCATATACTATCATTTACAGAATATCCTATTTAAATATATTAGTTAAAATATAATTCTCCCTAATTAATATTTATTTTTTTATTTTTTGTGCTTTATATAACTTATGGCGTGTACCGAACTATTTTACAGACTCTACTGAGCTATTCCCACATATAAACATGTGACAATAACCCATACATACTCCCTTCATATTCTGATCTCATGACATATTATCGCAAAAACTATATTTATATACCACATCACATAAAGTCTCATTACATCCCTATCTAAGCGTTCAAAACCTATTTTCCCCGCGTAATCTGATTCTCCAGGCTCTGCTGATTCGATTTCTGCTGTCAGATCGTGAAAACATGCATCGCATAACGAGATAAACGCAAAATACTAAACTTGATTTTTTCACTAAAATTTGCTTTTCCTTAATATGGAGATATTTATTATCTCTTCCGTTTTAACTCACAAATATATTTAATTTTCTGAATAATGCGTATAATAAAATGAATATCTCAAAAACTAAAATACCAAATTATTATTGGGTAATGACTAGACGTGATCTAAACTTTTGAATTCATGCATTTTTTTTGAAATATTTGGATTTTTCAAAAATGGAGTTGTTTGTGCATGAACTCAAGAAAATGGCAGACAACCACTTAAAGTAGATCATTTTCTGAAGTCTACAATATTCGCATACATTTAATTTTTTGTATGTATTTTTGTTAACAAAACAATAGCTTGATGAACTGCTTTTTGATTATTCAAAAAAATAACATTGAAAGTAATAAAATACAATGAAATGTTAGAATAATACTTTCTGTATATCATTAAGGGTGCACCCGTATGTACGTTTATTTGAGAGGAGGAGGATTACCCTCTCAATTTTGAGGGATTCGTTAGTTTATTTTCTCGATGAATATGCAATAAAATTTGATTTTTACCTTATCAATATACTTCATATAATATACACATGTTCATGTAAAAACTTTTTTCCAAAATCCTCAGGAATTAAGGGATTTTTGAATTTTAAGAATTTTTTTCGAATTTTTTCAAAAAAAAAATATTTTCAGAACAGCCTTAACGGCTAAGATTTAGGAACAATGTTAAGTATCAAAAAGAAAGGAGGTCTGATATAGACAACATATATCGTTGAAGGTTGAAAAAATCTCTAATATTTGAGCCCAAAATTTCAAATTTTAATTTTTTGAAAAAAGAGGCCACCCGTATGTACGTTTATTTGAGAGGAGGAGGATTATATTTTTGAAAGGGTGAAACATTATGAATATGTTAATTATATAATAATATGTATTATTATAAAAAAGAAAAAATAAAGCACGTTAAAATTTTTCTTTCTTGATTTTTTACAAAATCTACTTAGAATTATGCAAAATATGACTAAATAATTATAAATTTCAAGTTAAATTTTAATTTTGATAAATAATTTAAATTTCAAAATATCAAGTTCAGTTCGACTATGTATGTAGTAATTCCTCAATAAAGTGCCAAAAACCTATTAAAATATATGAACATTTTCAACATTTGAATGTTTTTATTTAAAAATTTGTTGGAATATGAGCTTCAAACAATTATTATGTAAATAAAAATAATTAAATATATGTATTTATTCGTATTACAACCGTAGTAAGTCGATTCTTCCTTTCTTCTACTGAGGTTTGAATTTGATTTCGAATTGTAAAGAGATTCAAAGGGAAAATACTAGCGGATAAAAACTACCTCCATGAAAGGGTCATAATGGACTCAAGTTGTATTTTTTGATATTTTTTGCTTTTCGAGCCTAAATAGGTAGCCAAGATAATGCCTAAAAATAAGGTTCTAAATTCTGAAGTTTACATGATCCTCTCGTGTGCACCCTTAAATTTTTTAAAATTCGAAGTGAAAAAAACTTCATGTGTGGGCCAATACTAACCGCTTGGTCAGATAGAAGTCTTAAGAGAATAAAAATTTCATATTATAAGAATAAAAAAAATTTAGTTTTCTGGAATTTAACAATATAGGTCAATCTTGCGTTTGGTGATTGATTAATGGCACCTCGTCAGATTCGAGATTCTTATTATAAAAAGATTTCAGGTATTTGAGACAGCATTCAAAGACACTTGGTATTGATCCATCTTCATTGAGTGTGACTTTTTTGAGTAAATACTTAGCATAGTGATCTTGATCGTGATCTTTAATTCTGTAATATTGAACTTCTGAATTACCTGTATCCGGCAACTTAATAATTACACACCAGGTTTAATTGGTGAAAACAAAGCAGAATTATACAATAAGAATTTGTTCCCACAAATTCAAACACCTTAATATATCCATAGTTTGTTGTAAGTATTTGAATAAATTTTTATTTATTTATTTATTTCTGTTATTTTAACAAATTATTCATAATATAATATTCGATCTCTACGGACTCTTGAAGCTTGAGGAATGATAACGATATGTCTGTGCTTATTAGAGTTACTATTGATTGCATATACAATCTTATTGGCTTCAACAGACGTTAAAGAAAGATTCTTTTTCTTAAGGGTGCACTTACCATTTTCTGATATGCTCTCATAATAAACATATCTTTATTTTAATAGCAAAAAAGTATAACAGTCACATGAGGTAACTTTTTTCCGACTAAAAATATTAATTTTTTTACCATAGAAAATTAGGATATAAAGCATAGGTGTCAAAAAAATTGAGAGAATGTCAGAAAGTGGTAAGTGCACCCTTAAAAAAAATTCTGCTCTTCATCAAGATATCTTATTATTTCTTTTCGAACGCCTTCATTATGTATCTGGCAACAATTCTTGACTGGATAAATTTCTTCATTGAACCTGAAATCGTTAAAAACTTTCATCAAAATTTTATAAAAAAAAGTTTTTTTTCTGAAGATGGTCTATCGTCTTTAGGGCATCCTGAAGGATTTGGATATATTCTCGATTATAGACAAAAATGTTATCCATACTAACTATCGTATTTTCTCTTATGAATATTCTAGAAATATTGAATTCACTTGATCCCCAAATTGCCACAAAAAGTGTCAAAATGGAAATTGAATAAACAGATTCAAAATTATGGATTAATACTAATCATGCGATTTGAAATCTTTTTATGTCGAAAAGAATCGAAAATTCAAAGGATTTTATGTAAAAAAGTTTCATCAGAAATAAAATGAGTACAGCCACGCCTACAAAGCAGGCAGAATATTATGCGGCGTGGCTCAAATCATTCCTTGAACGAGTTGTTCAAATACCCAAATCGGAATCTGTTCAATATTCGTTTCCACAATTTAATCCGAAAAGTATTCTAACGATAACAAATATGCTTTTATTGGGTACGCCATTATACGATGCGATACTTACGATTTCAAATCATTTTCAATTCAACAGCGAAGTTGTTTCGAAATGTTGTTTAATTGATACGAAACAAGACATTAATGATGATATGCAATTAGCATTTTTATGCTGTTGCATATCAATTATCCGCCAAAATTTACCAGAAAACGATATTACTACTAACCCAAATACATCATTAATTTTCAGTCCTCTCTGCACACTACTCAAGCTACAATTTTCAACAGATTTGC
Source organism: Trichomonas vaginalis G3 (assembly GCF_026262505.1). Taxonomy (NCBI): domain Eukaryota; phylum Parabasalia; order Trichomonadida; family Trichomonadidae; genus Trichomonas; species Trichomonas vaginalis. The sequence continues at coordinate 36,929,652 of NC_067206.1, read as the reverse complement.
TCTGCGTGTTTTCACTTATTACGAAATTTATTGATAAAAACCATTTAGAATGCATTACAACAGATGACATCACAATTGTATGCAATATTATACGCAAAAACATTAGTCATACTACAGAACATCCGATATTCTATGAAATCATATGTTCGTTACTCAATTCATCGTTATATTCTGGAGCGAGAACTTCAATATCTTCTCTTTCATCATTCACAATGTTTTTTATACAAAACTCTATAAGTTCTGATATAAATTACAACTTTTTGTTGGAAATTATTGAAAATTACATTTCTCCAACCGACGGAGATGTCAATTTAATTTTTTCAACAATTTGTGATGTTTACAAAACAAACAAAGAAAAATTTGACATCACCAAAATCAATTTAATTGTTTCTAAACTAGCGAAATTGACTCTTGACATTTTCTTTACTCAAAAAGAAGAAAATCTCGAAAGAATTCCGAAAAATTGTGAGGAAACGAAATTCGATGTCACTTTTTCAGAAAACGACGATGATTTTTATGAAAAATTTAAGTCATTGAATTTGATTGTTAATGAAGACAACGAGAACATCAATGTCAGTGTCACAACTGAATCAATTGAAGAGAAATATCTATCAGAAATATGTTTAGAATGTTTAGGAGTGTTAAGACCATTAATTTCTGCCACAACAATAGAAATGAAAGAAGAATATTTGCAAGCATTGATGGAAAACTATCAAAAAATCTATAGCAAAACGAATATAACAGAAAATCTTGTTTTTTATTCATTTATTTTATGTCTTTCAAGTTCTGTCTGTGAATTTGACCTCAAAAATGACAAATTTGACGCATTTTTAGTTTACTTGGCAAAAAATACGTTTTTATTTTCAGAAGATTTGTCGATTTACTTCAAAACAGACGAAAAATTGGCAAAAAATATATTTGAAATAAGAAGCTATTTCATTTATACATTAATTAACCATTTTCCTCATTTGTTCATAACCATTTTGTCACTATTTGAAGACACTTTTTATCTAATAATTGAGATTTTGCATATTTCATTGCATTTCATAACAAACAACGAGAAGACAATAATAGAAAATACAATAACAAAAAAGTTTGCGGATTTATGTGGCAGGACTTTACAAAAAGTGACAATGTCATATATATGTCATCCAAATTTACAAAAAATATGGTCTAATTTATTTGATATTTTAATATCTATGTTACCTTTGAAGAGTGAAATATTTTTCTCTTCTTCAGAGTTCTTGTTTATTTTATTGTGTCACCTTTTGTCAGAAAACTGTCAAACAAACATTTTGACAGCATTTAGAAACCATTTATTCGATGGATCCTATTTGGCTGACAGTTTGCCTCAAATTATTGAAAAGAAGAATTTTCCTTTCAAAATAATGTCACTTTTATTTGAACAAATCAATGACAATTTAAGTTCAAGGCCAACTTATTTAGAATCATATAAGAAGGTATCGCAATATGTTTATAACCATTATGTTACTTTTCCTGATTCTTTCGGAAGTTTAAGTCTTTTAATTACATTTATTATTAGTGATTTAATTGAGCTTAAACTTTCAGAGAAATATTTGTTGTGTCAAAGAATCAGAGATTCATCAAAGAGTGATAATGATATTTCTATGAATGTTGCAAGTCATTGTTTATTATTAAGTCGTAAGAATGTTTCTCAAAAAGGTTTGATTTTAATTGAAGAACCTTCTTTTATTTTGCCAGTTTTATTAATTGGAGAATCTTTGAAAAATTCTTTGACATTTTACAAAAATTTGTGCGATTATTCATCCACAAATTGTTATCAGTTCCATAAAGGAAGACTTGATCTATTTCTTTTAGAAGTAATTAAAGTTTTCCAAAAAGGTGACACTTTACAATTTGACGATAACTCATTTAAGATTGATTTTGGAGAAGATTTTGTTGATGATCTGATTTTTCCTATGTTAAGTCATATAATGAATTTCGGATGCAATTTCGAGACATTGCAGAAAGTAACTGAAATAAATATGACAGCGGAAAGCAAATACGGAGATCAGTTGTTGAATTTGATAACAATGACATTATGTGAAAAACAAAGGATTTCTAAAATAACTCACATCTTTTGCAAAGAAAGCAAAGCTTTGACATTCGATTTGACAACAGATTTTTCATGTGGTTTTTCATTTTCTTGCTGGGTTTTCTTTGACAAAGTTTATTCGGAAGTTTCTTGCTCGCAATGTACTATTTTCTCTTTGATATTTTCTGAAGGTTATGGAGATGGAATTTCTTGCTTCTTGAGTGGAACTTCTCTTCACGCGATTCTCTTTTCGAGATTTGGAACTTCAAGTTCATCAATTGTTTTATGTCCAAATTTCCCTTCAAATCAATGGACATTAATTACTTTGTCTGTTAGACCAAGAGGAGATGAAAATGCACAGATAGGTTTCTCAATAAATGCTGAGAAATCTCTTGCTTTTCTCGTGAGAGATGCAATATCAAAAGGAAGTTCAAATGTAAGAATCGGAGGAATGAGAAAACTCAACACGAAAAAGTCAAAAATTATTGCAAATACTTTGTGCAAACTTGGACCGTTTAGATTAGTACAATACTCGAAACAAATCAAGCAGGAAATGGTTGAAATGTATTCAAGACCTGAATCAATGAATGGAGATTTAATTCCTTTGTCAAATATCGAAGAAATTGAAGACAAAGAAAGTGTTTTAAGTGTTGTCAGATCAAAGAAATTTTTGAGTGATTGCTTACTCAAATTATTCAGTTTGTCTGAGAAAAGAAATGGAGAATTCATTGTTAGATTACTTGATATTCTTAGGTTCTCCGATTTCAAGAATTCTCAGGAATTAATTCGTTGTTTTTCATCTTATTTATCGCAATCTGCAAAAATTTTACCATTTAGAGTTTTTAGTTGTTGTTCTGATATTTATGAATCAACAAAAGATGTTAATTTCTTATGTCGTGTAGTGTTTAATCTTGAATTGTGGCTGGAAACATCTCAAACTATATGTTCAAGGTGTTTACAGCAGTTGACGGCTGTTTCACAAAACTTTGCTTCCATTGTTTTTTCTTTTTATAATTTTAGATTTTTGTTGTCAGTTTTTAGAAAAAGTGTTGAAAACAAAGAAAAAGATTTTGCAAGCTGCCAAAAGATACTTTTCAACTGTGTGCAGTTCAAAGGACTAACAGATAGTGATAGCATAAGTTTGGCAGGACACATTGCGATGTCTTGTTTGGAAGGAAGAGAAAAATTAACAATATTCTTTTTACAAACTTTACAAGGAATTTGTGACTTCATTTCTGACAAAATTTTATTCAAAATCACTTCAATTCTCAGCAAGACATTCAAAGAATCGAAGTCTGTTGCGTCATCCTTTTATGTAATTAGTGTATTGACAATGATTCTTGAAAAAAGAATTGGAAATGATGTCAAAACTGACAATGATGACGATGAAAGTATTTTTGATGCAGAAGATTGTTTATTTTTGTTGCAAAGTAGTTTGGCATTTCCTGATGACCAGTTTGGAAAAGAACTTAATGACAAACTACTCGAAAACTGTCAGGATCAACCATTACTGATTCATTTCATTTTGAAGATTTCGAGTATTTTGGAAATCAAACCTGATTTTTCGGTTTTTTACGAGAAAAATTTCTCATTTTCTGACAAGGCAACTAAGGTTAATTTCTGGCCTTTATGGGCTACAAAGTATGCAAGCTTATTCTCTGAAGAAGGAAGTAACTTAATTTTCCGTTTATTTATTTCCAAACCGTCACAAAATTTGTCAGATTTAATTTTAACATTTTTCTCTTTTTACGGATTACCAGGACACAAAGGATTATCTGTTTTCGTTCAGCTGTGCTCGAAACACTTGACTTCTTCGCATGATAGACAATTGATCTCTAGTATTGTCTCAAGAACAGCTTCAATCCTTTGTTTATCAAGAGATTCTCATTCATATCAAATTTTGTCACTTTTTGAAAATTCCGAATTCAAACAAACTTTGGCAAAACAAGAAACAGATAAATTGAACACCGAAGATGAGATATTCGGCTGTTTAAAGAAAGGATTATGCCTCAGAAGTCCATCCCCACCATTTTCTTCTTTAGTTATATCATTAAATTCTAGTTTCCAAGCAATTCCAGCACAATTGGCTGAATTTTGCAGATTTTCATTGGCTTTGCACACGAAAGGAGGAATTAGTGCATCAAGATCACTATGCGGATGTGCACAATCTGTTTATTCTTACTCGATGAATGATTATAACGCCCATTGTTTGCCAAAAGTCAACAAATTATTCCAAAGATACACAAAGATTATTAACGAATCTTCTCTAATAAAAGATGGAATTCTAAAGGCAACGCACGACATTATTCGCCTTGACGAGTTTGATAGAAACGAAAATATTCTTGCATCAAACACTCTCAAAGATTATGGGTTGTCTCTAGTTCAATCTCAATAGTTAATGATTGTTTTATATTATTTTTAATAATTATTATATTTTAGATAAATATTTTAGATAAGTTTTTAATGCTTTTTGTTAGTTTTTATAGAGAATTCCAAATGAAATTATTGTTTTACAAGTAATTTAGAATGAAAAGATCTTGAATTTTCAGTAAATTAAAATGAGTACATTTCAAGATATATAATAATGATGAATTCTTATTAATTCATTCTTATACGATTTAAATTTGAATGCAAGAATACAACACAGTATGCTGTCCTAAACCCCGCTAGGTACCTAATCCGAGTATGGGGTGCCCAAGGTGGCTATTATTTCAACAGAAGCTCTGGCCTTGGTGCATACACACAAGCAATTTTTAAAGTTGATCGCCAAACAAAACTAAATATTTATGTTGGCAGCCAGGGATATTGTAGCACAACAAACATATCCTCTATTTTTTATAACGCAGGAAATAATTATGTTGGATTGAACCACCTTGGTTCTTGCACGGGTGGCGGATCGACATTCATTATTGTAAATGGTCAATTATCTAATATTCTAATCGCCGCTGGCTCTGGTGGTGGCGTTGGTTATTGGAAGGGAATAGAAAATCCTGGAGGCTATGGCGGTTATATTGGACAAAATGGACAAGATTTTAATTATAATACTTACCACGCAGGAGGTGGAACTCAAAATAAAGGTGGCTCTGGAAGTCATTTTACAGATCCGGCAATAATATGTGATTCCTTTTCCGGGGATTTTTTGACGGGTGGAAATGCAAATGGATGCGCATGGGCATCATCAGGAGGGGGTGGAGGAGGTTATTATGGCGGTGGTGGAGGAGTGGATGTAGGTGGTGGAGGAGGAGGGAGTAGTTTTGCAAGAAGTGATTTACAAAACATCACTTTTTTTAGTGGTAATGAAACCTTCGAATCTCCATCAGGTACTCTAGAGAAGGGCCACGCCGGTGATGGCCTAATAATAATACAATATCTCTCATATTACTCTAATATCAGGCTATACTTTAAAACTAACTTATCTTGGTTGATATTAATATCATTTTTTAATTCCTAGTTTGAATAAAAATTTGCGATATTAGGAAAAGTGACGGAAATGAACCGAAATAAGTACTTTCTGATGTCGAAAACTTATACTAAAGATTCACTATTCTTGACAATTCAAAAATTATATACAAGCATATAAAAAACTAATTAGAATTAATATACAAACAGTCTTTTAATAAGCATTAAATTCTGATTGAATTTTGTAAATTTAAGTAACTCTTCTGAATAGAAAGATCAGTTGATGTCACTTTCAGAATGAACCTTTCAATGATTGTCCAGTTCATTATTTCTTCATCAGACATCATTTTCTTGAAAAGAGAGTCTTTCACAACTATTTCATTGATAATCAAGAATACTTCAAGCAATTGTTTGAATTGAGACATTGCGCAGGCCATGCTGAAAAGGAAGTTCAATTCTTCTTTGTCTCTAGAAATATTTCTCAATCTTTTAACTGCCTGATTGATAACATCCAAAGCCAATGAAGCTGGAACTCTCATGACACTCTTAAGGTATTCGACAGCATCCCAATATTGCTTTTTGACGATATTTGATCTTTTATCCAAAAAGTTTTTGGTGTCAAGAGTTTTGATTTGTTTTTCAATGTAGTTCTTCCACCATTCAGTCAATCCACTGCTTTTCTTTGATACCTTCTCACGTGTGCTATTGATCTTAGGAATGATCATGAACATGAAAAGGTTCCTTTGCAAGTTAGGAGTTCCGAAAGAATCACTCAATAATTTCAAGCAATTTTCAATTCCATTGACTTGCAAACTACTTAATGATTTATAGGCCAAAGGACGCAAAGCGCATTCATGAGATCTCATAGATACTTCTCTCCATTCGTCGATGATGTTCTTGTGAACAGAGAACCAAATGAAAACTTCAAAATTCTCTTGCTGTTTTTGAATATCTGAAATTGCTCTGAATAAAGCATAATTTCTGAGATTTTCATCTTTCGAATTTTGTATTTCTCGTACAACTCTCTCGAGTTCTGGGTTCTCTGGATATTCAGGATTTATTGATTCAGGGAACAACAAAGGTCTGAATTTCAATGGAAGCATTTTTTGATTTTTCGGGAAAACACAGCTGAAGAAAGGTCTATGTCTTTCATCAGGATGTACTTGATGATGGATTAATTCATTGAGTGTTATTGGAAGATCAACAACACTCTTCACGATCTTAATTGCGTATTCAGCTTCTGCATGTGACAATATATACATTCTAAACTCTTGTTTGAAAGGAGAATAAAAACTTGGCAATTCAGAATAAGAACTTTCATGTAAAAACTTGTTGATGATGCTCATAGCCAAATTTGAGTTTTTCGTGATATTATCAATAATCATCTTCAAGAATGGAGTGTAAGGAGAGCATGTTGATGCTTCTGACCAATGAATAGCCATAGGTGTGAAGAATTTATCGAAAAACAATGAAATTAAATCTTCTTTTGGCCATTTTTGAGTTTTTGCACCATATAAAATGATCTTTATTTGACTTGGAAGAAGTTTTCGGTCATTAATGATCATCTCTGCCAATATATTCACATAAACAGACATCAGCAAAGGAACTTTTTGTGGATTGTCAAAACCAATTTCGTTTTGAAATTTTAGAGCAAATTTTGACATGATTTGTTCAATGAATCTGAATGATCCAATTGAACAGAAATAAGGAGAGACAACTTGCATGCAAACAGCTGGTTTGCAAAGCCTTACAATATGAGCATAGAATATAAACGCATTCGAGAAATACTCATGAGAAACAAAGAAACCATATAAAGTTGGAACCAAAACATTTGTTATATAAGAAAAATCTTCTTTGTTTGACCTTTCAAGAATTCCTTTAGCGAATAACTCAGGATTAGCATGAATATAATTGATCAAAATAGAAATATGCTGCATGAAAATTGGCGATATTTCATTGTATTGCAATAATTTTGGTGTCAAAATGTGAATATGTTCTTTCTTTTGAGGTCGAATTGATTTTGGATATTTTTCTGGATTCAAGAAAGGCAACAAATATCTTGTTCTTTCATAAATCAAAATGTCTTCACGTGATTTCTTGACTGAATCGAGACAACTTTTCATGGATTCGCTTGTTATCATTGGTGTAATTTGTTTCATGTATTCATATTTCTTCTTTGTTTCTTCGAACTTTAATTTGTTCGATTCGATATTTAAAGAATTCAATAAATCATTTTGATTTGGACCAAATGAATTGATCGGATTAGAATTATATGTGTCATTTGATTGCAAGTTCATCAGATCTGTTTGTTTCTGTACAATTTCATCAAATTTTGCAGCAGAATCAAGTCTGTTTGAAGAAAGATTTGAACTAGAATCTTCGAATTCTTTTGGCGAAGAATCCAAATTTATTCTTTCTTCAAATTTCACTTCAACATCTTTTGAATTCAATTTAACAATTGCTTTCATATCATTTTCTGATTGATTTTCATTTTGAGTTGTCATTTCTATTGTTTGTATTTCATTTTTATGTTGTAAATCTTCATTCAATATGTTTTTAACTTCAATTGGATTATTTTGAATTTCTGTTTCATTTTGATTTATTTTTTGTTCTTGATCTACTTGATTAGTATTTGTATTTTCTTCTTTATTAACTATTCCATTTTGATTTGCATTTCCTTCTTTATTAACTACTTCATTTTGATTTGCATTTCCTTCTTTATTTTCTTGGTTTTGATTTGCATTTCCTTCTTTATTAACTACTTCATTTTGATTTGCATTTCCTTCTTTATTAACTACTTCATTTTGATTTGCATTTCCTTCTTTATTAACTACTTCATTTTGATTTGCATTTCCTTCTTTATTAACTACTTCATTTTGATTTGCATTTCCTTCTTTATTTTCTTGGTTTTGATTATAATGAGTCATTGATTCATTTTGATTTTGATTATATCATACCGAAATGCATCACTAGCAAAAGTGACATTTGGCGCCAATTTTCAATTAGTGGATTTTGTGTTTATTATTTAAAAAATATAATTGATAAAATATAATTAACATTAATAGAATAATATGGATAAGATTTGATAAAAAACAATCATAAATTTTTTTTTGGGCGCCATATAGAGAACTATAGTCTGCGAGGTACTGATTCTATCCATGTACCTCGCAGACCATAGTTCTCAGCCAAAATGGCTGAAAATTGCTCACAATTTCAACAATTGTGAGCAATTTTTAGCCGTTTTGGCTAATAATTGGAGGGTGTGAGTACTATAGCATGTAATAGTATCTCACACCCTCCAATTCTTCCTATGGCGCCGAAAAATTTTTGGTGAAATGCGACGATATTTCACCAAAAATTTTCGGCGCCATATAGAGAACTATAGTCTGCGAGGTACTGATTCTATCCATGTACCTCGCAGACCATAGTTCTCAGCCAAAATGCCTCTAAAATTTGTATACCTATAAACTCAAACTTCAATATATTCAATTTTATTTTTATAATTAATTTAAATATATCCATATAATTCTAATTAATTTAAATATATCCATATAATTCTAATGTTTTCTTTTAATTTAAAAAATAATAATAATAATAATTAAAAATAAAAATAAAAATAAACTTTTCTATAATATTTATAAAGCTGATTTGATATATAACACATTTAGCTTAACAAAATAACTTAGAAAAATTGCCGCGTAAAATAAGAGTAAGTGTCACTTTTTGTCACTTTTTCTAGTGATGCATTTCGGTACGGAACACATTTTGATTTTGATCTTCATTTCCTTGATTCTCTTGATTAGCAGTTTCTTCTTGGTTTTGTTGATCTTCTTGATTGTTTCCGTTGTTGTTTGTTTTTCTAATTATTGTTGTTAATGAAATGATAGATATTGTTACGATTAAAAGAGATAAAACTGTAGTTAAAATGATTAGATTTTGATTTGTTTTAGGAGAAGAGTTAGCAATCCTTTTTCTATTATAATTTAGACTTGAATTTGATATTGAAACTTTTGGATTTTCGTTACTTGAAAGAGATAAATAAAGTTGTGAATCATTTTCTGTATAAAAAGCACCAATTTCGGCCAAATTTCGTGAAAATTGACAGTAGCAATCATCGATTGTTTCTGTTGAAGGACACAAGCAAGATCTGAATGAACTGTTAAATTCAGAAGAAACAGAAATTAAAAATTTCTCATTTTTCTTCGTCGAAAATGAAAACCATGAATTCTGAGAAATTCTTTTTTGCGTTTTACCAAATTTTATCTCCTTTATTTTGTCTGTTTCTGGTTTATCAAAACAGTTTGCTTTGAAATTAAAATTATAATTACAATTTCTTCCAAGATTTTTGTGTTGATTTATTTTAAATACTTGATTATTTTGACTATCTCCAATGAATAATTTGTATTCTTGCTTGTAATTTTCAATAATTGTTTTTGAAGATAAGAAAACGAGGTAAGTACCAGCAGAAGCATCTGGAACTAATATACTGTAACGATTTATATCATTATTTGTTGTTTTGTTTGGTATAATAATATTCCCGGATTCATTTTTAATAAAAATATCTAAATTGTAATTACTTAAGCTCAAAGTGTTGGGATATTCTAATATTACTGATAAAGTTCCTACATTTTGTTGAATAATTTTATAAACATGGGTATTGAATGATCTCGAATCAAGAGCATCTATAAAAGTTGAATGTATTGATTTTTCACTGTATAACTCTTTCTTTTGTTTTAATAACAGATTTTGATTAGTCGTTTTTTCGAAAAATCTCTTAATGAAAGCCTTACCGTTGTATTTTTCTTCTGGTTTTAATGATAATTTTTGATCAGCCTTTGAACTTTCTTTGTTCCAAATCGAAATAAAAGATTGTTGTGTAAAATGTTGGAATTCAGATTGATTTAAATAAGAAAGGTATATTCCAGGATACATTCTATTATCAATTTTAAAGACATGCTGATAATTGTTTGTAAATGATGTAATGAAATTTGAATTTGCAGTATCAGTCAATAATTGTATATAAAACCAACCATTTAGATAGGTTGGAAGAATTTTATCCGTATTTTTGGGATGAGGATGGAACGGAGAGTCAATTATTCTAAGTCCAAATCCCATTTGAAAAAATAAAAAAAATTCAAATAAAAATCGATATAAAAATTTCAATAACCTTAGAAAAATTATCATTTGAGAAATATATAATTTGACTGATTTATTGCCAAATTTTTAAATAAAGCAGTGAATAATCGATACGAAAAGTGACTATTAACGATTGATTATCAAAATTCAAACTTCAATTTTAGTCAATTGATGTTCCTTAATTAGATAAGTAGATAATATTTATCAAAAAATGTGGTACAATGACAATCTTAATCCATATAAGCTCATAAATTTATGAAGATTGAAATTGATAATGAATTAGATGAACTTATTCAAAAGATACTAAAGGAATTTTCATTTGTTCCTTCCGTCAAATTATTTTGCCTTCAATAAACTGTTTTTTATTTCTTAATTATCAATAATTTTCAAAAATTATCTTTAAAATGTGCTTATTTCACGAAATTAGCTTGTTTTAGAGTATCCAAATGGAATTATCTCGTTTTCCATAAATAGAAACTTATAAATATGTTTGATTATTGAGCTTTGAAGATAAAAAAAGTGATATCGATGAATAATGAGTTGTATATTATATTAGACGAATATATTCCGACTCACAATTCATTTGCAGGCATCGCTAAGATAAAGTTTAACTTTCCAAATGATAAGAGCTATACTATTTCCATTCCAATTTCGATGTTAAATAAAATAATTCCGAAAAAGCAAAATATCACTGCAGATTCGATAAAAGATGGAGTTATTACAAAAGAAATAACCATTGATGTTGATGTTCAATGGAGAAATGCTTGTGAATTATTGGAATATTTAATTCAACCGATCAAATTCCAAGATATCTTTGCGAAAAACATAGGAAGCATCGATTTTCATGTTAATATTCATGATTTTGCTCAGCTTTATTACTTAGCTTCAACAATTAATTTTGAAATTCTTCGTTACAATTTAGATATTCAACTTTACCAACTGAATTTTGAGCAGGCACTTATTATATTATCAGTCGTTGAGAAATTTTACATAAAAAATATCAGATTGTCGAAATTACGAATTCCATTAATTGAATTCATTTCGGATTGCATGCAAAAGGAGTTCAATAAAAATGATTGGACAACAGCAACCAAAATACTTTGTTCTACTCCAGAAATTACTCAAATTATTAATTCTCCAATATTTTCACAGCCAATTACACGATTTTTACAAAAATCAAGAAATAATGCTTTCGTTTTAGATTGGCTTGTTAATGTTTTTGGAGCTTATATTCAAAGCGAAGATAAATTTAAGTTTGAATTTTATGATTTATGTATGACAATCAAAGAAGACAAGAAAATGATGACATCAAGATATAGAAATGCTGCTCGTAATATTGATGAGTCTGACGAGCTTTCAGATATAAAAAATTTTGTAATTTGGTGTTATTCTCAATACAATGATTTAATAGTTCCAAATGATGAAGAAATAGTTATCAGTAAGCAAGAAATGCTTCAATTCTTAGATGCTCCAAGATTATTTATTTTATTTATAAAAATAGATATTAATCAATGTGAATCGAGTATTGCACCTTATGCAACTCTAGCCATATGTTGCGATGCTGATATGAATGCAAGAGAAAGGATATTCCATCAATTATGTTCAAATAATTTTATTGATTTGTCAAAATTAGAATTCAGGCAGATTTTAGAGATATTAAGATTCGCTATGAAAGAAATCAAAACAAACCCAACTGATATTTTTATTCATTGCTTTACAATTGCTGCGGAACAAATCAAATCTTATGATAATTACTTAGATCTCATCTTGGCATCCGATTTTTCGAAGTACATTCCAGAGTTTGGATTTGATCAGCTCAAAGAAGTCTTCAAAACACCAGATCCAAAATATTCTCAAATTTTATTCACTTGGATGCTGAATAATAGAAATAACTTAAGTCAAGAAATAATCCAAGAATTCATTAATGCAATAGATAACTCAGAAAATTCATTTGGTTACAAATTATTTGCAATTGATGTTATAAATTCAATAGGAACTCAAAATCAAGAGCAGTTTGAGCTTCTCAAAAACTCATTTGACGTTAAAACAATACTCTTGGCCTTGAAATCCTTTGAAAAATTGAATATCTCAATTAATGATAGGAAAACTATACATTTAGTCCATAATATAACAGTCAAAGATTATTTAGCTCATGCAAAATTCCTTTCTTTCTTAGATAAATTCAAGATTTCAATAAGAAAAAGTGAAATTGTTCTTCCTCTAACAGAATTGACACTCGCAACAGCTCTTAATATCCTTAAACGAATACCTGTTAAGCACATCTCTCAAATAGTCATAGAAAACTTGATTCCTTTGGTTTTTCTCATAATTGATGAACTTAATACCGAAGATTTAGAGTTGTTCTGCTTATTAATTGCACAGAAATACAAACATATTGTTCAAAGTGCTAATATTAAGGTCTATAATGAACAACAAATTGCATTATTATCAAATCGCTTGAATTTGCCAGAAATTCTTTGTGCTTCAAGACTTCCATTCTCTTTATTTGCATTATCAAGCAAAATGTCAATTGTGTTCCAATTCCAGACCGAAATGTTCTTAACTTTTATAGAAAATGAGAAATGGACAAAGTTTGAGCCATCAAGAACTGAATTAATCCCGAATGCACGAACATTAATTCCTCTTAGTATTTGTGTAGTTGTTTTTGATGAAGAAAATCAGAAATCAGCAGATGAAATCAAAATTAAACTTGAATATGCAGGTTTCAAGAAGATTATGATTGTTTTTATTAAAGATGAAGAAAAAGAAATACCTGAAGCTTCATCTTACGTAATGTGGCTTCCGAAAGAAAAATCTGATCAAATTGATCGCGAAATTCACTCAAAAGTCTATGAAAAACTCAAAGGAAGACCCCTTTCTGTATCAGCAACACTCATTAGAGAATTTTCTGATATTTATTTGCCAAAACAAATAATTCATTTTGAAGATCAAATGAGGCGAATAGATTGGGAAAAAGTAAGTGATAAACTATGTCCAAATAAGGAAGATCTCTTTATTCTTCCAATGTTCAGTGATAATGTCTTTCAATCAATTCCATTTATTATTCCAAACAAAGAAAATATTTCAGAAGAGATATCAATGAAATGTCAAAGAGAACTTGCTGTTTGTTTTGTTAATTCCACTTTATCTATTTTTAATTTCGAACTTGTTTTGGATGAATCACTTGGCCCGTTGTATTATGCTGCTTCAAAGATTTCAATAAACATTCTTGCAGCATTACTTTGTGAATCATCTGCAAATCAAGAAATCCAAATATTATAATTAATCTTAAGGATGCACTCAAGCTTTAATATAATTATATAATTCACGCCCGTTATCAAGGATTTGTTAGTGCGCCTTTAAAGTTTCCGTGTATTGAATTTAATCGATGTTATATTAATTTATAATAAACTTAAACTTGTAAATCTTTCAATTCCATCAATTTTTATGAATTCAAGTTTGTTTTATGTTATAATTACACATTTTTCACGCAAAGGCATCTTATTTCATGGCCCAATAGTAGAAAAACAAATGAATTAATATTATTTTTTAGTTGGGATGATGAGGAGATGTTCCATGCATTTATTACATGAAATGCACTTTATTGGCTTCCCTTCCATTAAGTGTTGAACCATAAATGGGTCGACAATTGTTGGGCGGCCAAATGAAATGAGATCTGAACCGAGTTCCATTGCCTTGACCATACTAGACTTTGTTCTAATTCGGTCAACAATTGAAATCTTGGCATCAGTTCCTTTTCTTAATATTGGTAAGGCTTTGATGTTCCATCCTGCTTTAAGAGGAATCAACTTTGATGGATCAATTATTTCCTTTGCACCCTTGTAACCGAAAGAATATTCCCAAAGATCAATATCTTTAACTGTGCCACTTATCTTTGCAGCATCTTCGGGCTTATTTCCTCCTTCAATGCAGTCATAAGCATTCAATTTGGCGGCGACAAAGAAATCTTTGCCACATTCACAGCGAATTGAATCAACAATTTCTTGAAGAATGCGAATTCTGTTTTTAAAGCTTCCGCCATATTGATCACCTCTGTTATTTATAACTAATGAAAGAAATTGAGAGATGAATAATCCATGGGCTGCATGAATTTCAACACCATCAGCAACAACATTTTGTGCTCTCTTTGCAGCATTGACAAAAAGCTCAATTGCTTCAGAAATTTCAGAAGTTGGCATGAATTTGCCATCCTTTATTGAGCTGCGACAATCTGAAAGTTCCATTAATGTCTTTGAACCTTTCGAATGGATATAGTTAATAGTTTCACGCCATCCTTCTGCATGGGCATCAGTATGCAAGCATGCTTGACCAGGGAGAACTTTTGTTTTCAAATGTGTTGCAAAAAATCCAAGCGTGATAAGCCCCATCTTTCCGTCTGCAAGATCTCTATAATACTTTTGATATTTTTGAATGGCAAATCCATTAGAGTCGCAATCGTGCATATAAGTCGGTGACTTCATGAACCTGTTTGGTATTATGCAATTGTTTATCTTAATTGGAGTAAACAGTCTGTCCAACGTCCTGATAAAATGAAATGTGAATTGTTCCAAAATTCAGAACATTCAAAAAATTAAGGCAATTCAAAAATTACAATAATTGAAAATTTTCAATTCAATTTAAAAGGCAGAACTTCGGGAGAGAAATCGGGTTTTATTCACCTGAAGGATCATAATGTATCAAAAAAAATGTTACAATTTCATAACAAGAGATGCGCCTTGAATTTAGGAAACTAAGGTTTTTATTTTACCTTGAATGAATATTTTAATTTCGAATAGCAAGCCAATGATTTCAAATGATCACTAAATGTTCTACGCAGTTTTGTCACTAAGATTTTAAGTCTCCTGACCAAACGGTCTTGATTGAGGTGTTACCCCCTGCATTTTCTTTCTATATAAAATCCTGTGTTACTTTGGTACATTTATTGACCTTGTATAGACATTTAGAGAATAGTTGATATTGATGATATATTGTACAAGACATGATGTATAAATTTATTAAGATTATTTAGTTAAACATTGTCATCTTCTTTTGATATATTGGAGATTTCTAACATGTTTATAGATTTTTGATTTTTTAGTCAGAGTTACTCATGCAAATTGATATTACATGAGAAATATATAATCATGGTCATTTGCACCGAGTATGTAGTTCTGAGCCCCTGGTTAAGTTCAACAATATATTATGTAATCTAAAGTATCACAAGAGTATTATAAAGAATATTCCTTAGTTTATTATGCAATTTCGATGTATCTAAAATAATATAATAACGACATCTACATCGAAAAATAATAATTGTTATCTTTGCTATATATTTAAGTTGCTTCAAATAAAAAAAATTATGAAACAAAAGAATTTATCTTTATTCTATCTGAACAACTTGCAATTCATTATCATCCATAAGAGAAACGCGGCCTTGTCTCTCGAGAGACCTTGATAACTGATTATACTCAGTAATATCAGAAGGAAGGAAACAATACAAAATTAAAATAGAAACAACAGAATATGTCGATACAATAGATCTGTCAAAAATGTGTTTCGTCATTATTTCTAAGCGATCAGCAGAAAGAATGAAAACTAATCCGTAAATAAAATTAATTATTTCAATTGAAATCAAAAACACAACTCTGTTGAAGAATCTTCCTCTATATATAATTATACATGCTGAAACAAGTATTCCGAATAAGAAAAGCTCAACCATTAATGTAATTCCAGCAAAAATATGATAAAATTCACTTGAGTTGGGTAAATAATACATTTTAATAAGTGATATATAGTTGACAATTGATAATGCATGGTAAATTTCAGGAATACAAACTAATATCATATTTTGCAATTCAAAAAATGAAAAAAGTATGCTGATTATGAAATCTCGAGCATAAGAATATGTAAGTAATGAGAATATTACACTGTAATTTTGGTAAATTTCATTTGAAACAAAATTTTCTATTGGAAATGAAGAAAGAATGCAAATGAATGAGAAAACAGTGCAATGAACTGTTTGTCGTATGTTTATATCTTGTTGATATCTGTGAATGAATTGGTAGAATAAAAATAACAAAATTATTGGTAAAATAAACGTGGAGTAGTCAATACCTGTAATATTATTGTATTCTTCATATGCGTAATAAAACGTTGCCGACTTAATTTTTTGGAGTTTTCCACTAAATGAAACATGAAAATGAATTTGATCAAAATTTGTGACATTTATATTATTAAATAAGTTTAAAATGTTACTATTCTGTCCTGCATCTGAAAATTTGAGTGTTTCGGTGTTCTCTGATACGTTAGATTCATCAATTGTATAATTATGACGAAGATAACTAATTGATTTTGCAATGGTGATTAAAGCTTTATTATTTGTATTCGATTCGCTTTGAAGTGAAGCTATTAATTCAATGTTTTTTATTTTCTGGTTTAAATTATCTAATTTTATAATGTTGTTCATCATAAATTCATCGGTGTAATTATCTATTGCTACTGAAAATTCTTTTCTCTTGGTTGTATATTCTGATCCTTTTAAAAAGATGTTTTGATATACATAAAATGAAAATAAAAAGACTATGATCTGAGCAATTACTGTATATGTGTGCCTATCTAAATTTATACTACCAAAGTGTAGCTGATTGTCATAGTCACTTACTTTAATATTTCGAAACATTGAAAAACAATAAACAAAATGGTTTCAATTCTAAATATTTCCTGTTTAAAACCTTTTTAAAATGAAAATAATAATACCGTGGTGAATCAAATAGGTGATTATAAGGATTTATTAAAAATTATTTAAGCATCTCTATTTAGAAAATGGCATGTAGTGGAGATGATTCTTCTAGAAGTTTCATGCAGTTAATTGCAATTTTTTCTTGTGATTTAAAATTCGATATAATCATTCACAACTTACGTATGTATCTGTATCAATTTTCTAACCATGAAACTCTAATAAAAATATATACAAAAAAGCATCCTAGAAAGAAATTGGATAATTGAAATTAAAGATTTGGAATTTATTCATTAGATTTTTATATGACATGCAAAAATAATATGAATCATCTGATTAAAAAAATTAATCTCTCCTTCAGATGTCTGAAAATAGAATAAATATGTTAAATGTATAATTTTAATCTAATGTACATGATCCATTTTACAAAAAAATTCTAGTTCTCAATGTTTTCATATCAAAAAATCATAATTATATTTTTTACTGCCATATTAAATTATTTTTTATTTTACTTTCCGATTTTTTTGATGTTTCTTGTTATAAATAATATAAAACAATAAAATTGGAAACAAAATTTTTGAATAAATTACTTTTTATTTAATCAAAGTCAAAACACTAGATAACTCAAATTGTTTATATTCTATTTGAATTCCTTTAAACCTTCCCAACCACATTCTCACCTATCAATTTTATAAAATTTAATTGAAAAAGTCGAATTCAATGATGTATTAATTCAAAACCGGCAGATCAAAATAAATTACACCTCATCTGATCTGACGATGCATAAAACTTAACTCTTGCATGGCGAAGAAAAAAAAAAAAAAAAAAAAAAAAAAAAAAAGGTAGTGGGGCTCCCAGGCACTTCGTGCCTTCTAGCCCTGAGGATGAATGAGTATAATGAAGTTTTTTTTTCTTGGGGTGGTCTTCCAGGCACTTCGTGCCTTCTAGCCCACATAAATGAAGTTTTTATTCGGAGGTCTTCCAGGAGCTTTTCACAAATTATATATGTTTTCATGTTTTGTCAAGACTTCTTCGTAAAGACTTTGTCAAGATTTCATCGTAAAGACTTTGTCAAGATTTCATCGTAAAGACTTTGTCAAAACTTCATCGTAAAGACTTTGTCAAAACTTCATCGTAAAATCAGACAAAAATAATGTTTAGGGTAGAAGGTTAGATATAACCTCTTTTCTAACATGTTTTCTAACATGGTCTAAAACTCTTGAATTTTCATGAAATTTACACCAAAAATATACTACTAGGGTCATTTACGAAGAAATCTCAACAAAACATAGACAAGAAAGTTCATGAGAAATTAGATGAAGAAGTCTTAACAAAGTCTTTACGAAGAAGTCTTTACAAAGTCTTTACGAAGAAGTCTTTACAAAGTCTTTACGAAGAAGTCTTAACAAAACATTTACGAAGAAATCTCAACAAAGTCTTTACGATGAAATCTTGACAAAGTCTTTACGAAGAAATCTCAACAAAGTCTTTACGAAGAAGTCTTAACAAAGTCTTTACGAAGAAGTCTTAACAAAACATAGACAAGAAAGTTCATGAGTGTAAATGACCCAAAAATAATGTTTATGTTAGAATGTTAAATCTAACACCTTTTCTAACATGTTTTCTAACATGGTCTAAAACTCTTGAATTTTCATGAAATTTACACCAAAAATATACTACTAGGGTCATTTACGATGAAATCTCAACAAAACATTTACGAAGAAATCTTAACAAAGTCTTTACGAAGAAATCTTAACAAAACATAGACAAGAAAGTTCATGAGAAATTAGATGAAGAAGTCTTAACAAAGTCTTTACGAAGAAATTCATGAGTTTTCTACGATGTTAGAAAACATGTTAGAAAAGGTGTTAGATTTAACATTCTAACATAAACATTATTTTTTGGTCATTTACGAAGAAGTCTCAACAAAGTCTTTACGAAGAAGTCATAACAAAACATAGACAAGAAAGTTCATGAGAAATTAGATGAAGAAGTCTTTACAAAACATAGACAAGAAAGTCTTTACGAAGAAGTCACAACAAAACATCTGTCAAAAACCGCTTTTTAACTTCACTTAAAATGCCACGTAAGCTACGTAAGAATATACGTAAGAGGAAGAGAGCATTGAAACATCCAATAGTAAAACTGACACCACAACAACAGTTGCAACAACAAATTATGAATGACCCCTATGTTGCAACAAATGTCAAGCAATCCTATGCTTTTAAACCGAGTTGTTGGTGCACAGAGTGGAGGTTTAAGAGCGGCACTTTTAGCGAAAATGGCAGGCTATGGTGGAGCTGCAGACGGAACAGCCTATAACCCTCAAAGTCAAATGAATTTGAGTTCACTCAAAAATCAAATAACAGATGTCAAAAAGTCAAACATAGACATACAGAAGCAAATAAGTGAAAACGAAAAGAAACTAGAATATGACAGACACACAAAGAAACTCAATGAGTTAAACGTAGAGAAAAAGAAGAAAGAAGAACAACTGAAAGAACTAAGTACAGAGGAATATGCGAAAAAAGTGTCAGAAAAAGCAGCAGAAGTAGCAAAAATGGAACAAGATGTTATAAATTTGAAAAACCATACTACTCAATATAAAGTACTGAAAGATGAAGAGATAAAACAAAAAGCCCTGAAGACATATATGGATAGCGATGAGTATAAAAAAGAAGTTGAAGCAAATGTAAAGGCAGAAAAACTTTTACAGTTGCAAAACCAAACCGTACAGTATGAAAACTTAGCACAAGAAAGTAAAAATAACGACGCGGCTATGCAAAAGGCAATGAAAAGCGCAGAATATATAAAAGCTAACAATGACTGGTTAGATGCCCAAGCCAACGCTAAAGCAGCCCAACTCATAGGGTCAATAAGGACAAAAATACAAGCGGATGAAGATAGTTCAAATGAAGCTTTAACAAATGCTGACTTTAAGAACGCTTTCGAAGCTCTTCATAGTAAGGTGAAACAAGTGAACGACTTCTCATCTGGAAAGAAACTGAAGTCTGAAGGTTTCGACAAAGAGTTAAAGGAAGTAGCACAAAATATGACGAAAATAACAGATGCAGCAACGAGACAGGCAGTTCAAAGTGCCTATGACGCCGTTAGAGCAACTGTTGTGAAAAGTCAAGAAAAAGAGTTACAACAGACCAAAACAGACCTAGTAAATGCTTTCTTAAAAACGAAAAGTCAGGTAGGACATTACGCTGCAGATGGAACATATGTGCCAGCTGGTGGAACTTATATACCAGCTGGTGGAACTTATATACTAGCTAGTGGAACTTATATACCACCAAACCCTCCAAGAGAAGCACCTGCACCAGGACTACCTAAAACATTTACATCGTCACATGGACACAGACATAGGCATGCACCAAAACCAACAGTTCAAAACACTGCACCACAACCAACAGTTCAAAACACTGCACAGCAACCAACAGTTCAAAACACTGCACCACAACCAACAGTTCAAAACACTGCACCACAACAACCACAAACAGAGCAAGGACATAAAAGAAGTAGAGAACAAGGAAACCAAGAATTCTTAAAAATGCTTAAAGAAGAGTGTGGTTTCCCAGATACTATTGACTTTAGTGACAGATATAAAGAAGCTATTGGAAAGTTCAAGGATGGAAATACTGACCCGAACCTATTTAGCTTTATGGCTCAGCACCAAAACGGATATAATTTCAAACCTGGAAAATACAAGCTCGCTAAGGGATATGATTTAATAGCATATCATCCAAATGACATGAACGAATTTACTCCGAGATATTTGATGTCAGAGCTAAATGACAATACAACTTTCGTCATGAAACGCGTAAAAAATAGAGACGGAACGAAAGAACAAAAGCTTATGAATGCGGATGACGTAGATAGGGAAATTGTTAAAAACGGTCTCGGAATATATGAAATGCCAGCAGATGAGGTACAAGAAACTCCACAGGAAGAAATAGTTCAGATACAACCAGACATGGAAGAAATAGTTCAGCAACAACAGCTAGAAGAGCCTGAAGGAAACGAACAAGTCACTCCTTTGGAAACTAACCTCACAGAACTAGATGAAGATTTGGAACAGCCGAAAAATCTTGACCCTCAACAAGAGTATGCGGAGAATATGGAATATTTCCAGGAGTCTAAAAAAAATTCGGCTGACATAGTAGAAGAATATCGAAAATGTTTGCCGACATACAAAAGACTCCAACACCAGATGAAAATATTCAGCATAGAATGGAAGTACTGAAAAAAAATGTACACAAATACAACAACCCTTTTTACTTACGAGCATTTAACGTTCAATCTTCGGATGAACTCGGTGAAGATAAAAGGTTAAATTTCAAGAAAACATATAGAAATGAAACATTGTTTAAAGTTCATTCAGAACCTAGCCAAGATGGAAACAAACCTACTTTTGTTTCTGCAGACGATGGAACTACAATGAGATGGGGTCATAAAGCTAACCCGGATAGGTGGTTCATAAACTTACAACCTCAATTCCAAGAAGTTGTAGACGCAATGGAAGTGAATGGTGAACCAGATATAGCTGGTATTTTCAGCGCGGCTTTAATGCCATTGAAAGATATGAAACATGCAGATATTTTGGACCAGTATGAAATGAACATGGCTGATGGAAATATAACACCTGACGTTCTAAAACATTTATCTCAAAGAACTACACAGAACCATAGAGATGGTATATTTGGTGAAGAGTTTAGAAAGAAAGTTAGGGAGGGAGAAGGAAGAGAACCTATTGTACATGACCTTGCAAACGAAAGTTTACAAAATGTCATAAAAACTTACTTTGCAGACAATGAACCGAGAAGGGATGAATATTTAAGAAAACTCAAATGGACAGTACCAAATGAAATGTTAGTATTGAAAACATGTTCCTTGACAAAATAAAACCAACTACAGAAATAAACGACGCAAGACTGAAAGATTGGTAGAAGCTTTCCCATTCACAAAAGATATAGTTTGGTAACATGGAAAGAAAACCAGAATGGCTACAAAAACATATATTTGGAAACGAGCATATTCCATATGGACAGGCACTGTTTGAAGAGCTTGAACCGGAAACTCAGGAAAGAGTCATGCAAACAATACGCGAAGACTCAAATACAGACTATGACAAACTCTTTCTAGGATATAGGTTACCTGAGATGGGCGACCAGAGCCAAAAGGCAAAAAGGACATGGAAAATTTGCAACATACTAGATGAACATAATGCAAAGATGCAACAACTTCAAGCAGAGGGCAATGAAGGAAAAAGAAGAGTTAAAAACTCAGTCAGGAAGAAAGTAAAGCTTGGTCGGAGTGGGTTCTATTATGACATATAAATCCAACTATTCTATATTTTTACTCATATGAAATGTACGCCGCTCAGAATATAACGCCAACAGTTTTGGATGCTATGAATGGAAATGTTTCCGAATGGTATAACGAATGCGACAATCCATTAGAAGGTCAGAAATAGTTCCTGGAACTTACGAATATACAACTGCTGTTTCTTATGGAAACGTAGGTGAGTTTGGAGAAGGTTCTTCAACAACAGTAGATATTGCTTGCGACAGGTTTCATATTATTTCTATTGACAACTCATTCTTATACGTGGAACAAGACATTGAAAAAAACCTTCTACCAAGTTGTCTGACAGAAAGGTTGCAATGGAATTTTCTATGTCGGATACCAATATGCTCCAGAAGTTTTCATGGGATATAAGATATATTCTAACTCTGACTTAGTTCAAACAGTAACATGGGCAAACTATGAATGGTTCGCTTTGAGAAACTCAGTACAACCACAAGCTAGAGAACAAACAGACCAGTATGCAACTATTGAGAAAATAAGAACTTGACCCTAACGTTCCAGGAGTTTATGTTAACCTTTCTGGACAAACTGCAGCAGCAGTAACCAAAGTAAAACTGAAACTTAGAGTTCCTTTGTCATCTTTCCTCATCTTCAGGTTTTTAAGATACTTGCCAAACTGGGCAGGAAAATTTCTATCGAACTTACTCCAAGCAAAAATAACTTAGTCATTGCACCAACACAAGACCCATTCACTCTTACAGAAGTAGTGGGAACAAATAAAATGTCATTCGCCGACTTTTGCAAAAACAAAGTTGACTTAGACTTTGGTTTCTCAAACCTCAACACTGAAGTAAACTATTATTTCAATGCTGCTGGAGATGCTTGGGACCCAGTTAAGTTCACATGCGAAAAATTTGAATGCAAGAGAATAGAAAGCAGACTTGCAGTCTATATGTTGGACCCAGATATTTCAAATGCTTTAGCTGCCAAATATATTGCAGTTCCACTTATGTTCCCTATACACCAAATATCTGTCAAAGACTTTGCAGGTGAAGTTGGAAACCAAAGTGCTGACCCAGGTGCAAGAACAGATATTGCCTTAACAACTGCAATGAAACATGCAGATACTATGTTTGTACTGTTCAGACGAACTATAAATGACTATTCTTGCTTCTACAACCCTGGTATTAAATATCATATAAACATAGATGGCAAATATTATCCAAGAGAAGAATATTCTACAGTTGAGGATATGAGGTCATACAACTTGACATTAGATGCTATGAACTTTAACAACAACTTCACAACAACCATTAACCCTGAAATGCAAAGTTCTATTATGCCATATGTGAAAGTATGGACCCATACAGGAGCTCAAAACACTCAATATACAAATGGAGACCGTTCAAACTTTTGGCTTGGCATTCCATTTGCTGACTCAGAAGACTTTATGGGTGGTATTTCAACTGTTGGTACAGTTCAAATACAATATACTGGTGACAGAGACGGTCCAAATGAATTGAAAGCAAAGAAGTTTACAAAACCAATAGCACTTTTCACGAAGATGCTCTTTTGAAGATTCGTTCGATGAAACCTGCTGGGGCTCCTCAGATTGGCATAACGACAGCTTCCATCGAGCAGATTTTGGCAGCAGGTCAGTAAGTTGTTCTTGAACTGACTTCTCTCCGTCAAATATTGACAGTACGCCAGTTTTGACATAAAATTGTATTATAAACTTACCTTTAGAAATATCGGTCAGTTTTGTTGTTATATTTTTGTCAACGTCAAGAACTTTCACCATCTCGGTTATACCAACTTTCTTTGCTTTATGAAAATATTTTGGTTCAGCAAAGACTGCTATTCTATAACATTTTCCATTGTTTGTGTAAAGAACTACTCTGTCAATGAACTTGTATTTTGTGTGTGTAAACTTTGTTTTGCTTCAATTCGAAGAGATACTCAAATACGTCCATCTTTTTATTCTAAGTAAAATGTCATTTCCGAAAAATAGAAGCGTAAGTGTTTCAAAAGGTTTAATGGCGGTGGCAGATGTGAAGTTAAATTCACCAACTCAAACAAACAGTCAAAGTGTTGTTGTCAATGTCAAAGAAAAGAGTGTTGAAGTGGGGAACCATACGAAGACGAAGATGATATAACAATTGTTCCTGTGAAAGAACAACCAACATATCCTGAAGTTAGCAGAGACTTAAGTTCTGTTGCAGATATTCGAAACGACTACCAACAACTTAAAGACAAACTTAAAACTCAGGAGAAGATTTGTCAAGCTTTGGGTATATAATGTTAAACTTGGTCGAACAAACCCTGTAAAAGTGAACTCATATGTCATCGCACCTCATGAAATTTTGAAAGAACTATTGAAACTTTTGACAGAGGCAGACGATTAAACATCAAAGAAATAGAGCCCGACATTGCTTGCTTGGTGTTTCATATAATGTCATTGACAAGATATACGTTATGAAAGGAGGTGAAACGTTGAACTTAAAATATAGTTTCCCAGACGTTATAAAAATATTTGACGACCACAACATTTCATTAAAATTTAGTTGCTAAGTAAATGGCAGAAGACATAGTGGTTTATACTATTACGACTAAAAACCCTGAGTCATATAATTCTATAACAACAAACTTACAAAGTCCTCAAGGACGATATTGTAAACTAACTTTAAACACAATGACGACTAAAGCCTGTTTTGCTCTTTTGACACCAGAAGACTTTGTTGTTGTGAATGGTAAAAAATACTTCTTTGAAGATACTTACTCAGATATACCACCAACAGGTTTTGTTGACTTATTTAATACTTTAAGGACGGATGTAACATGTGCTGCAACTAGAGCATTTCATTATGTTTGGATGTCCGACTGAGTTTAGTATAAACGATATGAGCTATAATACAAAACTATATATCTGGTTTTTACTACCAACAGTTTCCTATAACAGGAAAAGGTGTCATACAAGGTTTGTCTGTTCCATTGACTTTAAGTACACCTATTTTATATATTGTTTCAAACTTAGGTTAAAGTGCTATTCGAATGTCGACAGAAACTACTATGACCAAAAGATACTCATGCGTATAAACAACACTTTTCTTGCTGGTTTGCCTATTGTTCATTCGAATGCAGAATTTTCAGCTTTAGTAAACTCAAACACTTTAGCAAACATAAATTAACCTTAGTTGACGCAAACTTTGTTCCTGTAAAACTTTTATGTCCTATGTATTTGTCAATGACGGCAGAAAGTTTCGAATTGGAAGATGCAAACCGGTGAAAGTATTGTATTACAGAACAACTTCAAAAACAAATAGCTCAAGAACAACAAATGGAACAACAAAGTCAAGAATAAAAAAAAAATATTTTTTTTTTTTTATAAAAATGTACAGAATAGATGTTTCAGATTTTTATGACTTCAAGCGTTCAGAAATATGTGTCCATTTAGAGACTATAACAAAGCAGTCGAGAATTTGAAACGTTTAGTCATTTATGTCGACTCTGCCCCAGAATGTTATGTCATGAAAGAATGGGATGTTGTCTTTAACAACCAAGAGCGACAATAGTTTCAGAACAAGAATGTAGACAGAAACTTAAGAAAATAAAAGTCGTACAAGTTGGTATGAAGATGTTAGATGCTTGGGATATCTTATTGTCAAGTTAGAAGATTTTTCAGTTCGTGGTATAAAGTTCTATACACCATCTCCAAACTTCTATTCTATCTTCACTGGATATAAAATACGAACAAGTAGAAATGGAAAGAAAATATTATAGAAGCTTGGTTAGACCATGTCAAAGAAATTATATGCAATGGAAACGAAAGAGTCTATGAGTATATCTTATGTTGGTTTGCAAATATCTTAAACATCCAAGTGCTAAAAATGAAACTGCTCTCATTATAATTGGAAAACAAGGAACAGGTAAGAACACATTCTTTACAGATATCTTATGCAAACTGTTTAGAAGGTTATTCGAACCCTAATATGACAAACTTAGAAAACATCTGCGGTAAATTTAACTCTTCAATAGAGAATATGAAACTTATAGTTTTGCAATGAACTTCAAAGTATAGATACAACAAAAGTTTTGAACTCAGATGCTTTGAAGAGTCTTATAACAGACAAAGTTGGAGTTGTTTGAAAGAAAGTATAAAGACCAAAGAGTTTGTGAAAATGTTGCAAACTTCATTATGGTTTTCAAACAATTCTGTTCCGATGAAGTTAGAAAGTTCTGACAGAAGATATGTAGTTGTCAGAACGTCAGATTCTCATATGCAAGATACAGAATATTTTGACGACTTAGCAGAAACTTTGACATCTGACTTTTACAACCACTTGTTCTCATACTTTATGACATTAGATATTTCTAAGTTCAATCCAAGACAAATTCCATATACCGAAGAGAGACAAACATTGTTAGAAGCAAACAAGAGTGTATATGAACTGTTCATAGATGAAACTGACTTTGAGTGTTTAGATGAAAGGTCATTGTACGATTCATATAAACAATATTGTCAAGAATATGGTTATATGACAGCTTCTAAACGAACATTCTTGGCAAATGTCAAAAATCTTTTAGACATACAGAACGGCGTATATACAAAGAAAAATTTTTCTGAGTAAATTTTAAAAAAATATTTTTTTATTTTATTTGAAATGTACGCTGAGTTTGTTGGAGAAGACCGTTGGGAAACTTGTTTGTTAGATGAGAAATATGAAATTCACTGTTGTGAGTCATTTGAAGTCAGAAACAAAAAGACAAAAAGAGTTTTAAGCGAATGGGAGCAAAATAAAGGATATGCTAGGATGAAGATGGGTGGAAAAAACTATCTTAAACATGTTGTCATTGCAACTCATTTTATACCGAACCCTAACAATCTACCTTTTGTAGACCATATAAACCGTATAAGAAATGACAATAGACTTGAAAATTTACGTTGGGTTACTCGTTCTGAAAACAATAAGAACAAAAGCAAATTTCGAGATATTGTATTCGAATTTGTCGACGAACTAGAAGATGAAGCAATTGAAATTACAGACTATGGTAAGCATACGCTTGAGTTTTACTACTACAGCGAAGAACAGGACTCTTTCTACTTTTATACCGGCGTAAACTATAGAAAATTACAAGTATGTTTTACTAAGGAAGACTATGCTTTTGTAAACGCTAGAGATACAGATGGAAAATGCGTTAAAATACTTCTTAACAAATTCAAGAAGCTATATGGCATACCATTTTAAAACGTTTTTAAAAAAAAAATATTTTTTTATCCGATAGAAAAGATGACGAAATATATTTCAGTCAACAAATATATGTCAGGACTTAAAGAAGAACTAGACCCATTCACATATTTGAATGTTTACTTCTACCATTTTGAAAAGTCTTCATTTGACAAAGTTTGGAACATCGAACCCGTTAAGTTTGCTATTGTGACTAAAAATGGTGCGAAATTTGAAGACTTAGACATAGAAGGTTTGTTAGCAGTCAAAGAAAATTTTGACAGAAGGTTCTCAAACCTTAAAGAAGGCAAAGCATACAAACTTGTTATACCTTATGAACCAAAGAAAGCAGACGACTATGAATATTATGAGTCTAAGATAGTTGAAGTTCAGGGTAAATTAGGTAAAAAGATTTTAGAGTCTAAGCCAGTGTTTGCTCCTAAAGAGGAAGAGAACATTGACATTGACCCAGAAATGTTCTAAAAATAAAATTTTATTTTTACATGTCATATCTCACCTTCTCTGGTTCAGGTTCTTTCTTCTCTTCTTCTACTTTCTTTTCTTTCTTTTCTCTCTTCTTCTTCTTTTCTGGTGGGGTTATGTCAAACTTCTCAGAACCATATTTTTGTAAAAGTTCTTTGTCCTTTAATAGCTCTTCTATTCTGTTTTCTATTTCATCTTCAAGAACAGCGCATGTGCCTTCTTTGCATTCTAAGAACTTTTGTTGGACTTCATCTTTCCAATCGGCGTCATCTCTGTCAACAAGTCTGTCATTGACAAATTTTAAGACTGCTCTTTGTAATGTTTTATGGTTCTTGTCATATTCCCAGAAACAGAACTTTAGAACAAATTCACCTTTCTTGTTTACACTATGTAAGATTTTATGGTCGACAGAAGTTTTAGAGTCAAAAAGCTTGTCTCGAATATAGATAGCGAAATCGCTAGACATTTTCTAAAAGATAAAAATTTTAATTTTTCTAAAAATATGTTAGAAAAAAAGTTTGCTGACATTGACAAGAAATTTGAGAATGTTTTAAATAAGAACAAGAGGAAGTTGGAAAATGCTCAGATAAAACCCATACATGACAAGTTCTTATTTGCTCAGAATGGTATATAACAGGTCTAATCGCACCACCTGGGTCGGGTAAGACTTTCACTTATCTAAAATGGCTGCACAACAACAAGAACTAGATGAGAAGAACCCATTCTATGAGTTAGTTGTTATTTGTAGTACTTCTGGTCAATTCGATCAAACCGTCAATTCGTTCAAAGATATTATAAAGAAGTCTAAGTTAGTATGTATAAAAGACTCTGAGTTGTTGGATTGGATAAAGAAGTACCAAAGAAGAGTTTTGAAGTACAATGCTATAAATGAGTATGTCAATTCGAAGTTTAAAGACCCAAATGAGGAAATGCAGAGAATATTAGAGAAGAAACACTTCAGAAACAAACAGAAAGAGATAGAATACATTTCGAAGAAATTGCAATCTTACGATTGGAAAACGTACCCTCATAGATGTCTTCTTATCTTAGATGACTTTGCTTCTCATCCTTTGTTAAAGAACAGAGAACAAGACATGTGTCGAATTCTTAAGAAGCTCAGACACTTTAACATCTCAGTTGTCATTTGTGTACAGACAGCAAAGAGTTTAAGTAAGGATGTTAAAAGAATACTTACTGACATTATACTCTTCCCTGGATTGTCCGAAGACGATTTCATGGAACTTATGAAAGAGTCCATGGCAGGTAAGTTTGACAGACATGAACTATGGGAGAAGTACAAAGTCATACAAGACCCTCATACTTCTTTCAGAATTCATATCTACGCAAACAAAGTTCAAATTGTAAAAAGTCAAGCGTAAAAAATGTAAGTGTTGAGTCTTAGTCTGTTGTGGTGCTGCAGCTTTCGGTTCTTCTGGCTTTGGAAGGCATTCAGTAGGTGGGACGTCGGACATTCGTTTGTGTCTTAACCGTCTTTGTTCTGAAACAATATAATATTGTCTTGAAAAAGTACAACATTGTCTTGAAAAAGTACAACATTGTCTTGAAAAAGTACAACATTGTCTTGAAAAAGTACAACATTGTCTTGAAAAAGTACAACATTGTCTTGAAAAAGTACAACATTGTCTTGAAAAAGTACAACATTGTTCTGAAAAAGTTCAAGACTTGTTCTGAAAAAGTACAGCTGTACTCAAATTTGAGAGACATTGTACTGAATTTATACAACATTGTTCTGAAAAAGTACAATATTGTACTGAATTTATACAACATTGTTCTGAAAAAGTACAATATTGTCTTGAAAAAGTACAACATTGTCTTGAAAAAGTACAACATTGTCTTGAAAAAGTACAACATTGTCTTGAAAAAGTACAACATTGTCTTGAAAAAGTACAACATTGTTCTGAAAAAGTTCAAGACTTGTTCTGAAAAAGTACAGCTGTACTCAAATTTGAGAGACATTGTACTGAATTTATACAACATTGTTCTGAAAAAGTACAATATTGTACTGAATTTATACAACATTGTTCTGAAAAAGTACAATATTGTCTTGAAAAAGTACAACATTGTCTTGAAAAAGTACAACATTGTCTTGAAAAAGTACAATATTGTACTGACTCAGTATGGAGCTTGACCCCTTAGACGAAGCAATTTATCTAATTGAAATTAACGAGCTTGTTAAAGACTTCCTCAGGCAGAATGTAAAGGTCAAGCTTGAAAAATAAAGATTGAAATTTACCCTACTTGTTTGAAGTTGTCGAAATACTCTGTTATTTTTTCCTTTAACAATGGCAAATCTTCTTTGAATGTAAGTATTGTACAACCTTTCATATCATAGTGTGTTTGAGGTAACGTATCTTGAACTATTTGTTTCACATCTTCATTCGGTGTCATTGAAATCGGTAAGTTTTCGCGATAGAACCAATTTCTGTCAGATTTGTAAATCTTAGCAAGGTCGTAAAAGCTTTTGTTGTTTCTTCTGACTAAATGCAACATAACCATATCTCTGTCTTCTTCATTTTCCATCTCTTCAGTATAAATCATATACTTATAGTTCTTTTCCTTTCCTTTTGGTACCGAACGTGGTATTCTTTTCTGTATGTTTTTGTCTTTTGCTTCAATGACTTCATCTTTTGCTTGAAGTTTCTTTTCCATCTCTTCACGTTCTTGTCTATGAATTTCGTCAAGAAGTTTACAAACATACCAAGCATAACGAGGCGAAGCCCATTGTGCCACATTATTTACAAGAAGTCTATGTACATACCAACCTCTTAAATTTATTGGCAAATTTTTACGATTTTCATGTGTTTTAGGCAAGACCGATTTTTCTCGGTCTAGAGAAATTTCACTCAAAAGTTCTTGTGTGCTTTGGTTCCTAAACCAATCGTCTGCGTGTTTAGTATCTGGAGCAAAACATGCTGTCAAAATACTTTGCATCTGGTACATATCGTCTTTGACCGAACGAATGAGACGGAGTTGTTTGTTAAACTGAACCCACTCGTATTCTTCATTTATGGCTTCATGAACGATAGCAGTTGTTGTGTTCTCTGATGTTGACATATCTGTCCTTACATACAAAATAAAAAAATAAATAAAAATAAAACTAACTTTATTTTTTCTGTCTTAAGGAAACTCATGATTTTCATAGAGTTTTGGCGACCTAGATAAAAGTCGGTCTCGCTGTTCTTCACTGTTTTCATAGAGTTTTGGCGACTAAGGTTTCTTACCTACTCGCTGTTCTTCTCTCGGTTTTCATACGGAATTCAGCAAAAATATATTTTATGTTAGAATGTTAGATCTAACATGTTTTCTAACACGTTTCCTAACATGGTCTAAAACACACAAAACTCATGAATTTTCAAGACTTCATCGAACTTAAATGTTTTGTCAAGACTTCATTGTAAATGACCAAAAATATATTTTATGTTAGAATGTTAGATCTAACATGTTTTCTAACATGTTTTCTAACATAACTATTTACAAGCGTTTTACATGGTATATGTTGCGATGGTTCATGACTCTAAACAATTTCGTAGCTTCTATTTCTTCTTTTAGTACATCGAATGTTTTAACGATACCGAAAGTTTCTTTATACTTCTTCTTGACGTCAGATAGAAGGAAATCGTCAGCAGTTGGATAGTTTTTGTTCAGAAATTCTAACATGTTCATTTTATCTTCTGCTGGTTTTTCTGCTTCTTTCTTTAAATCTGCATAGTCGTTTCGCATACGTTCTATCTCTTTGACGGAGTAGTTATATTTCCTCATTGCTGCTTTACATTTAGAACATTGTGGGTTCATTTTAGCATTGTACATTGAAATCTTACCTGCTAGTATGACTAAGGCGTCAATGGTTTTCTTTAACTCAAAAGTTGCTGGTTTTATTTGTTCGTTCCATATCTTACCTCTTCTATCTTTATCTCTTATCTGCCATACACATTTTGCAACTAACGAAACAAAGTTGTCGTAGGTCTTAAACTCCCCAGATTTATATATGTCAGAAACATTTTTATATACCATATCGCAATCTTTGTCCATGACTTTGTGGTTGCAATGAAATCCAAGAAACTCATAGTTAACCTTTCGTATGAACTTCTTTATTTCTACTGAGTCAGTTGCTTTGACTTCTATTTCATCGAATTCAGGAATAGTAAGCTTTTGTTGTTGTATTTCAGGAAGTTTAGGTAGATGGTCAATAATATCCTGCATTTCATAAAGATACTGTTCATTTGTTTCATCTTTCGCACTACAGTCTAAATCTCCTTGGAGAAGTTCCTGCTTTATCTTCTGGATTTCTGTTTCGAAAGTATATGAAGAAGGAATGAAGCTTTTCATCTCTACTAACATTGAAGTTGGGTTCATGACTAACGAGTTTGGTGAAGTTGTTGCTAACATGTTCTTACAATAAAAATAAAAAATATTTTTTTAAAAAAACTAACTTTATTTTTTATGTTTTTTATGAAAGTGTCAAAACTCATGAATTTCGAGAGTTTTCTACGATGTTAGAAAACGTGTTAGAAAACATGTTAGATTTAACATTCTAACATAAAATATATTTTTGTGCTATGTTTTCTACGATGTTAGAAAAGTGGTTAGAAAACGTGTTAGATCTAACATGCTAACATAAAATATATATTTGTCGACAAAAATGAGTTTTGGTTGAAAAATACGGTGGAGCCAAAAGTGGCTCGACCTCAAAACAAGCATTTCATGAAGAATATACCAACCGCCAGAATGTCGACGGTTGCTTTTTATACAAAACATTGACGTTCATGTTTGACAAAACAAGCATTTCGTGAAGAATATACCACCCCGCGGAATTCCGCGGGGTGCTTTTTATACAAAAACATTGACGATGAAGTCTATTTCCTGTGTTGTTGTCAAAATGTCATGTTGTCACACTTTTTCAGAGAAGTTAAAATTACCTGGTGACCTGGTGACCGAGGGACCTGGTGACACCTAAAAACCATCTAACCTAAAATATATTTTTGCCGAATTCAATAAAAATAAATGGTTCATTTACTCACAATATTTTTGTACAAAACGACCCCAAACTTTTAACTTCTTTTCTGCAGCTTCTAATGAAATTTTAGCGAGTTCATATTCTCTAAATTCTCTCTTTAAATCTTCTTGTTCCCATTGGTCTAGTTCGTATGGAGAGTCCCTATAACCAGAACATATCTCACGTTCATGTTCTATTTGTTTTTCATGCATTTTTCTAACTTCTTCTTCGAACAAAGGTTTAGCATTCTCTACTGTATCTTCAAGTTCTTCTTCATCTAACTTCTCATGAACTTTCTTGTCTATGGAGTCCATAATTTTTCCAACTGCTATACAATATTTTGGAGAAGCCCACATTGCAATATAGTTTACGAGTCTTGGGTCTACATACATTCCTCTAACCTGTTTGATTTCATCCGGAATTCCTGCATTAACATTGTATAAAAAGCACCCCGCGGAATTCCGCGGGTTGGTATATTCTTCACAAAATGCCTTAAAATACTCTTCCCAGGACTTATTTTCCAACAACCTTCTAAAGTCTTTCCCAAACTGCTGACACATCTTTGTTGCATTTATATAACCATCCTTGTCTCTACGTAAGACTTCAATACCGTTGTAAGTGCCTTTTGTGAATGCTTCGCCATTAGATTTGTTCGTGAACGTTTTTGCTTCGACTGACATTCAGTACGTACAATAAAAAATAAAAATATTTTTGGCTTAACCTCAAAACAAGCATTTTGTGAAGAATATACCAACCGCCGGAATTCCGCGGGTTGCTTTTTTTTATACAAAATTCAAGAGTTTTGCGTGTTTTCTACGATGTTAGAAAACGTGTTAGAAAACATGTTAGATCTAACATTCTAACATAAACATTATTTTTCAATACTTTTTCAGCACTTCTCCGTAGTTATATATGAAAGACAATTCGAGATAAAAGTCGTAGTACAATGGAACAATATGTTGCACACCATTTGTTGTGAACCAAACTTGAAAGTCAGAGAAACTGTTACTCGGTGGTTCGTAGAATTTAGAAGCAAAGTCATAAAAGTCCTTACCAATACAAAGAAAACTATTGTTGCTTGAACTGAAACTTGCATGACACATGACATTTTGAGGGTCAAACACGTTTCTATAAACTGTCAAATCTGTTGGTGGGCGTATAAACCAGAACGGACCGTCAGGTGGTAATGGTTCGTTCTGGTTTAGTAACCGAAGAAATTGTGCCCAAGAACGTTTGTCTACTTGCCAAAATAAAAACTGTGTATCTCTTGGAGGGTTATTTTCAATCCTTTGAAATGAAACTGTGGAGTTCATCTTGTCATATTCTAGTTTCAGATAGTATGTTCCATTTAGTAAAGAATCGTATTTTTCTTGAAATTCCCAGTAGTATTTGTTTATTTGAGTTTGAAAGTCATTTAGAGTCTTCTCAAGACTTTCGTCTGAACGAACTGTAAAGATTCTCATTTCGTCAAATTTGTCTAGTAGACCGTCAGAACCTCTATACTGACCATGAAAATATACTGCAAACATAAACGCGTTAGTTCTTTTTGAAAACAAAACTCTTCTAAATCCTATTGCCTTTGCATCTGAAGGACTTTGAAGCCAACGAATTGGAAAGTCAAAGCGGTAGGAGCCGGATGAAATTTCTTCATCTGATATAGTCCTACCGGCATTTGTGAAGATATAGTCTAACGGTTTTGTATCTGCTACTTTTGTTCTTTGTTTTTCAACCTGAAACATTTAATATATGTAAAAATATATGGTTTTAAAAGTAAACGTTTTTACTTCATATTTCTCATCTAACAAACATGTTGTCTGACTGCTTGAGGGTTACGTTTGTACCATTCAAATTTTACACTTGCAATTCCTTCAATTGCATTCAAAATGTCTGAGTCGGAGTCAACCATTTGTTCTCTCTTTGTAGTCTTGAAAGCGTCAAGAAGCATTGCAGCTGTTGTGACATTGCCATGTGTATAGTATATATGACCGTCCAAATCTGTTATGGTCAATCTGAGATTGTATCCTTTCTTATTTCCGTCTTGTATGGCAGCAAGTACTCCCATGAAGCCTTCTTTGTTCTTTCCTTCGTCAAAGTTTACTGTAAAGGTTCGACCAGAAGTAATTTGACTTCTAACTTCACGGTACTTCTCATATGCATATCTTGTTCTTTCCATGGGAACATGTTTGTCTTCACCTTTTCCTTTTTTCCTTCTCAAAGGATGCAATTGTTCGTCATGTTTCCAGTAGAACCTGGCAAAGCCGTCTTGTCCTTCAACCTGAGGCTCAGTAACATCGAAAGGCATGTCCATAAGACGTTCTTCTTCTAACCTCTCTAGTCTGTTTGGATAGTTGGTTCGCGCTGTTTTTAAGTCCATTTCGTAGGTCAGACCAGCCAGTTTGTCATAGACTTTTATGGGTCTTCCCTTCCTATATTTAAAATTCTTCGAAACTTTCCAACCATATCTTTCTAACTCTGCTTTTATTCTAGCAGATTTTCTATCCATTCTATACGGGGGCATTTCTATAAAAATAAAAAAATACTGTTTTAAAATGGTATGCCATATAGCTTCTTGAATTTGTTAAGAAATAGTCTAACGTTTTTTCCATCTGTATCTCTAGTGCTTACATAAGCATAACCCGTCTTAGTAAAATATACTTGTAATTTTCTATAGTTTACGCCGGTATAAAAGTAGAAAGAGTCTTGTTCTTCGCTATAGTAGTAAAACTCAAACGTATGCTTACCATAGTCTGTAATTTCAATTGTTTCATCTTCTAGTTCGTCGACAAATTCGAATACAATATCTCGAATTTTGCCTCTGTTCTTATTGTTTTCAGAACCAGTGACCCAGCGTAAGTTTTCAAGTCTATTGTCGTTTCTTATACGGTTTATATGGTCTACAAGAGGTAGATTGTTAGGGTTCGGTATAAAATGAGTTGCAATGACAATATGTTTAAAATAGTGTTTTCCACTCATATTTATCATAGCATATCCGTCATTTCGCTCCCATTCGCTTAAAACTCTTTTTGTCTTTTTGTTTCTGACTTCAAATGACTCACAACAGTGAATTTCATAT
The DNA here is from genome assembly GCF_026262505.1 of Trichomonas vaginalis G3. Lineage (NCBI taxonomy): Eukaryota > Parabasalia > Trichomonadida > Trichomonadidae > Trichomonas > Trichomonas vaginalis. Next base: position 36,893,217 of record NC_067206.1, on the reverse strand, counting down.
TTCTCATCTAACAAACAAGTTTCCCAACGGTCTTTTCCGACAGACTCAGCGTACATTTCAAATAAAATAAAAAAATATATTTTTTAAAAAAATATATTGTTTTAAAATAGTATGCAATGTTTTATTTCTCATCTAACAAACAAGTTTCCCAACGGTCTTCTCCAACAAACTCAGCGTACATTTCAAATAAAAATAAAAAAATGTTTTTTCTTTACTTTACGTAACCACCCGCTGCCAAAAGTCTTTGACGCCAACCCATACCAGCTAATGAAGGTTGGCTTGGTTTAGTCTGGAGACTAAACTTTGGTTTTGGTTTATCTTCAGTTTTTGGCTCACCTTCTTCTATTGGTTTTTCGTCACTTTTCGGTTCATCTGACTTTACCTCACTTGCAGGTATGGTTGTGTCGTTAACATCTTCGTAAATATCATATGCCATTTGTTTTTGTTTTCCTTTCAACTTTTTGTGTTTGTTGTAAAGTTTAGAATATTTCGACTCTAAGTCAATGAGATGTTCTATAATGAACTGTTGGTCAGTGAAGTAAACTTTTCCATCTGTTGTCTCGAAAGCTCCTTCAGACTTCAATATTTTATTTGTGAGAGTCTGTTTCTTTTTTGAGATACTAGCCGTTCCATTTCTATGAAAAGTGACTTTATAGTTAGGGTTTGTATTTCCAGACCTGGCACTTTCTATTATTGAATTTTTCTCTTCATCTGTAAGTTCTTTGACAGGTTTTGACAATGGTTCTGAACTTTTTGTTTGTGGTGTCAAATCTACCGTTTCAACTTCTTCGGTCATTTCATCTCAGTAAAAAATTTTAGTTTGTTTTGTTTTCAACTGGTTGTTTAGGTTTTTTAAGTCGGTCTAAAACTTCCTGAGGTATAGGGAGGACTTGACAAACACGTGGTTGTGTAACTGCTGGAAGTCGACAAATCCATCTTGAACCCATTTGTCTCAATGCTGTATTGTTCATTTCATCTCAGTAAAAAAATTTACATTCCCCACGTTTGAGGCGGTTGAGGTTGGTTGTTGTTTACCCACTGTTGTGCATGGTTATATCCTCTGTTAAAGAATCTTTCACCTTGGTCCATATAGTGTCCTGCTTGGTTATAGTAGTCATTTGCTTTGTTATAGTAGTTTCCTGCTTCTCTTCCTACATTGTCCATCCATCCTTGAACTTTTCCTCTTGTTTCAGGATTTGGAATAAGATTTGCTGCATCTCGTGCTACATCCCAACCTTTCTGTACAGTTTGTATAATAGGTTGTGCTTTCTCTTTAAGTATACCTAATGTACTCAAAATCTTCCTTCCAATTCCAAATGCACCTCTAGCTATTGTTCCCACTGCGGGTAAAAATCTAGATGCAACTCCTGCTAATGCGCCAAATAAACCCATTTCTTATGGGGTAAAAATGACGAATCCAAACAAGGACCCCTATGTTTCTAAAGCGACAAAGAAAGCACTCATGATAAAAATCTTTAGTTCAACACCAAATGCTTGGTTTATGGATATCTTGGAAAACATTCCGAGGTATAGAGAAGATGGACCTCCATACTGGCTAATATTTGTCGGTCAAAACACAAGATACTGTGAAGCCATACCATTATGGTCCAAAAATATTTTAGATGTGAAAACTGCTTTGACAATATTCGTTGACAAATACCATCCAACAAAACTGACATCTGACTGTGAAAGTTCTTTCAAATCAGACGATATTAAAAACTATCTGCGTTCAAAAATGTAAACCAATATTTCATTGTCGACCAAAACCATTCTGCTCTTGGTGTCATTGACAGTTGTATAAAAATCTTAAGAGACTTAAACCAACCACAAGGTGGTGAGGTAGATGAAATGTCATATGACGACAAGTATAGACACTTCTCCATGGCAAAGATGAGACAAGTTTTAAATATTTACAATAGCCGTAAACAAAAAGGTTTAGGAAACCACTCCCCCGAAGAAATGAAAAACAACCCCGACTTAGAGAAAGACTATATATTTAATAGTTTAGTCAAAAGAGACAAACAAGAAAGAATGCCAGGCTTCAAACTTAAGAAAGGTGACAAAGTAAAAATAGAAATACCTAAACGCGACCCATATGAAAATACTATTGACTATGACAACAATGGGAACTCGACAGGTACTCGCATTCGTGTTCGTAAAAATAGAAGAAAGTATACAAGAGAATATTATGAAGTTTTAGGCAAACATGGCAAAAATGTACAGACTGCAAGCAGAAGATAAAACTACTATTGTCAGACCTCGTTTCAAACTTGTCAAAGTTCAAGGTGGTATACTTTCAAAGACAGTTCCTAACAAATATAAGACAACTGCTGACGAATATGCTAAAGAAGTTGAAAATGACGACTAAGCATTTCTATACCATGCGTAAACTGTCATGTAAGGTGGCATGTAGTCTTTACTCTGTCCCGTTGTTTGCGTATACCCTGAAACGCGATGTGTATGGTTTCCTTCTCCCTGTGTGCTACCCCAGAAACAATTTATAGCAAACTGAACGTTGTCTTTAACATCATATCCTTTACCTTTTTTCATTGCTGACCAATCCCAAAATCTATGCTTATGCCAACCTGCTTGAGATGTACTTAAATCTACGTAGTGACTGTGTGCAGGTAAGTTTTCACCTGAAATCGTTTTACTTCCACCTGTTTCCTTTGAAGAGTTTGCACAATACAAAAACCTGTCGACTATTTGAGTCCAAGTTCCAAAACCAAGTACTACTTCTGGTCTGGTAGAGTTCATTGACGTATAAATAGAGCCTATAGGATATACTGTTTGAAGTATTTCTGTCTTTAACGTTTGAAGCTCTGTTTTGTCAGCTTTTTTAACTAACTCATCGTTAACATATGTTTTGTCAGCTTTTTTATCTAACTCAACGTTAACATATGTTTTGTCAGCTTTGTTGTCATATAAATCTTGAGCAGTGAATTTAACTTTGTTTTCATCCTCCATGACATAGACATTTCTACATCTAATGTATCTCATCGTTGTTATGTCTTCTTCCGATGTTAAACCTTGTGGAAAGTTAGGAGGTTTCCAATTTAATACATCCCCACCAGTTTCTTCAACCGTTCCTTCAATATTTTCTATACCAACAGTTGCGAAGAAATCGTGTGTATGTCCAACGTCACTTTTCCTGTTTAAGGTTTCTTGTAAGTTTGTAATATTTGCAATGGTATGTGTATGAGTCTTTTTAGAATATTCTTTGTCAGCTCTTGTCACTTCACTTGACATTTTATTGTCAACATATGTTTTATCTGCTTTGTCATCTAACATTGCTGGTAGTTCATCTACGTCATAGATGTTATGTGTATGATGTTTTTGTGGGTATGTTCTATCTGTCCATGCGAGAATATAGTCTCTTGTTGCATCTACATACTCTTTGTCAGCTTTGTTGTCAATATCTGCTTTCAAAAGAAGTTCATCTATAGGTTTCTCGTTTAAAGTTCTTTTTGTTGGATTTATACAAACAGTATGGTTCTTACTGTCTTGAAACAGAAACTCGTCTGTCAATGGGTTTATCGTCAGTTTTAAGTTTCCTTCTTTCAATGACTCAGATATCTTAGAATAGTTTGAAAAGTTTGTTGTGTTCTTATTTAGAGCTTGCAAAATGAGTTGTCGGTTGTGTTGTATTTCTCTCATAGACGCTGTTTCTTTCGACATTTTTATTCTAGATAAAATATGCTTTCAATAGAAAAAGAAAATTCAAGAGTTGCTACAACTAAACCATTAGATGAACTTTTTACTAACGTAGGTCAAAAGTTTGAGACAGAGACCGTAAAGCATGAAGGCTATCGTTTTGACTACCCATTGAGATGGTTAAGAGACCCATCCGTCACAAAAGCTATTGGCTTTCGTAGAATGAAGTTCATTTCAGAAGCCATACATGGTTTCCCATTTACGGTCGCTTTTGAAGTTCGATACTATAACAAAGAAAAACATACGTATGAGAAATTTGAACAGGGAAAACTTTTACAAGTGAATTTGCTTGTAAACTTAGAAACAACTCTTCAAGCTTTTCAAGAAAAAATAAACGATATCTATCTCGAATATGCAAAACAGTACAACATTGACGAAGGAGAGTACCATCTCGATATTATATATGACAGGAAAAATGCAACTGTTAAAATCAATAGAATAGAAGACCTTGGAGAAGACGTTTATATTTCTACAAATATAACAACTTGGCATGGTATAGATTTTTGAGGATGTTAAATCAGCCTGCAGATATCCAGTACACCCGAACTTTTATGAAGTCGAAAACCCTAATGGAACATATGAAAATGTTTTTCGACTCAGATGCTATTATAGTTCATGCTTCATTTTCTGGCGCCCAAAACTCTTTCTTATGCTTGGCAAATGACTTTTACGAAAAACCTACAAAGTTATACGAACCACCAAGTGGAAGTATTTCAGACTTTCAAGTATGGTTTACAACAGATGGAAGAAAGAGAATAGTTCCATTATACATGCGTTTTACTTAGAACTTAGTTTCATATACAACTACTATCGAACGGTAAAAATATAATTTTTTAATACGGTTGAGGTGTTGGATTTGGTTGCCAACTAGACTGTGGTGCAGGTTCAGGCTGTTGTATAACAGGAGCTTGTTCTTCTGGTTCAGGGTCTTTAGGTATAATACCAACAAACTGACCTACTCTTTTACCAATATTTTTGACTCCGTTCCAAATTCCTTTTCCGACAGATTTTATTCCATTCCATATACCTCTTCCAACTCTTCTGAAGAAGTTTCCAATACTACTGAAGAAACCCATTTTACTATATGTAAAAATCTAATGTCCGCCTAGTCTCTTACGTTTCCTGTTGAGTTCCATAGCATTCTTTAACTGGAGCTCATACATTCTGTTTCTCCTCTGGTAGAAAACATATTCTGGGTCAACTCCTGTGTTCGCGTCATCTGCATAAAGTTGTTTATATCCACTTCAGGGTTTGTATAAACTCTTTCCATCTCATATTTGCATACCATGGTGGCAAACCTAACGCAGCGTCATTTGACATGGCAGTTTGCATTTGTACATCTGTTGGCACTTGACCATAGTTTGCCATTGCAGTTTGTATTCTAACTTCATTTGGAATATTCTCTGGGTTTGGTTGTCCAGGTTGCTGTGCATTCGCTAAGTTCTGTGCGTCCATTTAATATTAGATAAAAATATCTCTTACGAGTACATATACTGGACATTTGCAGGCATTGGTTCATCTTCATATTCTCTGTACTTTTCTGCCACGTCAAATAAATAAATGACACAATGGAAAAAACCTAAAACTAACAATCCGATTTCAAACCACATTTACTTACTAGTAAAATTTCTTTGTTATGACACTTTCTCCAGTTTATAGGACCTCTCTCATATTCTATCTTATCGTATCTAAACTCATAGTCATGTATATCCTCTAACCATCTCATGACACTTTCCAAACCACTTTTATCGGATGTAAAGTAAAAGCATGGATGGTTATGTAAAACGTCTAAAGTTTCTAAAGAGTCTCTCAAAGTCCAGTCTACTTGGTATTGAAAATCCCATGTGTTATAGAACGGCGGGTCTACTATAAAGAAAACATTTTCCTTGTCTTTGTATTTTTCATACAACTCTGTCCAACGACATCTCACAAACTCTATACCCTCAATATATTTTTCTATGTCCTCTTTGAAAACATTTGTATAGTTAAGATATAAAACTTTTGACATAAGTGTTTCAATGTCATGAACTCTTATAGCACCACTATATAATAGTCTAGCAGATATACTATCCCAGTCAATATACTCTGCTTTTTTCAAAACCTCTCTGACAGTATTTTTCTTATCTAATGGTATACGTTCCATCTTACCTATAGGTATCTTTTCTTTTAACTCACTCAATATTTTGTTTGTGTCTGGTATATGTTTGAGACGGTTCATATAGTTGTCGAAGTCATTGCATATAATCTTTGAGTCAGGAAATATTATATGGCACAAATGGGATATATAGAAACTTCCACCGAACAAATCTACAAATGTTAGACCATTCGGTAGTTTCTTAAGTTCTCTCAATATAATATCTTTACATCTACTCTTATTTCCAAAGAAGGGTAGTGGTGGTTTTGTAAAATTCATTTATATATAATAATAAAAATGTTTTTTCCTGAAAAGTGACAGAAAAGTGACAAAACATTTACGAAGAAATCTTGACAAATTCAAGAGGGTAGAAAAGAGGTTAGAAAAGAGGTTATATCTAACCTTCTACCCTAAACATTATTTTTGTCTGATTTTACGATGAAGTTTTGACAAAGTCTTTACGATGAAGTTTTGACAAAGTCTTTACGATGAAATCTTGACAAAGTCTTTACGATGAAATCTTGACAAAGTCTTTACGAAGAAGTCTTGACAAAACATGAAAACATATATAATTTGTGAAAAGCTCCTGGAAGACCTCCGAATAAAAACTTCATTTATGTGGGCTAGAAGGCACGAAGTGCCTGGAAGACCACCCCAAGAAAAAAAACTTCATTATACTCATTCATCCTCAGGGCTAGAAGGCACGAAGTGCCTGGGAGCCCCACTACCTTTTTTTTTTTTTTTTTTTTTTTTTTTTTTTTTTTTTTTTGAAGAGAATTTTGTTTTTGAAATTTATCGAAATATTTCAATGTCTTCGTTAACGTTTCTATCGTTCATAATGTTTCCTCACTATTTTTCCCCTAAAAAACAACCTAAGATCTGTTTGTAGGGTCCAACTTCTATATAATGATATTTCGCATTGTTGCTTTATCGAAAATTCCAATAACAATTGATGAAATTATCGATAAATTAAAAAAAAGGAAATTATATATGTTAAATAAGAAATTAAAATATGTATAAATTGTATTTAATATGTACAGGATATAATTAATTCAGCTCCATATATTTTGCCATGAAATTTAATTTCAATAAGTTCAGGTTAATATTCATTAAGATAAAAGCTCAGTTAAGTTTTAGTTTGAGCCACATGATTCATTTTAACATTATAAATGACGTATCGATATGAAAAAAAATGAATTATATTTTTTGCAATAATATTTCAAATTAATATGATTAATGCATTCTAATTACATTGGATAAGCATAAAAATGCATTAAAATCAAAATAATTTTCAATTAAAAAAAAAAATCATTTTGAAAAACAATGGTATGAACATGCAATTTCATTGCATAATAGACATGTTGTTGAAAGAGATATATGAAATCCGACTAGATTAATTCCGAAAATGGCAGACAACCACTTAAAGTAGATCATTTTCTGAAGTCTACAATATTTGCATACATTTAATTTTTTTGTATGTATTTTTGTTAACAAAACAATAGCTTGATGAACTGCTTTTTGATTATTCAAAAAAATAACATTGAAAGTAATAAAATACAATGAAATGTTAGAATAATACTTTCTGTATATCATTAAGGGTGCACCCGTATGTACGTTTATTTGAGAGTAGGAGGATTACCCTCTCAATTTTGAGGGATTCGTTAGTTTATTTTCTCGATGAATATGCAATAAAATTTGATTTTTACCTTATCAATATACTTCATATAATATACACATGTTCATGTAAAAACTTTTTTCCAAAATCCTCAGGAATTAAGCGATTTTTGAATTTTAAGAATTTTTTTCGAATTTTTTCGAAAAAAAAAATATTTTCAGAACAGCCTTAACGGCTAAGATTTAGGAACAATGTTAAGTATCAAAAAGAAAGGAGGTCTGATATAGACAACATATATCGTTGAAGGTTGAAAAAATCTCTAATATTTGAGCCCAAAATTTCAAATTTTAATTTTTTGAAAAAAGAGGCCACCCGTATGTACGTTTATTTGAGAGGAGGAGGATTATATTTTTGAAAGGGTGAAATATTATGAATATGTTAATTATATAATAATATGTATTTATTATAAAAAGAAAAAATAAAGCACGTTAAAATTTTTCTTTCTTGATTTTTTACAAAATCTACTTAGAATTATGCAAAATATGACTAAATAATTATAAATTTCAAGTTAAATTTTAATTTTGATAAATAATTTAAATTTCAAAATATCAAGTTCAGTTCGACTATGTATGTAGTAATTCCTCAATAAAGTGCCAAAACCCTATTAAAATATATGAACATTTTCAACATTTTAATGTTTTTATTTAAAAATTTGTTGGAATATGAGCTTCAAACAATTATTATGTAAATAAAAATAATTAAATATATGTATTTATTCGTATTACAACCGTAGTAAGTCGATTCTTCCTTTCTTCTACTGAGGTTTGAATTTGATTTCGAATTGTAAAGAGATTCAAAGGGAAAATACTAGCGGATAAAAACTACCTCCATGAAAGGGTCATAATGGAGTCAAGTTGTATTTTTTGATATTTTTTGCTTTTCGAGCCTAAATAGGTAGCCAAGATAATGCCTAAAAATAAGGTTCTAAATTCTGAAGTTTACGTGATCCTCTCGTGTGCACCCTTAAAGAATAATATTGCATCAAAAAATTTGAAAATAAGATTATTTTACATTCTTGATCTGAAATTTTTCTGGCAATTTGTTAATTTGAGTAGTATTGAAAATAATTTTATTGATATATGGTTGTTTATTCCATTTTGAATATCTCAAAATGCAAAAAGTGCTAACAGATCAAATTGTGTGCTCAATTCAAAACGTTTCTCACAAAATTTGTTACTGTTCAATTAGGCAATTTCACAATGAAGCCCACGAAATTAAGGAGCAACCACACACCGAAAAGCAAATGGACCATTGAGGAAGATGATTTGCTTAAATATGCTGTTAAGAAAGTTGGGAAATTGAAATGGAAGCAAATAGCCAAAATTGTAGGAACAAGATCTGGTAAGCAATGCAGAGAAAGATGGTTCACTAAGCTAAATCCCGATATCAAAAATGAAGTATGGAGCCCAGAAGAAGATGAAAAACTCCTTCGATTACATGATAAAATTGGAAATAAATGGTCACAAATCGCCCAACATTTTCCTGGCAGGACAGTTCTTAACATCAAAAACAGATTTAGGACATTTTTCAGGAGACAAAATCCAAATCCATCCAAAATGCTTTCGGACAGAGAATGTAAGGATTTGCAAGAATTACCTCAATCAGATATATTTTCTGAATTTGAACAGCTTATCTTCCATGTTGAAGATTTTGCAGCGGATTTGTTCCAATAATTATCCCATATGTCTAATTTAGAGCAACAGAGTTTATTTAATATTTTATATATACAATATGCTACCAAAAGCGGATTTTCTTATCATTATTTTCAACTCTTTGTTATTAGATATTTGTTTTTTCAATTAAATCTAATTAAAGTTCATCTTATTGCAATTGTATGAATGTGTTTGTGAGTTTATCAATTAAATTTTCAGATTTGTTCACAATTCTATTTCAGAATATTGAGCAAAACTAAAAAGACAATATAATATACTTTACTTAAATATGAGTAAACGATGAGATTGAATGACGTCTGATAATTATCTGATCTGTCCTTTCAATTTTTTGCATGTGAAATGTTTTCGAAAAATTAGAATAGATTGCTAATCGAGGTAGGTGTGATATTCTCTAAAAGTTTAGCAGCAAGTCAATACTTGTCATACAATGAAAAATAGCCGTCAGGTATAAGTTTTTTTTTCCCCCCCCCCTGATCTGCCTGCATGCATCCGATTTATTTACCAAAAGCATGTTAAAATATCAAGATGCAACTCTAACCACATCAGAAACTCTCAAAAAGCAATGTCAGCCGCATTTCAAGTTCACAAAATTAATGAATTCAAATATATCTTATTTAAACATTATTCAAATAAAATTAATATCATTGGTCATCATCAAAATAATAAAACAATTGAGATTAGATCTAATCTGATAAGAACCTTTCAAAACATTTCTGAGCTTTCAAATTTCTGAGAAAATTGATAATACTAGAAATCTAAGAAAGAATAAGATTCATCAAATGCATTGATAAATGGCCCACGACTGTCAAATTGTCAGATTTAAGATTTTATCGTCATTGTTTGACATTAATATAATATTTGGATTATTGCATATTTAATTAATAAGCACATTTATATTATTCTCTGCTTATGTGTTCAAAATTAGGAGTTTAGCATTCATATGTTTGAAAATGTTCATAAATAAAATTTAATTTCAAAATTCAGCAATTGGAACTATGAAGTATCGACTACTTTCAAATCAGTTGGATTTTTATAAATTATATATTATAAAAAAATTATACAGACAAAAATAATAATCGCAATCTAATTGGAAACCATGAGTAAATTGATATTATCTGAAAGATCTTTTACAATTTTGATGGATTCTTTCAAATTAAATGATTGTTTTGCAATTCCAGCAAAAGTTTGTGTTTCTACGTCACATAACCAAAGGCAATGATTAGCTATGCCACAAACAATGTAGTTCCTATCTTCAATGATTATCTCATTGCCAGGTAAAACACCAAGACCTGCCATTGCAGCAATTGCTACTTTAGCAAGAGGTAACACATCTTCCTTAGTTACAAAAGGATATGCATAATGCCCTGTCCTGAAATGTCTTCTAAGCAATATTACTTTTTCATTCAAAAAGGGGTGAACTTCCCCGTTGTCACTTTTTTGAATCCACAGCTTCTCGTCTTTTCTTCCAATTACTGTATATATTGAATCATCTTCCTTGGAAAGTATGATGTCGCTTGGTAGATAAGGATATGATCTTTCTGCTTCTATCGAAACATCGTATTCAACACCATTTACTGTTCTTTTTCCTTCTCCACAGAACCTTGCAATCAAAGTACATTCTTTGTTAGCAATAATAACTGGTTTTCCGTTAGAAACAAGACCTTTGTCACTCAGGAAGATGATCTTTTCTGATAAACAGCCCAAAACAGTGCCATTTTCTTTTAATGATTCGACAAATACGCGATCAAGTTCCTTAAATTGCGTATTTGACTGTAATTTAATTGATTTCTTCTGCGGAATCAACTTAATCTTGCCATTTACAAGCTTCGCGAGGTAAGATGATCCAAATAATCCGAGAACTTTGTAAATAGACGTATTATATCTAGCGTAGAATGGTTCTATCTCCTTAATAGGAAGGTTTCCTTCAGGTGTATCATAATATTTCGATGTTTCATCCCTGAATAATGAATGAAGATTTTTCAAGCCATCTTCCTTGAGACAAAACGCTCTTCCTGTATCATCTGCGAACCACACAGTACCATGCGCATATCCAAGTACCGTAAATGGCTTCTGATCCGGTCCTGTAACAACAGATCCTCCTTTGAAGCCAAAAAGAGAGCAAATACTGCCGCCATCGAATGCAGAAGTCTCTCCAGTATCATTTGTTCCTTCATATAAACTATATCCTTTTCTTGTTACGAATTGAATCGAATCTGGTTCAACTTCTCTCATTGTTCCATTAAAAGACACAATAATATTGGCGCATAATACGCCAATTGTTTTTCCTTCACCGTATTTTTGGTGTTTTACTGTATCTCCAGGTAATAAATCGTAAATTGTTAAACTAGAAGCTGCCGTATTAACTGTTTTTCCTCCAACAAGAATAGATCTGGCAATAGCAACAAGATTTCCTGTCATCTTGAAGAATTTAAGGGCAGGATGAACTGGTCTGATTGAATCTGTCAAAACTACTGAATGGAAACATCCGCAACGCACGAAAACAGCCTTTCCTGGAACGTGCATTGATCTTGTAGGTACAATTAGGTCCGTACTTTCACCACACATCAATCTTCCATCTGCTGAAGCTCCGCAGCCGTAAACTGAGCCATCGTGGCCAATGAATATCGTAGAAGCGTCTCCCATATCAATTTCAATGATGTTTGCGCCATCTAAATCTGTTAAAAACTCAAATCTGTTTCGAGATTCTGTATCTCCGAATCCTAATCTTCCGCTTTCGCCATTTCCACACATCATGACTCTGCCATCACGTGTGATAACAGCGGCGTGTTCGTTGTAAGCGAAAACTCTTGCAACTTGAATATTTTGTAATGAAGGTACAGGAAGAAACGTTGTTGTTGATCCTGTTCCTTCCATGGCAAATTTGTCAATGCCGTAAACTTGTCCTTGTGTAGTTAATGCTAAAACAAAATTTGATCCAACTGCAGCGTCACAAACAGGATCTGGAAGTACCCAACGCTGGGCAGAAACATTTCCGGCATTCGCTCTGTATATTGCACCATCTACATCTATCGCAACTGATACTGCACACCCTGATGTAACATAAATCGCTGGTTTTGGTATTTGTATTTCGAGAATTCTTCTGCCAGTTGAAAGACCGCATGTATAAACTTTGCCTGTTGTTGTTAAAAATGTTGTACTTTTATCACCGCAGTGCGCCCAAGCAATTTGTTCGTCTGGAAAGCAATCAAGTGGAAATGGGCGTGAAAACTCACCAATATGAGATAAACCTAGTTGAAAATCTGAATTGTCTCCCCAGCAAACTGCTTTCCCGTCGTCAAAAATTACAATATTATGCCTCCAGCCAACAGCAATGCATTTCACTCCTTTGCTTTCAATAGGAACGATGGCTGGTGTTTTGCCTGGTCCTGGACGACCAAGCCGATTTCCACCATCTGCGCCTGCAGAATAAATCGGCATCTTTTCAACAAAAAAAAAATTATTGATTCAATAAAATCATATTTTAGGGGGAGGAGAAATTTACCCCTTAAATTTTTGAGATATTGTCACTTTTTAAGTGCCCGTTTAAAAATGGAAATATTTCCGACCGGCTACAAACAATTTGGAAAAGCAATAGAAATCTTCGACCAATCACTTGTATCAACACAGATTGACTTATCTACCGAATTACAAGAAGATCCGCTTCCTCCAGAAGAAATTGATGAAGAAATTGCGCCAATTGAATATTATACAAATCTAATGTCAGCTTATGCAGGTTCTAACCAAGAATTCCTTGTCCATTCGCTTAGAAAACTTCTAGGTTTTACAAGTAAAGTTGAAATCATTGATACTCAAGAATTGATACAACAAGGCGTATTAGATGCATTAATTGAACTCACAAAAGTCGAAGATATTGATATTTCTTTCTTAGCTTTCGGAGTATTAATCAATTTGTCTGCTCGTACGAATCCAAGGAATGATCCACTAAATTCAGATGAATTTTTCAATTTCTTATGCGAAATGTCTAATGTTACATCTCTCAATCTCAAAATTTTCGGTTGTTTATTAAGATGTTTCAGTAATTATGCAGAAAACTCAGAAGAAAACCGCAATAAAGTAATGGGAATCTTTCCTATCAATCGTTTAGATGCAATTTTCCAGCAATGCAGCAATCTTACAGTGCAGAATGAAATTGTTCATTTAATCTACATCTACTCCAAATTTTCCATTGATCCTGACAATGGAAAGTTCATAATTGCACTTTGCCATAGCGTAATCATGAAGAAATTCAATCAATTTGTAGATTACGCTTTATGGGCTTTATTAAGCATTCTACATCAAGTTGATGTTGCTGTTGACCATATATATTCTCCAGAGTTCGCAGATGCTGTTTGTCAGTTAATTGGAGTTAAATCTCCAAAAATCAAATCTCCGGCACTTTTATTGATCGGATTCTTCCTTGAAGCAGGTAAACCAGTTAACAATATCCACTATGGAAGCATTGTTGAGTGTTATTCTTCTGAAGATCAAAATGTTCAATTAAATTCTTTTTATGTAACAAAATTCATTGCGAAAACAATGCCAGAAAATATCGAGAAGCTCATCAATGCTGGATTATTCAATGAAATGTACCACGCTTTGAATGGAGATTTCAAATATAATCTCAAAAAAGAAGCTGCTTACACTTTGAACGCTGTTATCATGCAAGGTCGCAAGCCTGTTGTTGAAAGAATGTGTGTCAATGGATCAGTCTCACAACTTATTGTGAATTTCGAATACGAAGACAGAGATTTGATCATTGACACTCTTAAAGCCCTTGATGTTGTGTTTGAGATAGGTCAAGTCATTGAGCCGAGATTGTACAGGCTTTTGTTATCAAGATTCAAGACAATTGAAGGTTTTGAAGCTTTAGATCAATTACTTGAATTGGATGACTTCGAAATCACATCAGCAGTTGATTCTATCAAGGAAACATACTTCGAAGACCTTGATATTGATGCTATTCCAATCGACGTTGATTCAGATGCAGTTGATGAAGAAGATGAGAATTAAATATAGAAATAAATTGTTTTAAAAGAATAAAAAGTATATTTGTGTTTTACAACGATCATATGTCTTTTAATGTGCTTATTTATCCTTAAAATGTTAATAAGGAATTGATATTCTTTAAAATTAAAAATAATAATGATCTTCAATAGGTCTTATTCGGATTTTTATTACAAAACATTGTTAGTCACGCCTTTAATCTATTCAATATGAGAAATTATTTCTAATCTATTTTATGTGATCCTATTTCTTTAAGTATTATCATATAATTGATCTAATTACTGATATTTTCGTAGCATCAAGCCATTAATTTGGAGATATATCTAAAATATAATGGTTATCTTCGTCGAATTATAAAAAAAAGTTAACATTCTTTACTATATAGATATAACTAATAACAGTTTTATTCATATTATCAATAATTGATAAAAATATGAAACAAAAAGAAAATAATATTCAATTTATTGAAGTAAATCAATAAATTTGGTTATTAAAAGTAACTACATCATACTAGTGGTTACGCTTGTTAGGATTTAAAGTTGGATTTGGATCGATATTGCATGAAATTGTTTCTATGAATTCTGATTGTGTAGGTGGTATATCAAACGAACATCTAGTAAGGGTTATTAACCCTGAGTACTCCCAGTTAACAGAAATCAATGTTCCTGTGTTATTTACAAAAACGCAATCTTCGAAAGCAGAAGGTCCAGAAAACATGATAACTCCTGGTGTCTTTGCATCATTTGAAAAGAAATTAATGTAATTAAATGCATTTATCTGGTTTTCTGTTGTAGTTATGCAAAATATACTTCTTCCTAAGTTAAAACCGACATTGAAGTAAGAGGAAATTACAGTTAGACTGTTTTGGAAATGAAAACTAGCGCCGTATTCCATTAATCTGTTATCTGTTGAATTAACATTTTTCGAAACTATGAAATTTGAGAACAAATTAACGGAATAAAATGCGCCAAAGAATCTATTTGGTGCGCAGTATGATACGGTTGATTCATTGAATGTAATGTCGCCATTTGTAGAAGCAAAAATTGCTTGCCCAACCCAATCAGCGTAACATTGGACGCATTTGCATTGGTAGATCTGAAATTTCGAGCATGATGTAAAGATAGCACCACCACTTCCATTTCTGGCATCAAAAGCAGTGCATTGGTTAAAAATTGAAGTATCTAGTAAGAGAATTCTAATTGGATTGGACATGTAAATAGCACCACCATTGTTTTGTGAGCCAGAAATGCAATTTTCGAAAGAGGATTTTGTGATTATATAACAATTTTCGAATAATTTAGTTTGATTAAAGATGTTTGCTTTGATTTCGTGACAGTTAGGATAGTCGCCTGAAGAAAATATTCCTAATGATTGAACTCCAAGAAGAAAAAGGAATAAATTCATCAGATTGAATAATTTTTGACATGTCAAAATAAAACGAAAAAATAATTTTCCGACACGGGGAGTCGAACCCCGCTCCAGCGGATGAGAACCGCTTATCCTAACCGATGAACGATGTCGGATTCACGAAAATTTATTTTTAATTTTCCTAATGAACAATAAAATTTTCATCAATTAACTGATTGTTTTATTTTTCCATAACTACGAGCAAGATTTAAACTGTGCTCATAATATGTATTCATGTTTTAAGATTTTATCGAAAATTCTGTTATTTAATTAACATTCAAAGTAATTTTGAAGCAAGATCTTACATATATTAACTTTATTTTAACTAAAATTAAAATTTAGTCTGTAAATATCTACATTACAAAATAATTAATATTATGGATCAACAAGATAAGTAAACATCTTTCCACCCTTAATATCAATTTCTCCTCGCTCCTTGATAACAAATTGTTGACCATAAATAAGTTCATAAACTGGTCTACTTACATGAACTTTCATTGGAACTCCTTTACTTTCCATTTCATGTGCAATGTTGATAGCAGGTCCAAAGATCTCAAATGTTGGTTTTTCTGTTCCAATAACTCCAGCAATAATTGGACCTCCTGTGTTTATTCCGACTCTGATTCGAAGGCTTTCATTTTCACGTTCATCAATCTCAACTAACTTCTTAATAACACTGCATCCAAAATCAACAACTTCTTTTGCATGAACAGCTGGTTGATTTACTTCATCGAAAATGCCTCCAGCCGCCATGTAGCAATCACCGATGCACTTGATCTTTGTCATAGTCTTGTGTGCATTTGTTAATAAATCATATTCTTTGAACATAATATTAAGCATTCTCATCACATATTGTGCATCATGACTTCCACACCATGGTGTGAATTCAACGACATCTAAGAAAAGAACTGTAACTGATTTGATTGCAAAAGAAATGTTTTTCTCTTCAGCTTGAACTCTTGGAACTAAACAAGCAGGTAATATAGAAGCTAACATTTGATCAGATCTCTTCTTTTCATCATCAATCATTTTTTCATGCATCAATGTTTGTGTTATATTTCTTCCACTGAAGATTTTTCTTCCTGCAACACTTTGTGTTGAGAATTCAATGAAATTTTTGTTCTCTTCGTGATCAATAAAAGTAAGTACTGTTGTTGTGTTCAATGCTTTTTCAACCTTTCCATCACATGAAAATCTTTCATTTACAAAGAAATCAGTAATTAAGGTGTCAATAATATCTTCTTCCTTAATTCTAAATGTATCTTCAAATGCTTTATTGGCGCTAAGGATTTTATTGTTCTCTTCATTGACAACAACTACAATATCATTTAATTTGTTTGCAACTTCATTGTGGAACTTTAAATCTCTTTCTATTTCATCATCCTTTCTTTTACTGTAATTCCCAGAAAGAACATCCATGATTCTTGAATTCTGGAAAAGTATTGTTGGTTGGACTCTTAAAAGATTCAATAAAGCAAATCTCAATAACTTTGATTCATTATGAATCATAATTAAAGATACAATTGTGAACAATAAAGAAACAAGTGTGAATGAAATGCAACAAATCAAAATTGGCTTTTCCTCTTTCGATGTCTGTCCTTGAATTGTTGGAACTAATTGTCTTCCAGTGTGAGAATAGAATGTCTCATAAAGTTCAAATGGACCAATTTGCCAAAGATCTTCAATACCCTCATCTCTTAACTTTGGCCAAATATCTTGAGTCATTAAATTAACTTGTTTCTTCAATAATGCTATTGTCAAATAGATTTGGAGTTCACAAGAAAACTGATGTGCACTTTCAGGAATTGTCTTTGGTACACTGTTTTGATCGACGTTTTTATGTAATATTTCTGTTGAATCTTGAAGGGCTTTTTTCATTCCTAAGAATGGAATATCGTATTCATCTTTACCTCCAAGTCTTAACAAATTCAAATAATCAACAATTGTTGGAACAAAATTCCTAATTACATTCATTTCAACATCAGGTCTTGGACACAATGTATACAAGCTATCATCATATTTTGCAGGAAGAATTGTTATCATACTTGATACCAATGAAAACATTTGGCAAATACTTCCATATATGTAATTAACGTGATGACAATTCTTAACCAATGTCTCTGAAGCTTTCTTATAACTTGAAAGCATCAAGAAATATTCGACACAAGCGCAAATTCCAACAATCAATACATTGAAAGCATTGTATATTTCAATAGATCCAGCTGTACCGTCATTTATTGATGAGAACATTTTAATGATTCCATCTTCTTGTCTATTCGATTCAGTTTCATTCGTTTTCGAGCTCATTGAGTCTTGTTTTGAATTTGAAAAACTAGCGGAAACATTTGAAATCACTGTTTTTGGAAGACTGCTGAAGACGCTGTATAATTCTTCTTTGTTCATTTTGAGCTGCTTCAACTGTAAATGATATAATACAAAAAATGATATTACGCAAAGTATAATCATTCCAAGCATTATACCTGTAAATATTTTTTGATTTTTATCATTAACTTCTCGGATGTAATCAACTAACAAACTCATTGCTTCTCCAGCAACTCTTGTGGTGGTAACATCGTTAGAACGGCTTGTGACCGCATCTAATCCGCCTGCAACGCTAACATCAACTTTTTCAAAATCAAGAACCTTTGCACAATGTGTGGCAATTAAAACAATTAATTCAATCATGCTAGTTTTAGTTTGCATTACTTCTTCAGGAGATTCATAAATATTAAAAGGAAGAACTGAAGAAAATATTTTTGTCCGAACTTCTTCAATTATTTCATTTCCAACTTTGTAAGATCTTAGAGATGTTAGCAATGCAGTCGTCAATGGAACCTGAGCAATCAAATATTCTGTGGCTTCTTTTGATTCAAGATAGCCTCCATAAGCATTCAATGGAAATCCTTCAGTAATTACATTTTTCTCCATGAGGGTTTGAGAGGGATTTTTGGGATCTGGAAGTTCTTCTAATAAATATTTTCCGATAAATAATGGAAGAATATTAATAAGATTCCTCATTGATGAAATTCCATATAAGTAATCAAGTGGCTCGTCTAAAGAATCTGTGAAATATCCGAAATAAAAGTATAATGCTAGGAAAGGAATCAAAATAAACACAATCAAATTGATGATCATGAAAAACTTCATAAATTGCAATGCTGGAACTTTGTGATTATCAATAAGTTTCTTGATTGTGTCAGGTTGTTGATTATCTAAATCATCATCAGCCATAATATTCTCTTCTGATTGAAAAATTTCTTCGTCATTTGTTGTGATTAAGATTTTTGAACTAAATGAATTTACTATGTTTTCAGGGATGTTAGGAAAAGCAATCATTCCCAAATCGTGTAATGTGTCTTTGTTAACTTGTATTCCTGATTGTAACAGCCTGTAATTTTCTTTCCATATCCTGGCGTTTACATAGTCAAGTTTGATCTCGGATAGGAATCTGAAATATTGTCTGGCCACAAATCTGTTATTAGGATAAAGCATCATTAATTGATTGACTTCAACTTCTGATTCGTTCACACTGAGATAGGCAGATTTATTTGAATGATCCATTTCTCCAAAGTTCCCTTGAAGAACAAGATCCCAAATGTTTCTTAATCTGTTTATGGACTTATCAAAATGCTTTGTTAACTTAGCAATCCTTGACTTCAATTCAACTGTGAACAATGTTTCTCTTGTCTTAATGATTTGTCCAATATTAAGAATTTTTTGATCAATGAGATCTT
Source organism: Trichomonas vaginalis G3 (assembly GCF_026262505.1). Taxonomy (NCBI): domain Eukaryota; phylum Parabasalia; order Trichomonadida; family Trichomonadidae; genus Trichomonas; species Trichomonas vaginalis. The sequence goes on along the minus strand of NC_067206.1, from coordinate 36,873,876 downwards.
TGTCAGCTTTGCAGTTCCTCATATTGTTTGCAATGAATGACATGCAATTTGATTGTTCAGGATAAACTGCAGCAAACTTTGCATATATTGCCCACATTGCAAGATCGTCTGGCCATTTTGGGGTTGTGCCATGTGAGGTGAAAATCACCATACACCGATTGGACCTTTTTAAAAAAAGATATGGTGAGTATTTGATTTGTTCCTTGGTATTTTGCACGCAGATAGACTAGGGTAATGCCGATCATTTCGTGTAGGAATTACGTAAAAAAAATTATGACCCAAGTTATTCACATTATAAAATTATATAAAGTGTGTCTAATTTCAATAATATTCATATGACCTTATAGTATGGTACCTATATAATAATACATATAGTTTATAGTAATATCTCAGTTTTTATAGTTTGATATCTTATTAATTATGATCAATATGTGTGTATTAGTGTATATTTTACATGGCGCATATAGACTTGTGTTAGACACACACATTTATATATATTAAAATGAAAAATACGCAGATAATAAGGATCTCAAGATGTGATGCCGAGCATCTGCTACTTATTTGGGGTAAGCAGCAGATGCTGGCATATATGTGTCATAGCAAGTGTATCTATGCTAATAGATTACACTTGCTATGACTTTCCCGGAATCTCAAGATGATTCCGGGGAAAACAGTAATAACCTCTCAAAATGTTCGTTTCAATATCATAAAGCTGAGAAATGGGCTTTGACCTTGAGAAAAGGCCCATTTCCCAGCTTTATGATGAATTTTAGTTATCATTGCGAGTGTCTGCTGCAAATCTCGGTTGAAGCAGCAGGCACTCGCAACCGTATTCCACGGCAAGTGTATTTATGGTGTTGGAATGCACTTGCCGTGGCTTTTGTACAATCTCGTGATCTTACTGGAGTGAGCGGCAATGGAAGCCAAAACCACTCCACTCAGTACCAGAAAGCTATGAAGGAAGTCCTAACCTAGAGAAAGGGCTTCCTTCATAGCTTTCTGGGTGACATGAGATTTGTAATTGTTGAACATTGAGTATTTTGCAGGCTCTGGCCTTTGCTTGGGCCAGAGCTTCGTATTTGGATGTTCCCAGGGCCGGATTCCTCTCCTGCCGCCCTAGATCAGGACGGCATTTGAGAAAGCCGGCCCTGAGGACAGTAAGCGAAGCCCTGGCCTTTGCTAGGGCCAGAGCCTGTATTTGTATGTCTTTCAGGGCCGAGTTCTTGCGAGACCGTCGACATGATCGACGATCATCGCAAAACTCGGCCCTGAGGATTGTATTTGCAGGCTCTGGCCTTTGCTTGGGCCAGAGCTTCGTATGGGAACTCTCTCGGGGCTTTTCCTCTCCGGCCGCCCCGAATCAGGGCGGTCTTTGAGGAAACCGGCCCCGAGGATGGTTTGCGAAGCTCTGGCCTTAGCAATGGCCAGAGCTTGTGATTTTAATGAAGAGCCAAGTTCCTCTCGGATCGGGCCTAATGAGGACGACCGTCGAGGAACTTGGCTCTGAGCTGATGAATTGTAAACTCTGGCCTCGATGAAGGCCAGAGTTTTTAAGGGAATGTTTTGATGGGATGAGCCTATGCTCAGTAAGCTCATCCCATCAAAACATTCGTTTAAAAATTGAATTAAAAATTATCGTATGCATTGAAAAATTAAAAAAATAAAAATGAACAATATTATTATATAATGAGAATAGAATAAATTATCATAAAATTGAATAAAATTATCCAAAAAAATTGAAAATTTTAAAAATTAAATAAAAAATAACAAATTTCATAAGAAAATTAAGGAATAGAGAAATATTAGATAGAAAGAGTATGTTTATTTATGATTATAAGATTGAAATAATGAGATTTTGAGAGTTTTAAGAAGAATGTGATCTTTATATTTTTTTGGAGGAAGGTTTTACAAGAAAGGAGTTAACAAATGCAGGGTATTGTCCTTTACCCTGCATTTGTAAACTCCTTTCTCGAATTGAAATTCGATGTTTAACATTCTTTGAAAAAAGTGCAAGCTATTCGAGAAAGGAGTTTACAAATGCAGGGTAAAGGAACAATACCCTGCATTTGTAAACTCCTTTCTCGAATTGAAATTCAATGAATCACATTCAAGTGAAAAAGTGCAAGCAATTCCTGATTTGCTCATATAGGTGCAGGGTACTAGTGATAGATCCTGCAAATATATGAGCAAATCAGGAATTATGTCCGACACATTCGCATCGAAGAACAAAAGTGCGCGCTTTTCCCATTCTGCACATATAGGTGCATGGTGCCAGTGATAGACCCTGCATATATATGTGCAGAATGGGAAAAGTGTTTGCAACATTCGCATCGAAAGGTAAAAGTGCAAGCTTTTCCCATTCTGCACATATAGGTGCATGGTGCCAGTGATAGACCCTGCACCTATGTGTACAGAATGGAAAAACTATCTACTTTGAATATTCTGCATCGGAATCTCTTGGTCAATATACAATTAAATACAATGATCACATCGATATTTGGAGATACAAGATAAGTATCTCCAAATGCCGATGTGATCATATATGATTGTCGATAAAAATTTGAAATCTCAAATAAGATGCAGATTAAAAAATGGATATGTGACCAAAATGAGTTTACAAACACAATATAGAGTATATATATAGATACCTCATTGTATTCAAAATGAAATAAAACAAAATTTTTGAAATTCATATCTTATATAAAACACATTATTCCTCAATACTATATGAGTAAATATGGCTTGATTAGTATAGATATATGCACATATATTTGGCCCCCAATATAAATTCTATGTTTTCGGGAAAGCAAAAGGTCCAATCGGTGTATGATAAATTTCACCTCACATGGCACCGCCCCGGCCATTTTTCAACAGCTGTTTTGAATAATGAATCATCTAGGCATATTGGGTGACAATTTCTAAATCCCGTGATAACAAGCTGTTTGTATTTTCCTTTGGATCCTATAACATCGAAGTTGATTGTTGATTCGTATTCATCTAAGATTTGAAGATTTTTTGTTTCTCTTCTCTTTATGAATAAGTAGGTGAAATAGAATACTACTATTGCTAATCCAGCAAAAGCAGCAAAGAAGTAATCTCCCCATTCATCAACATGTAAAATTGGATAGAGGCTCGCAGCTGAAACAAGAAATCCAAGAATTGACCCGCCTAAGATTAATGTTTGGTCTCTGATTGAAAGAAAAGTACCACAATTGAAGAATGTAGTGCAATTATACAGATAGCATAACATCGATACTATCATAAATGTTGTAGATGGGTATTGTGACAGATAAGATGTCAATGACGAGAAAAAGGTGACAATATTAGTTGTATTGAAGAGTTTACATTGTGCTGCTCCTTCTAATGTCTGATACGAAACGCATCTGAATGAAAGTGTCATTGTGTAGCAATTCTTAATTATGTATGTGTAAATAAAGACATTGATTGCTGTAAGAATGATTGGAATAATTGTGTTCAATGATGAAGCATAAACCTTTTCAACTAAAGCTGAGAAAATTTGGCCTGCAAATTGAATGGATATAGGAATAAACAGAAAAGGTACAAATGACATGAAAATGGTAAGTATATATGTCTCTGTCTTCGATACGATTGTTGTTCTTTTGTATTTGAAGGCAATTAAAATTAGATAAATAATGAACAAAAGTAAGACAATATTATGTATTTACATTGATTAGGTTGTAAACAGTATCAAAATGAAGGGATAATCAGTACGTTATTTTGATTTCATGCCTGTAAATAATATTCAGGGCTTAGATTTTAAGAGAATTTTAAGAAATGACGATTTGAAAATTCTAGCTAGCGATATCGCTTATCATATCTTAAAAGATTTACGGGATATACTAAATGTTTAAGGAAATTCGGATATCGATATATCATAATGCAAAAAGATATCAGAAATTCTATGTTCATGTTTATGCAAGATATATTTGAAAATATCTATCATTTTATTCGATAATTTGGTAAAGTTCAAATCTTTTGATATTTGAGATTAATAATTTTAGGATTATGCTGGGTTCGATATTTTTAGGTGAAAAATCAAATATCTCAAATAAAATGTCTGTAATAATAATTTCAAATTGCTAGTATGTGCATGAATCTCTTCATTATCTATGGGCAGAAGTATTTATCATTGTGTATCAATGTAAAAAGTTTAATTACTCATCGATGGTTTATTATTATTTCAAAATAAAACTCTTAAAAATGACGATTATTTTTAATTGAAAATTGTGGTGAATTGAATAAAAGAATAGAAAAGGTAATAAAAATTAATAAAGTTCGATTTTAAATTTGTTTGGTTCAATACTGTATGATTTCCGTATGGAATTAACTCTCAGATGAATGAATCCTCCATGAATAGTAAGAGTATTTCATGGAGGATTCATTCATCTGAGAGTTAATTCCATACGGAAATCATACAGTATTGAACCAAACAAATTTAAAATCGAACTTTATTAATTTTTATTACCTTTTCTATTCTTTTATTCAATTCACCACAATTTTCAATTAAAAATAATCGTCATTTTTAAGAGTTTTATTTTGAAATAATAATAAACCATCGATGAGTAATTAAACTTTTTACATTGATACACAATGATAAATACTTCTGCCCATAGATAATGAAGAGATTCATGCACATACTAGCAATTTGAAATTATTATTACAGACATTTTATTTGAGATATTTGATTTATCTATTGTTAAAATATGTAACAAATAGATATGAAAAATCCAAAGTTATATTAAAAATATATCTTAAAATATCTTTACGTGAATCGGTCATAGTGTAATGGTTATCATGTAAGATTGTCGTTCTTTTGATCCGGGTTCGATTCCCGGTGACCGAGCTTTTTTATCTTTTTTTTTCATGAACGTTTTCAAATTGGGAGAATTCAAATTTTCTGGCGGGTTCAATTTGAGTTTTGAGGGGATTTGTAAATTATATCGTACTCATTTGTGAGAATTGGAGGTAGCCGATAACCAAAATGGCTCAAAGAGATTTTATTGTTTTCGTGTGCATTCTAAAATTTATCATTAGATCGACATCTGAACCCGTCAGCAAATTGGAGTTGACCATTATTAAAAACTAAATCCATTAAAGCTCCACGTTCATACATTCAATTTTGAGAGGGCATTCAATTAAGATTTTGCCTAAAAGCACACTTGTAGCCTCATATGTTTGGTTTTGGAATGAACAGACACCTGATTCATCATCTACATGATGAGAGGGATCTATTGGTAGCACTCAAATTGAATAAATAACTAATTTGAAAAAACTTGGTTTTTTTCGTCCAAAATCTATTTTGGAAAAAATTGACATATTTACATCGGTGAGAAAAAATTTTAAAATCTAATTGCAGCATGACTAATCGCAATATTAGGAGAAACTAATTATCATATTCTTTTTCATTTTTATGAAAGATACAATTTCTCAAAACCCATCCACGCGCATAAAAAAATGAAATGTCCCTTATAAGACAGGGATTCCAGAGAAACAAAAGTTTCCAAAATCTGAAAAGTAGATTGCCAATTTCCAACAAAAACTGGAATTTGGCATTTAGAAATATTAATATATTATTTATATAATATCAAAATTGTAATGATGAGTTCAGTTTTTGATTTGAATGATCTAGAAAATTTCTTGATTTCTATTATCTTCAATCAAGGGTTGATATGAAATAGATAATATTTTAAAATATATGAAGATTGTATTTTACTGATTTTTTATTAGTATAAGCAATATAATCTCAAAATACTAATAAATTCGAAAATCAAGAACTTTTGTAAATAAATCATGCGAGTCAACGGATAGAAAATAATAGTAGTTCACACTGTTTCTTAAGGGTGCACCCGTATGTACGTTTATTTGAGAGGAGGAGGATTACCCTCTCAATTTTGAGGGATTCGTTAGTTTATTTTCTCGATGAATATGCAATAAAATTTGATTTTTACCTTATCAATATACTTCATATAATATACACATGTTCATGTAAAAACTTTTTTCCAAAATCCTCAGGAATTAAGGGATTTTTGAATTTTAAGAATTTTTTTCGAATTTTTTCGAAAAAAAAATATTTTCAGAACAGCCTTAACGGCTAAGATTTAGGAACAATGTTAAGTATCAAAAAGAAAGGAGGTCTGATATAGACAACATATATCGTTGAAGGTTGAAAAAATCTCTAATATTTGAGCCCAAAATTTCAAATTTTAATTTTTTGAAAAAAGAGGCCACCCGTATGTACGTTTATTTGAGAGGAGGAGGATTATATTTTTGAAAGGGTGAAACATTATGAATATGTTAATTATATAATAATATGTATTATTATAAAAAAGAAAAAATAAAGCACTTTAATTTTTTTCTTTCTTGATTTTTTACAAAATCTACTTAGAATTATGCAAAATATGACTAAATAATTATAAATTTCAAGTTAAATTTTAATTTTGATAAATAATTTAAATTTCAAAATATCAAGTTCAGTTCGACTATGTATGTAGTAATTCCTCAATAAAGTGCCAAAAACCTATTAAAATATATGAACATTTTCAACATTTTAATGTTTTTATTTAAAAATTTGTTGGAATATGAGCTTCAAACAATTATTATGTAAATAAAAATAATTAAATATATGTATTTATTCGTATTACAACCGTAGTAAGTCGATTCTTCCTTTCTTCTACTGAGGTTTGAATTTGATTTCGAATTGTAAAGAGATTCAAAGGGAAAATACTAGCGGATAAAAACTACCTCCATGAAAGGGTCATAATGGAGTCAAGTTGTATTTTTTGATATTTTTTGCTTTTCGAGCCTAAATAGGTAGCCAAGATAATGCCTAAAAATAAGGTTCTAAATTCTGAAGTTTACATGATCCTCTCGTGTGCACCCTTAACATTCACAAAAAATCAGCCCTTGGGGGCGCGATCAAATACTTGAAAATTAATTTTGGAGTCCATAAGTGCATAGTATAATGGTTAGAATTCCCTATAACAAATCTTGTTTTGTTGCATGCTAAGTAGTGTCAATGTGTAAACCTCTCAATTTTATCGTCGGGGAAGCAACACAATTCCCTCAAAAATATTGAAAAAATATAGAAAATAAAATGAATTAAGATGTACTTAAAATGAGAAATAGATTATGATATTAGATTTTAGAAAAAACAGACTTTTGATATAACTTTTGAGAATCTCATATTAAAAAAAGCATTTAAAAATAAATTTAAATATCTTATTTATTTTACTATTGTAAATATATTCTGAGATTTTTAGAAAAAAACACTTTTCATAAGTATTCAATATTTGAAAATACGCTCCAAAAAAGAATAGATTCTTTTATATTCGCTTATATAAAAGGAGACTCTCTATCAGATGCGAATGCCTGAATTCAGCACCTCTGATAGAGAGTTTCCTCTTATATAAGCAAATCTTTTTCATTCGTTTTTGTTAATATAAAAACATAAAAAGCTACCAATATGAGAAATTAAACCCTGCGAGGCACCAGTCTAGAACTGGCACTTCGCAGGGTTGAATTTCTCTTGACAAATGACAAAACTTGTTCGCAACTGTGAACCATTGCGAGCAAGTTTGCCAGATATCTGGAAGGAATTGCTCCTTATGATATATGCATTGTAACTGTATATATCATAAAGAGCAATTCCTTCAATTAAACGCAAAAACTTTGGTGCAATCGTTGCTGATTGCACCAAAGTTTTCGAACTTTCCCGAGGGAATTGGAGGGTGAGAGATACATAGTCTATCTATGTACCTCCCACCCTCCAAATCCCACTCTAAATGGGAGAAACTTTGTTCGCATGTTATCTTATTCAAACAAAGTTTCTCCCATTTAGAGAAGGAATATGAGCCTACCAGGCACTGATATATAATCAGTGCTTTGTAGGCTCCTATTCCTAATAGAAAGTTCGAAAACTCGGTCGCAATTGCATCTGATTGCGACCGAGTTTTCGAACTTTCCCGAGGGAATTGAAGGGTGAGAGGTATATAGTATGACTATATGCCTCTCACCCTCCAATTCCTTCTCTGAAGCTGGGAAATTTTGTCCAAATGTTAAACTATTCAGACAAAATTTCCCAGCTTCAGAGAAGGAATAGGAGCCTACCAGGCACTGATATATAATCAGTGCTTTGTAGGCTCCTATTCCTAATAGAAAGTTCGAAAACTCAGTCGCAATTGAATCTGATTGCGACCGAGTTTTCGAACTTTCCCGAGGGAATTGGAGGGTGAGAGATACATAGTCTATCTATGTACCTCCCACCCTCCAAATCCCACTCTAAATGGGAGAAACTTTGTTCGCATGTTATCTTATTCAAACAAAGTTTCTCCCATTTAGAGAAGGAATATGAGCCTACCAGGCACTGATATATAATCAGTGCTTTGTAGGCTCCTATTCCTAATAAAAATTTGAAAACTTTGGAGCATTTGATTATTGTATTTTGTCAAGAGAAATTCAACCCTGCGAAGTGCCAGTTCTAGACTGGTGCCTCGCAGGGTTTAATTTCTCATATTGGTAGCTTTTTATGTTTTTATATTAACAAAAACGAATGAAAAAGATTTGCTTATATAAGAGGAAACTCTCTATCAGAGGTGCTGAATTCAGGCATTCGCATCTGATAGAGAGTCTCCTTTTATATAAGCGAATATAAAAGAATCTATTCTTTTTTGGAGCGTATTTTCAAATATTGAATACTTATGAAAAGTGTTTTTCCTAAAAATTTAATATAATGCTTAGCACAATATATAAAATTAAAATATCTATAATTATTTTCTATATCACACTTTTCATTACACCTTGAAAAGTCTTCTCAAACTCTATTTTTAATTATTTTTTAGATATATCTCAAGTGTGATTATTCAAAAACTCATATAGACTATATTTATTTTTTTCATTCAAAAAATTATATGAGAATCTCAAATTAACTTTCAAATTTTTTATTTTAAAAACATATTAATAATCATATTTTAAGATACTTTTTCGCCCCAAAAAATAATCGTACTTCCTCGACGATTAAAAGGCTCTCAATTTCTATCGTTGACACTAATTAGCATGCAACAGTTTTGAAGTTCATTTGCCGAACACAAAACTTTTTTTCGAAATCGAAATTATTTCAAAAAAATATATCTTATTTTTTGCTTTTTAAGATAGTCATTATACACAAAATATTAGTAAACTATTTTTATTTGAATTACTAAAACTTTCAATTTTTTTATTCTCTGATATAGACTCTCATATGATACATTATGAAATATATATGATTTTCTTCTGCTATTAGTTATATTACAATGAATACTAAATCATCTATCAAAGCTAACTCAATAATTTTAGTGTGTTTCAATTTTCACTACTACAAATACTATCTTAAGAACTATTTAAACTTTCCCATGCTTTTACCCAGCATAATATAAAAATATATCCTTTTGTACGAATTATAAAATTTGAAATAACGAATTTGATAAATTCATACCTACATTATGAAATATTTAGTAATTCACTATACAAATACATCTTTGGAGTTTCATAAATTTTAAATTAGAATGATTGTAACATACAATGAATTCGAAATTTTATGTAGAATCTTGGTGGATGATTAGTATTCATTGTAATATAACTAATAGCAGAAGAAAATCATATATATTTCATAATGTATCATATGAGAGTCTATATCAGAGAATAAAAAAATTGAAAGTTTTAGTAATTCAAATAAAAATAGTTTACTAATATTTTGTGTATAATGACTATCTTAAAAAGCAAAAAATAAGATATATTTTTTTGAAATAATTTCGATTTCGAAAAAAAGTTTTGTGTTCGGCAAATGAACTTCAAAACAAGATTTGTTATAGGGAATTCTAACCATTATACTATGCACTTATGGACTCCAAAATTAATTTTCAAGTATTTGATCGCGCCCCCACCCCAAGGGCTGGCTAATATTTTATTATCTAATGAAGATTGCTATAAAATCAAATAAAAGTAAATAATTTTTGATTATTGTTTCAAAAAGTTTAGTTTCAAAAGAGATTAATATCAATAACTCTCAATCTTGACCTCAAACGTATGACTTCAACATTATCCTGTATGTGTATTAGAAAAATATGATCGAGAATAAGTTATTATTGAATTTACATATGATATTTGTTAAAATTATGACAAAAACTATAAGCTATAATAAATTACAATAAAACAATCAATTCGTCTAATCTTTTGAATTGATTGGTATAGAATAAAATGAAACAAACTCATATTATTATAGATGATTTAAAATATGCAAAAAATATTCAAAAGAATTCTGTATAGTTTCAGAATTTTGCTCTTTATATGTAATAAAATATATTCTAATGTGCATATATGATTTGTAGAAGTTATTTATCGAGAATGAAATAAATATTGCAAATAACGAAAAACAATGGTGCAGCGTAAGAGCTTATTGGTAAACAAAACAAATAAGAGCAACTTTCAATTTTTCGAAATTTATTAGATCTTGGAGGTAAATTACCAAGGTTTTCGACGAAAAACCCTTTTTTATGCTGTTGAAGCTATAGTTTCATTTGGTCATACTCCGACCCCTTGACTTTGGGTATTCGTGGAGTTATGGGCCATTAAAAAAAAGGAGGATTACGACCCTCTCAATTTATGAACGTGGAGCCTTCAGGGTGCGCTAAAGGCCAAACTTCCCCTATCGTCAATTTTAAAAACATGAAAAAAATCCTTGTACTTTAGGTACCTCGAAACATTTATTTTTTGAGAAAAAATAAATTTCGTGATTTATGCTAGGTCGATCCTGGGCAAGCAATATATATAAGAATTTTATTGAAATCATGTCACTATTTCTAAATTTGAATTTTATCTCTTCCAAAAAACATGAATTATGATAAGATATATTCTATTATGTGTTTATTAAGAATTTAGTATTGTGCACTAAATTTTTATGTATAAATATCAAAGAATAAATGCAATTATTATAAAAATCGTCTTAGAGTTTTCTATACTAAAATATGAGTTGTCTGTAATATATCAAACGACATTATATCCAATGAAAATATATCAAAAATTAAAAATTATCGAAATTTAAGGGTTTGGAGTTTATTTAGTAGACCATATCTCGCAAAATTGCATTTGCTAGGATTGTTGTGCATATTATCATATGGGACAATAGCTATTACCATGAAATCAGATAATTTAATTTACAATTATGAGCACTTCAGCAATAAAAATATAATGGTGCATAATTATTTTGAACATTTAATATATTTCAACAATAAAAATATAATGGTGCATAATTGTTTTGAACGCGCTAATTTGTTGTAGAAAATATTAACTAGATAAATTTTTTTTGAACGCCGTAGAAAAAACTAAAAAAAAATCGAAAAAAAGCATATTTTAGCCAAAGTTCCTCATTATACAAGATAATGATTTGTGATCACTTGTTTAAAAATAGAAGATCGTGCATATATGCTTTTAGTCCAAAGCCATCTAGAATAAATAGCATCAATAAGAAGGACAGATCTACATAAGATTTCCGTGTAAACAAAGCATTTTGATAGAACTCATAGAAAAATTGAGAGGCTTTAGCGCACCCTTAAGGGGGTAACTTTCTGAAGTTTACATTTTTAACATAATTGGGCTAATAAAACATCATGTGATTAGATTTACACATAGTGTGCATGGAGTAATATTACCCTAACATAATGCACAACTATAATATATCACCAATTCTAGTTATATACTTAAATTTCAAATTTATGAGATTTCTAAAATTTAAATTTGAATAAACAACACTGTTACGCATCAATCTTTGATACATTTGCAATGAATTTTTAGTCATTTGGTGGATATATTTCATTTATTTGAAATATCAAATTTCCAAGAATTTGAATTGTGCTCGGTTCATATTTGAAATATAATAATAATAAGATAGAAAGTTTTATTTATATTCTTTTCTTTAAAATTTACAACATAAATTTTTTGAATTCTTCTAAAAATTTTTTAAAATAAGGGGATAAAAATTTAATTGTAACTTGGGAAGAAAAGTTTAATTCAAAAAAGTGCTCTTATACGACTCTTGGGTTAAACATATAGTTTGTTAATTATGAATGGTATAAGATGATATTTCAAATTCATCGCAGCATCTTTAAATATTTGTCAGAAAAAATATTTTGATGAGTACTGAGTTTAGAGAATGAAGAACATCATGAGATGAAAGTTACTTTGAACCCAAAATTGAATGCATACTCAGTTGCTAGAATAATAATAAAATTTTGGAAATGAGCTTAATTTAATAAGATAAGTTAAACAGTTAGTATAAAATTTCCAAAAAGCGCTCTTATACGTATCTCAGGAAACTTATTTATAGTATTGTTTGCATGTTTTTATAGCCTCAAATATACTACTCATTGAGTCATTCTTCAATTTTATATTTTTTTTCGGTAAGTCTCCTAAGTGTTTGTAGCTAACCCAGAGATATCATTTACTAATTATAGGTATGGTATATATTGCACAATATATATTTATCATTTAATTTCAAATCGCTCAATCTGAGGATGAATAAAGTCCAAATTACGAAAAAGTTTACAACTATTCAAAGTTACCCCCTTAAAGAATAGAAACAGTTGCATATACATTCATTTTTGACTACTTTACACGGATTGATTTTGAAATGCACAGGTTGAATTTAGAATAATCGTTTTTGCACATTTTTTGCACTTGTAGGAAAACCCTGAAAAAAAATAGCGTTTTGTATAGAATCAGTGGAAAGGCTTAACTATTTTTTATTTCTAATAAAATGCATCAACGAAAATACCAGAAAAAGAATGATATCTTATACAAGAACATTATTTGCACCATATGAAATAAGAACATCGGAGATTCTTTATTAATATTCAATGTTGCAATATGAAGTGCGGTTTTTCAATATGCACTACGCGAAATGAGAACTTCGGTAATTACAGTATGCTACAATATGAAGTGCAGTTTCTCCATCTTCATTTTTTTCCTTTTATGTATAAACCGTATGAAACGAAGTATACAACAAGGGATGGAATATCAAACATCGGTGGATATACAATGAATTTTTTTATAATTAGTTTGATTGAAATAAACTAAAAAGGATTCAAGATTTTTGTAAATTCCGCAGTAACAAAATCAATGGTAGGTGATATAATTGTATATTTCATGCAACTTTCACTCAGGAACTTGGATTTCCGCCTAAAAATGATAATTGAAGACATATTTGAGTTATTTCTGAGCTGAATTTTGATCTTAATAACTTGAAACAATCAACTGTTCCATGGTAATAACATTGTTTTCAAGAGATAAATATGGTTTCTACGCTTGAAGATTGCGGACAAATATCATGGCAACAAATAATAATAAGTGGAGTGCGTTATATTGGGCAGTTATGAATAGTTCAATGTCAATAATCAAATACATATGTAGTCATAGTTCATTTAACATCAATATCAAGAACAAAGAAGGAGATACTGCTCTCCACCTTGTTTGCAACATTGGAAGATTCACGTTGTGTTATTTCTCTGTAGATTACCAAAAATTAACGTTGAAGTCAAAAGCGATGAAGGAAAAACGCCAATAATGGTCGTAAAGGAGACAAAATAAAATCAAAGAAATTCTCAAATACGGCAGAACAAAGAGCTAATTTTATTATATTGTTTGTTATTTGTTATTTATTTTAATGATAAATATTAAGTTTCTCATGATTTTTTAATAAGATTTTTTTTATCATACCATTAAAGGTAACAATAATACAGAAAATATCCAATTTCTACTCACGAAACATGTGATTTTTATTTCCTTTTTACACCCAAAAGCTCCAACTTCTTGATTAATTTCGGTGAGATTTCCAAAAAATTCTACTTGATCAATATCTGGGCCATAACTTAAGATATCTTTGCACGTGGACTGAATCGATTTGAATTTAAAACACCTTACTTCAGTTTTATTTGTTCCGAACAAAAATTGTTTTGTTTCTAGTTGTGTCATATTTGGTGAATACTCTTGGTATCCAAAATAATTATTTCCATCAATGCTGACTTCAACACCAAATTGAAGAGGCCTACAGGACATATTTGATGTGGTTAATTCAAAAGATTCAATGGTAAGCGAATGAAATGGGAAACATACAGAAAAATGCCCTGTTGGGTTAGTTGGCACCCAATATGAATTAAGTGAATAATCAAAATCAAAAGCATTTTCAATTCTATAAGAATTTATATGATCTGATTCTCGTAGAGCAAAGTATTTGGGATATAAGAACTTATATGTGTTAAACAAATAATGTAATATTCCATTTTTTGGCGAATAGCCAAAATACAAACTGGAGTTAGCAGTTTTTTTACAGTTACGGATATTACGGGCGTGTATATATATATATGAATTGTTTGGTAAATTCTCATAAATTCGGTTGAAGTAAAGCCCCCATTTGGAAAAAGTTCTTATCCGCCGCGATAATTTAGTTTATGATTCTCTATACTAGGGAAAGAAATTGAGATGTGAAAAATTAATTCAAAGTAAACATAATTTAAATGTGTGCAGATATGCATAAAAACAATTAACATAATGGTATATAGTTCATTTGTAACTTTGGAGATTGTAATTCCAAATGATTGTGATTTACAATGTGTGATTGTAATGATACAATATCAAATAGAGTACCTCGAGAAATATTAGTAAAATAAAAGCCCATATGCTAACTTTCCAATTAAAAGAAAGTAAGCGGCGAATCTTCCTCTGTACATGATTCACAGAATAAATATCTTTTTTGCGATTATGGGCATGTTCCTCGATGTATTCATGAGGCGATCTACCATTAAACGACTCTTGTATGTTCCTCTTGATAAAATTTTGATGTTCTTCATTATCTTTCTGGATTTGCGCCATTTTATCTTGAAATGCAATATCTCTCCGTAGTTTATTACATTTGGCTTGAAGTAATGCTTGATTATTAAAAGATATAATTTTTCCTTTCTTTTCATCTTCAATTTTCTTCACATACTTTTGTTCCTGTGAATGTAGTTCTTCTTTATGCAATTTTTCTTGGTCTTTGAGCTTTTGTATTAATTTTTGATTCACAATCTTTAAAGATTCATTATTTTTCTCAAGAAAGGCAGCATGTTCATTATTATAAGCATTATGAGAGTTAATGTAAACGTTTTGAGTATAGATTACATTATCTGATGGGGTATTTTTATTCATATTAAACATGGATTCTAATTTTTAACGTACAGTCAAGGGAGAAAAATCAATAGCAATTTAAATTTGATAAACTTAATAGAATGAGATAGCTATGTTTAATTATAAGTTTTGGAGATTCGAACTGAAAACTTTCAAAGGAAAAAACTGTGATGAAAAAAAAAGTTATAAAAATTGACCCGTACTTTTATTACAGCATTACGTATGTAAAAAGTTGAATAAATAATTTACAGAAAAGAGAGAAAATTTTTAATATATTTTTGATATACATTTGATATAGTGGGGAGACGCAATGAATAATCAAATTGAATCTTAATCAAATAATTGATAACAACGTGTATTTTATTTGAATTGAAAAAATTGAATCATTGTATTTAGAATCTGGAGATATATCGAATATTCAAATATTAATAAACAAAATTCAGTAATCGGGATGAATTTCAAATGTATTATTCAATAATTCTTGATTAATTCAAAATATTGTGAGTTTGAAAGAAATATTTGAAAGGTTTACAAAATAATTTTTAAATACTTTATAAAATATTTCTAAAGTTTACAAAATTAATTTCTGAATTGAAAAGGAAGATAAAAATATATTTACAATTAAAAAATAAAAAGACGTCTATCAAACCAATTCCACTATTGCATCTTTTGATATTTTTGATGCAATTTGTCCAAAATTTGAAGAAGATCTTATAATAATTTTGGGTGGACAAGGTAATTCTATCGATTCTAACGGAGTATATATCTCACTTTCTAGCATTAATGAATGTTTTTTCTTTGTTGAATGATTTAGCGTGGTTTTTGGTTGAAAAAGGTCATTTGTTTGCTCTTTCCGAATTGATTTACTCAATTCTTCAAATTTTAGTTTCTCCTTTGCATCTAGAGATCTCCACATTTTCCCTAAAAGAGATGTAATGGCTGTTCCTTTTAATTGAGGATGCAATTTTGTTGCTGTATTCCTGTTCTGCATACAGAATATCTGAAACGGTGTGACAATTAGAAGATTACTTCTTGATCCATGGTTATCGTCGCTACTTTCAGACATATGGATTTGTACAAGAGGTAATGTCACTTTTAGAATGAAGAAAATCAATAAAGTATTTGATAGATTAAACATGCTGGTCTGACATTTAGTGCGATAATTTTCAACTCAAACCATTCGTTGAATCATTTTTTTACTAAAATTTCTGGTCATTTGATGACATTGAAAGTTTTATGCATAAAATATATATCTTTATAAAATTAATACCAAAATCCACTATTAGTTTTGTACAGGAATGATAATATTCAGCACAATCATTGAAAACTTAGTTAACATTCAAAGATCATGATATATCATTAGTGAATTTATGAGAAAATAGCTTTATTTTATTAGTTAAGCAATTATAACCATCTTATAGGAACGAATCCAATAAATATGAGATGGATAACCAAGACATCAAGATTATCATAATAAGCATGAAATAAATTGAAATCATATTAGATGGCGTTTCAATTTGAATCCAATTAAATCCAATTTCTATTTTTATTTGATATGAGTATTAAATTCGTGACAAATTTAACAAAGTGGATATTTTTAGGTGATATCAATAATTATTGGCCGCTATTTTAAAAAATTTGAATCAAGCCAAATTACAAAATATAGGATTTTATACCAAGAGAGTGTGAAATATTAGCGTTTAGTTTCAAGCATTGAAATATTCCTTGTCTGAGTTGGAAAAGAGGTGAAGCGTAATATAAATGTCACTTTTCCTCAAAAATGTTGGCTTCGCTTTTTTCTCTTTCCCTCTGCGCTGCAAATATCAGAAATACTAAAGTAGAGCGCCAGTATAAAATTACAGATGGATTTGTTGCTGTTTCTCTTGATATTACTTTCACCAATTTTGGCGATAAAGCGACATCAGAGTATGTCTTGTCATTTGATCCACGCGAGGCAGCACATATGAATACAGTCATTGCTGTAATGAACAGAAAGCACATTCGTAATACACAGAAATCTCTTGTTATCAAAGATCAAAATGGACAAAAGGTTGTTACACTTCTCTCACCTCTTGAACCAGGAGCCTCACAGACAATTTATGTTGGCTACACCATTGGCCAGTATATTCTCTTCACAACAAACGGCGTTACCCTCAAGAATTTAAGAGTTGACTGCTACTTCAACACAACAATCGGTTTTGTTTCACCATACCAAACAGAAGAAGTCAGTCTTGAAATCAGCGGCATTTCAAAGAACTCTGTCACAAGCATGACCAAAAATCTTGATATTACCCAGAAATCAAACACAATTTCGATGCAATCCATCAAGACAGTTCCAAAGAACAACGAATTGTACGTCGAATACTTCATCTACAAGGCTCTTCCATATGTTTCTGCCGTCAATACCTCAACTCACATTTCCCACTGGGGTATTTCCAAGCAGGAGTCATTCATGGAAGTTCACAACGACGGCCCCGAATTTGTTGGCGAGTTCAACCGTATTGATTTCCGCGAATCCTCAAATTGCTACTTCCAGACAGTTCCTGTCCGTCCACCAGCAGACTCCTATCACTTCTGGGCTAACGATGAATCCGGCCAGCTCCAGAGAGAAATCAACCTTGAAGACAAGGATCTCTCCATTCCACTCCGTGGCCCAGTTCTTCCTTCCTGGAAGGTTACATACACAACAGGCTGGACAGTCAAGACATCCAACTTTGTCCGCACAGAAGGAAATACATACATCTTCTCAGCTCCTCTCTTCCCGAAGCCTTATGCTGACCGCGGTGTTTCTGTTTCTCATATCCGCTCTGAATATGTGTTCCCAGAAGGTGCTGAAATCAAGAAGATCACATACCCACAGGCAATCAACGGAAGACACCATTTCGGACAGGAAGTCTGCAACCTCGATTTCAAGGGTAGATCTGTCGTCGTCATCGAAGCAGATAGACTTTCTTCTATCGATGAAACAACTGTACAGATCGAATATACAATTGAAGGAAAGTACGCTTTATACAAGATTGCTTACCTTTCCGCTGGTTTCGGAGCAATCTTCCTCGCGATTGTTGTTCTCAGGAAGATCGACCTCTCAATCCCATCCTTCGAAAAGAAGAACTAAATAATCTTAAACATAACAAATATTTATATAAATATTACAAAAGAATTTTTTTTATGAAACTCTTTTTCCTTCATAAAGTCTCTTATTCAAATTTTTGTTAGAGATCCACTTAATGTTGAGGCAGAAAAACAAGAGGGATACTTTTCGTAGGAAAATAATTTCCAAATAATTTTAAATAACAAAGATTTAACTTCAAGCTTTTAAGAATGATTTTCTTGGTATTTAACAGTACTTTATATAAAGATCCTTATGCAATTAAAAAAATTAGAAATTACGTCAAATTTAAAGCATGATTAACTTAGATTTAACAGTGAAGGATGTAAATATCTTCAATACTTATTAAATTTACTATGTGTAAGTAGCAATATATGATAATTAAAGAATTCAAATTAAAATTTGTAATTGCATTTAATGAATTTGGTGTTTTGGCTGATAAAATAATGATTTGTTTTGGTATTTAAAGGTTAACACTTTGATTTCATGGAAATTATAATATAAAATAAGTATTTTATTAATATACAAACAAATAGCATAAAAATATCAATGACTAGTAGGTGGTAGCATCTAACAAACTATGGATAAGAAAAAAACTGAAAAAAATATGTTCAAATAGTTTTTGCGTTGAAATTGGTAATATGAATTTCAATTATAGCAGAAAAGATTCGTATTTTTTGATGAATGCGTTAATAGTCTCAACATCAGTTGATAATATATTCAGTGTTGGATCTCCATTGATCAAATATTTAACAGATTCTGTATCGTCTAATGATAAAACATGATTAATCTGGGCGACTAAGAGTTTTTGATTTTCATCTTTTTTTCTAACAATATTTTTGTTAGTTGAATGTGAAGGAAATAGTTTTTTATTGATTTCTTTGATTTCTTCATCGAATTCTACCATTTCTGCGCATTTTGCTTCTTGAGATTGCAATAAAACTTCATATAATTTTTGCAAATTCTCAATACTCGCATCAATTTTGCTGTCGAGCTTTTGTAATCTTTGCAACCTTGTTGATAAGTCATTGTTTCGTTCTTTCAAAATCTTTAAAACTGCTCCTGTTTCCATAAAATCAAAAAAATTAAACGTCAAGTTTTGGAGATTGATTTTTGACAACAACTTCATTTTCTGACATTTTTACCAATCTACGCCGGTCAGAATGACTGCGTGGTTACCCTCAATTTGATGCAGATCAATCTGTGCCAAATTGCGAAATGGCACAAAAAAAATATTTTGATTCAAGTTTTCATGGGCAATATAAGAGAATGTTAGAATCACATGGTAGGATTTTGATAACATGTCTAGTATAATCACAATATCGGAAATTACGTTGATTCTGGCTGGCTTAGTTTTGTGTATTTCACCATCTCAAATGTAAACTGGCGCAGATTAAAATTGAGATGATTGGAGTAGATTGATCAGTGTTAAATTGAGTGTAACCGTGCAAACGCGCAGATCGGCACAGATTGATATTTTTTGATAAATTTCAATGATTTTTTTGATAAGTGTCAGATTTCGAAAATGAGCGATCCGCCTTTACGTAAAAGGCGTGTTATTAAGAAGCCTGATAGTGATTCTAGTAATAACTCGCCTCAAGTAACACCATCAAGCAGTCAGAGTTTAATTCATCCTTCGAATTCGGAAGAATTAAATAAAAACGAGCAAAATGAAGAAAATAATTTAGTTACTACTTACACAACTGATCCTGAAACAGGAGAGATAATTCAAATTACCCATAAAAAGGCTTTAGTTAAAAGGAAAGTTAAAGTTGGGCAAAATCCCCAAATTGTAGCTCCAATTGACTTAGGAGACCTCGATACAAATACCAAACCTTCATTAACTGTTCCAAATATTACAATTCACCCAGAAAATTCGCAAACTCAATCAAAAGTTCCTTCTCCAAAGATTGTTAAAGAATTAACTGTAGAACAAATAGTCGGTATGGATGACGAGCCAGAAGATTACGATAATCTCGATGTAGAAAAGATTTCTTCCTATGAAATGCAAAATCTGTTATCCTCTCAACATATCAAAGAAATCAGAGCCAACTTCAATGAAAGAATGCAACAGAGAGAAGCAGAGTATCAGAAATCACGCCAACCACAAGAAAAAGGAAACAATAATGCAATCCAAAATTGTTTCAAAGGATTTGCAACAAATTTCGCACAAATAACAAAAACAATTAATAATGAAGCGAATTTCCTTACAAACTTTGCAGATAATTTGAATTATTCCTCAATTCCTGAAGATTTGCCAATTTTAACGAAAGATTTCTACAACGAGTCATGCAACAAGAGCAAAATATATACTCGACCTCTTGAAGCTTCTTACGACGAGTTATTTGGAAATATTCCGGAAATTTCGATCGAAATTATTAAAAAAGATTTGGGATTCGAATTAATGCAAGTTACAGAAGACGCAAAGCCACAGGAAATAGATCTTGTCCAAGAAATGCGAAATTCTTTAGTTTCGTGTCGAAAAAAGATTTCTCGAGAAATTTCGATCATCGACATGAAACAGAAGTCCGCCCAATCCTTATTCTCATATATATCAGCTCTTGTTCTTACAGGCATTAAGACAACTAATTTCGCTGATCTTTTAAGTTCAATTCGCGATGAGATCCGAAATTTACACATTTATTCAGCGATTGACAACAATTTAACGAAAGTAATTGATGCATTACTTTCTGATGGCATCAGTCATGGCAGGAAAGGTTCTTTGAAGGCAATTTACGATCTTTTGAAGAAAAATGCGTTAAGTCAATTTATTCAGACAATTGCGAACTCCACATCTATTTCTTCTGATTATTATCATAGAGATTCGCCAATTGTCAATGCAAATGTTTGTTCTCCGGCTGTTTCAATCATTGAAGAAGTTGAAGCAGCGAAATTTGATGATGATTTGGAACTGGATAAAATAAATAATCCATTACCAACTTCTTCGCCACGATTTGCTTCGAGATTTAGAAATACAATGAATAAATACAACAAATTGCAAAGTCATGCTGTTTTGGCATCTGAAAAAGCAGATAAAGAAATAGAGAAATTAGTAATAGATTGCATGCACTTGATAAGTCAGTTCTTGTTGTGTGGAAAGAATGGTGATTTATCACCTGAAATTTCATGGAACGCGATTTCTTCTTCTTCATCAAAAATTGTTAATCATCCTTCATGGGATAAAATTGTTTTCTTGATCAACAAGAGGAAGGCTGTTCTCAACACTTCTTCAACTAAATTCTACAGATTCATTGTTGATGTGTTCAATGAAGGAATGAGTCCTTTCTTACTCCCTTGTTTGTCTGAGTGCGGAATGAATCAGCAAATAATGCTCAGTCAAAGAGAAACAGTTCTCAGAGTCTCTCACGATTTGATTCCTTTCTCAAAAGGATTCAAATTCGATGTAGAAAAGACTGCAGAAATAATCGAACAGTAAAAAAATTAATTTTATTTATTTGATTAGTATATTTTTCTCTATTAATATGAAAAGTAGTTTATATTTTCTTTAAATAAAGCCAAATATTAGACTTATTTAGATGCACAATCATTGCAAATGGTATAGAACAAAGAAATATGGCTGAATAGAATCTATTTGTATCTGTATAAAAGTATTCAAATCTATAAAGACTAACCTGTATAAAATTCAATATGAGTCAAGAAATATATTGTGTTGAAATGATAATCATTTGGTTACTAAAATTTGGTGAGTATGAGTCATATTTGGTGTTGGGAAAGGAGGGGAGTGAGGGTGTGTTGTGGGGGTGTTTCAGTCAAGAAATATAACTTGTAGCAATATACAATTGTTGTAAATGTTATAGGGAGCAAATTATCACCATTTGGTTATTAATATTTGGTGTTGAAATTATCTACTTTTTTGTAACCATTAAACGACCCAATCTATTTAGTAGTTTTTAGGAATTAGAATCTATGGTAGTATTCACAATCACAATATTGGGTATTTTCTAAGTTTAATCATCAAATGAATCAAATATGTGTTTGAATAACTTGTTCTGTTGAATTCCAAGTTATGAAATAGTATTATCAATAATTTAATCAAAATCCTGATATTAAATTAAAAAAGATAAACGAAATAGCTTGAGAAATAAGAAAAAGTATTGTCAATCAATGGTAATATGAATAAGTATAGCACATTAAATGTTTGAAATATATTAATATAAAAAATATAATTAATCCAAACAATTTTTTAATAAAATTCTTTGTTCATCCAAATGAATCGATTAGATCTTGATGTGATATTACTATTTTACCATCTGCTTGCTTTAAATTGATAACAGTTTTATTAAGTAATATTGTGTTATCAATATTGATATCTTTATGGCAAACAGGGCATTGTTTCGTCTGTTTAGCTATTCCAGATAGGCATTTATTGCAAATAACATCAGAGCAATCTAATCTCATCGCTCTTGTTTCACCTACGATTTGTCTGCCACATGCTTTGCAAATAGGAATGTCACCATCAAAGACTACTGTCAAGTCAAGCAGTTTCTGATATTTAATTTTTTTGTTGCATTGAGGACATAAAACTTTCACTTTCTTTTCAGATTTTTTCTTGTGGCTTGGTTTGACTTCCGGCTTCTTCTCAATTTTGGCTTCAGGATTTGACTTTGGAACAATTCTTTGAAGATCTAAGAATTTATCAATTTCATTTTTCATGTTTGGATCTATTGTCACTGCAGAAGTCTTTTTAGCTTTATGAGATAATATATAATCTAGAATGCATTCCTTGCAGAAAACATCGCCGGATGGGCAGCAAGTTGGTTCGCGTGCGCAATGCTGGCAAATCCTGCAGAAATACCATGGATTAAGATCTGCTTCAGTAACAGTCATTGAAACTGTACCGCCGCGGTATTTCTTCCTCATTTCATTGGAAATATCATATGTTTTACAGTAAGCAGCCATTGACACTTTTTTGTTTATAAAAGAACCAGACGGATAATGTTAAGCTGATCTCAAACAACCAAATTTTTAATTTAATGAACGTAACTTTTTCAGAAATCAATTGATCAAAAGTTGATATTGGTATGTTCTATAAAATTTTGTTGAATTTCTTCATTAACTCGTGTATTGATGGCATTACCAACAAATATATTGACTCATGATGAAAATAAGGTTCTCGATAATTTAACATCATAATGAGTTTAATGTAATTTAATTAATAATTTTAATAGTATTACAAAATTAAAATCTATTATATGATTTAGATTCTTTAGATCTAAGTTTTTTAAGAGAATATTTTCCAAACAATATTCAAAATTCAAAAAAAATACATAAATTTTATTAGTGAAATGGTTTATAAATTTCATAAATGATTGATCAGGCGACATTAAACGACATGTATCTTCGATCCAAAGCGAACACTCCAGAGATTTACATTACAACAACACTTAAACGCCTTCGTTTATACGATAACAAGGTCGGAATCACTGAAGAAAATAAAGAAAGCATTATTAAACCAGAAATGAGGATGTCAGTCCTCGAGAAAATCATTCATGCTTCACAAGAGCTTCAAGTTTCAGAGGATACAATATTCCACGCTGTGAGGCTTTTCGATTATTTGAATCAACTCTCGATTCTAACAACAGAAAATTACGTATTATATGGTGCAACATCGCTAATGCTAACAATCAAAATGAATGAAGCTAAAATGGCCTCATTATGTGAAAGGCTCGCCGAATATTTCCAAATCTCTGATGTACAACAGCTTATATCAACAGAGTTTATAGTAATGGATAAACTTGAGTTTGATGCATTTATCGCAACGCCATTATCGTTTATACATTGCATATCTCCAATTTTATACCATGAGATCGAAAACGAAGCAACAGCAAAGCAAGTTCTCGAAATTTCTTGCATGCTTTGCCAGAGCACTATTATTTCTGATAAATTCAGTTGCTTTTCTGCGGAAGATATCGCAAAGGCTTCAATTTCACTTGCCTGCCAACAATTGAAATTAAAGCAAGAAGATCTCCTTACAAAAGCGTTCGGATCAGCAGCAAATGAAAAATGTGTTGCTTTTGTATCTGAATCATCATTATTACCTGGTAATAAGGATCTCCATAAGAAGATATATGGAGAAGAATGAAATTTATTTGATTTAACTCCCAATCGAGAAAAAAAATATGTGAATTATTAAAAACTTTTCTTTTACAAACTTTTCTACTATTTTAATAATGCATAGAGAGAATATTGGCTGATATTATATAAATTGTTCTGAACTTATCAAAAATCTTTTTGAAATTCAATATGAAAATCAAATTACTTTCCAATAGCGTTTTAACTATGATTCTAATGCCTATTTTTACATCACATCATTAGTTAATCTCATATTTTACCAAATTTTTTGTGATTCAAAATTATTCCATTTGATTTGTGCACATTTTGTTGTTATTGCGATGCAACTCTCTAATAGCCTCATAATTGTTTATACATTATATGATTATAGCATTTTATCTCTATTTGTTGAGAAGATAAAGATCATTTTGAAAATTGCCGTTTTAAAAAAAAATTGAATGAAAGCACCTCGTCGTCTTCCAGAGGATTTCTTATATAATATTCCTCAAGAAAGAGCTGGAAACAGAGATAGAATTGGTCTCCCTGTTCTAAATTCAATTCTTGATTCGAGAATAGGCCAAATGACTGCAATTACATTACCAACTGATAAAGAAAGAATGAATTTACTTCATGAAATCAATGCTATTCCAGATTCATCATCAAAATTAACATCATTTCTTGATTTTATGATTTCACAACTTGATATTCAAAGTCGCAAATATTATTCGACGCAGGATGAATTAAGAAATTTGAAAAATAGAGTTAATAACAACGTTTTTGATCCTTCAATAGATGAAAGAATAGAAAGACTTGCTAAAATTCTCAACGTTCAACCAAGCAAAATCGAATCCAAGGTTGCAGAACTTGAAAATCAGAGAAACGAAACAATATTCCAATATGAAGCAGATTACCAACAATGTTTAGAAGCATTAAACTGTCCAAGATATGGTTTATCAAACGCTATTGAAAAGTTACTGAAAGAAAATGATAAACTTCATGAAGTTACAGCAAATGACAGAGGACTCATTTCAAAGCACAGTAGAGAACTACTAAGCGAAGAAGAAGAACCAACTTCAAGCCAAATTAGTGCAAGTTCAATTAAACTTGATTCAAGTTCGAGTAATGGTGGATTTGTAACACCAGGAAAGAGGAATCAAGCAGATCTTGTTAAAGATATCCTCTCTGGATTAGATAGCGCATAATTATCAATTTATTTAATATTATCTCATGTTAAACTTGAATAAACTCCATGTTTTATATTCCTATATGCAGATTTTAAGTGTAAATTCCCATAAATGTTATTGTTTTTTAACATTCTTATTTTCATATACATAAAATCACAAAACAGATGATATGCTCCTGTTAGTATCTTCACAAATTTCTTGGAGGAGAGAAATTAATGCAGAAAAATTCATAATTAGGTAAAATAGAGGCAATTTAAATTCAATTATGTATAATAATGGATGGGACTGGCATGTTGGATATGAGTACTAATAGTATATTCTTATCGAATGTATTATCGCAATAATTAGATCGTAAGGAGGAAATCGTCCTAAATCCAAAGAATTAATAAGTGTGAATCAAATTTGCATAAATAATTCTTTATTTTTACAATACAAAGTAACATAAAACATATATATTCCAGATTGTTTTATCGGTATAAAATAATCATAAATTTTTGTAAGAGTATCGATAAGTATTGAATGAACGATACGATTCCATTTATGGAATAAAGAAAGCTAATGCGGTGCAAACTGCAGAAACGGAGAAGAAAATGCATATATTTATTGCTAGGGTTGATCTCTTTTTATTCCTTTCCTCCTCTGAGATTTCGCAAATACCAAAGTCAAGTCCTAATGGTTGTTTCCTATCTGGATCCACCTTAATACTGACTTTCATGAAAAAATGCAAAAAAAACTGACAAAAATATTCAACAATGCAAGATACATCAAAATTTTGGGGAGAGAATCATGATCAAGTATTATTCAAACTATGTACCGAACTCGTTAGACAACAGCTTGGAGAAGATTGTGCTAAAATTGTTGAAAAACTCTCAGAACCTGTTCAAGATGAGCAAAGTTTGATGAATCTTTGTAACATGGATCAATTAAAATTTAGGAATGCTTTTGGAGCGTTAAGTAATGCTGGCATCGTTACAATGGATCCAACAATTGCAATTATTCCTGTAACTATTATTTCATATTTAACGCTTCCACATTTCATGAACTTTGCGCAGAAGTTTTATATCATACCTCAAGATAGAGATTTGATTGAGATATTAACAACTAAAATTATTAAAGTCACAACTTTAACAGCTCCAAAATTAGTCGATACATTGGCCACTGAGGATCCAAAGTTCGACAGAATTAGAGCTCTTAAAGTAACACAGCATTTAATTGCCAAAAAAGTATTCATTCTCACTGATAAAGAAGAAGTTAATTTCAATATCCAACTTTTCCTTGTTAGATTACGATTGGAAGCGCTTGAAAAACTCGTAGAATACCAAGACCATCGTGTTGTCGAAGTAATCAGAGCATTATTCTCACCAGATTTCAAAGAAGATGCTTTAATTGATTGTGAGTCACTCAAAGTCGATCACGATGAAATTATTCAAGCTCTTACAGCACTTACAGGTATGCAGCAGAACGAAATTATCGGAGTTTTAGGAATTTTGTCTTCTCCAGATATATGTTTATTTAGTCGCGATTTTACGATCATTCAGCCAATGACTGCAATACACATATTCAGAATAAAGCGTATTGCAGCACTTCTCGCTGAAATTGGCCATCCTCTCGCACGCCGTGTGATTAATATGCTTTTAAAGAACGAACAGATCGAAACAATCAAGTTCTGTGATATGCTGATGCTTCCTAAGCAAGATGCACTAAATCTACTCGCTACAATGCAGCATTTAGGCGTAATTACGTGTGAAGAATTAGAAGATGCTCCGCATACAACATTAAAGAGGAAATACAGAGTATGGAAGATCGACCTTGTCTCCGCAATCAACAATGCTGGTGCTTATCTTCTTGCAGTCATCGGATCTTTGATGTTCCAAGTAGAAGAGGAGAAAAGAGAGAACAGATCAATTCTCGACTCCAAACCAGAGCTGAGCCAAAAGATAGAGACACAAACATCAAGAGTAATGAGCGAAAGACTCAAAATCTTGAATAATACAATTATTGACGCAACTAAGAAATACTTTGAAATTCATCAGTTGTAGTTTATGTTTTGTAAAAACTTATGTTTATTTTGTAATACTCATCATATTTACATTATATTCTTTTAATTTCTTATAAATATCACTTTTTTGATATAGAACTCTTCAAACATAAGCGTTTGACATAGTTTCCAAGATATTTTAATGTTTAGAATAAAAGGTGTTTTGGATATATTTAACTTAAATATGTTTTTTCCTCAATCCTATTTTACATGTGTAAAATATATCTTCTTGAAAAGTGATGACATACAATTTTAATAGTATTAGCAAGAAATTATATGCCTAAACAAAATATCCTTGAATTTACTTAGTATTTAGGATAATTGAATGAATTATGCATAATCATATAGATTATATGGTTCTATAAGAGTCAATTTCATTGAATAGAAAATAATATTTTTATTTAATCGATCGTTTTGTGAGTAATGTTTAGGTTAATTCTCCCTTTCTAGTTTTATGCTTTAACAGCATAGAAAATCGTAAAACAGAAGATAAATGATCAAAATGATTTTTGTTATTCGGTAAACGAATTATCATATCTTTGTATTTGCTCTGACATCGAATATTTAGGATACTTTCATGTTATAATTTGATGTAAATATGTTGAATATACGAAAAATTAGATATTTGATCTTTCATAAACTTTAATCGACTAGAATAATCTTGAAATTTATAATTGTGTTGAACTGTTAACTGAAAACAGTTGTTTCTGGGGAATAGATGAAAATTGATATAAAAATTCATCATTTTATTTCAAATTATGACTGAACTTTGTTGGATTTGTGCCGGAGAAGTAATATATTTCTGTTACTTTTTTCCAAATTTTTCGTAAATTATGGATTGCCAACAAAGTCTTCTCAAATTTGAAAGTGAATTTTTCAATTCTCAATTTTTTTTTGGAAAAATGAGGTTAAAAAAAAGATAATATTTCAATTTTCTGATTAAATAAAGTGCTCTTTTGTGATTCTAACACGAGAGAATAATTTTATTTTGAAATTCTTACTATTTAAGTACTAGAAATTGGCATAAAAAATCAAATTTCATGTGGTATTTAATTATTATGCAATATCAGCATATTTCACAATATGATAGCATGTATTTAGGTTTCTATCAAATATTTTAAATAGTCTAATATAGTTTATTCGATTACTCAAAATTTGAAACAATTTTGGATGAATTCTACTTATAATTTATTTAGATTCATTGATGATAACAATAAAATAATTAAGGACATGATATTTTTATTCTCTATTGCTTCCATTCCTCAGCAAATATGAACATTGATTCATATTTAATATGAATATATGAGTAAAATGTAAATAGAATCAATATACTGCACATTGCTGTTAATTTTTCATAATCAATTCTTGATCATTCTAAGAAATAGCACATTATATGAACTGTAACTAAATATCAATTGTTAAATGATCTAAGATAGCTAGGATATTAATATCTGGTATTTCTTAATATCTAATAGGAATGGTTAGCTTATTTCTAAAGTCAATCTTGAAGGATTATTTTTTTTTTGTGTGCTTAAAAGCTTTAGTTTTATAGTTAGTAGGACGAAACCTTGAAGTTTCTGCGATACCTCGACTTAATAAAAGGGGCTAACTTTGATGCCAGATATTAGGAGTTAATGTCGGATATTCGCTTATTTGCAATGTTGAAATTCTTAAGTCCATAAGTGTACTACTATATTATACTACTAGTATGGACTGGTTGCCTTTTAACCGTCAAATAAAACAGAAAAACAATTCCCTATTCTTTATCTAAAATTGTACGTTTTGAAAAAAAAAACGTTACACAACAAAATGGAGAAATTTGAAACAGAATTATTGCAACTCAAGGATATCAGTGGCATTGATAAAGTCATCTATCCATTGAATTGGATCCGTTGGGAGTCCGAATACAAGACTTCTAGCGGAATTCGCGCTCCTCCGTGGCGTCAGAGCGAAGGTGATATTGGTTACATCCTTGCAAGCACACATGACAAAGGAGTTGTCGCCATTCTTTGCAAGAATGACGAAACATGCGTTCAAATCAAAGGATATATCGTCAACGCCGATGGTGAGGAAGAATTAGATTATACACCACAAGGATCTCCAGCAAATACACTTACAGAGCTTCTCAGTGGTATTTCTGAGATTTTCAAAGAAAAAGCTCCAACAATCACAAAGGAAGAAGCTGAAAATGCCGCAAAATTCAAAGCACAAGAAGTTCATAACGACTTAGATACACTTCCGACACCAGTTTTAGTTCTTACACAGCCAGAGGACGAAAACGATGAGGAAGGAGACGAAGAACAAGAACAAGAAGATGATGAGCCAATTGTTCCATTCCCTAAGCAGACAAACTCAGATGAATACTCCACAATCTATCCAAAGATGAAGAATTTCACCGCAAATACAGCTGATCCAACAAATACAGATCTTCAAGACCTCTGCAATAACCCAGCCCTTAAAGAACAAGCCGGTCAACGCGCTGTTCTCATGGCAGGTGCTATTTCAGCTATGCGTGATGTTCTTTGCATGAAACAAATTCGTGAAGGAAATGATACACGTCGTAGTGCTCAAATCGAAGCTGCTATCAAGATTTTCGCAGCTATTTCTCTTTCTCCAATGATTCGTCGTCATTTGGCCAATGAAGATACTGTTAAGATTTTCATGGATATTTTAAAGAGAGATGAACCACGTGTAATGAACGATCTCTTCACAACAATCGCAAACTGCTGCCACAATACAAAATTCCGTCACATTATCCTTCGTAACAAGAAAGATCAAGGTGTTGATGCCTTCATCGTACCAATCAAGAAGCCAGAATACGCTTCACAAGTATGCTACGTTCTCTACAGCTTAAACAGAAGCCATGAAGCTGCAAGAATCATGGCTAACTGCCACCTTTCGAATGTTCTTGATACATATACAACAAAGAAGGCACTTGCCAGCATCAGCGAGGACCTTATGCTTAATATTACACGTCTTATGTACAGTATGGCCATGTACGGAAAGAACGAAGACCGCCAGATCACAGATCGCCAAATTACTTTCTTCTGTACAGGTCTTGGCAAAGAAAATGCAGAGCTTTGCGAATGGTCAGCTCGCGCATTCACTATTTTCCAGATGAATGAAGAGCAAACTAAGCAATTCTGCCAGAATAACCAAGATCAGTGCCAAGGACCACAGAAGATGACACGTCTTCTCGATAATACAAACGAGAAGGTCATCTTATCTGCCCTTGAAACCATTTCCGTCATTGGAAACGTCGCAATGATCAGAGATGAACTTTGCAAGCTTGGCGTTCTCAACAAACTTGCAACATTATGGAAATCACCTCAACCAGAAATTTGCAAGGGTGCACTCAAAGTTATCGGTATCCTTACACAAAACCAACAATGCTTACAATGGACAGTCCGTCAGAACATGATTCCTTCATTACTCGAATATCTTAACTCTACAGACTCTGACTTCGTTATCTACGCTTCCAAAGCTATCGGAGCTTGCTGCAATAATCCAACAAATCTTAAGAACCTTATCCAGCAGAATGGTGTCCGAAAACTTTGGTCATTGATGAAGTCCCCATCACCAGGCGTCCAAGCAGCTGCTACTCGTGCTTTAGTTCCATTCCTTAAATCTCCAGAATCTCCATCATACGTCAGAACATTCGTTGATGGCTTAGATTTATTGGTTGGACTCCTCAAGAGCCAGGAACCAGAAGTACAAGCAAGCGCTTGCATGGCAATCAGTGAAGTTGCAAAGGATAACGAAAACCTTGGCGTTATGACAGATTTAGGTGTTGTAGAACTCCTTTCCCGCTTGTTATCTACCAAACTTGACGTAGTTCGCAAACCACTTGCTGACGCTATTGGATTTGCTGCTAATTATGGAAAGAACAGACGTAGATTTGGCGAAGAAGGTGCTGTCGATCCTTTAGTTTCATACCTTAGACCACCTTCATCAAACCTTGAAGTACACGCTGCAACAGCTAAAGCTCTTAAAGCTCTTTCTGAAGATCAGGAGAACTCAAAGAGACTTTCACAGGCTGGTGTCGTTGATTACTTGTTAAAGATGGTTGATAGCCAGGATGAGGAACTCCAGATGGCTGCTGCCGTCGCTATTAGAAACATTAGAACTAACAGACAATAAAATTTCCTTTTTTTTGGTATTATATTTCAACAAAATAATCACTTGAAAATTTGTAATTTATGTGATTAGATTGTGAGCTTTACAAAATTTTGCAAATTACCTCAGACTTTTCATAGGATTGAGTTGCCACTCAATCCTCGGAAATAGTCTGTGGTAATTTTTAGTCTCTACACTATTTCAATATAAGCTCCATTTTTAAACAGTTTTTAAAAATCGAGCATTGAAAAGTGTGATGAGACTCATGAATTTCAGATTATGACCAAATTGAAAACCGTTTAACAAATTCAATTTTTCTCATTTAGCTTAAACATTATCCAGTGGTTTTTTCACCAGAAAAGACCAACATATCCTATCACCATAAAAAAATCTGACATCTAAAACGGTAATACCTTATCAAAAAGTGAATATGATTTTATCAGTGGCATGCTAAATAAAAAAAAAATCGATGGATTCTGCAGTATATTTAAGATATTCAATGAAAGTCAAAGAGAAAATTAGTTGAAATAACCAAAAATTATGAAAAAATCGTGAATTATTTTTTTAATATTACCCATAATTTGAGTTCAATAGTATTTTTGGCGTATATTCAACTTCAGCATCCTTGATACAGATTTATCATTAACGAGATATAATTTTTGAATGAAAAATTATAGTTCTAAAATGCTTGTTTAAGAATATCTATACATGGCACGGCGGGCGCAAAAAGTGACAAAATAGAATACCTATGGTGGCAAGACAAAGGAAACATTTTTGTAAGGCAAACATTATATCAAATACCTTTACTTTGTAATAAGAAATATAATTATCACGAAATTACAAATAAATATTGTTTAATATAATTAATAGCAAAATTCTTTTTTATTATTTCCCTTAAGACCTTACTTATTAAGTATACGTATAACAAGCTTGTACTGCATGTATTAGTTAATAGAACAAAAGAAAATGAGCTCAAATGAAAAAAATTTTCATGCTATTTTGGAAATATGCATATTCGAAGTATGAGAGTTGTAAACACTGAGAATTTTAAGCTTTGGTTGATGATAATCTTTAATTTTTCTTGAAGTAGTAAATTATTTGATATGAAAATTTAATGGCCAGCATAATCAATCGTGCGTTTCGTTTCTTGATTGAGAAACGATGATTATGTGCTAATGAATTATTGCGTCTGACAGGTTATGATTATGGATACCTGAAATTAAGCTTTTATGGGAAACATCACCGAGCGCCATTTGGCGCCCCTAATGCTGTTTCTATCGGTATGATTAAGGAGATTTCTTATGCACTTTCATCACTTGAACTTGAACGCTACAAGATATATGCCCCCCTCCCAATGGGAGGTGGGAGCAAAAATTGAAATGTTTACATTGATTTTTGAATACTTTACAAGCACCCCTCCCAGTGGGCGCGGGCGCAAGTGATCGGGTCAAAAAATCATAAAAATATTCAAAATTGCGATTTTAATAGATGTTTAAGAAGTAAATTTATTAATAACGATATTTCATAGTACAAAATGTGTTCAATCTCTTCGTAAATCATTCAAAAAAATCAAAAGAATTTCCAAAATTCAATTTTTTTAGTAAAATTTATATCTTTTTCTATCGTCTCCTCCCCACCAGTGGGAGCCACCGGAGGCGCGGGCGGCGCCGCTGGCGCCAAAAAAGTAGCGCCCATCGTGCCATGCATAAGAATATCATATATTTTCATAATGATAATAAAAAACTCAATATCTAGAAATCTTAAAAATTGAAAGCGTCTCACAGAATTCTATCATTTTTTGGGATAAAGAGTACAATAATTTGCGACTTCAAGAACATTATTCTTAGTAGCTAATAAAAAAATTGAGCATCTTTTGAAAAAATAACGGGTCTTAGATTGAATAGCTTTCAAATCCAAAATCATGTATATATACATATATATAACTTTTCAATTGGTTTGAATTCTGATTATATTAATACTCTTAAAATTCTTTGAAAATACTCATTAATAGTGCAAAATATTGGTTGGTTTTTGATAAAAAAATTTCATTTTTTTAATTTTTGTATCACATTCAAAATGAATATTCGGCTATTTCAATAAAGTTAATCAATCAGCTTAAAACATTGTTGCTATCACAAGACCTGCTTTATCAATTTTTGATTTTTTTGTTATTTTTCAATATTTGAATTGTTTTCAATGTGTTTCTGTAATTCAATTTCAAAGAAAATCATTTTTCATAAATGTTTATATATTCTCTTATCTTCGAGGTTCTTAAGTTAAATCAAGACCTTGTGTACGATATATGCCCAAGAGCACAGCGCATTAAGTCTAAAACATACTCAATGTGGACCGATGACAGTGCACGAGGATATAAACTATCAGATTTTACATTTCCAAAGGACGCTGACAAAAATTGCACATATCCAAAACCACTCCCCAAAGGACTAGAGGAAGATCTCATAGAAGATCTTAATGACATCAAATATCTTCATGGATTAGGCAATTGGACAGTTGTACTAAGTCCACACGAGCTTCATTGGAAAATTGTTACTGAAGGCATTTGGTTTTGGAATGCTAACTCAAATAATGGCCAGGTTTCTGGACACATTACATCGGCAGGTGCTAGATGCAAGCAAGAGCTACCTTGGGGTTCTACAGGCTTTGCTTATAGCTCAGTTGGCGGCTCATCAGCCAATTATAAAGCATGCAAAATGCTTTGGAATTTAATTGATGAATATTATCCAGGCATGGGCCATAGAGCTGCTATGTTTTCTCCAGCATTGTATCAAACTCAATTTGCATTTGGTCGTAGAGATAATGGCAATGGTGTTTGGCCTAGTCTTTATTTCGGTGTTCTTTCAGCATATTATCGCGGTGATGAACTATCTATGAGCGTCCTCAGATGGAATGACCCTAACATGCCTCGTCCGGAATTTGTTGCACTCCCACCTCCAGGATATGTTGACTATACTTTGATTCCAGAAGTTTGGACATTCCAATCTCCATTAATAAATTACCGAAATGTTACATATAGAGCATACATTAATGGAACCCTTGCAACACAAAAAGCAACCGGAATTAATGGAGGATATCAGGATGGAGGTGATTGGAGTACCACTGATGGTGTTGCATTTACTAGAGATATAGCATATGATACTGCCTGGCGTGGCGAATCCCAAAATTTCAAACCTTTCCCATGGCCAGGAACACAGATCCATATTGAAGTTGAATCAGATGGTCACTATTGGGAATATAATACAACTGTTGTTGATTGTGATAAAGTTCCTCCACCACCAACACCAACTCCACCACCAACTCGAACATTCGTTCCTACAAATCAACCAACACCAGTGGGAACACCTTTCTTAACTGCGGCCGAAACAGCAGTTGAAACACCTTACTTAACTCCATTCTTAACTGCAGCAGAAACAGCATTTGAAACACCTTTCTCCACACCAGGAAAGACAGAAACACCAGATCCAACACTTGATCCAACAAAAACACCAGTCGTTCTAGCAAAAGAGAATCCAGATAATGACAACTCATTAAATTCAAACAGTGATAACAGCAAAGCTAAAAAGATCGGCCTTGGTGTTGGAATTCCAGTAGCTATACTTGTATGTGCAGCTATTGGACTTGGAATTTTCATCCTTGTCTCAAAGGGCATCATTGGAAGACCAGCTCCTACTCCTTCAGATGAAGAAGGTATTGATGTTTAAGATATTTTAGTTTTTTTTTGTTTTCTTCTAAATAAATACAATTTTCTTTCAATATTTGTAACCATTTTTACATTCAAATTTGAAATCGGGCAATTTCATTCATATTTAGAAGGTAAATTCCTATGATTATATTTAAAAAAGAAGATTTTTACACAAGACACCATGTAATAAAATGTCATCTAAATGTAAGATATCATATATTTTTTGCTTATTTACATTGAATTAATAGATCACACATAATTTATGTACATGTAACCTTTAGAAATCCATAGATTGAATTGTTCATTTTACAGGTATGATGGAGTACTGAGCAAGAGAGTAAACTTTACTCTAAACTCTAACAGGAAATTACAATTTTAGTTCGAATGTGTTTATGATTTTATTAAAAAACACATTTAACTGGTGCTTTACCATGTAAGAATTGCCATTCAGAAATCTGTCATGAAAATACAATACAGAGAATGCTTTGTTAGATCAAAAATAACCTTATTATCTGATCGATCAAAATTATTTTGAGTATGGAATGGATAGATGTCCTCTGCTTTCAGTTTACTTAACTGATTTCATAACTATTCTCCAATTCGTATAATTTTTTTCGATCTTTGTTCGGCCAATTCTGAAGGCTATGATTATAACTCAAAAAGAATTCAGTAGCAATTAATTAAAGCAATTATACACCTAAAATTTCAAATTCATTTATTTTGCCAAAAATTTTTTTGCCCCAAAAAAACGAAAGTTCATTTGTTTGGATGAGCTCTATCAATGGACTTGACGCTAAAATCCTATCAGCTAAATCAGTGATCAAAGAAGCCTTCGAAAGATATTCAGATAAGCTTTCATTTTGTTATAACGGTGGAAAAGATTCTGTTGTGCTTCTCGATCTCGTAATGAACGTCGTGAAAGAAAATAATTACACTATCAAACCATTTTACCTCGAAGTTGGCGACGAATTTGATGAAATTTTAGATTTTATAAATTATTCAGAAAAGTACTGGGGTTTCAAACTGATGCGCATAAAAGCTACAAATCTTAAGGAAGGGTTAGAAAAATTAATTAATACTTATCAAATTAATTCAGTATTTTTGGGTGTACGAGCAGATGATTATCCAAATATTAAAATGAAACCTTTTGAGCCTACAAACAACGGATGGCCAGAAGCAGAGCGTATTATGCCTATACTTGATTGGACATATAATGATATTTGGGAATATATTGATAAATTTAACTTGCCATTCTGCAGTTTATACAATCTTGGATATACATCAATTGGACCAAAATCAAAAACACATCCAAATCCCCTTCTCAAAGATCCTGCAACAGGCGAATATCTTCATGCAAGAAATCTTAGAAACCTCAAGAGCGAACGACTTGGTCGTGCTCATAACAATACTTCATAATACTAATAGTTCTGCTTTCATGTTATTTATATAATAAACCATAGAATGTTTAAAATTATTTTTCCGTTCTTTATTATATATATGCCCATAAATGGAAACAGGTTGTTCAATTCATATAGTGATCATTATTTTTTATATTATTGCAAAAAAAGTAGTAAAATAATTATTGCAGAAAATGATAAGCTGTGCAGAGAGATCTTCAGAGAGCTTCGGACCATATTTTAAATATCTTTATAATGATTGTTCTTAAGCCAGAACAATCGTGATTTCGATATTAATATCCAATAAAGACGTGCGAATGCTTTAACATGTTTATATAGTATGTAATAAACTGCAGCAAGCTGTTTAAACGAAAATGCTTTTCTAAGGTGTACTTACCACTTTCTGACATTTTCTCAATTTTTTGACACCTATGTTTTATATTGCAATTTTCTATGATAAAAAGGCAATTTTTTATGTCGGAAGAAAGTTAATATAAATTGCTATGTAGTACACAGTATTGCTGTTATACATTTTTCCTATTAAATTAAAGGTATATTGTTTTTATTAAAGCATGTCAGAAAGTATGAAGTATACTCTTAAACCAGAGTAATCGTGATTTCGGATTAATATCCTATAAAGATGTGTAATTGCTTTAAACCAGTTATATCGTAAAAAAAAGATATCAAGGAAAGAAAAATTTTAGTGCCAGATTTTCCTCCGATTTTACCAACTATATCTAAAAAAAATTTTAACATAAATAAAACTCACTCTATTATTTTTATTTAGGTGGGAGAACAATTCCCTTTACGCCTGGTATTGACACGTGAGCAGTTGAAAGTAATTCAGTTTCTGTCTTCACGAGTAATTCGTTTGTGTCCTTTTCGAGTGGTCCAGTAACTTTGTAAATTGTTGGCCACATGCAGAATGAAACTTCACTGTTGTAGTACTTCTTTAGCCATTCATTTCTCGCAGGATTGCTGTTTTCCTTCTTTGAAATTTCCATGTAAGCGGAGAATGATTCAGACTGAATCATTTGCTTGAGAGCGTTAGTAATAGATACCTTGAATTCATTGAATATTGTCTGCATGTCATCGCGCTCGAACCAGAATGGAATTTGGTCCTTCAATTCTTTCAAAACTGCCATAACTTCTGGTCTTGATCCATAAAGTTTTTTGGCTTTTTCATCGAAGTAATCGAGTTCCCAATCGATTTCTGCTTGTGCGCCACGCCATTCTGCTGGTTCCTCTGCGATATCTCTTTCTTCTGGGTCATCTGGATTGTCTGGAACTAATTTCCTCTTAATGTGTAAGAAATTAGCGAAAATTTCATCAACAATGAATTCTCTGACGACAACAAACAGATCTGCAAACAAAAGGTTGAATTCCTTGTTCTTCTCTGGAATGGCAAGACCATTATTGATGAAAATAGGTAATGCTTCGGAGATTTGGACTGGAGAAATCTGCCAATATTTAACTGTATTAATAATTGCGCGTTCTTCGCCGCCAATCGTGTTATTTACCTTGTCAATAGTATCCATGAGCTTTCTATAGCATGGTGGAGTGCATTCTACTGGATCAACAATGACTAAAGGTAAAGTACTGATTACATGATCTCCTGTTGTAGGATGTGGTATAGATGGAAGGAAATTACCCATGACAATGTCATACCATGTATTAAATTGGTCTTCTGGCATTCTAGAAAGGCCTGTAACGAATTTATTTGTGGCGCCAAAAATAAAAACTTTGAATGAGTAATCTTGGAGATCAGGAACGACCGTCTTGTCGAATGTGTAGGTGTGCTTCCACTCGAGATCAAGAGATTCAAGAGATCTGTAGTAAATTGGATCGGATTTCTTGTCAAGGTCTAAATCTACTTCCTTGCCATCATCAGGAAGCGGTCTGCGTTCACATAACTGTGTGAATGGTGGAAGGTTCTCTGGAGCAACAAAAACGTTATATGTTAAATCATGGCGTTTTGAGCCTTGAAGGGACTGTCCAAGTGTTGGAACCATGAAAAGAGCTTGCTTTTCGGTAGAATCAACTTGAATTTCAAGTGCTTTTGTAAGAAGTGTGCCCCAGTCGTAATGACCAGCAAACCAATCGTATCCATAGATAGATTTCTTTCCCTCATATTCTGGGAAGTATTCTAATGGTCTAAGAAGTACAATGAACTTTGTGTTGTAGATGAATTGTCTTGAAACGGTATTTTCTTTGAAAATTTGATCACCTAAGACTCTTAAAGCTTTTTGAGTCTCAGGATCATTTGGAGCTTCGTTTTCATATGGATGAAGGACAAATGGTGATGTGGAAGGAAGTGTTGTTTGGAAGTTTGGAAAGAGTTGGATTTTGGTCATAAAATTTTGAGGAAATTTTTACAAAATCATGAGGGCACAGGCGTGAAAAATATAGTATGAGAGCCAATTCATCAAAAGTATGAACATATGAGTCATATTCTTCAATATATCATTACAGTAGTATAGTTTGTAACTTAGTTTAGATTCATCATATTTCGAATAAATGATTAACTTGAACACCTATAAAACCATCTTCATAAACCGTGTTCACAAACGTTTTTTGGACAACAGGATTATGAGAAAACTATAAATATGAATAAAATTAATTTCTTCATGAGAAGAAACAATATAAGGTTTAACAAAAAATTTATACACAATTCATAATTGCTGTTTCATAAATAAAACACAAAAATTTATTATTTATAAACAAAATAAGAAATTAATCTGCTAAAATAGCATTAATATCTGAATCAAGGTTGCTCGATTTGGCAGGAGCTGGCTTCTTTTCCGGTTTTGGTGAGCTTGACTTTTTCTCATTCTTGAAACCGTCAGACAACAAATCTAAGAAGTCATCACTTGTTTTTGATGATGATTCTTTCTTTGCCTCACTTTGTGATTTCTTTCCACCTTTTGGTTTTGTTGTATCTTCATATACAAACGATGGAGAATCATCCTTATCTTTATTTTTCTTCTTTGGTTTTGTTGTATCTTCAGTGAATAAACTAGCAGATGATTCAGAATTACTTTTAGCTTTAGGCTTTGGTTTTTCTGGTGCTTTTCCTTTAGATTTTGGCGGTGGTTCTTCAATTTCCTCTTCCTCTTCGTATTCATATTCATAGACATATTCTGGAGATTCTTCTTTCTTTGGAGGAGGTTTCTTATTAGCATCAGGTTTCTTTTCGTTTTTACTTGCATCAGATTTCTGTGGTGCTGGTTTCGCATCTGACTTTTTAGACGCATCTGATTTAGCTGGTTTGGAATCAGACTTTTTAGAAACATCTGATTTGGATGGTTCTGCTTGACCTTTCTTAGATGTGAATTTAGGCTCGTCACTAAGAGTTTCATATTCATATTCGTATTCATATTCAGGTGACTCTTGTTGTGGTTTATCCTTTGGTTTGTTTTCTTCAGGTTTCTTCTCTTCTTTCTTACTCTTTTCGGATTGATTATTGTCTTTACCTTTCTCTGATTGACTCTTTCCTTTTTCTGAAATCTTTTGATCTTTCTCGCTCTTCTTTGATTTCGATTTTTCTTTGTCGGAATCTGATGAATTGGAAGATGAATGCTCTGAAGAAGATTTCTTTGATTTGGATTTAGACTTAGATTTGGATGATGATTCTGAAGGCAAATCTTCAATGAATGTTGTAGAAGTGTAAGTAGCAGCATCAGATGAGATTTCAAGAATTAAATCATGAATTTCTGGTGTGTATCTCTTTGGTGGTCTTCTTAAGTCTGCAATGTTATTGGTTCCATTCTTTCTTGTCATCGGATATATTTGTTTCATTGAAACTTTCAACATCTCTTTGACTTCGTCTTTATCACCTGATTTTGCCATAATCTTTGTAATTGTACTTTGCTCGTGTACGTCAGCTCTGATTTGTTCTCTTAAGTTCCTGAGAACCATATCTTGTCTATCGACAATCCTTGGCCGAGTAATAAACTCTTTGGCAGTTTGACGCAAACCTTCTGGAATTCGTGTTGAAGTTGTAAGACTTTTGCTGTCAGGAGCAGATGATTTAGGCTGATTTTCTAGGACTTTAACCTCATCCAAAGTGACAGTATCCGCCATAACTGTTTGTGGAGGTGGCTCAGGATAGTCGCTAAGCTTAAGAGGAGCTGTTTTACTTTTAGGTGTTTGCTGTTCGAGAGCTTTAATTTGTTCATTTTCATCAACAACAGGCGAAGTTTTTTGATCTTGAGTTTTGACGAATGGATTAAGCTTCGGCTTTGGCGTTTGAGTTGATTCATTCATTGCCATTCTAACTTGTTCTGATGATTTAGTGATTGTAGCATTTTGATCTGTTAACATTTTTTGAATCTTCTTTAATTCATTTTCGAGAAAATCGTTATGCTTTGTAGTGCCAATTGGCTCGCCTGCACGAATTGATTTCCAATGATCGACAATATCAGGATGTTTCTTTTCAACATGTTGATCTAACGTTTTGAATGAGGGAAATATTCTATGACAAGTAGGGCATCTTTCAATACCACGAAGTAATTTACACGCATCGAAGAGTTTGTGAATTCTTTTGTGATATCTTTCGTTAACTTCTGTTAATCTTTCATTTTCTTTCATTAATTTTTTATAACTCGACTGCGATTCTTTTTGCGTTTTGAACATATATTCCAAAACAACCTGAAGCAATTGTAGTAGTGTGTAAACAGGAGGACTACCGATAATATTCATATCTTCATCTGAAAATATTGCATTTAAGAATTCACTTGCTATTTCATTCATTGATTCAACATCTTGAGTTGCTTGAAGTAATTTTGGATCGAATTTGGAAACTAATTTCCAATCAAATGGATTTTGACGAAATTTAGGTTGATTTTGCTGTGTTTGAGTATTATATCCTTGCGTTCCATAATACGCAGGCGGGAATGTTTGCGTAAATGGTGCATTATTGAGCATTAAAAATGGAAAAAATCACGAAAATTTGGAAAAATAAATTAACGTACATATTTTTAATCTGTTGTTATCGGCGCGAAGTGCAGATTTATTATCTCGTTATCCATTCATGGGTTATATATATACGGTCTAGGTGAAGACATTGCGGATCTTC
The DNA here is from genome assembly GCF_026262505.1 of Trichomonas vaginalis G3. Taxonomy (NCBI): domain Eukaryota; phylum Parabasalia; order Trichomonadida; family Trichomonadidae; genus Trichomonas; species Trichomonas vaginalis. Next base: position 36,831,973 of record NC_067206.1, on the reverse strand, counting down.
GATCCGCAATGTCTGAACCCCCCAAATTTATATTAAAAAGTATGTTATTATATGGGAAAAATTCGAGATTTCGAACTCAAAATTTAGAATCGGGTTATTTTGGATTCTTTCGCTTTGAGAGGGCGCAAAGCGCCCTCCCAAAGCGATAAAAGGTCGAAAATGCTTATCGAATAAAATCTTATATCAGAAAAAATGACTTTGGATATGATAAATATCATTTTTATAATTGGTACATATTATATTGCACATTATTTTGAAATTTTATTTTTTCAAAATTTTCAAAATTTAATATTGATTTATATTTAAATATTATATGATTTTAAGATAGCATCTCTCAATTTTATTAAAACGGTTTTTGGTTTCCCTCAAATATGTTAAAATTGAGAAAAACAAAACATTTTTAGGTGAAGCACTCTGAAGTTCTGAGCCAGACTTCAGATATCTCGATACGCTGAAGTACCCAAAATCATGTGCATTTGCCATAAATATTTATCGCTCGAATTTTGCAATTGAACTTTGCGTTCGATATTTAATTATACATACTTTCGAAATTGTAAGACCTAGCGACCACACACTAACACAATCACTCAGTCGAATCAATTGATCCAATTCTCCATTATATTATTGGTTTATAATAAGAAAATTTGATAAAAAGTCAAAAAATAAGCGATATCAAAGATTACTTTATGGGTGTACTATTAATTGACCCTTTTCTGATTAATTGCGAATTACTGAAATGTATTTATTTGTTAGATTCTTATATAAATTTTAAAAATCTCTTTATTTTCTTAAGTTCTACTTACAATTTGTAATCTTTTATTTCATAGATATATACTTTTAATAAAATAACAAAACTCAGTTTCATCATAACAGACTTGTTGTTATAAACGTCTTGATACTGAATTTTAAACAAAAATAGCTTTAAATCATAGAAGATATATGATTTTTTTTCCCAATATGATTTGGGTAAATTTACCTGAAAAATGAAAGAAAACCGTTTCTGAAAGATCACATTGACATAACTATAAATACTTTCCTCATATACATTGTAATATTCAGTTGACGACTATCCCTTGAAATTTTTGGAACATATTCTATGACTAATAAATACTGCATTGAGCTTTTAGAATTATTTAAGGATCAAACAAACACAACAGATGAAATATACAAACTAAAATCATTCAATGAGGCAGATTTAAAGAAAATATACAAAGATATACAGATCTATTTGATTGAAACTAAAATATACACACCATCTGAGATATTACTAATGATTTCAAAAGCATCAAAATTCAATTGCAGATACTTTAAATCGTATTGGTTCATATTTAAAAAGGTTTATGAAGAATATCACCCTCAACAAGTTAAAAGACTTGAGCCAATATTTGATTACTTTATTTACAAAGAATATAATATCGTTTTACATCCAAAAAATGGAGAAAAAATCAAAGATTTTGATTGCAAAAATTATACAATGGATGTACATGAAGAAAACACAATTTACAAGGCAATTATGGAAGATAACAAAGGGTTATTCGTTTCATTGATTGAAAGAGAAGATTTTAACTATGATCAAAAATTCACAAGTGACTTCTATCCTGCATATTCATTTTCAATACTTGAGTTGTGTTGCTATCATGGGGCCGTTAATTGTTTTAAATTATTAATAACAAAATACAATCCAAATCTATCAGTAAAATGTTTAAATCTCTCATTTTTGAGAGGAGTTCCTGACATAGTAAATGAATGCTTAAAGCAAACAAAACCAGATTCTGACTATATGTGGCATGCAATTGTTTCTCATAATATGGATTTCGTTTCTTTTTTAGCGACGGAGTTTCATAAATACATTCATTTAGAAGATTGTAAATTTTACGATAATCTTTCAGTATTGTTCTTTGCTACAATGCTTAATTACTCACTCGATGAATGCTTATTTTATGCTGCATACTTCAACATTCCATCTCTTTGCGAATATTTAATTTCACATGGTGCAGGTTTGGATTATTTAAATGATAGCGATGATAGAACCCCAATTCATAATGCAGCATATTATAATTGCCCAAAAACAATTGAGGTTCTAATTTCACATGGTGCAGATTTTAATGCTAAAGATTGTGAAGGAAATACAGCACTTAATTATGCCCACATGTATGGCTACCCTGAGATAGCTGAAATTCTTAATGCACACAATGCAATTGAGAATCCAAATCCTTATGAGAAACCACTTAACACCATTAGATTACTCAAGGAAATGGGCATTGATGTTAATATTGTGACTCTCGACTGAGTTTTAAAATCAAATTATATTTGCTTTTTTTTGAGAGTAAAATATCAAAGTTACAATACATTTTTATCCTGATGTCCAAATATATCTATTATTAATATTATTAATGTTCGTAATTCGATATATTTTTCTCATGATCTTTGATTTCGAAACATAAGCGGTTATCCAGGATGTATTTCTGTGAATAAAGATTATTCTCAGAATAATCCTAAATTTTCTACTGCTGAAGATCCTTCGATCCATTATTCGGGAATAAAATTTGAGAATCCAGTGATAATTGATGGAAACAGTCCTATGCCCGCCCCGAGTCTTAACGTAACAATTCCAGAGTATGGTCATACAGGAAATGGACATGTAATCATTTCCACAGCTAGAAAATATGATGATCTATATTTCTCTCGAATTACTGCCATACCTTACAAAGTTAAATGTTCAATTCCATTGAAAGTTGGACGCAATTTTGATATTTTCTTCACATTATCTATTGTGTACTTGTCTCTCGGATAAAAATTACATATACTATATTATTGTGCATAATATGACTCCAATAAAGAGAGGATACCACCAACATTCTCACTGTATTCGTCGATTGGAACAATAATCTACATCACGTAATTACAAATAGAAATGTTTCCTATTGGTTATGAATTTCAATCTCAACATGAGTTTCTTATGAATTATTCGTGTTGAAACTCTGTTATTCGATTACTTGTTCGTTACGGGTGCACTTACCACTTTCTGACACGCTCAGATAATATCAACATATCTTTATTTTAATGGCAAAAGATTATAATAGCCATTTTAGGAACTAAGCAGCGATTTATAATAACTTTTTCTCGATCAAAAATATTAACTTTTGACCTTAGAAAATTGGGATATAAATTGTGTGTCAAAAAAATTGAGAGAATGTCAGAAAGGTGTAAGTGCACACTTAAAATTTATTAATACATTTTGAGCAGAATATTTCAATAAAATTTAAATATCCATATTTATCATATCTTTGCATTGCCCACCAATAATCATCTGGCAATCCCGATATTCCTACTGAATTATTTAGCCACTCTTCTTTATATTATGAAGTGATTGCCCCATTTAAAAGAAGAAGTTCCATAATTTCAAAATTCTGATTTTCCACTGCAATTTGAAATGGAGTTTTACCAAAAAGGTTTATTTGATGAGGATTTGCACCGTGTGCAATTAGCAGTTCAACAATATCTTTATTATCCTTTTGTACTGTCATGTGAATTATATTATATTTATTTACATTAGATCCATGAGAAACAAGAATTTCAACTATGTCTTTATTATTATTATTATCGATTGCATAATGCATTGGTATTTTTCCATTTATCAATTCACTAATATTAACATCAGCTCCATGCGAAATAAGAAATTCGACAATATCTTTGTTATCATTTTCTACTGCATAAAAAAGAGGAGTTTTGCCTTCACCATTCTTTGAATTAACATCAGCACCATTGGAAACAAGAAACTCTGTGATTTCTTTATTATCGTTTTCAACTGCAATTTGTAGGAGTGAAGCTTTATAATCATTCTTTTCTTTATTTATTTTAGCTCCATGTTTTAAAAGTAGTTCTGTAATTTCAAAATAATTATTACTAACGGCAGAATGTATAACATGGTGAATCTCACATGATTTTGAGCTTCTTTTCATTTGAGAAATATCCGGTGAATTTAATAAATATTTGCATACCTCAATATTGTTATATAAGGATGCATATTTAATAAAGAGTCCATACTTATCATCAATCAAACTAATTTTTTTGATAATGTCAAGGCATTGTGGAAATGCAGCACACCAAGAAAAAAAAAAAAAAAAAAAAAAAAAAAAAAAAAGGTAGTGGGGCTTCCAGGCACTTCGTGCCTTCTAGCCCTGAGGATGAATGAGTATAATGAAGTTCTTATATACGGGTCTTCCAGGAGCTTTTCACAAAATATATATGTTTTCATGTTTTGTCACTTTTCTGTCACTTTTCAGGTAAAAACATTTTTATTATATATATATAAAATGAATTTTACAAAACCACCGTTACCCTTCTTTGGAAATAAGAGTAGATGTAAAGATATTCTATTGAGAGAACTTAAGAAACTACCGAATGGTCTAACATTTGTAGATTTGTTCGGTGGAAGTTTCTATATATCTCATTTGTGCCATACTGTATTTCCTGACTCAAAGATTATATGCAATGACTTCGACAACTATATGAACCGTCTCAAACATATACCAGACACAAACAAAATATTGAGTGAGTTGAAAGAAAAGATACCTATAGGTAAGATGGAACGTATACCATTAGATAAGAAAAATATTGTGAGAGAGGTTTTGAAAAAAGCAGAATATATAGACTGGGATAGTATATCTGCTAGACTATTATATAGTGGTGCTATAAGAGTTCATGACATTGAAACACTTATGTCAAAAGTTTTATATCTTAACTATACAAATGTTTTCAAAGAGGACATAGATAAATATATTGAGGGTATAGAGTTTGTGAGATGTCATTGGACAGATTTGTATGAAAAATATAAAGACAAGGAAAATGTTTTCTTTATAGTGGACCCGCCGTTCTATAACACATGGGATTTTCAATACCAAGTAGACTGGACTTTGAGAGACTCTTTAGAAACTTTAGACGTTTTACATAACCATCCATGCTTTTACTTTACATCCGATAAAAGTGGTTTGGAAACCGTTATGAGATGGTTAGAGGACATACATGACTATGAGTTTATATATGACAAGATAGAATATGAGAGAGGTCCTATAAACTGGAGAAAGTGTCATAACAAAGAAATTTTATTAGTAAGTAAATGTGGTTTGAAATAGGACTACTTGTTTTAGGTTTTTTCCATTGTGTCATTTATTTATTTGACGTGGCAGAAAGATATAGAGAATATGAAGATGAACCAATGCCTGCAAATGTTCGGCATATGTACTCGTAAGAGATATTTTTATCTAATATTAAATGGACGCACAGAACTTAGCGAATGCACAGCAACCTGGACAACCAAACCCAGAGAATATTCCAAATGAAGTTAGAATACAAACTGCAATGGCAAACTATGGTCAAGTGCCAACAGATGTACAAATGCAAACTGCCATGTCAAATGACGCTGCGTTAGGTTTGCCACCATGGTATGCAAATATGAGATGGAAAGAGTTTTATACAAACCCTGAAGTGGGATATAAACAACTTTATGCAGATGACGCGAACACAGGAGTTGACCCAGAATATGTTTTCTACCAGAGGAGAAACAGAATGTATGAGCTCCAGTTAAAGAATGCTATGGAACTCAACAGGAAACGTAAGAGACTAGGCGGACATTAGATTTTTACATATAGTAAAATGGGTTTCTTCAGTAGTATTGGAAACTTCTTCAGAAGAGTTGGAAGAGGTATATGGAATGGAATAAAAACCGTAGGAAGAGGAATTTGGAACGGAGTCAAAAATATTGGTAAAAGAGTAGGTCAGTTCGTTGGTATTATACCTAAAGACCCTGAACCAGAAGAACAAGCTCCTGTTATACAACAGCCTGAACCTGCACCACAGTCTAGTTGGCAACCAAATCCAACACCTCAACCGTATTAAAATTATATTTTTACCGTTCGATAGTAGTTGTATATGAGACTAAGTTCTAAGTAAAACGCATGGTATAATGGAACTATTCTCTTTCTTCCATCTGTAGTAAACCATACTTGAAAGTCTGAAATACTTCCACTCGGCGGTTCATATAGCTTTGTAGGTTTTTCGTAAAAGTCATTTGCCAAGCATAAAAAAGAGTTTTGTGCACCAGAAAATGAAGCATGAACTATAATAGCATCTGAGTCGAAAACATTTTCATATGTTCCATTAGGGTTTTCGACTTCATAAAAGTTCGGGTGTACTGGATATTCTGCAGGCTGATTTAACATCCTCAAAAATCTATACCATGCCAAGTTGTTATATTTTGTAGAAATATAAACGTCTTCTCCAAGGTCTTCTATTCTATTGATTTTAACAGTTGCATTTTTCCTGTCATATATAATATCGAGATGGTACTCTCCTTCGTCAATGTTGTACTGTTTTGCATATTCGAGATAGATATCGTTTATTTTTTCTTGAAAAGCTTGAAGAGTTGTTTCTAAGTTTACAAGCAAATTCACTTGTAAAAGTTTTCCCTGTTCAAATTTCTCATACGTATGTTTTTCTTTGTTATAGTATCGAATTTCAAAAGCGACCGTAAATGGGAAACCATGTATGGCTTCTGAAATGAACTTCATTCTACGAAAGCCAATAGCTTTTGTGACGGATGGGTCTCTTAACCATCTCAATGGGTAGTCAAAACGATAGCCTTCATGCTTTACGGTCTCTGTCTCAAACTTTTGACCTACGTTAGTAAAAAGTTCATCTAATGGTTTAGTTGTAGCAACTCTTGAATTTTCTTTTTCTATTGAAAGCATATTTTATCTAGAATAAAAATGTCGAAAGATATTGCTTCCATGAGAGAAATACAACACAACCGACAACTCATTTTGCAAGCTCTAAATAAGAACACAACAAACTTTTCAAACTATTCTAAGATATCTGAGTCATTGAAAGAAGGAAACTTAAAACTGACGATAAACCCAATGACAGATGAGTTTCTGTTTCAAGACAACAAGAACCATACTGTTTGTATAAATCCAACAAAAAGAACTTTAAACGAGAAGCCTATAGATGAACTTCTTTTGAAAGCAGATATTGACAACAAAGCTGACAAAGAGTATGTAGATGCAACAAGAGACTATATTCTCGCATGGACAGATAGAACATACCCACAAAAACATCATACACATAACATCTATGACGTAGATGAACTACCAGCAATGTTAGATGACAAAGCAGATAAAACATATGTTGACAATAAAATGTCAAGTGAAGTGACAAGAGCTGACAAAGAATATTCTAAAAAGACTCATACACATACCATTGCAAATATTACAAACTTACAAGAAACCTTAAACAGGAAAAGTGACGTTGGACATACACACGATTTCTTCGCAACTGTTGGTATAGAAAATATTGAAGGAACGGTTGAAGAAACTGGGGATGTATTAAATTGGAAACCTCCTAACTTTCCACAAGGTTTAACATCGGAGGATGACATAACAACGATGAAAGACATTAAATGTAGAAATGTCTATGTCATGGAGGATGAAAACAAAGTTAAATTCACTGCTCAAGATTTATATGATAAAAAAGCTGACAAAACAGAGCTTCAAACGTTAAAGACAGAAATACTTCAAACATTATATCCTATAGGCTCTATTTATACGTCAATGAACTCTACCAAACCAGAAGTAGTACTTGGTTTTGGAACTTGGACTCAAATAGTCGACAGGTTTTTGTATTGTGCAAACTCTTCAAAGGAAACAGGTGGAAGTAAAACGATTTCAGGTGAAAACTTACCTGCGCATAGTCACTACGTAGATTTAAGTACATCTCAAGCAGGTTGGCATAAGCATAGATTTTGGGATTGGTCAGCAATGAAAAAAGGTAAAGGATATGATGTTAAAGACAACGTTCAGTTTGCTATAAATTGTTTCTGGGGTAGCACACAGGGAGAAGGAAACCATACACATCGCGTTTCAGGGTATACGCAAACAACGGGACAGAGTAAAGACTACATGCCACCTTACATGACAGTTTACGCATGGTATAGAAATGCTTAGTCGTCATTTTCAACTTCTTTAGCATATTCGTCAGCAGTTGTCTTATATTTGTTAGGAACTGTCTTTGAAAGTATACCACCTTGAACTTTGACAAGTTTGAAACGAGGTCTGACAATAGTAGTTTTATCTTCTGCTTGCAGTCTGTACATTTTGCCATGTTTGCCTAAAACTTCATAATATTCTCTTGTATACTTTCTTCTATTTTTACGAACACGAATGCGAGTACCTGTCGAGTTCCCATTGTTGTCATAGTCAATAGTATTTTCATATGGGTCGCGTTTAGGTATTTCTATTTTTACTTTGTCACCTTTCTGAAGTTTGAAGCCTGGCATTCTTTCTTGTTTGTCTCTTTTGACTAAACTATTAAATATATAGTCTTTCTCTAAGTCGGGGTTGTTTTTCATTTCTTCGGGGGAGTGGTTTCCCAAACCTTTTTGTTTACGGCTATTGTAAATATTTAAAACTTGTCTCATCTTTGCCATGGAGAAGTGTCTATACTTGTCGTCATATGACATTTCATCTACCTCACCACCTTGTGGTTGGTTTAAGTCTCTTAAGATTTTTATACAACTGTCAATGACACCAAGAGCAGAATGGTTTTGGTCGACAATGAAATATTGGTTTACATTTTTTGAACGCAGATAGTTTTTAATATCGTCTGATTTGAAAGAACTTTCACAGTCAGATGTCAGTTTTGTTGGATGGTATTTGTCAACGAATATTGTCAAAGCAGTTTTCACATCTAAAATATTTTTGGACTGCAATGGTATGGCTTCACAGTATCTTGTGTTTTGACCAACAAATATTAGCCAGTATGGTGGTCCATCTTCTCTATACCTCGGAATGTTTTCCAAGATATCCATAAACCAAGCATTTGGTGTTGAACTAAAGATTTTTACCATGAGTGCTTTCTTTGTTGCTTTAGAAACATACGGGTCCTTGTTTGGATTCGTCATTTTTACCCCATAAGAAATGGGTTTATTTGGCGCATTAGCAGGAGTTGCATCTAGATTTTTACCCGCAGTGGGAACAATAGCTAGAGGTGCATTTGGAATTGGAAGGAAGATTTTGAGTACATTAGGTATACTTAAAGAGAAAGCACAACCTATTATACAAACTGTACAGAAAGGTTGGGAGGTAGCACGAGATGCAGCAAATCTTATTCCAAATCCTGAAACAAGAGGAAAAGTTCAAGGATGGATGGACAATGTAGGAAGACAAGCAGGAAACTATTATAACAAAGCAAATGACTACTATAACCAAGCAGGACACTATATGGACCAAGGTGAAAGATTCTTTAACAGAGGATATAACCATGCACAACAATGGGTAAACAATAACCAACCGCAACCACCTCAAACTTGGGGAATGTAAAGTTTTTTACTGAGATGAAATGAACAATACAGCATTGAGACAAATGGGTTCAAGATGGATTTGTCGGCTTCCAGCAGTTACACAACCACGTGTTTGTCAAGTTCTTCCTATACCTCAAGAAGTTTTAGACCGACTTAAAAAACCTAAACAACCAGTTGAAAACAAACCAAACTAAAATTTTTTACTGAGATGAAATGACCGAAGAAGTTGAAACGGTAGATTTGACACCACAAACAAAAAGTTCAGAACCATTGTCAAAACCTGTCAAAGAACTTACAGATGAAGAGAAAAATTCAATAATAGAAAGTGCCAGGTCTGGAAATACAAACCCTAACTACAAAGTCACTTTTCATAGAAATGGAACGGCTAGTATCTCAAAAAAGAAACAGACTCTCACAAATAAAATATTGAAGTCTGAAGGAATTTTCGAGACAACAGATGGGAAGGTATTCTTCACCGACCAACAGTTCATTATAGAACATCTCATTGACTTAGAGTCGAAATATTCTAAACTTTACAACAAACACAAAAAGTTGAAAGGAAAACAAAGACAGATGGCATATGATATTTACGAAGATACTAACGACACAACCATACCTGCAAGTGAGGTAAAGTCAGAGGAACCGAAAAGTGACGAAAAGCCGATAGAAGAAGGGAAGCCAAAAACTGAAGATAAACCAAAACCAAAGTTTAGTCAACCTTCATTAGCTGGTATGGGTTGGCGTCAAAGACTTATGGCAGCAGGCGGTTACGTAAAGTAAAGAAAAAAATATTTTTTTTATTTTTATAAAAATGCCCCCGCATAGAATGGATAGAAAGTCTGCTAGAATAAAAGCAGAGTTAGAAAGATATGGTTGGAGAGTTTCAAAGAAGTTTAAATATAGGAAGGGAAGACCCATAAAAGTCTATGACAAACTGGCTGGTCTGACCTATGAAATGGACTTGGAAACAGCACGCGCAAATTATCCAAACAGACTTGAGAGGTTAGAAGAAGAGCGTCTTATAAACTTGCCTTTCGATGTTAGTGAACCGCAAGTTGAAGGACACGACGGCTTTGCCAGATTCTACTGGAAACATGACGAACAATTGCATCCTTTGAGAAGGAAAAAAGGTAGTGCAGAGGATGGTCATGCTCCCATGGAAAGAACAAGATATGCATATGAAAAGTATCGTGAGGTTAGAAGTCAAATTACATCTGGTCGAACCTTTACAGTAAACTTTGACGAAGGAAAGAACAAAGAAGGCTTCATGGGAGTACTTGCTGCCATACAAGACGGAAATAAGAAAGGATACAATCTCAGATTGACCATAACAGATTTGGACGGTCATATATACTATGCGCATGGCAATGTCACAACAGCTGCAATGCTTCTTGACGCTTTCAAGACTACAAAGAGAGAACAAATGGTTGACTCCGACTCTGATATTTTGAATGCAATTGAAGGAATTGTAAGCGTGAAGTTCGAATGGTACCAACCTAACCCTCAAGCAGTCAGACAACATGTTTGTTAGATGAGAAATATGAAGTAAAAACGTTTACTTTTAAAACAGTATATTTTTACATATATTAAATGTTTCAGGTTGAAAAACAAAGAACAAAAGTAGCAGATACAAAACCGTTAGACTATATCTTCACAAATGCCGGTAGGACTATATCAGATGAAGAAATTTCATCCGGCTCCTACCGCTTTGACTTTCCAATTCGTTGGCTTCAAAGTCCTTCAGATGCAAAGGCAATAGGATTTAGAAGAGTTTTGTTTTCAAAAAGAACTAACGCGTTTATGTTTGCAGTATATTTTCATGGTCAGTATAGAGGTTCTGACGGTCTACTAGACAAATTTGACGAAATGAGAATCTTTACAGTTCGTTCAGACGAAAGTCTTGAGAAGACTCTAAATGACTTTCAAACTCAAATAAACAAATACTACTGGGAATTTCAAGAAAAATACGATTCTTTACTAAATGGAACATACTATCTGAAACTAGAATATGACAAGATGAACTCCACAGTTTCATTTCAAAGGATTGAAAATAACCCTCCAAGAGATACACAGTTTTTATTTTGGCAAGTAGACAAACGTTCTTGGGCACAATTTCTTCGGTTACTAAACCAGAACGAACCATTACCACCTGACGGTCCGTTCTGGTTTATACGCCCACCAACAGATTTGACAGTTTATAGAAACGTGTTTGACCCTCAAAATGTCATGTGTCATGCAAGTTTCAGTTCAAGCAACAATAGTTTTCTTTGTATTGGTAAGGACTTTTATGACTTTGCTTCTAAATTCTACGAACCACCGAGTAACAGTTTCTCTGACTTTCAAGTTTGGTTCACAACAAATGGTGTGCAACATATTGTTCCATTGTACTACGACTTTTATCTCGAATTGTCTTTCATATATAACTACGGAGAAGTGCTGAAAAAGTATTGAAAAATAATGTTTATGTTAGAATGTTAGATCTAACATGTTTTCTAACACGTTTTCTAACATCGTAGAAAACACGCAAAACTCTTGAATTTTGTATAAAAAAAAGCAACCCGCGGAATTCCGGCGGTTGGTATATTCTTCACAAAATGCTTGTTTTGAGGTTAAGCCACAAACGAATGTCCGACGGTTAAGCCACAAACGAATGTCCGACGGTTAAGCCAAAAATATTTTTATTTTTTATTGTACGTACTGAATGTCAGTCGAAGCAAAAACGTTCACGAACAAATCTAATGGCGAAGCATTCACAAAAGGCACTTACAACGGTATTGAAGTCTTACGTAGAGACAAGGATGGTTATATAAATGCAACAAAGATGTGTCAGCAGTTTGGGAAAGACTTTAGAAGGTTGTTGGAAAATAAGTCCTGGGAAGAGTATTTTAAGGCATTTTGTGAAGAATATACCAACCCGCGGAATTCCGCGGGGTGCTTTTTATACAATGTTAATGCAGGAATTCCGGATGAAATCAAACAGGTTAGAGGAATGTATGTAGACCCAAGACTCGTAAACTATATTGCAATGTGGGCTTCTCCAAAATATTGTATAGCAGTTGGAAAAATTATGGACTCCATAGACAAGAAAGTTCATGAGAAATTAGATGAAGAAGAACTTGAAGATACAGCAGAGAATGCTAAACCTTTGTTCGAAGAAGAAGTTAGAAAAATGCATGAAAAACAAATAGAACATGAACGTGAGATATGTTCTGGTTATAGGGACTCTCCATACGAACTAGACCAATGGGAACAAGAAGATTTAAAGAGAGAATTTAGAGAATATGAACTCGCTAAAATTTCATTAGAAGCTGCAGAAAAGAAGTTAAAAGTTTGGGGTCGTTTTGTACAAAAATATTGTGAGTAAATGAACCATTTATTTTTATTGAATTCGGCAAAAATATATTTTAGGTTAGATGGTTTTTAGGTGTCACCAGGTCCCTCGGTCACCAGGTCACCAGGTAATTTTAACTTCTCTGAAAAAGTGTGACAACATGACATTTTGACAACAACACAGGAAATAGACTTCATCGTCAATGTTTTTGTATAAAAAGCACCCCGCGGAATTCCGCGGGGTGGTATATTCTTCACGAAATGCTTGTTTTGTCAAACATGAACGTCAATGTTTTGTATAAAAAGCAACCGTCGACATTCTGGCGGTTGGTATATTCTTCATGAAATGCTTGTTTTGAGGTCGAGCCACTTTTGGCTCCACCGTATTTTTCAACCAAAACTCATTTTTGTCGACAAATATATATTTTATGTTAGCATGTTAGATCTAACACGTTTTCTAACCACTTTTCTAACATCGTAGAAAACATAGCACAAATATATATTTTATGTTAGCATGTTAGATCTAACACGTTTTCTAACCACTTTTCTAACATCGTAGAAAACATAGCACAAAAATATATTTTATGTTAGAATGTTAGATCTAACATGTTTTCTAACACGTTTTCTAACATCGTAGAAAACTCTCGAAATTCATGAGTTTTGACACTTTCATAAAAAACATAAAAAATAAAGTTAGTTTTTTTAAAAAAATATTTTTTATTTTTATTGTAAGAACATGTTAGCAACAACTTCACCAAACTCGTTAGTCATGAACCCAACTTCAATGTTAGTAGAGATGAAAAGCTTCATTCCTTCTTCATATACTTTCGAAACAGAAATCCAGAAGATAAAGCAGGAACTTCTCCAAGGAGATTTAGACTGTAGTGCGAAAGATGAAACAAATGAACAGTATCTTTATGAAATGCAGGATATTATTGACCATCTACCTAAACTTCCTGAAATACAACAACAAAAGCTTACTATTCCTGAATTCGATGAAATAGAAGTCAAAGCAACTGACTCAGTAGAAATAAAGAAGTTCATACGAAAGGTTAACTATGAGTTTCTTGGATTTCATTGCAACCACAAAGTCATGGACAAAGATTGCGATATGGTATATAAAAATGTTTCTGACATATATAAATCTGGGGAGTTTAAGACCTACGACAACTTTGTTTCGTTAGTTGCAAAATGTGTATGGCAGATAAGAGATAAAGATAGAAGAGGTAAGATATGGAACGAACAAATAAAACCAGCAACTTTTGAGTTAAAGAAAACCATTGACGCCTTAGTTGTACTTGCAGGTCAAATTTCAATGTACAATGCTAAAATGAACCCACAATGTTCTAAATGTAAAGCAGCAATGAGGAAATATAACTACTCCGTCAAAGAGATAGAACGTATGCGAAACGACTATGCAGATTTAAAGAAAGAAGCAGAAAAACCAGCAGAAGATAAAATGAACATGTTAGAATTTCTGAACAAAAACTATCCAACTGCTGACGATTTCCTTCTATCTGACGTCAAGAAGAAGTATAAAGAAACTTTCGGTATCGTTAAAACTTTTGACATACTGACAGAAGAAATAGAAGCTACGAAATTGTTTAGAGTCATGAACCATCGCAACATATACCATGTAAAACGCTTGTAAATAGTTATGTTAGAAAACATGTTAGAAAACATGTTAGATCTAACATTCTAACATAAACATTATTTTTATTGAATTCCGTATGAAATTTCATGAGTTTTGTATGTTTTAGACCATGTTAGAAAACATGTTAGAAAACATGTTAGATCTAACATTCTAACATAAACATTATTTTTATTGAATTCCGTATGAAATTTCATGAAATTTCTCATATGCTTGCTTCCCTCGGAAAACCGAGAGAAGAGATTCCGTATGAAATTCATGAATTTCCTTAAGATAGAAAAAATAAAGTTAGTTTTTTATAAAATATTTTTTTTATTTTGTATGTAAGAACAGAAATGTTAAACATTGAGTTTGAAACAGTTAGAAAGATAGACAATAACACCAAAGTGGTTAGAATCGGTGATTTAAACGTAAGATACTCAAAGAAATACAACAAATATTCTTTGTCAGACATTTTAACACTATCTGAAAAGAAAACATCCCACGACTGGGTTAAAAATGCTTCTACTCAGAAAATTTTGACAAAAAATCCTGAGCTTATGATATCGGTAAGATTCTATGGAACAAGAACATATCTTATAGACAAAAGTCTTATACCAGTAGTTTTGTTCTGGATTGACCCAGTTGTTGGATATAACTTCATAACATATGGTTCGTTCGACTCAGAACGTTGCAGTGAAGGCTTACTTTACATCGTTCAGAAACCGAAGGACTTCAACACAAAAAGATATAAGATAGGAAGAACATATAATATAACTCTAAGATATGACAGTACAGTCAATAGAGTCAAGGTTGTGTTCGTTAACGATATGAGAGCTGCTGAAACAGAACTACTCGAAAAGTTTGAGAAAATGTATGGTGCTCCCATAAAAGGTAAAGAAACGTTTGAAGTAGATGAGATAGATAAAGCTATAAAATTATTTGACGAAGTTGCTGAAAAATACATGTAAAGCGTTTATTTTTGGTCTTTTGTGAAAGTCAGAAAATAAAGTTATTTTTATTTTTTTTATTTTTTTATCCGGAATATAAAGACAGATATGTCAACAACCGAGAACACAACAACAGTTATAGTCCATGAAGCTATAAATGAAGAATACGAGTACATACAGTATAACAAACAGTTACGTCTCATTCGTTCGGTCAAAGACGATATGTACCAGATGCAAAGTATTTTGAACGCTCTTCGTTCTACAAAGCAAGCATATCATTGGTTTGAAAACCAACAGACAAAAGAACTTTTAGAAGAATTTCCTCATATGTTTGCTACCCTCGGAAAACCGAGGGTAGAGATTCCGTACGAAAATCGCAAGAATTTGGCTCCTGGTTTGAGAGGATATTATGTACATAGACTTTTAGTAAATGCCGTAGCAATGTGGGCTTCACCTCGTTACGCTTGGTATGTTTGTAAACTTCTTGACGAAATTCATAGACAAGAACGTGAAGAGATGGAAAAGAAACTTCAAGCAAAAGATGAAGTCATTGAAGCAAAAGACAAAAACATACAGAAAAGAATACCACGTTCGGTACCAAAAGGAAAGGAAAAGAACTATAAGTATATGATTTACACTGAAGAGATGGAAAATGAAGAAGACAGAGATATGGTTATGTTGCATTTAGTCAGAAGAAACAACAAAAGCTTTTACGACCTTGCTAAGATTTACAAATCTGACAGAAATTGGTTCTATCGCGAAAACTTACCGATTTCAATGACACCGAATGAAGATGTGAAACAAATAGTTCAAGATACGTTACCTCAAACACACTATGATATTAAAGGTTGTACAATTCTTACATTCAAAGAAGATTTGCCATTGTTAAAGGAAAAAATAACAGAGTATTTTGACAACTTCAAACAAGCAGAGTAAATTGCACTCTTTATTTTTCAAGCTTGCCTTTTACATTCTGCCTGAGGAAGTCTTTAACAAGCTCGTTAATTTCAATTAGATAAATTGCTTCGTCTAGGGGGTCAAGCTCCATACTGAGTCAGTACAATATTGTACTTTTTCAAGACAATGTTGTACTTTTTCAAGACAATGTTGTACTTTTTCAAGACAATATTGTACTTTTTCAGAACAATGTTGTATAAATTCAGTACAATATTGTACTTTTTCAGAACAATGTTGTATAAATTCAGTACAATGTCTCTCAAATTTGAGTACAGCTGTACTTTTTCAGAACAAGTCTTGAACTTTTTCAGAACAATGTTGTACTTTTTCAAGACAATGTTGTACTTTTTCAAGACAATGTTGTACTTTTTCAAGACAATGTTGTACTTTTTCAAGACAATGTTGTACTTTTTCAAGACAATATTATATTGTTTCAGAACAAAGACGGTTAAGACACAAACGAATGTCCGACGTCCCACCTACTGAATGCCTTCCAAAGCCAGAAGAACCGAAAGCTGCAGCACCACAACAGACTAAGACTCAACACTTACATTTTTCAAGCTTGACTTTTTACAATTTGAACTTTGTTTGCGTAGATATGAATTCTGAAAGAAGTATGAGGGTCTTGTATGACTTTGTACTTCTCCCATAGTTCATGTCTGTCAAACTTACCTGCCATGGACTCTTTCATAAGTTCCATGAAATCGTCTTCGGACAATCCAGGGAAGAGTACAATGTCAGTAAGTATTCTCTTTACATCCTTACTTAAACTCTTGGCTGTCTGTACACAAATGACAACTGAGATGTTAAAGTGTCTGAGCTTCTTAAGAATTCGACACATGTCTTGTTCTCTGTTCTTTAACAAAGGATGAGAAGCAAAGTCATCTAAGATAAGAAGACATCTATGAGGGTACGTTTTCCAATCGTAAGATTGCAATTTCTTCGAAATGTATTCTATCTCTTTCTGTTTGTTTCTGAAGTGTTTCTTCTCTAATATTCTCTGCATTTCCTCATTTGGGTCTTTAAACTTCGAATTTATATACTCATTTATAGCATTGTACTTCAAAACTCTTCTTTGGTACTTCTTTATCCAATCTAACAACTCAGAGTCTTTTATACATACTAACTTAGACTTCTTTATAATATCTTTGAACGAATTGACGGTTTGATCGAATTGACCAGAAGTACTACAAATGACTACTAACTCATAGAATGGGTTCTTCTCATCTAGTTCTTGTTGTTGTGCAGCCATTTTAAGATAAGTGAAAGTCTTACCCGACCCAGGCGGTGCAATTAGACCTGTTATACCATTCTGAGCAAATAAGAACTTGTCATGTATGGGTTTTATCTGAGCATTTTCTAACTTCCTCTTGTTCTTATTTAAAACATTCTCAAATTTCTTGTCAATGTCAGCAAACTTTTTTCTAACATATTTTTAGAAAAATTAAAAATTTTATCTTTTAGAAAATGTCTAGCGATTTCGCTATCTATATTCGAGACAAACTTTTTGACAGCAAAACATCTGTCGACCATAAAATCTTACATAGTGTAAACAAGAAAGGTGAATTTGTTCTAAAGTTCTGTTTCTGGAATATGACAAGAACCATAAAACATTAGGCAGAGAAGTCTTTAAGTTTGTCAATGACAGACTTGTTGACAGAGATGACGCCGATTGGAAAGATGAAGTCCAACAAAAGTTCTTAGAATGCAAAGAAGACACATGCGCTGTTCTTGAAGATGAAATAGGAAACAGAATAGATGAGCTATTAAAGGACAAAGAACTTTTACATAAATATGGTTGCGCCAAATTTGACATAACTCCACCAGAGAAGAAGAAGAAGAGAGAAAAGAAAGAAAAGAAAGTAGAAGAAGAGAAGAAAGAACCTGAACCAGTTCCAGAGAAAAAGAAATTTGACATGTAAAAATAAAATTTTATTTTTAGAACATTTCTGGGTCAATGTCAATGTTCTCTTCCTCTTTAGGAGCAAACACTGGCTTAGACTCTAAAATCTTTTTACCTAATTTACCTTGAACTTCAACTATCTTAGACTCATAATATTCATAGTCGTCTGCTTTCTTTGGTTCATAAGGTATAACAAGTTTGTATGCTTTGCCTTCTTTAAGGTTTGAGAACCTTCTGTCAAAATTTTCTTTGACTGCTAACAAACCTTCTATGTCTAAGTCTTCAAATTTCGCACCATTTTTAGTCACAATAGCAAACTTAACGGGTTCGATGTTCCAAACTTTGTCAAATGAAGACTTTTCAAAATGGTAGAAGTAAACATTCAAATATGCGAATGGGTCTAGTTCTTCTTTGACTTCTGTCATGTACTTGTTGACTGAAATATATTTTGCCATCTTTTCTATCGGATAAAAAAATATTTTTTTTAAATTTACTCAGAAAAATTTTTCTTTGTATATACGCCGTTCTGAACATCTAAAAGATTTTTGACATTTGCCAAGAATGTTCGTTTAGACGCTGCCATATAACCATATTCTTGACAATATTGTTTATATGAATCGTACAATGACCTTTCATCTAAACACTCAAAGTTAGTCTCATCTATAAACAGTTCATATACACTCTTGTTTGCTTCTAACAATGTTTGTCTCTCTTCGGTATATGGAATTTGTCTTGGATTGAACTTAGAAATATCTAATGTCATAAAATATGAGAACAAGTGGTTGTAAAAGTTAGGTGTCAAAGTTTCTGCTAAGTCGTCAAAATATTCTGTATCTTGCATATGAGCTTCTGACGTTCTGACAACTACATATCTTCTGTCAGAACTTTCTAACTTCATCGGAACAGCATTGTTTGAAACCATAATGAAGTTTGCAACATTCTCACAAACTCTTTGGTCTTTATACTTTCTTTCAACAACTCCAACTTTGTCTGTTATAAGACTCTTCAAAGCATCTGAGTTCAAAACTTTTGTTGTATCTATACTTTGAAGTTCGTTACATACTATAAGTTTCATATTCTCTATTGAAGAGTTAAATTTACCGCAGATGTTTTCTAAGTTTGTCATATTAGGGTTCGAATAGCCCTCTAACAGTTTGCATAAGATATCTGTAAAGAAAGTGTTCTTACCAGTTCCTTGTTTTCCAATTATAATGAGAGCAGTTTCATTTTTAGCACTTGGATGTTGTAAGATGTTTGCAAACCAACATAAGATATACTCATAGACTCTTTCGTTTCCATTGCATATAATTTCTTTGACATGGTCTAACCAAGCTTCTATAACATTTTCTTTCCATTCTACTTGTTCGTATTTATATCCAGTGAAGATAGAATAGAAGTTTGGAGATGGTGTATAGAACTTTATACCACGAACTGAAAAATCTTCTAACTTTGACAATAAGATATCCCAAGCATCTAACATCTTCATGCCAACCTGTACGACTTTTATTTTCTTAAGTTTCTGTCTACATTCTTGTTCTGAAACTATTGTTGCTCTTGGTTTGTTAAAGACAACATCCCATTCTTTCATAACATAACATTCTGGGGCAGAGTCGACATAAATGACTAAACGTTTCAAATTCTCGACTGCTTTGTTATAGTCTCTAAATGGACACATATTTCTGAACGCTTGGAAGTCATAAAAATCTGAAACATCTATTCTGTACATTTTTATAAAAATAAAAAAAAATATTTTTTTATTCTTGAGCTTGTTGTTGCATTTGTTGTTCTTGAGCTATTTGTTGTTGAAGTTGTTCTTGTAGTACAATACTTTCACCGGTTGCATCTTCCAATTCGAAACTTTCTGCCGTCATTGACAAATACATAGGACATAAAAGTTTTACAGGAACAAAGTTTGCGTCAACTAAGGTTAAGTTTATGTTTGCTAAAGTGTTTGAGTTTACTAAAGCTGAAAATTCTGCATTCGAATGAACAATAGGCAAACCAGCAGAGAAAGTATTGTTTATACGCATAAGTATCTTTTGGTCATAGTAGTTTCTGTCGACATTCGAATAGCACTTTGAACCTAAGTTTGAAACAATATATAAAATAGGTGTACTTAAAGTCAATGGAACAGACAAACCTTGTATGACACTTTTCCTGTTATAGGAAACTGTTGGTAGTAAAAACCAGATATAAGTTTTGTATTATAGCTCATATCGTTTATACTAAACTCAGTCGGACATCCAAACATAATGAAACCTGCTCTAGTTGCAGCACATGTTACATCCGTCCTTAAAGTATTAAATAAGTCAACAAAACCTGTTGGTGGTATATCTGAGTAAGTATCTTCAAAGAAGTATTTTTTACCATTCACAACAACAAAGTCTTCTGGTGTCAAAAGAGCAAAACAGGCTTTAGTCGTCATCGTGTTTAAGTCAGTTTTACAATATCGTCCTTGAGGACTTTGTAAGTTTGTTGTTATAGAATTATATGACTCAGGGTTTTTAGTCGTAATAGTATAAACCACTATGTCTTCTGCCATTTACTTAGCAACTAAATTTTAATGAAATGTTGTGGTCGTCAAATATTTTTTATGACGTCTGGGAAACTATATTTTAAGTTCAACGTTTCACCTCCTTTCATAACGTATATCTTGTCAATGACATTATATGAAACACCAACAGCAAGCAATGTCGGGCTCTATTTCTTTGATGTTTATATCGTCTGCCTCTGTCAAAAGTTTCAATAGTTCTTTCAAAATTTCATGAGGTGCGATGACATATGAGTTCACTTTTACAGGGTTGTGTTCGACCAAGTTTAACATTATACCCAAAGCTTGACAAATCTTCTCCTGAGTTTTAAGTTTGTCTTTAAGTTGTTGGTAGTCGTTTCGAATATCTGCAACAGAACTTAAGTCTCTGCTAACTTCAGGATATGTTGGTTGTTCTTTCACAGGAACAATTGTTATAATCACATCTCGTCTTCGTATGGTTTCCCCACTTCAACATCTCTTTCTTTGACATTGACAACAACACTTTGACTGTTTGTTTTGAGTTGGTGAATTTAACTTCACATCTGCCACCGCCATTAAACCTTTTGAAAACACTACGCTTCTATTTTTCGGAAATGACATTTTACTTAGAATAAAAAGATGGACGTATTTGAGTATCTCTTCGAATTGAAGCAAAACAAAGTTTACACACACAAACAATACAAGTTCATTGACAGAGTAGTTCTTTACACAAACAATGGAAAATGTTATAGAATAGCAGTCTTTGCTGAACCAAAATATTTTCATAAAGCAAAGAAAGTTGGTATAACCGAGATGGTGAAAGTTCTTGAAGCAGACAAAAATATAACAACAAAACTGACCGATATTTCTAAAGGTAAGTTTATAATACAATATTATATCAAAACTGGCGTACTGTTCAATATTTGACGGAGAGAAGTCAGTTCAAGAACACAACTTACTGACCTGCTGCCAAAATCTGCTCGATGGAAGCTGTCGTTATGCCAATCTGAGGAGCCCAGCAGGTTTCATCGAACGAATCTTCAAAAGAGCATCTTCCGTGAAAAGTGCTATTGGTTTTGTAAACTTCTTTGCTTTCAATTCATTTGGACCGTCTCTGTCACCAGTATATTGTATTTGAACTGTACCAACAGTTGAAATACCACCCATAAAGTCTTCTGAGTCAGCAAATGGAATGCCAAGCCAAAAGTTTGAACGGTCTCCATTTGTATATTGAGTGTTTTGAGCTCCTGTATGGTCCATACTTTCACATATGGCATAATAGAACTTTGCATTTCAGGGTTAATGGTTGTTTGAAGTTGTTGTTAAAGTTCATAGCATCTAATGTCAAGTTGTATGACCTCATATCCTCAACTGTAGAATATTCTTCTCTTGGATAATATTTGCCATCTATGTTTATATGGTATTTAATACCAGGGTTGTAGAAGCAAGAATAGTCATTTATGTTCGTCTGAACAGTACAAACATAGTATCTGCCATGTTTCATTGCAGTTGTTAAGGCAATATCTGTTCTTGCACTGGGTCAGCACTTTGGTTTCCAACTTCACCTGCAAAGTCTTTGACAGATATTTGGTGTATAGGGAACATAAGTGGAACTGCAATATATTTGGCAGCTAAAGCATTTGAAATATCTGGGTCCAACATATAGACTGCAAGTCTGCTTTCTATTCTCTTGCATTCAAATTTTTCGCATGTGAACTTAACTGGGTCCCAAGCATCTCCAGCAGCATTGAAATAATAGTTTACTTCAGTGTTGAGGTTTGAGAAACCAAAGTCTAAGTCAACTTTGTTTTTGCAAAAGTCGGCGAATGACATTTTATTTGTTCCCACTACTTCTGTAAGAGTGAATGGGTCTTGTGTTGGTGCAATGACTAAGTTATTTTTGCTTGGAGTAAGTTCGATAGAAATTTTTCCTGCCCAGTTTGGCAAGTATCTTAAAAACCTGAAGATGAGGAAAGATGACAAAGGAACTCTAAGTTTAGTTTTACTTTGGTTACTGCTGCTGCAGTTTGTCCAGAAAGGTTAACATAAACTCCTGGAACGTTAGGGTCAAGTCTTCTTATTTTCTCAATAGTTGCATACTGGTCTGTTTGTTCTCTAGCTTGTGGTTGTACTGAGTTTCTCAAGCGAACCATTCATAGTTTGCCCATGTTACTGTTTGAACTAAGTCAGAGTTAGAATATATCTTATATCCCATGAAAACTTCTGGAGCATATTGGTATCCGACATAGAAAATTCCATTGCAACCTTTCTGTCAGACAACTTGGCAGAAGGTTTTATTTCAATGTCTTGTTCCACGTATAAGAAAGAGTTGTCAATAGAAATTAATATGAAACCTGTCGCAAGCAATATCTACTGTTGTTGAAGAACCTTCTCCAAACTCACCTACGTTTCCATAAGAAACAGCAGTTGTATATTCGTAAGTTCCAGGAACTATTTCTGACCTTCTAATGGCATTGTCGCATTCGTTATACCATTCGGAAAACATTTCCATTCATAGCATCCCAAAACTGTTGGCGTTATATTCTGAGCGGCGTACATTTCATATGAGTAAAAATATAGAATAGTTGGATTTATATGTCATAATAGAACCCACTCCGACCAAGCTTTACTTTCTTCCTGACTGAGTTTTTAACTCTTCTTTTTCCTTCATTGCCCTCTGCTTGAAGTTGTTGCATCTTTGCATTATGTTCATCTAGTATGTTGCAAATTTTCCATGTCCTTTTGCCTTTTGGCTCTGGTCGCCCATCTCAGGTAACCTATATCCTAGAAAGAGTTTGTCATAGTCTGTATTTGAGTCTTCGCGTATTGTTTGCATGACTCTTTCCTGAGTTTCCGGTTCAAGCGCTTCAAACAGTGCCTGTCCATATGGAATAAGCTCGTTTCCAAATATATGTTTTTGTAGCCATTCTGGTTTTCTTTCCATGTTACCAACTATATCTTTTGTGAATGGGAAAGCTTCTACCCAATCTTTCAGTCTTGCGTCGTTTATTTCTGTAGTTGGTTTTATTTTGTCAAGGAACATGTTTTTCAATACTAACATTTCATTTGGTACTGTCCATTTGAGTTTTCTTAAATATTCATCCCTTCTCGGTTCATTGTCTGCAAAGTAAGTTTTTATGACATTTTGTAAACTTTCGTTTGCAAGGTCATGTACAATAGGTTCTCTTCCTTCTCCCTCCCTAACTTTCTTTCTAAACTCTTCACCAAATATACCATCTCTATGGTTCTGTGTAGTTCTTTGAGATAAATGTTTTAGAACGTCAGGTGTTATATTTCCATCAGCCATGTTCATTTCATACTGGTCCAAAATATCTGCATGTTTCATATCTTTCAATGGCATTAAAGCCGCGCTGAAAATACCAGCTATATCTGGTTCACCATTCACTTCCATTGCGTCTACAACTTCTTGGAATTGTGGTTGTAAGTTTATGAACCACCTATCCGGATTAGCTTTATGACCCCATCTCATTGTAGTTCCATCGTCTGCAGAAACAAAAGTAGGTTTGTTTCCATCTTGGTTAGGTTCTGAATGAACTTTAAACAATGTTTCATTTCTATATGTTTTCTTGAAATTTAACCTTTTATCTTCACCGAGTTCATCCGAAGATTGAACGTTAAATGCTCGTAAGTAAAAAGGGTTGTTGTATTTGTGTACATTTTCTTTCAGTACTTTCATTCTATGCTGAATATTTTCATCTGGTGTTGGAGTCTTTTGTATGTCGGCAAACATTTTTCGATATTCTTCTACTATGTCAGCCGAATTTTTTTTAGACTCTTGGAAATATTCCATATTCTCCGCATACACTTGTTGAGGGTCAAGATTTTTCGGCTGTTCCAAATCTTCATCTAGTTCTGTGAAGTTAGTTTCCAAAGGAGTGACTTGTTCGTTTCCTTCAGGCTCTTCTAGCTGTTGTTGCTGAACTATTTCTTCCATGTCTGGTTGTATCTGAACTTCTTCCTGTGGAGTTTCTTGTACCTCATCTGCTGGCATTTCATATATTCCGAGACCGTTTTTAACAATTTCCCTATCTACGTCATCCGCATTCATAAGCTTTTGTTCTTTCGTTCCGTCTCTATTTTTTACGCGTTTCATGACGAAAGTTGTATTGTCATTTAGCTCTGACATCAAATATCTCGGAGTAAATTCGTTCATGTCATTTGGATGATATGCTATTAAATCATATCCCTTAGCGAGCTTGTATTTTCCAGGTTTGAAATTATATCCGTTTTGGTGCTGAGCCATAAAGCTAAATAGGTTCGGGTCAGTATTTCCATCCTTGAACTTTCCAATAGCTTCTTTATATCTGTCACTAAAGTCAATAGTATCTGGGAAACCACACTCTTCTTTAAGCATTTTTAAGAATTCTTGGTTTCCTTGTTCTCTACTTCTTTTATGTCCTTGCTCTGTTTGTGGTTGTTGTGGTGCAGTGTTTTGAACTGTTGGTTGTGGTGCAGTGTTTTGAACTGTTGGTTGCTGTGCAGTGTTTTGAACTGTTGTTGTGGTGCAGTGTTTTGAACTGTTGGTTTTGGTGCATGCCTATGTCTGTGTCCATGTGACGATGTAAATGTTTTAGGTAGTCCTGGTGCAGGTGCTTCTCTTGGAGGTTTGGTGGTATATAAGTTCCACTAGCTAGTATATAAGTTCCACCAGCTGGTATATAAGTTCCACCAGCTGGCACATATGTTCCATCTGCAGCGTAATGTCCTACCTGACTTTTCGTTTTTAAGAAAGCATTTACTAGGTCTGTTTTGGTCTGTTGTAACTCTTTTTCTTGACTTTTCACAACAGTTGCTCTAACGGCGTCATAGGCACTTTGAACTGCCTGTCTCGTTGCTGCATCTGTTATTTTCGTCATATTTTGTGCTACTTCTTTAACTCTTTGTCGAAACCTTCAGACTTCAGTTTCTTTCCAGATGAGAAGTCGTTCACTTGTTTCACCTTACTATGAAGAGCTTCGAAAGCGTTCTTAAGTCAGCATTTCGTTAAAGCTTCATTTGAACTGTCTTCATCCGCTTGTATTTTTGTCCTTATTGACCCTATAAGCTGGCTGCTTTAGCGTTGGCTTGGGCATCTAACCAGTCATTGTTAGCTTTTATATATTCTGAGCTTTTCATTGCCTTTTGCATAGCCGCGTCGTTATTTTACTTCTTGTGCTAAGTTTTCATACTGTTACGGTTTGGTTTTGCAACTGTAAAAAGTTTTTCTGCCTTTACATTTGCTTCAACTTCTTTTTTATACTCATCGCTATCCATATATGTCTTCAGGGCTTTTTGTTTTATCTCTTCATCTTTCAGTACTTTATATTGAGTAGTATGGTTTTTCAAATTTATAACATCTTGTTCCATTTTTGCTACTTCTGCTGCTTTTTCTGACACTTTTTTCGCATATTCCTCTGTACTTAGTTCTTTCAGTTGTTCTTCTTTCTTCTTTTTCTCTACGTTTAACTCATTGAGTTTCTTTGTGTGTCTGTCATATTCTAGTTTCTTTTCGTTTTCACTTATTTGCTTCTGTATGTTCTATGTTTGACTTTTTGACATCTGTTATTTGATTTTTGAGTGAACTCAAATTCATTTGACTTTGAGGGTTATAGGCTGTTCCGTCTGCAGCTCCACCATAGCCTGCCATTTTCGCTAAAAGTGCCGCTCTTAAACCTCCACTCTGTGCACCAACAACTCGGTTTAAAAGCATAGGATTGCTTGACATTTGTTGCAACATAGTGGGGTCATTCATAATTTGTTGTTGCAACTGTTGTTGTGGTGTCAGTTTTACTATTGGATGTTTCAATGCTCTCTTCCTCTTACGTATATTCTTACGTAGCTTACGTGGCATTTTAAGTGAAGTTAAAAAGCGGTTTTTGACAGATGTTTTGTTGTGACTTCTTCGTAAAGACTTTCTTGTCTATGTTTTGTAAAGACTTCTTCATCTAATTTCTCATGAACTTTCTTGTCTATGTTTTGTTATGACTTCTTCGTAAAGACTTTGTTGAGACTTCTTCGTAAATGACCAAAAAATAATGTTTATGTTAGAATGTTAAATCTAACACCTTTTCTAACATGTTTTCTAACATCGTAGAAAACTCATGAATTTCTTCGTAAAGACTTTGTTAAGACTTCTTCATCTAATTTCTCATGAACTTTCTTGTCTATGTTTTGTTAAGATTTCTTCGTAAAGACTTTGTTAAGATTTCTTCGTAAATGTTTTGTTGAGATTTCATCGTAAATGACCCTAGTAGTATATTTTTGGTGTAAATTTCATGAAAATTCAAGAGTTTTAGACCATGTTAGAAAACATGTTAGAAAAGGTGTTAGATTTAACATTCTAACATAAACATTATTTTTGGGTCATTTACACTCATGAACTTTCTTGTCTATGTTTTGTTAAGACTTCTTCGTAAAGACTTTGTTAAGACTTCTTCGTAAAGACTTTGTTGAGATTTCTTCGTAAAGACTTTGTCAAGATTTCATCGTAAAGACTTTGTTGAGATTTCTTCGTAAATGTTTTGTTAAGACTTCTTCGTAAAGACTTTGTAAAGACTTCTTCGTAAAGACTTTGTAAAGACTTCTTCGTAAAGACTTTGTTAAGACTTCTTCATCTAATTTCTCATGAACTTTCTTGTCTATGTTTTGTTGAGATTTCTTCGTAAATGACCCTAGTAGTATATTTTTGGTGTAAATTTCATGAAAATTCAAGAGTTTTAGACCATGTTAGAAAACATGTTAGAAAACATGTTAGATCTAACATTCTAACATAAACATTATTTTTGGGTCATTTACACTCATGAACTTTCTTGTCTATGTTTTGTTAAGACTTCTTCGTAAAGACTTTGTTAAGACTTCTTCGTAAATGTTTTGTTAAGACTTCTTCGTAAATGTTTTGTTAAGACTTCTTCGTAAAGACTTTGTCAAGATTTCATCGTAAAGACTTTGTTGAGATTTCTTCGTAAAGACTTTGTAAAGACTTCATTTATACTAAACATCTTCGGGGGCTAGAAGGCACGAAGTGCCTGGAAGCCATCCCCCAAGAAAAAAAAACTTCATTATACTCATTCATCCTCAGGGCTAGAAGGCACGAAGTGCCTGGAAGCCCCACTACCTTTTTTTTTTTTTTTTTTTTTTTTTTTCCAAGGCATTATCGAGCCTTTACTTTTCTTGTATAAAAGAAAGACAGCTTTTAAATTTTTTGAACTTATTATTGTTTCGGAATTAAAGTCTTTGGGTTCAAATAAATCTCTTTCAAAAATAAATTCTAGATATTTATTATTATGAGATCCGACAATATCCGAAAGGCAGTCTTTATCAAGTTGATTAGTTTTCATGCATTCATTGATAATATCAATATTTCCGCCGATGAATGAATATTGAAGGCATTTTTTTGTTACTTCAATGCATAAATTTGATTGAAGGAAAAAGAATATATTAGCAGACCCAAAATAACAACAAGCTTCAATAAGGGATGTCTTTTCAAATCTCCCATTAGACATACGCATCATTGGAATTTGTAAATCAATATTAGTTAATGAATTTTGAACAGCGAATTCTTTTAATTCATCAATTTGATCATACATTATCATACACATCAATTTATTTTCCTTTGATGCTGGAATATGACATATTTGGTATTTGTTATCAATCTTAATGAAACGTAAAAATATATTCATATAAAGATTTAATAATGATTCATAGTTAAATTTGTATCTTGAATATTTGTTTAAGATCTGATTGATTATTTTGCAATAATGATCAATGGATCGATAATTATATTTAATTGCAATGATGAGGCTTGAAATGAGTTCTTGAATAGGAAATTTATATTTGGATATTAAAATTTTTTCTATCAAATTAAAAATCTCTTCCATTGATTCATTTGCATCTAAATGAAAGAGTTTTTCATAAAGTCCTATGAAGTCTTCATATTGATCTAGATCCAAATCATTCATGATTAAAAAGTTATAAATTTAAAGGCGTGACGACTACCAAACCTCCCCTATCGTCAAAATTTGCTGATCTACGATTCCATTTAAATTAATGACCTGGGTATCATTGGAAACGGTAGACTTGAAAACTAATATTGGATATCTCCATATTGTTATTGTAATTTTATCTGTTCTATTTGCTTTTATCAGAACAAAAAATTTTAACAGAATCACATGATTGTGTTGTAATCGTGATGGCTGTAGAAACGAAACAAACTGGAACAACAAATTTATATGATAATCATTTCTTTTGAGCATGTGTGTCTCTTCAAGACGATCCATTTACATTTGATCTTTGAGGCAGCACATTCTAGACAGTTTATAGTGACTTATACACGATTTAAACTTTCAGAGAGCTTTGCTTTTACTTGATCCTCTGAAAAGTATATGATAATTTATTTGAATCCAATGTGAATCCAAAATTCCATTGACGAATTTTCGATCATTCTAATGATCATTAAAATACATATCCTTTAAGTTTAGCATTTCTGAAAAATAAAGTGAATGTATAGTATCTAATTATAGTAATTTAATATAAGATTATTACTTATAAAAATTTATCTTTATATGAAAATAAATAGAAACAAACAAATAAAATAATAGATATTCATGCAATACTAGCATTTGAAATCCTTGTTATGAAAGTCATCAAAGGTCTTTGGTCGATCTTTCCTTTCAAGTATTTTTCAGCTTCTAAATCGATATTTTCCATCTTAAAAGCCTTCAAACACTGAGTATGCATTGTTAAAGTGTTCATTGTTGAAAAACAAGCCTTTGCAACTGGTGTCGTACCTTTCATTAATTCTTTGTAGATTGATATATGCTGATTAAATATTTGAAGAAATCCAAATTCTGCAATTCTTCCCATAACTCTCAAATATATGACTTGGGCGCTTTCATCCATTGTTTCTTCCAATCTTTCGAACAAAGCTGTGAAAAATCCAGCACTTTCAAATGATTCGAGACAAGATCTTGAAAAAGGTAATTGATTGAACAATTGTCCAATGCTTTTTGGTATAGTTTCATCCGAGTTTTCTTCATCTCTATAATTTAAAACATTCGTGAAGAAAAGAGGAACTTCCGAAAAAGTTACAATTAAATTCTTCAAATCTTTGTGTTTGAACAAAACAATAAATAGTCTTAATGTATGTTGGAATGTTGGCATATCATTTAATAGCCATGAATGATCGAAGAAACAATGTTTTGCACATACAACATCTTTGTCACATTTTTTCATCAAAAAAAGTGACGCTTCTTCATATTTTGTTGAAATATCCAACAATGATTTAACTATTTGTCTTGATAACGTAACATTTGGTATCCTTATCAAAGCACCTAATGCGAACTTATCAAGAATAGGATGGTTCAATTGTTCTGCTACTATTTCCAAGTCAATATTTGGATCATCTGGTGAAAAACTAATTAATGTTTCATAACATTTCTTGACAGCATCGACATTCTTGCATTCTTTGATTGTTTTCTGGAAATATTCGATACAGAAGTCGCCATGCTTGTCAAAGAAATCATCATCTTGACAAAGAACAAACAACAAACAAATATAATCAGGAAAACATTCGTTTTCTTCAAAATATTCATAATTTTTCACAATTTGGTCGAGAATTGTATCCGATTCAGGGAGTTTTGATAAATCCTTGGTAAGAATACTTTCAAACTCAAGAGATTTCTTCGGATTCGACCTCAAAAGTGGAGGAATTTGTCTTAAAAACTCAAAAGTGACAAATTCAACTGAATACGAAAAAACAAAAACCAAAAAATCGATAACAACATCAGTCATTTCTCTTTGTGATGTTGGAAGACTTGGAAGAACATTTGCTTCCTTGAAAGCATCGAATGCTTCCTTTGTTTTCATTACTTTTCTCAAAGCAGCGAAAACAGAATTTTTGATATCGATTGGAACCATTTTCTTCATCAAAGGCGGCATTTTCTTCATGAATTCAAGTACATTTCCTGCATGAACTATTTCTTCAACATGAACAAGGGCTTCATTGAACTCTGCTGATAAATAATCGCCAAAAGAATTAACAGTCAAAGAAATTTTGTCTTCTTTTATGTTTCTTTCGGATTCTTCTTCACTGTATTCATGTTCATCCACTGTTTCTTCGTATTCTTCCTCTTCTTGTTCTGATTCTGACTCTGAATTTTGAGATTTAGTTTCATCATAAAAATCTTCTTCGGAAATTTGTTCTTCTTCCTCGATTTCGTATGATTCTTCATCACTCATCGATTCTTCTTCGTATTCTTCGTCACTTTCCGGTGGTTTTTCTTTTTTTCGGCCTTGATTTTTTAAACTTTTTGTGGATTTCACTGTTTCTTGGATTTCTGGTTCTGGTTTTGGTGAATGATTCGATCTCTTGCTCTTTCTGGTCGATTTGGCCGGCTCTTCATTCACAACATCACTTATGTCACTTTTTTCGGAATTTTGATCGTCATTTTTAGTACTTTGTACTGATGTTGATGAAGAAAATCGACTCTTGGGTTGAAAACTAGGCTCAGCAGGTTGAGGTGGTGGAGGCAAAACAGGATTGTCGTTCTTGGAAATTGATGAATAATTATCATTCATTGTTGAAGTAACTGTTGACACTTTAGATTGATGGGTGTTTCTTCTAGTACTTGTTACTGAGTTGTAGAGGTCGAAAGCGTGTAAAGATGCATGATTATGTTTTCTATGTAAGTGTTTTGTAACTTTTATGAAACTTCTGATTGCTTCTATGTCTGAATTCGGAAATGCAACAGTTCCGAGTTCGAAAAGTTGGTAAATTTCTGCGAAAGTTGGTCGATTAATTTTTTTTGGTGACCAACAGTGTTTTATTAAGAGTTTGAGTGGTTCTGGAGCCGTAGATGGTATTTGTGGACGCTTCTTTGATACGCAAATGACCCTCTGAGTTTCTTCTGCTGATAATTCTTGAAATGGAATATATCCTGTTAACAATTCGAAAAGAAGAAAGCCGAAGAGGAATACATCTGATTTTTCATCTCTTGGCTTTCCTTTGTATATTTCTGGCGGAGTCCAATTCGGTAACTCCATACAACCATCTTCGATTAAACTTAAGCGTGGAGTAAGATCTTCTGTAATAAAAATGCTGCCAGTGTTTAAGTGCGGCATTGAATAACCTTTTTTATGAATAAACTCCATTGCATCAGCAATACACATTGCAATAATTGTTGTTTTTGTTCCTGTTAGTATTGAATCGCATGCTGGATCTTCAAGCATCTCTTGGAGATTGCGTCCAACTGCTTCTGTGAATCCAGTAAATGGAGGTGATTGCGTTACACCAATAAATGATAAAATAAATGGATGTTTTAACTCTGCAATTCTTGACAATTGTTCAAATAACTCTGCTGTATCTTTTTTACTCGTTTGTCTAGTAACTTGTTTGGCATAAAAATATGAATCTTCCTTTGAGTTGCTTTTAGCTAACCATAAATCAAATGACCCATGACAAATTTGCTGAATAAATGAAAATTCGCTGAGTGAGACAATCTTTCCTCTAATTATTTCTGGAATTTCGACACTCAAGCGTTTTTTCATTTAATATTACTGGTGCATCACGCCGATAAAATTAGAGAGATGGTAAGAATTTCATTTTACTCTCAAGTTGCAAATATCATGTCAAAGATAGAACGAAACAAACGGCATCCTTAATCAAAGAATAAGAATAAGTTACTTATCGAGACGATATTTTTTTTAATTTGTTTATTATACTCAATGCAAAAATCCACAAATTCCTCACAATACTAACGATTTTACCTCAAAATGGCCAAATATCATTTTGTCATTGTTTAATCAAGGTTTACACGCGAAGAATATGATTTCAAGTTTATAATCTCTCATCTAAAATAAAAGTGCTTTGGGGAGCATCAACTCAATGTTAAACATGTCATTATACACATTACATTAGTATTCCTATATAATATTAAAAGTAAGATATTCTCTCAATGAACTTATAAATCATGCGATGCCAAAAAATTGACTTATTTTTAGGAAAATAAGCAAAAATGATTCTTGTGAGTACAATATATTTGGTTGAATCATTTTTCTCCAAATAGAAAGTAACAATGGGAGTCTTTGTTCATTGGTTTCAAGTTATTTAATTCTTCAAGTAATCAATGGCTTCCTGCAGTAAGATCCAATAATTTGATTATTTTTTGCCAGATTATCATTTTATTCCTTCAACTTTGTCGGTAAATAGCAATAATCTTCTTCTTAATCTCAGAAATTTCTGAACGGTTGAGAGCTTTCTCCTCTTATCTATCAAAAAAGATGATAGGAAAAGATGGTGCAAATAAGCTTATCCTGAAATATTGTGAATAACATGAAAATAGCATGAGACAATCATTGTGATTCCACATGTGACATTGAGTATTCACAATGAAATTATTTGATCCATTATATGGACCAGATGAATATGCGGAAATAAACGAATTTTGAGAGAACGAACAGTTTGAAACCAAAATTTGGTCCTTAACAAAATATTTTGCACTATTTTGATAAAAAACGCAATGATCAAGAGATGATGTGTGAATTAGGATCACTAGCAAATATTGTTCAGAAGTATCAATACGATTTTTGTAAAAATTTGCATTTTTTATTGTGCAGGCATAGTCTGCGCAAAGTACTGCATTATAATCTGCTGTTGTTGATAATATATTTAAAAACGATATTGTTGCTCGGCCAACTATTTTTCCAAGATAAAAAGCTGTCGAATAATAAACGTGATTGTTTGTTGAGTTAAAGTATGCAATTGAAGTTTTTCCACCACTGTTCCACAGCATATCATAAATAGTAGGCGCTGAACTATCACTTAAAGATAACATAGAAACGGAATTTATGTTTTCTGATGTTCCCGATATGTTTATAAAGCCGTAGTTAGCTTTTTTACTTGAGGAGACATTCCGAGCGCAGATATCTTTTTGATATATTGAGTGGCCAGGATTAAAGAGAACACAGCCACCAAATTGATTTGATGTTATAGAAGAGAATGTATTATGTTCAATGACTAGAATAGAATTTTCGGAAATAAGGCGAATAACACCATTGTTTTTAATGTTTGAAAATATAACGCCATTGAGATGATATATAACAGATTCAGCCTGGACAGGATTTGTTGATGACTGTAAGAATGTCCAATATGATTTATTTCTAAGAAATTCATCTGATGAAAAATCAGACAATTAGATTTTTTCAGAAAATCAATTTTTTTGGCAAATTTTTTCAAAATTCAGATACCGGAAATTCTGATAGATTCATAAAAAACATACACTTTATTACAAAGATTAAATTACTATCTATGTATGACTCTTGATGATTAGGTTTTTCTACATTGAAAATATGAAAACGATCCTCAACCACCAGGTAAAACCGAATAAAATTCGATATCCACTTTTTTTAAATAAAATTCATGTTAAGGGTGCGCTTACCACTTTCTGACATTCTCTCAAATTTCTTGTTTAAGGTTTTATTTTATATGCCTCTTCACGCCCGTATTTCTCTTTTTGAGAGAGTGTCAGAAAGTGGTAAGTACATCCTTAAAACAAAGTGTTTTCATAACATCCTCTATAGTAAAAAATTCTCAGTTTAGTATAACAACATCTAAACACTCAAAATGAATGCTTTATTCTTGTTCAAAGCTGAATTTCATAGATGATCTTTCAATGTATTCAGAATATAATAGAGTATTTCATTGAGCGCATTGTTATTATTGATTAGGGAAATATTTCATTCAAAACATATGTTAATTTTGTTCGGAATATTGAGATTATTAAAAAATAATTTTGTTAATTTTAATAAAAAAACGAAAGAATCCAAAAATAACTTATAAAAATTAATATAATAAATACTCTAGTTTATATTATTCGAAAGTTGCATGCCATGCTGGTCGTTGTTCTATTTGTGGCTCCGTGGTGGTCATAGCTTTTTGTGGCCTCTTCTTATGCTTACTAAAATCAAACGATAGACGCTTTGGCTTCTCAATTTCTTCCTTTGGTTTAGTTTCAGGAACAATTTCTTTTGGTTTGGCCTGTTTGACTTTGCTAACGATGGTATCAATATCTTTCTCTATAAGGGAATCGATATCTGACTTCTTTACAACAGTTTCGTTTAAATCTTTTTGAATTTCTTCCTGAATTTTCTCGAATTCTGTAATATATGACAAACTGGCAATATATGTCATAGTTTTCTCCCTAAACATGGTATAGGATGTTGGATTTGGCATAGGAAGACTTCTTAAATTAAGAAAATTCTGATAGAGATCTGTTTTCGTCTTTGGCTTTGTTGGTAAAGCTATTTTCTCTTTGCCAGACTCAGTGAAGCCATTTGTAAGGCTGAAATTAAACTTTTGTGCTGTTGGAATTGAAGAATTATTATTTTTAGGAACTAAATAACTTTGTTGTATTAAATACTCGCATTTAAGTATACCGTCGATCCTGATAACATACTTATTATCAGTTGTTGGTTTAATCATCGAAAGATTTGAAATTTCGTTCTCTAGGAGGTCAACAAATGCATAATTTGTTGTGGAATCTTTAATTCCAATGGTAAGAAGCTCACGGTCAGAGATTTTTACCATAATATTTGGAGTAAAATCTCTTATGTGAATATTTTGATCTTTTATAGTGATTCTATTATTTGTTCCGATAGCCAATGTTGTATTATCAATGATTTCAAATGATGTTGCACTTTTTGAAATAGAATCTTTTTTCAAAGAAGAATCAAATTTTGAAAGTTCTTTATCTTCAGTCAATACGTATGCACATGAACCATTAGACTTAATCGATAAGATTTTTGATGACATTTTGATTGATTGCTCTTTTATATTTCTATATAATGAAATTATGTTTAATTCTTTGTCCTTTCCGATGAAAACTTTAATGTCGTCGATTGTGTCTACTAATGCAAGTGAAGTTGGAGCCTTTGAAGATATTTTTTTCGCAAAATTTATTTTATTATTTTCGTTTTCATTTAAATTTGATTGGAACACTCCATCTTTCTTAGCATAAACGAGTAAATTCATAGTTTCGAGAGTTCCAAAGCATAAAATATTGTTCTTTATTATAAAATTCTTTAGATCCATCTCGAAAAAGTGTCAAAATCTAATCAAAAAAATTCTTGGACACTAAAACTTATAGAAGTCAATTTGAGTATTCATTTAGACCACCATCACTAAATATTCATTTGATCTTAAGGTAAGGGCTTCAATTTCTAAATTTTTTATCTCTTTTGATTATTCATTCTATTTTATGGAACTGTTCATTATTGAATAATAAATTTAAAGCATGGGAATCCGATTTATGATATGAACTACTGTCTATATGTAGAAGATTCAAACCCGGATAGCATCTTCTTCAAAATCTGGACAATTATTGTTGTAATCATCTTAAATCACTATGCAAATTCATATATTGAATTGTATTCATTGTATTTAAGTAATTAGAAATTTTATTTTAATATTTAATTTATATATGAACGTTTCTACCAAGCGAGTCTCATCTGTTTAGGATTTCACTATTATAAATCTTGAGTTGTAATTTCATATGTCATAATGGCTTCAGGATTATTTGAACTCTTGATAACTTTGCTTGAGTTTATTGTTTCATTCGTATTGCTCATTTTCGTATTTTTCATCTTCATATTCTATTTCTCATCCTTTGCAGAAGAAAAAATGAAGAAAGTACAATCATTGATTTTATATTTAACGTATTTTATATTAGCCTTAACAACAATGCTTCCATTTTCAGGATTCCCATGGTATGTATGCATTTTAACAACAGGATCAAATCTTTTATGGCTCTACATTCAGAAAAGCGGATTTCCTTTTATTACACTCGAATTTCCACCACTTGTAATTGCTTTCATATGCACAATATTTGATCATTTCTTACTTGTTTTACATTTCCTTCACGGAGATGAATCATTTTGGTTGATTGTAAATTACTTTATCATTTTCGTTTGGATCCTTC
Source organism: Trichomonas vaginalis G3 (assembly GCF_026262505.1). Classification (NCBI taxonomy): domain Eukaryota; phylum Parabasalia; order Trichomonadida; family Trichomonadidae; genus Trichomonas; species Trichomonas vaginalis. The sequence continues at coordinate 36,795,365 of NC_067206.1, read as the reverse complement.
CAATTTTAATATTGTCATCACTATGCGCTCTTGACGAGGATCAAGTTGAAAAGCCAGAAGAAAAACAGCAACAACAACAAACAACAGAACAAAAACAAACAAATAAGAACGTCTTAGGAAAGTTTATTGGCAGGATGCTCAAGAAAGCCGAGGAATCTCTTCCATATTCCGTAAACAAAGATGATTAATTCGAATTACAACAAATTTATTCATTTATCTTTACTATTCGATACCGTTTACCTTACAAAACGCTTATTGTTTGAAGCATTAGGCTTAAAAATATATTTGTATAATATTTTTATTGATAATAAACAAAAATTTCTTAATTTACTAAATAAAACATGTTTAATAGTCATCAGAAATCTATATGTCTAAGAAAAACTATTAAAAAATAATAATAAACAAACATTTTAAATTAATTCATTTCTTCTTCTTCATAATCAAGATCTTTGGCGTTTTCCTCATCAATGTGACGAGATCTATCAAAGAATTCATGAGCAACTATTTGATCAAAAGTATATCTTTGTTTTGGATCTTTTACAAGGATATGTTGAAGTAAATCTTTCAATAATGGATCTGCATTTGCTGGGATCTCAAGTTCCTTTGTTCTTAACCGTAAATATACGGCCATCAACGTATTTGCAAATTCCAAGCCTTCGCATTCACCAATGGAGAAAGGGAAGTCATTAAAATACGATAAGTAAAGTGAAACTCCATATGCCCAAACATCTGTTGGTTTTGGACTGAATTTTCCTCCATGGCACTCTTCTGGGCTTAAGAATGCAGGGGAACCTTTTGTATCAACTAGCATCTGATCGTCTGATGTAAGTTCTTGAGAAACTGATAAGTCTGTGATTACAAAATAATCTTCAGAAAAAGCTAACATATTTTCTGGCTTGATATCACGATGGACAACATTATTTGCATGCATATATGCCAAAGCTATGGCAATTTGATGATAGCATGCATTTAAAGCGTTTTCAGATAATAATTTTTTGTTTGTAAGGGATTTAACATTACCCATTGGTGCATATGGCATTATAATGAACAAACAATTTGTATCATTATCATTGAATGCATCAATTAATGAGATAACATAGCGATGAGAGAGTTTTGCCATGATATCAAGTTCTCTCTGTATACAAACATATGGTGGGTCTTCTCCAGATAGTGTTGGACGACTAATCTGCGAATTGTCGTAAACTTTGGCTGCAAACACTTCATCATTTCCTTCATAAACAACTTGAAAGACTCTTGACATAGCGCCGTCTCCTAACTCTGATAAAAATCTATATCCATGCATGACTGGATTCGTGGAATTTAAGAAATCGGATAATGAATTTCGAATAAAACGAGGTAGTGAATAAAATCCTGCACCATCGGAGTTTTGATTTAACTGATCATTGGGTGCATCCTGATTTCCTTCTGTTGAAATGCTACAAGTCATTTTTGTTGGATTTGGTCAGAATCGACTTCTTCAGAAAAAATGTTCAATTGAATACATTACTTGATTATTGAGAAATTTCAATTTTGCAATGAAAGAAAATTTTGTTCCTTTACTAAATTCCTAACATCTTCCGATTATCGCTTATTTTGTCACTTTTTCCCACAATGAATCGAAGATCAATTAATTTTAATTCTATCCTCGACTGGACATTTCTTATACTTTCAATAGCGTGCATTTGTGTTGTTACACCAATGTCGTATACATCAGATAAAAAACCTGATCAACCATCAACAAAATCAGATATAAATGTTGAATTGTTTAACCAATCATCGAAGAACTATGAAAAGTTCCTTGAATTGTTAAATTCAGAAAATAAATCCATTGATATGATATTTAATTACGAAGTCCCCGTTCCTGAATCTTTTATTCCAGCAATTAAAAATGCAACAGTTCGCGGAGTTAAAGTAAGAATGTATACAATGGAACCAAATTCAACACTTCCGAAATTAACACTACCAGAAGGAGCAGAAATTAGATATTTCAAAAATACAACTTATTTCAAGAAATTTTACGTGAATTTTGCGATATTTCATTCGGAACTTCTTTTCTTCCCATCATCATTTATACCTCGTATAGGATTTGATAAGAAAATAATTGGATTTTACGCAGATACAAATGATAAAAATTTAATTTCATCAGCTCAGGTCGTTTTCGACTATTTTTGGAATATGGGCGATGAAATGTATTTTGTCCTCCCGCGGAAATACTTTTTCTCATATGAAAATTCCGATTTTACTTTAGATCCAGATACAGAGCTTGCCCTGAACATAACATCTATACATAAAACCGTTCGAAATGCTCTAGATCAATCAGCTGAAGTCAAAATTGTAGCTTCTAGACAATTTTTCCCAGATAATATCACTAACTTTACAGAATGCTTGAGATATGCTCAGATATCATCTCTTCTTGAAAAGCAAGCCATTACAGATCTCAAGTTACGAATTATCCTCTCTGAATCAGAATTTATTACACATAAAACTCATTATGTTTCTATTTATCATAACTTTGCTGATAAAGAAAACATAGATTTACGCCATTGCACTTTTGAAGATATTGACGGAACAATAATTGCTGCAACTGACCAACTTGTCTTGTTACCTTGCGGATTAGATGAAATTACTCATAACAACAATATAATATTTGGTTTATCACATAAGACTGATATAATTAACGATATCACACAATATGGAATTTCTTGCCCGAGATATCCGAAATATTAATCTTAATCTTTGTTTGGTTTACAACAATAAAAATTATGTTCTTTAGATATATATAAGTTTCAACCTCTTAAATTCTTCTAATTTTTTTTTATTTTAATAATGTCTCTATCTTTCAAAATTTCTTTGAATAAAGCTAGTTTTTCTCCTAATTTTCGATACTGATGAGATGTTTAATCATAATGATGGAGAATTTCATATCAATGCCATAAATTTGGTCAATAATTTCAATTAATCTAATTTTCTCATTTATTAAATCATTTTTTGATCACTTTAAGTTAATTTGGAATTACTTTAAACCCTTCTTTAACCAAATTTCAAATAAATATTTTTCATATAATGACAGTTTCTAATAATTCCATTGAACTTCGTTTTTAATTCATTTAAAAATTTCACGGTATTCATCTTAGGACATTATTATCAATAAAATGTTAATTTGAATTTCAATATTAACGATTTAAGATATGATTTTCTATGAGGTAAGCTGTAGGTTAAATAGTTAATAGAATATTTTATTATAAACATTATTTTTTTAACTAACAGATAAACTTTGGAATAATTTCTTAAATTCAGTTCCAATATTAATCCTTTGGATATCTCCTGAGTTCAATGCTCGATCTAAGTAATCCGATGCGAACATTGACGCAGTCTTTGAATCAGAAGCCAAATCAGATGAAATTTCTGTGTCAGCTCCCTTCAAAATCAGGAATTTTGCGATCTCGAAATGTCCCCCTTGGCATGCATAGTGAAGTGGAGTCATTCCTCCATCAGCAATGCACGATTTCATGTTGATATTATAACCTTTTTCGACCAAAAACTTAACAATTATCAGATTTCCACTCATACACGCGAAATGTAACGGAGTTGTTTCTCTGTTCAATGTTGTCTTTGGATTTAGTGTGCAACCATTTGCAATAAGTAACGAAATAGTTTCCATTTTACCACCTTTGCAAACGAAATGGAATGGCGTCATTCCAGCATCAGTTTCTTTATTGATGTCAGCACCATTCCAGATGAAAAATTCAACAGTATCTCTATCACTGAATTCGCAAACATAATGAAAAGCTGTCATTCCATTCCAATCAGGGAAATTGATGTCTGCACCTTTCTTTATGAGTGTCTTTGCAATGCCAAACATCATCATACGACAACTGACAATCAAAAGGGACTCGTTTTGCTTTGTTTTTATGTTTAAATCAGGATTGCGAGAAAACAACAAATTGACAATTTTTTCTCTTTTTGCGCCGATTGCTTTATGTAAAGGATAACAGTTTTTCTCATCAAAACAATCAACTTTCGCTCCATTCTCAAGCAACAGTTTAACAAGTGCTTCATGACCTTGTTCGCATGCAATATTTAATGCTTGTTCTTTCGCGCCATCCTCTGAATTCGGATTAACTCCGAGTTCTAACAATAATCTTGCAGCCGTCATACTTCCTGATTTACAGACAGCAAACAAAATCTCATCGCCAACGCGTTGAAGGAAATCAATAGGACAAGCGTAAAGAAGATAAGCACGGAATGAAGCAATGTTATTGCGTTGTTGAAGAGCTTTTAATGCTTCTAAAAGTTCTCTATTGTCAATTGGAACTTTTCCATTTTGTATCATAAACAAAGCTGCGTTTATGTTGTACCAATGGTAGAAATTATTCTTGGAAAGCTTGCATGTCGCTCCTTCGCTCAAAAGATAATCAGCAATATTGTTATGATGCCAATGAATGGCCCAATTAAAAGCTCGACTTTTATCGTTAACTTCTGGGTATGAATGTCTGATTTCTGGGTAGACATACTTAACGATATCCATGTTACCGCCTTGTATTGCAGCCCGGACTGTATCTTGAGTGATTTTGCCGGAATTGAGAAGGAAAAAATGAAATGAATTATAAGATCCGTAAAAAGCAGCCAGATTGATAGGAGTCATCTGTTTATCTGGTCTTGGGTAATCATCTTTGCTGATTTTCACTTTCTTTGTATCGTCTCCTATGTAATCTACGCTTTTTTCTTTAACACCCTCTAAATTGTCGATTTTGATCAAATATTCGATGCATGTTGGATCTTTATAACCTTGTAATGTCTGTTCGAATGTAATATGGTCGGTTTCTTGTTGGTTAATCAATTCTGTTTGTCGATTTTTGCTTCTTTCGGTCTCAGAAAATGCGCCTCGGTGCATTAGACAGTCTGCAAAAGCTAAATTGTAGTTCTGAATGCTATCAAGTGGCAATGAAAATCCATGTTGTACAGTAAATGACATATATAGCAGAGTTAATGGATCAATTTGATGACATCGGAATTTCGATACGTATAATATTAAGTTTGGTATGAATGACATCTCTTCTTCTGTGAAATTTTTATTGATAAAATCTAGAACTACTCTTTCAGATGATTTGGTTATACTAAAAACCATATTTTCTAGCTCTACATACTTTTTTAGCTTATCTGGTATAATTATATCAGCAATGTATTTGATTTTCCGGTTTTCTGGAGCCAATTCATCCATTTTTTAGAATTTTTTTTTTCACTCGTTCATTTTATGGGCTCACAATTAAATGTTTTATTTAAAAATATATTCACCACGAAGAATAGAATATAGATTTTCAATCCGGAAATCTAATCAACGTAAATTTCAAAATTCTCATTTCAATTTCAATCTACTGCTTCAGATATAATAGATTTCACACTGCAAATCACACATAAATGTTTATCATATCTAAAAATCTTTATGAAACTTAAATGAATGTCACTTTTCATAAATTCTTCAAATCATGTATTCAATATTTGTACCATAATGTTTTACTATTTAAATCATTACTTGCCAACCATGGGAAAGGCCTTGTTGATCGGGGTTATATTTCCATTTATCAGAATCAAATTCTGGTTGATAATAATATTAAAAGTTGTCAGTACTTGTGTGAGTACAACAATAGTAATATATGGTTCCTCTATACTCAAGTAGATAATTACATGCTAATAGATTTAAAGACAGAATACTTGTTAACTGGAATGAAAATTCGAGGAATAAAAGATAAAAAAGAATACAATACTGGATATCCATGGGATATTTACCAACCAAGTTATGCGCTAGAATTTTCGAATGATAATAAAACCTTTTATACATTATTCCAGGAAACGAACTCGACGAGAATTACTAATATCAATCTAGAAACTGAGTATTTTTTCAATACAAAAGGTTATTTTAGATATTTTCGCTTAAGAGAAACTGATTTAGCAAATGGACATTATGGACATGGACAATATATTGCATGGCTTGATTTCTATGTTATGAAGAACTTCTGCACGGATAATAACCTATTTTGTTTCCATTTTCGTTTTTTATATTTGCTAATTTCTTCTATTGTTTATTTATAATAAGAGTAAAAGTGTTAAATCATAATACTCAATTAAATAATTTTTGTTTGACAAGCAAAATCAAAACAAAAATTTATGGGAATTTGATTTTGAATACTGAACAAATTCATTTGCTTTTGATTTTGAATACTGAACAAATTCGTTTAATCTTAAGCATTATTCATTTCTCAATATTTGTGATGAACATACGATTCCCGCCATTATTTTGTAGTTAAAATACGTTATAATCGTCTAAAGTTAAGTGTTTTATTAAACCTTGTAATTGTGAAAAATTATATGGGCATTGACGATTACTCACTAGAATAATTGTCAATAAAACATGCTTGATTACTTTTAGCATTTTTTTTCGAATGCCATATAAAAAGCAATTCAATTAATTAAGAAACAATAATGAGTGATTACTAGTATATCATTTCTATACATGGCACGATGGGCGCTACTTTTTTGGCGCCAGCGGCGCCGCCCGCGCCTCCGGTGTAGGGTTGTACAAACTGGCACAATTTTGCGGGCCGCCTGCCAGGAGCTGGCACGCGGCCAAAATCAAAAAAGTGGCCAAAAATCGGGCCTCGTGGCGTGGAAAGGGTGGAGCCCGAAGGGCTCCACCCTTTCCACGCCACTCGGCCTATGACCACAATTATATAATATGCTCATTATTATTTTTTCTTCTTTTCTCTTCTTTTTTCTTTTTCTCTTTTCTTTCTTCTTTTTCCCTTTTCCCTTCCTTTTTTTCTAGTTTTGGAAAGGAAAAAGTAAAAATTTAATAATTAATTTTATTACTATGAAAATATACTTTTTAGCTTATATTGTAAGCTGTGAGAGTTTTAAGTGATGGAAGATATAAATCAAATTTGAAATTCAACAAATCTTGTTATGATTAAGTTGAATATTGTACTCTAATTAAGAGTTTTCAGTTATGAACTCAGGTATTATATAATAAAAGTATAACTCAAGATAATAAAGAGGTTTTTAAAATGTAGATCTGAAAATCAAACTACCATGTTTGATATGAATAAGTTGAATAATGTTATTTTATTAAATGGTTCAAATCTGTGAAATCGGCAATTACAAATTAAAGGCGTAGTTCAAAAAATTAAAGAGATTTTAAAAATTTAATATCAGAATTAAACTAAAAAAAGGATTTAGTTATTTCAGTAATTATCAGAAAAGGTTAAAAAGATAGGGTAAGTAATGAGACTTGAGTGAGATGTGAGAAATCATATGTAAATAATTAGATATCTGATGAGTAAGGTAGTAATGAGAGTTAAGATCTGGTTAGTAAGGTAGTAATGAGAGTTAAGATCTGGTTAGTAAGGTAGTAATGAGAGTTAAGATCTGGTTAGTAAGGTAGTAATGAGAGTTAAGATCTGGTTAGTAAGGTAGTAATGAGAGTTAAGATCTGGTTAGTAAGGTAGTAATGAGAGTTAAGATCTGGTTAGTAAGGTAGTAATGAGAGTTAAGATCTGGTTAGTAAGGTAGTAATGAGAGTTAAGATCTGGTTAGTAAGGTAGTAATGAGAGATCTGCGGGCAGTAATGATACATCTATGAGTACATAACTAAAACCTGAGTTCTATGAGCGAAATCTGAGAGCTAAAAGCCGAGAGATCTAAGGTAAGTAATGAGAGAAGAGAATTTGAAATTTTACAAAATACGTTTACTCATACAAAATAATTCGCATTCTTTTATAACGAATCTCAATGCCAATTAATACATAAAACAGATTTTAGCAATCAATTGCAAGATTTAGAAAGATTTTATTTATAATCTCAGCCAAATTAACAAATATTTTATTGATTTCGTAAAAAATAGCAATAAAACATAAAAATATGACATTCTATTTTTCCAAAAAAATTTCAAAAATCATTTTTTAACATGAAATTTATATTTTTTAATTTTTTTTTTTAAATTTTGAATTTTTTTTTGGAATTTTCAACCATGTCAAAAGTCGGTAGGGTTGTTAGATTCCCGAGGATAGGTGTCTTGGAAGATTTGCCTGGTGTCATCATAGTGTCTTTAAATCAAAAATTTTATTTTGGAGTAAGTTTTATTGATTTTTCAATAAAAAACATTTCTAAAACAAGAAAATAAAACGATAAAATATTTATATTTTATATAAGGATCTTATATATTTAAAATAAATATCATTTTATTTTTTTCATTGGTGTCTATCAAACCATAATACACTATTCAAAAATTCAATGTGTCTTGCGGTTTCAAAAGACACCTTCGAATTGAACGATAGCATAGACACTATTGAATTTTACCCATTTTATTTAGTTTTTACCCTTTTTATTTTTAAGAATTAATGACTGAAACAGCCGTTTTGCTATGACCTCAATCACTTTTATTTATTATTTTAAATATTATTTAATTTTATTATTTGAATAGGCCAACTTATATTTGAGAAGCTCAATTTGAGACCACTTAATACATTGAAACATCATAAATATTGAAATATTAAAAAGTGTATTTCAAAATATTGAAATTATAAAATTTATAATACTGAAATTGAGACAAATTAATAAATTCAATGTGTTTTTTTTGAAATAACTCTCAAATATTATTTTTTTGTTTATTTAATGATGAATAAATATGATTGCTTTAGTCAATCATAAAAACTAATTTAAGTTTAAAATAATGAAAGGATAATTTGATCGTTTTTTAAAATACAATTATTTTTGATGATTTGCAAGAATCTTTGAAAAGAATATAATATACGTTCTATTTTTGTAAAATTTATCCAAATCATGTATTACATAAATTACGATTAAAACGATGAAAGAACCAAAAAGTGTGTTTTGTGTTTTGTTGTTGCGTGTTGGATGCGGGATCCTGTTATTTCTGAAATCGACAAAAAATTTGGAAATTTAATTTCCGAAATCGAAATTATATTAATGTTTTTAATATTCTTATATCAAAAGGATTAAAGTTCATTAAGAGAAAAACAATTCTTCTTCTTCAATCTATTGGCGCATTTATTTCTACACGCCAATAAGGAAGGGAAAATTATAAGACACCATGGTGTCTTCAAAACGCTAATTTTTGATATTTTTAACAACCCTAAAAGTCGGGATCTACAAATGTATTCTCTTTGACATAGGATAAAAACATCCTTTCTTATAATTTCATTGTAAAATAAAATTTTCTTAAATTTATTGAATCCAAACTCAACTTTGCAACATTTTATTATCATAAAAACTAAGAAACATCAGGTAAACTTCAATTTGGAGAGCTTAAAATCATATCTAAATTGAAAAATAAGGGGAAAAAAATTGTAAAAAAAAATCTCATTAGATGGGGCAAAAAGTGACTTTTTTAATGTGTTTTTTAAAAAAATCGTGCCAGCTGGCCAAAAAAGGTGTGCCAGCAGGCGTGCCAGTTTGTACAACCCTACTCCGGTGGCTCCCACTGGTGGGGAGGAGACGATAGAAAAAGATATAAATTTTACTAAAAAAATTGAATTTTGGAAATTCTTTTGATTTTTTTGAATGATTTACGAAGAGATTGAACACATTTTGTACTATGAAATATCGTTATTAATAAATTTACTTCTTAAACATCTATTAAAATCGCAATTTTGAATATTTTTATGATTTTTTTTGACCCGATCACTTGCGCCCGCGCCCACTGGGAGGGGCGCTTGTAAAGTATTCAAAAATCAATGTAAACATTTCAATTTTTGCTCCCACCTCCCATTGGGAGGGGGGCATATATCTTGTAGCGTTCAAGTTCAAGTGATGAAAGTGCATAAGAAAGCTCCTTAATCATACCGATAGAAACAGCATTAGGGGCGCCAAATGGCGCTCGGTGATGTTTCCCATAAAAGCTTAATTTCAGGTATCCATAATCATAACCTGTCAGACGCAATAATTCATTAGCACACAATCATCGTTTCTCAATCAAGAAACGAAACGCACGATTGATTATGCTGGCCATTAAATTTTCATATCAAATAATTTACTACTTCAAGAAAAATTAAAGACTATCATCAACCAAAGCTTAAAATTCTCAGTGTTTACAACTCTCATACTTCGAATATGCATATTTCCAAAATAGCATGAAAATTTTTTTCATTTGAGCTCATTTTCTTTTGTTCTATTAACTAATACATGCAGTACAAGCTTGTTATACGTATACTTAATAAGTAAGGTCTTAAGGGAAATAATAAAAAAGAATTTTGCTATTAATTATATTAAACAATATTTATTTGTAATTTCGTGATAATTATATTTCTTATTACAAAGTAAAGGTATTTGATATAATGTTTGCCTTACAAAAATGTTTCCTTTGTCTTGCCACCATAGGTATTCTATTTTGTCACTTTTTGCGCCCGCCGTGCCATGTATAATCATGTCTCTTAACTTTTGACTAGTCATAAGACATAAAATCATTTTTGGTTATGGCCAACCAGCCAACCTTCATACTTCAAAAGATGAATGAAATCATTAAATTTACCAATTCGGGAATACCTGTACTTCTCATTGGACCAACAGGATGCGGTAAAACAACAATTGCAGAGAAAATTTTTGATAATCCAAATGGATTTTTGAAATTTAATTTCAGTTCGGAGACGACTATTGATCAACTCATAGGAAACCTAACCCTAGACAAGGACTCAAATCCAAAGTTTGAGTATGGAACTTTCTCAAAAGCGTTTAAAGAGGGAATCCCTCTCATTCTTGATGAATTTAATCTTGCTCATGAAGATGTTCTGCAATGCATTGAATCATCGTTGGATACTGAAGAATTGTTCGTTGATGATCCATCATTGAATAATGCCCCGATAAAAATGCATCCTGCATTCAAATTGATTGCTACTCAAAACGATTCAGATAGCTCTTTTGCATCAATGCGTAACAAGCTCACATCAAAATTGACATCTCATTTTCAAGTTATTCAATTCGAGGATTTTACAGATGATCAATTAACAGTTCTTTGTTCAAACTTCAACAAAGAAATTTCAGAAGAAACTATTGACAAAGTCATTAGTTTTCATTATTCATGTTTTAATGATAGCAACAAAGACTATAGTTTCACAATAAGAAATTTGAAAATGGCTCTTCTTTCTACTGATGACGAAAAAGACCTTTATCGCTCTCTATTGTATTACTACGAACCACTTATGGGGCAAGACAAGGCTTTTCTTATTCCACAAAAACTTTCAGAAAATGAAATAATCCAAACTGATATCCCAGATATAGATATCAACCAAATGATCCAAGATAAACATATCCAAAATGTTTGGAAGAATGAAATACTAATAAGTACATTAAGGAAGATTCAATTCTTCATGAAAAATCATCAACCTATACTTATTGTAGGCCCTGATGGCTCAGGAAAGACACAAATTGCAAAATGGGCATCACAATTGTTTTCAAACAACGGTTCTCTTTTCATGGTTTGTCATCCTGAAATGACAACATCTGATTTGATGGGAGGTTACACAACGTCCTCAAATTCTTTACGTATTGCAGATTGGAAAGATGGTCCCATCATAAAGGCTGCAAGTAAAGGGCTAGTTCTAATCATTGATCAACTTGAAAGCGCTTCTCCACAAGTTATTGAAAGAATCAACCCAATTCTCGATGCTTACTCAAATATTTTATTGAATGAGAAAACACAATCAACTAACAACACAAAATTCAATGTTCCAGAATGCTTTGAAGATCTCCAAGTTGAAATCAATAAGGATTTCAAGATCATTGCTACAGCATCTAAGAGTCAATTAAAGAATTTATCTCCTGCATTAAAGAATCGTTTCACAATTGTTGAAATAAATTCTCAAATTGATAAAGAGGACTCAAATCAACAAATCCAAGAACTAGTTTCTGCATTAATTGAGTCAAATCAAGGAAATAATATTTCAATCAATTATTTAGTAATCAAAAGACTTGTTAACATCAATAATATTTCCGATATTTCAAAGATTGTTTCAGGAATACGACTAATATGCTCGAAATATCCTCAATTTAACGATGTAAAAATACAAATTCAAGTTTTTGAAGCATTGTATGATATATATATCAACCATAAAACGCCACAATTAGATCGCAGTATCATAGATATAGTACTTAAAACTATTACAGGAGAAACAAAAGGTTTCTACTTCAAAGAATCCCCAGAACTAGAAAATATTGTATCACTTATAATATTGATGCAAAACATCGGCCAACATATTGTCCTGCAAAGTGGAACGGGATTTGGAAAGACATCAGTTGCAGTTGCACTCGCAAAAGGATTAAAATTTAACCCATATAAGGTATCATTTAATGCAGAAACAAAATTATCGGATTTAATAGGAAACATCACAATTACTCGCGGAACCAGTGACAATTCGAAAGGACAATTACTTCGTGCTATTAAAGAAGGAGGTTTCTTCATTGCAGATGAAGCAAACCTGGCAGATAACACAATCCTTCAATCTCTTGTTATTGCATTAGAGCAGAAACCTGGTGAAGAAATCGAGATTCCTTCAGAAGGCACGACTAAAATACATGAAAAATATTTCTTCATTGCTTGTCAAAATGATAGCACAATGTTTGGTCGCAAACCATTACCACAAGTACTTCTTAAACGTGTGGTTTGTTTTGAATATCCATTTCCTGAGAGTTCTCTATTTAACGTCATTAAAGAAATTACATCAGAATATAAATTAAGTCTTATGAACAAGCTTTTGACGAATTTTGTTAAATTATTGTACAATGAATTCAAGCACAACGAAGCAATTCGTCCATGGTCATTCAGAGAAATTAGAAGATTCTGTAAACGAGTCACAAACTCAGAACAGATTGAAATCTTCCGTAATAAAAAATGGAATATTGCAAATCCTGAAGAGGTTCAAATTTATCACGCATTGTTTATGTCATGGATGATGTGTCCTGTTCCAGAACAAGCCTCAAAGACAATATCAGAAATTGTTGAAAAATCATTCCAAAAGGTCAACTCTTCAGAATTAGAAAATATTTTGTTATCAAATGCAGTTCCACAAGGAAAGTATGTCGTTAAAGGGAATATTAGAATTAAATCAGTTGCTTCACAAAGCAATAACGAGGAAGTTATTCAAGCAACCCAAGGAATTGCTTCATTCTGGAATGCTGTTTTCCTGTCTTCTCTGATTCCTTCAAATGAGCCAATTCTTATTGTTGGTGAATCTTCGTTTAAGACATATTTAGCCAATTCAATTATGGCAAATCCAAGCCAAGTCACTTTAGGAAGTGAAACTACAACAGCTTCATTGATTGGCCAAGTTTCATATGTCAGACAACAAACATATGATCAAGCAATGCTTGATTTGCTTCATACAATCATGATCTCAAATCCTAAACTTTACAAAGATTTCAGAGATTTCAAAAAGAATTTCATCAGAGATAAAGAGCATCTTGACAAATTACAAGAGTTCATCAAACAGTTAAAAGTTCCTTTCCTTCAGAAATCAATCGATCATATAACAAAGCAACTGATTGCAGATGAACCAGACCCATCAAAAGTTCATTCTGCAATAAGTAATTACACAACAATCTTCAAACCTGGTTTGATAACACATCAAATCTTTAGCCAAAGTCCAATTGTTATTAAGAACTTTTCAAAGCCACCAACATCTGTTATTGAAAGATTCAATGAACTCATTGACATTGAGCCAGAATTAACTCTCAATGAAGATTACACAAATACTATCACTCCACCTGATTATAAAGTAATCAAAATGAGCAACTCAGATAAAACAAGATTCAGGATTGTTGCTTTAAGTTCTTTGATCGATTATAACAGGATTTCCGAAGCCATGAGATCAAGATTTAATATCGTAAATATCAAGAAATATTCGAATGAGAAAATCAAAACAATAACAGGTTTCTCTGACGAATACATCAAAGATTTCAATTTCCATCAATTAGTTTTGATGAAATCAATTATCACAAAAATCCAGGAAATTCATAGAACAATTCTTAATTCATCTCAAGAAATACCAAGAGAAGAACTAGAAAGGGAAGCAGCAAGAATTATGGGAACAGAAGATGTTGGTTGCAAAGAATTTATTAGTCCTTTACAGGTCGATAATGGACATTTGAAATCAGATAATCCATACATACTCTCTTATTCTGCTCCAAACTTTGATCCATCAAAAACGAATATTGTTTTCACAAAAACAACGCAAACAATGTGCGATAGAATCTTCACTGCTTTGTCCTTCGATATTCCGATCATCATTCAAGGACCAACAGGAACATGCAAGTCAATGCTTGCCGATTACGTGGCAAATTCTATTAAAGATTTCGCAAATAATAATCATGTTATCAAAATCCAATTATCAAGATCTACAACTGTTGAAGATTTGTTCGGAAGAAATTCAATTAAAGTTGATAAAAATGGAAACAAGACATTTGATTATATTCCAACCGAACTGTTTAAAGCAGCTACAGAAGGTTCCCCTCATAGGTCATTGATCATAATTGAAGAGCTTAATCTTGCATCACCAAGTTTAATTGATGCATTAACTTCTTTGTTTGACAATAATCCTAATTCAAAGATCATGAAAACAAATGGCGAATCAGAGAACAAAGGAAAATACTCCATAATTGGCATTGCTTCCGGAAATGTTCCACCTGCTCTCAAAAAAGCATCAATATTCTTTAAGAGAGATGTATATACAAACAATGAGATGCGAGCTGTCTGTAGTCCTCTCTTAAAAGCATATGAGTCCAGCAAATTCATCAATTACTTCACGACATTGAATCCTCGTAATTGTATAATGTTTGTACAGTTAATATATTCATTTAACAGTTCTGATCAAAATATGCATTTACTTTTAGATCTTGTTACACATGATCAGAAGTCTAAGTCAAATGAATGGGAAAGTATTCCAATTTCACATGAATCCAGAATGTCGATCTTGAAAGTTGATAAAATCAAAGTTGAATGTTCAACAATCGGAAATAAATATGATCCGAAAATCAAAGAAAAGCTTTTGAGTTTGACAGCAAGCGAACAAAAACTATTTGTCACGTTGGCGGCCAATACTCATAAGAGGTTCCCATTGATTGTTACAGGAGGAACAGCATCAGGAAAGACATATGCAATTCAATTGTTCGCACAAGCAATCAACAAGAAGCTTCATGTTATTCCACTTAATGCGGATACATCAATTTCAACGATAACAGGATCATATAAGCCATCAAAGTTTGTTAACCAAGCAAACATCGACAAAATCACCAGCAAATTAAAAGAAGATCCTGCCTTTGATGATGTTTCCATATTAATTAGAGAATACTCAAAGAATCGCATGGAAATTAAGAAACTCCAAGAAATCGAAGCTCAGATTAATATAGTTCTTGAAAATACAAGTGAAGAAAAACACCAGAAAATTGGTAACGAAGCCAAATCATTAGTTTCAACAGCCAAACACTTAATCAATAACTTAGAATACTCAGAATCCAGTTTAGTCACAGCTATGAAAAATGGTGATTGGATATTATTTGATGGTGTTGAATCATGTCCTTCAACAGTTATGGAGAGAATTATCACTTTGCTTGATTTTGAACCATCATTGAATCTCTATGAAGTTGATGAAGGTGTTGTTTACTCTTCAAAGCCATCTTCTTATCAACAACATAAGATTCAAGATGGTTTTAGAATTATCTTGACATATAACAATGTCGGAACTCACAAGAAAACTCCTTTATCTCAGTCAATTCTCTCAAGATGCGCAATATTAAAGATGGATCCAATAGATTCTGACACTAAAAGCACTTCTAAAATTTCATTATTCGAACTCCCAGATAAAAAATACGAATTACCAGACGGAAGTTACAATAAATCTAATATTGTTGCAAGAATTGCGAAATTGCACGATGAAATGAAGAAATTGCAGAAAGATGGTTCTAGCTACGAACTAACAGGAAGAAGCATATCAAGAATCTGCAGATTGTTCACTTCAATGAGCGTAAATACTGAAGGTGAATTCATTCCATATCAGCAAATCAAGAAGGCTCTTTTGATAACTTATAATAATATGATAAGTAAAATGGATGAAGAAGACGATGAAACAAATCAAAAAATTTTGGAAATATTCGAACAAGCTCCTGATGATCAAGAAGTAGAGAATTTGAATGAATTGTATAAGCAAACATTCATTGAAAGCAGCAAATTGAAACAAATGATTGAAGAATCTTTGTTACAGGATGGTTTTGTAAGTAATATATTCAGTATTATCGAGCGCGCATTGTTCAAAGATGTTTTTGACCTCGATGAATTCATGATTGATCTAACACAAAAGTTCAAAGATTTACATGCAAACGATTTCGAAAATAGGGAAACAAAATGGTACGCCGACTATATTTTCCTTTCTCAATTGCAAGACATTATTCACTCGCTTTCAAAACTTGATGATAATGCAAAATCAGAGATATCACATTTTTCAATATCAAGTATTTCCCAAATCAAGAAAGAATTAGCAGGCATTTTAACAAAATTCGCATTTATTTCTCAAACATGTTATTCATGCCAAGACATAAGTATCCCAATTGAATTCACCTCGGAAGTAAATATTTCTGCTTTGAATGGAATATCTGATGAAGTTAAGAACAATATATTTAAGTTTCCATTTTTATATTTCAGTATTCCAGGAATTGAGAAGATTTCAAAGTTCTTTGATGGCATTTACAAATTAATCTTTGATACTTACATTTATTGCTTTGCAATTTATCAAACAGATTTTCGTTCTTCTCTAGATCATTTCGTTTCAATTATATATGAAGTTGCTAGGCCATCAAACACAATAAATATCAATGATCTCGTAGAATCTCTATCTTTAGATGAATTTTCCAGTTTAATATCATTGAAGAAGTCATTCAAAGAATACAGTAATAAATTCGAAATTCCATGTGAGTTTATGGATATGTTAAATCAACTACAAATTAAATTCGACGAATTGAACATCATATCAGAAGATGAGAAGAAATGGAACAAACTCAAAGAAGACTATCCAGATTTAGGTTATCTATTCACGTTAACAGAAGGCATTTCTTGGGTTCCAAAAAGCAATATCCAAAATACAATTATAAATCTCGCAAAAATGGAGAAACCAATATCATATAATAAGTTATCATTATATGTTAATCAAATTGATCCGAATAACTGTGACAAATCTAGATGGTTTTCTATTTTAATGGATTACTCATATGATATCACTTTACTCGAAAATCTAAAGAATCCTAAAAAATGCATCTCTTCACTTCTGAAATTAAATGAACGAAAGTACAATGTTGGTAAAATCTTAAAGACATTCAATGGTACTTATTTAACTGTGAGTCAATCCGATGCTGATGCTTTGATAAATGATATGCTGGCGAGATATTTGGAAAATATGTATGCATTCAATGACAGTTTACTTGATGTTGGTAATTTAATTGAAAAAGTTGACAGTTACATCAACAAAGTAGAATTGGTTAGCAATGATTGGGCTGTTTTTGTTAGAGAAAATAACAAAAAGTATGATATTAACCAAGAGATCATGATTCCAAAATACACTGAACCAAGCATTCGCAGATTCTTATCAAAGGAGTGTGGTAAAAATTTCAAATCGAAAAAGGATCTATTACAACACTTAAAGGAGGATCAATCTAAGGAGTTCCTTTATAGTATGCTAATTAACCAGCCAAGCATGAAAAAATATAACACATCCGATCGTATTCAGTTTGAGGATTATGAAGAATGGTATATTGAAAATTTCCCAGCCCAGGGCTTATTTTTGCTCAGAAATCCAGACTTCATTAAGCTCATTGAAATTCCAAATGAGAGACTTACATTTGGTCTATTTATGCTGAGAGTTGTTTCTTCATTCAAACAAATTACTTTTGAAACAACAAAATTCACACCAGAAATGTCGAAAAGCATAAATGATTCCATCCAAAAGTTGTTGTTAGATCCTGATAACAATAAAGGCATTATAGTTGCATTATGTCTGTCTAATCCTCCTTATTCACTTAAGCATTTCTATACTTGTTTACTTCATGATTCACTAGTTCAAGCCGCAACATTTTTGGATGATGACCAATATGTAAAGAAAGCAAACATGCTCATAGGTGAATACTTAGAACAAGCATTAAGCAATTGTAATCCTTTGACTAAACAGAAATGGAGTTCTTTCATTGGAAGCAATACTGATTATCTTTTGAATCCTATTAAATCCTTCATCAATTTCTGCAATTTTCATATCAGTGATAAGCTGAATGAGCTGAAAGCTTTTAAAGATAAAACAGAAAAAGAATTAAAGATGAAAGAAGATAAGATTAACGAAGTTCTTCCTGAGTTAGAAAAAGCGACGAAAAAAGAAGATCCGAATTGTTTCATTCAACGATTTAGACCAGATAATTATTCAGAAAATGTTATCAATGCTTATGAAAGTTATTCAAGCTGCTTATTGACTATTTTGAATTCATTAACAAAGTTTGAGTGGTATAAAAAGGGAACACAAATTAAAGATTTCGATCAATCAATTAAGTTGTACAAATTCATTAAGAAATTAAAATATTGCGATCCTGCTCACTATGAAGAACAAATCTATGTTATTTATATACATAATTGCGCAACCGATACAATTACATTCACTAAGAAAGATGATCAAGATGTAACAGTCAGCTTCTACGTTAGACCAAAGGTTGATTCATTTTTGGTTGTTCCAGAGAAATATATCAATGATATTGATGTTCCTAAATCCTTAGAAACTATCAAATTGAATGTTTCTAAGATGGCAGAGGTAACAGATGAAATCAATGTTGATATGCTCATTAAAGCATATAGAAAATTCTATGATGAAAAAGTTAAGGATCCTAATGCAATGGATAGTTATTATGCTTCAGGTTCAACTGTTATATTTAACACTAGTGAAAGCAATTATAACTTTGATGATATCAAAGATCTTTTTAAGAACACCCAGTCAGGAATTAGCTATTTAACAGAGTTCGAAAGCAAATTCATGAAGCCCCAGTTCGAAGGAAATCCTGATCAAATACCAGAAAAGACACAAGAAATTATCAACAAAATACATCTATTGGTAAAAGAGCACGACAGATTGGTAACCGAAATTCGCAAATATGAATCTGAAATAGCTCTACTTCCAACGCAGAGATTCGATCCTCCATCTGAACAAAGCAGTAAACCAGATATCAAATTGAACAAAACAAACAATATTACTATTGATTTTTCAAATACAGACAGCTCAGTATTTAACTTGGCAGCAATCAATATTACAAATGATTCTGTTAATCCATCATTCAGAATGATCAAAGCTGATATTCCAGGTATATTAAGAGGAATCCAAACAACTCCTATTTGTATACCAATATATGTTTTCGGAAATGCATCAAAAATCAGGATAAAATTCTATCCTTTAGATGAAACACCTCTTCCTGCATACGAGATTAATGAATCTCAAGTTAATTTATTATTCCCAATCAATGGTATAACAAATGACATAATATTTACAGGAATGGTTGATATTAACACTCACAATATTAATTATGAAGTTAAAGCTCACTTTATTGATTCAACAATCTTCATTGACTCCCCTGGAAACTCATTCATCAAGGATACATCCGGTATTTCATTTGAAAAATCATTTATCGAAGAAGATAGTATTCCAATTATTTCTACAATACCTGGCCTGGAAAATCCCAAGCAAACAATTTTGGTCGAAAACATAAATACTGCTTTTCCGAAATCTCCAATCCAATTCAAAGATGATGACCAAACATTTATTATCAAGGGTTTAACACATGACAAAAAAGAAAATAAAATTAGTGGTATAGCTTTCAATTGTTATCATACATCAAATGAAGATTCGCGGATTATCATCAATTCTCCTGATTTCGCAGAAAAAAGAAATGTGGATTTGAGGATTTTATCTCCACCATATAAATTACTCTCTGAAAAATCAGAAATGGAAATTGGAAACTGCTACAACAAATATTATTTTGTTTTATGTTTCATTATGAAATATGCAGAAACACCAAGAATTGATGTGAAGTGCTCTGATAATGTCAAAATCCTAAATCAAAATATCTTTCCAACTTTCTCAGTTCCACAATCACATGTTGTTATCGGAGTGGAGATGAAATCAATTGCAAAAAGATACGATGATCCATCATCCCTTATACTTTCAATCAATTCACAACAATTCCAATGGACACGCTCTATCAAATTGTTTACGAAGAAGCCCGATAAAAGAATCAATTTCGATCATAGTTATGTTTTGTATAACAGCATTAATTATTCTCTCCATGAAAATAATAAATACATTCCACGTGTATATTATGATGAAAAATTTGGGACAATACTTACAAATAATACAATCAAATGCTTGATAATAAATGATCATTACCAAGTCGATTATTTGAATTACAATAATAATATTAAAGATAAATGCGTCCTACTTTCCTGGCAATACTATGTTGATTCAGGCAAAAATGAAGTATATTGGATTCCTGCTTTTGTTCCAGGGACAGGTGAAATACAAACAAGAATATTACAAATGTCTGAAGATAATGTAAATGATCTACTAAACTTTTTGCGTAGATTCTTTGGAAAAAATAGCATTGTCACAATTAAGAACATAATAAGAAACTTCAAAGGTTGGAGTCAAAAATGCAATTCCATTTGCGAGTTCATCATGGCTCAATTGACAGAAAAATACAATAAAATTATCAATGACGATTATCAGCTTACAAACGATGTTTCTTTTGATGTTGGTAAAATTAATTCTCTAAGAGAGAATAAATTTGATCAAGGAATCATAAACAAGCATATAAGAAATGTTGAAGATGACACTCGTCAAGATGCACTTAAACTTCTCCCATCAAAGAATACAACAATTCTCATGCAATACACGCAGGATGAATCCAAATTATCATATGAATCCAAAATTATCACTCAACAAGAAAGAAATGATATTCTTGAATCAATTTCCAAGATGACATCAGTAGAACCAAAACTTGAATTAGAAATGGTTCCCAATACAGAAAATATCAGAGATGAAGTCATTTTCAAGACAATAACATCAGCCAAAGCAATTTATGACAGAATCTCTGAAGTTGTTCCTCGATGCAGAAAATTCCTTTTAATGATGGCAAATTACGCTGATTACACAAAGGAGTTTCCAGTAGAAAAAGCACAAAAAGAAATAAGATACTTGGCTGCTTTTCATAAATGGTCAAGTGATAAAAGGACTCTTAAAAGCACTCCTTTCCTGACGCAATGCATTGAATTTAATAATGGTTTTACATCACTTATCAATATCATGCAGAAAGCTGGATGCAAAATTGAAAACATCAATATTGAGACTACCAAACTCACTCCTTTGATCATTAAACCAAGCCAATCTCCTATTTCTGTTGAAGAATTTCGAAAGGAATGGACAATACAGAGAAATGTATCAGTGTCACTTTATCTTCCATCTTTTTCTGTTCCACCTATTCAGCCTAACCCTAAACCTAATCCACCTGCACCACCGAGACAAAATAAAAAGTTGTATAAAGGAGATAACGCAACAATTAATATTAAGTATAAACCAGACTCAAATGGAACTTCCGGTAGAACCCAAGATAAACCAGAAGATATTTACAAATTCATGATTAAAAATATTGATAAAATCCAATATTACCAAGATGATGCTAAAGAATTTAATTCAGTAGTTTCAGATATCAAAGATATCCCAGAGAAGAACAATTTACCGATTGACGAATTCATTGCTTACACTACCGAAACTACTTATCAAATCATAAAAGAATTCAATAGCAAGACTATTAATATGGATTCTGAGATTGTATTAATGCTTGATATTAAATCAATCACACCAAATTCAATCAAACTTGATAATTTCTTATACTTTATTGCATTTGCAATGGCAATTTCACAGCTCGGATTTAGCTATAGATTACTTGCATTTGCAGATCGTAACTTCCAGTATTTTGAAATCAAGAAATTATCTGAGAAACTACAAAGGAAGCATCTTCAAGTCGCTCTTGAAATTCTTGATACTAAGAGAACATGTGCAGATCCATTATTTTCAATTAAATCTATCATTAAACAAGACATAGAGAAGTCATTCAGCTTCTTTGTCTTTACCGATGGAAACCTCTTGAATACTAATTATACAATTTGGCAAGAATGGGACAATGGAACAAACAGCAGAATTACATATTTCTTGAAACCTCCTAATGAGGAAGAATACAAGGTTCCGATTATCAAACAATACAAAACTCTGAAGAAGAATCATAATAATATCAATTATGCAATAAACATGGAAGGATTCAACCATAATAAAGAGTTTATTGATGCATTTATCAATGGTATCAGTACAGGAAATGGAAAAGTTCATAGAATTGATAGAAATGTTGAGCTCAAACTATCAGAGAATGACTCCAATATTCCTATTGTTTGTTCATTTAAGAAATTGCCAGAAACAGATTCTCAATTTGTTTGCATATCTGAAGTTATTCAGGCATCTATAACCAGACAAGATGAAGTTATGATTCCAAACGTTTCAGAATATATTTCTCCAACTAATAAATCAGAATTCGAATTAGAAACATTCAGACAAAATATTGAAGCAAATTGGGTTCAGGACGAACTATTTCCTCCAAATAAGCCAATGCAATATATTCCATCAGAAAAAGGTAATGGTTTATCTATGGCTGGTCTAATAAGATTCATTATCACGGATGGTCAAGATCAGAGATTCAGATTGGACAAATGCGCTGGCTATGTTCCAAATTATTCATTGTTCTTCGTCATAGATTGCAGTGAATCATCATCAGGAATTCTCTCACTCCAAGCAACACGTCAAACAGTTTTCTCAACATTATTGGCTTTCAAGGATTGTGAATTCCCAATCACTATTATTCTTGCAACATCTGATGGACCAGCTGCGGTCTGTATCAACAAGAAGAAAGAAGAAATATTTGTAGAGAATTCTCCTGTTTTCACAGAGATATACAGACTACTTACTGAATCCCACGGATTGTGCAGTTTCTCTCAAGCTTTAATTGCAGCTTTCAACCTTAGATACAGACAAACTGAACAAGAATCAATTTTAATTGGTATAACTAATGGCAATTTCACTCAACATGAAATGGATGCAGTTGGAACAGCCATATCATCCTTACAATCAATTAGGACATATCCAATTGGTGTTGGTGTTGGAATCACTCCAACAAAGATATCAAAAGTATTCACAAAATCGATCTGGTCTTCAAATCCTTTGTCAATTGCCAATTGCTTCCAAACTTTACTAGAATTCGATCCTAATGAATGTAAAACAAAAGGTAAAATTTCCGATCCAGCTCTTCCAAATAAAATCCCTAAACTAAATGAATTGCATAATATTTTAATAAGCAAACAAGATAGAACTTACACAGAGCTCACTGATAAACTAACTGATATTCTGTTCTTTGATTCTGCTGAAGATTCCTACATGAATGAAAAACCAGAAATTCAGAAATTACCAACAAGCAAACCTGGAAGTGAGATTTATGATCAAGAACTACCTAATGTTGATCTTGGAGAAAACAAGGCTTGGCCATATAATATTCTGATTTGCATGCTTTATGGCTTTACAGCTAGTAATGATGATTCTGATAAGTATGTGACATATAAAACACTTACAGACAAAAATGGTATTGTAAAAGGATTGAGAGAACTCAAATTTAATGTCGGTGTTACTAAAAACTACTGCGATTCTATAGCTGAACTATCATCAGGAAAATATCACCAAGTCTGGGTTATATGTTCTAAAGGTCAAAGAGCCAAACCAACAGATGTTCCAGATATTTCAGAAGACACAACATACATATCAAAGAAAATCAAAGGAAATAAAGATGATTTTGATCATGCATATCAATTTGTTGAAACAGTTGAATTGTTCAGACAAAATGGTGGAGGTGTTGCATTTTGGGCAGACCAAGGATTTACTTTTGAATTGAATTATTTCTTAAAGCATGTCAAATTATATGATTGTGACAAAATCGAAAAAGAAAAGAATCAAGAAAAGATACCAATAAAGCTTAGATTCCACGATGGAGATCCAGTTAAGGAAAAAGTATTGCAAAGAAGGTTCCCTAAGAATTTCACGAAGATGTCATTTGATGCTGATGATTATAAATGGATATCAAACTACAAGTACTATCTTTATGGATACAATGTTTCCAAACTGATGGAAGGAACAACAATTGCCGGCGCAAGAATTCCTGAGGGATTATCATATGATCAGATTTGCGATCACATTAAGCCATTCAGACCATTTTCCCTCAGCTCAGAAAAAGGTTTAGTTTCTGGCTGTTATTACGTTGCTCCTAAGTTCTCTAACGAAGGCGACATCATCATTGATGGTGCATCATCTAGACTCTTCAAGGAACTGAATTTAGAAGGTGTCAAGAGATTGGTCAGAAATATGGCTTGCTGTCTTATTAACAAAAAGAGATATATTGCCGAAACAGGTTCTTACATTGATAAACTCCCTGTTCCTCTCCTCAAGATACCTAAAATACCAGTTGAAAAACCAATTGACTGTTCCAAAATTAAAATTAAGCCGATTGATTTAGTGTACATTTACGATGCAACTCAATCGACTAATTCTATCAAGAATACTATTTATTACCAGATCGAGAATTCAATAGATTGGTTCAAATATTCAATTTATGATGTCCGCATTGCAGCAATTGCATTCAGAGATTATGCATTGGCTGTTAAAGAAGATTTTAATATTGAACGTAACTTAGTTGATGTAATTGATTTCAAAGATATTACTGATGCTTCAGAAATCTTGGAACAAATCAGAAGCTTCCCTTGTAAAGGAGGAATGGGCGATGGTCCTGAAGACTGGAATTCTGCATTTGAGCAATATTTCACTCTCAAATTCAGAGAAAATTCCACTAAAATTGTTTTCTTCATCACAGATAATGGAACACATCATCCAGACTTCCATAGAAGTCCAGTTATTGATGGCGATGATTACAGTAGTGCGTATTATAGTCGCCTGTCTAATTATGAAATTGATGACTACATAATTTCTGAAGAAAGAATGAGTCAACAACAGAAATTGGAATACTTCATAGATCGACTTGCAAAACAAAACCCATTCTGGATTTTATGTCCATTCGGTCGCTCTGCAACTCATCCACTGAATACTTTCAGGAAAAGCCTGATCAATAGAAATAATAACACTAAATCAATTACAATTACATTTCGTAGCTTCTATCCAAAAAATTGGAGATTTAATCCAAAGAAAATTAAATTAATTGATCATGTCAAATTAAATCCTGAATCTGATGAGGTAGATGGTTTATCCAACAAAGAGCTCAATAATATTTATTCAGACATATTCAAGTATGTCAAGGCCTATATTGAAGAGGTTGTTACTATGTTTTAAATAAATATTTTATTATTTTATTAATTTTTATTATTGTACCTGAAATAAGTTGTAGACAGAGTAATTTGCAAACTCAAAATGATTTATTTGATTGCCCAAAAATGTATTGAATTAGTTAATCAAAGATTGTTTATATCGAATTTCAATAGTAAGGAACTCTAGGTATAATCCCAGAAATTTGCTGATGAAGATACAATTTCAGGCATATTTGATATTCCCACTTATTTGACATCTTCTCACTCAAAAAAGTATTTCAATTTACAAACATGGGCTTCTAATGGTGCATATAGCAGACTTCATTGAATTTGGATTAGAACATATAATATTTTTGGGGATTAGAAAATCATACATTATTAAACGAATTGTAGTTTTCCCTTTATTAAGATATTGAAAATCTGACAAAATTGTTTTGTGGCTGTTGGATTAAATCAAATTATTTTAAACACTAATTAATGACATACATATTCATTAAATTGATAATTTGAATTCAATTTTTTGAAACTGAAATTAAGAAGATTTAAATGATATCACGTTCATATACTGTCTAAGTGCTCATAATTTGTAAGCGTTATTCAGAATTATCGCATTTATTTCGATAGTTTATGTTAAACTATAGTGAAAACAGCAAGGGACAAGCATTGTTCTTATGCTATTCTTCCTAGATACCCTTATTTTTCCATTCCTTATGACTAAATTTGTATTATATTATTATGTATGTCCATAATATAAAGATTAATTGCAAAGCCAGTTCTTAGCACGCGAGAAACAGTCAGACTGTTGAAATCTTATTTTCTGTTTGTAATCAGTTTATTTTACAATTCCAGCTTGCTTATATATGATATTTTTATGATTTTGATTATGTTTTGATAATTAGAAAATTTATCTATTCTTGCTTATCGCTGAATGGGATTTTTGATTAATTTAGTTCTAATTTATGGCAGAAAGCTTATAATTTTTACCTAAAGATATTAAATCTCATGCCAAATACATTTGTATAGTAAAATAGTGCTACAATTTATTGTTTTGACAATTTACATGACATTTTTGTTAGATAGAGAAAAAAAACCGCCAATGGCGGGGAAATTTTAAAAAATAATGAAAGAAGCTAAATTGAGAAGAGTTAATAAATTGCCAGACTTTTGGATACCATGCCCCGCTTGTGGAACACCTATTCCTGTCCCTGGTAAAGATAATTTCTTCTTTGTTCCAATGAAACGCCCGTACCCTGATCAATATCAAGCATTCTTACCAGAAAAAAAGAAATGGACTGTAACTAAGATGGTCGAATATATGCACGCAAAGATTAAGTCAGAGAAAACAAAAACATTCTTTTATTTTGATACTGAAACAATTGAGAACGAAACATTAGACCAATTAAAAGAGCAAGATGTTTTAAATGTTCCATTTTCACCAGAAAGATACAGAGCGGTTGATGTTGATGACTTCTGCTTAAAAGTCAATTCATATATTGACAATCCATCATTATCAACCTTCAATGTTTATTTGATTGTTGCATCTCTTCATGGAGGAAACAGTTCTGGCTTCTTTATTTCCAGTTATTTAATGAAATTTGGAAAATTTTCGTTTGATGATGCAATCAAGACATTCACCAAGTCAAGACCACGCGGATTTTATGACAAAGAACCGCTCGAACAACTTGCTACACTTGTTGCTGAGAAAGTCAAAATTCCAGACCTCAAAATGCCAAAATGGCTTAAAGAGAACAAATACATTGGTGCAACATCAGAAATTACACTTCCAATGGAATCTACACCTTCATTTGAGAAATACGGAGGCGTTGAAATGAAAGATCAAGCTCTTATTACAAAATTACAAGAATTAGTTAATGGATCTCTTGAGGAATCATTTGTTAACTCAAAGTCAACAATCATACCGGTATTCAGGGTCTGGAAAGATACAATGAAAGAAGAATTTGCCAAAAACGTTTACAGAATTTCCTTCCAACCACAGGGAACAAATGTTATTCTTTGTTCTGATGATGAGCGCTATTTATACATTCATTACGGCTTTAATCGCTTCTGGAGATTCGATGCAAAAGTTATGACAGACTTACCGTTCGTTGCTGTCGGAGTTGTTGTTCCTATGGAAGAAAAACTTCATTTGTACTTATCAGATATCCTCAGAATTGAGAAAAGGTCCTTCCTCAAAAATGATATTGATATCAGAACGTCTTCTATTTGGCATTACTTACTTCCAAGGATACAGACAAATCCTAATAATAGATTAAGGCTTCTCTATAGACCTGTTGGCCGCTTAACAGATTGTGCAACAAAATTATTTGACGATACAGTCAAATTCTACGAAAAATTCAAATTTGACGTAGATGGAATCATTCTCATTCGTCGCCGTGGTACTATGGGTAATTTCATATACGTTCCACAGCGTCAAACTCTCTTATTATTCATGAGAATGTCATCTGCAGTCGATGGTCTTCTCTACGCCCGTACTGATGATGGAAATGCATTGGTCGCAGTCAGGCACATGGATTTGGCCGAGAATCCTGTTCGTGGAGCTCTCGATAGTTTCGTCATCAGATTTGAAGTCGATCCGGCTGATGGAGCCCTTATCCCCGTCTCTGTGTGCAAGAATGAATTGCCATCCACGTACAGTTTCTACACAGGAATCGTTGAGTTCTACAAACAAAAGATGAAGTCAAGAGACGTTGTCAAATTCTGGCAGGACGAGGCTATAAAGAGAATGCCACAGCCTGCTCCTAAATAATCTATTGTTTTCACTAATAAAGTCCTTCAATTATTATTAACCATGATTCTATGTTATTATTCAAAAAAATGCTGTTTTCAAGTATTCCAACAAGCTGTTCTCTAATTTCAGTTGGATTTAACAGCATTAAATAGAAGACATTCCTTCTTTTTATTTTAATTCCAAAAATTAGGACGCCGTTGCTCTCAAATGTTCTCAAAAATTGAGAGTGAAACGTACAGAATTTTCATAATCAAATGCTCATAATCCTGCATTATCTGTTTAAGAAACTTTAATTTCATCATGCATATTAAATTTCTAATTCTTTAAATCTAAACTCGAAAATAAAATTACATCTGATAATAAAATAAGTAAGTAATAATGTGTACACAGTACACACATATATTGATGCTATGATAAAGATAGAGATAAATAACGTAAATTATATTAATCAGCAATTTAACTGATATGACGCTATACATCGATATGTCATATCCAAATTTGGATTTTACCTTATCATTTTTGAAGATATAGTGAAGTTAATGCTATCAAGAGATATAATTCTCTATTATATGAAATGAGCTTTCAAATGTAGCCTATGGCTTCCTTATACCATTTATATTTCATGTTCTTGGTATAAATTATACAAAATCTTTTCTAATGTAGTTTTTTTTACGGAGATCCAAGATTACTCATGAAAAAAAGTGACAATACTCAAGGAATGAATGAAAATGATGCATTAATGAGATTAGCGAAACTCTGTCTGCATGCAGATCCACGTGTGCGCGATCAGAGAAAGATAAAGAAAGCACTCGATAGAAAGCCTTCTTCAAACGAATTCGTACGCTGCCCTTGCAGAAACAATGTTGATGCTTATGATCAAATTTGTTGTGATATCTGTCAGTGCTGGTGCCACTGCCGCTGTGTTGGCAAGACTCCAGATGATAAAGACTCATATGTATGCCCATTCTGTGAAGGTTCGGAGACGATTCAATATCTTAAATCGCAAAACATCGATATCCCTAAGCTTTATCGCTCGATCTATGATGCACAGCGCCGCCAAAAGACAAACTTATTCATAAATTCCATGTACAACGTTTCAAATGTAGTTGAAAACACAGAAAAAGCCCAAAAATGGCTCAAAACGCTTACTTCAAGAGATGATTTGTATCACAATATGGTTAGAGCAGCTGGAACCTGCATGAAAGGCTCAGCATCAACTTCAACAACAGTTGAATTAGCATCCGAAAGAAAAAGTATTAACGAGTTAGCAGATAACTTGTCAGGTTTAATAAATGAGCTTAAAAGTGTACAAACTCCATTAGTTGATAACATTGTTGCACAATGTGTCACATTTCCAAAAGAAAAGAGAGTTAAAAAGCATTTTCTCGATGATACAACTACTGATACTTCCGTTGAATCTGATCAATAGATAAAATAAACTGTATTAAATTATTTTAATTTTTGTTAAATTTTTTATTGTGACAAACTTGTCTTTATATAGCTGCATTCTCGAGTTATGGAATATTTGACCTTTTTCCAAAAAGAATTCGATGATTTTAAAAATTATTTTTGAAACACTTATCTTAACAGGTAAAATAACGGTTGTATGTGAACACTTATTAGTATTAAAGAGTGTATATATCATAAATTAAGAATAGAAAAATAATATTTTACAAATAAAAAAAAACATATATAACGGCATATCAAATTAGGTATATTTCATAATGATGTTACTTGTAGATTGTATTTTCATTATTTATGGGTTCTCTTTTTGACAGAATCTTTCTTATCAGTATTTTTCTTTTGAGGAATCTCCTCTTCTTCATCATTTTGTTCCTCTTCATCATCATATTCTTCATCTACTTCTTTCTTTGCTTCTTTGACTGCTTGTTTAAGACTAGAAAGCTTCTTATAGTTATTGTTAAAGAAGCCTACGCAATTACAACATGTATTAGCAATCTGTACTACTATGAATGCTATTAATGCAATGTAAATTAATAAATTTTTAGAAATTTTCAATCTTGAAGAAGAAATCGAATCTACTAAAGCATTGAACTCAGCTATCTTTATACTTCCATGTTTCATCATAACTATCTTTGCATGTGTATCTTCTAAAATCTCGACAGTAATTGTAAGAGAATCTTCGAGTTTAATCTCAATATGGTAATTTTCATTGTCTTTGTCGTTGATAGTTGAACTAAATTGTTGAATTACATCTGGTATTTTTGGTTGAATATACGTTCCATTGCATGAAATTGAATCAACGTTGAATTTTCCTGCATATATAAGTGAATCATCTAATTGGACAACTTTACTTCCAGTCATTATACTATCTTTCCAAAGAGTAAATCCGTATTCTTGAGCGGAAGTAAGATAATGTAATTCGAATGTGTAGTTTTGCAACTTTGATTGCATCAAAGTCCATTCTGATTCTAAAAATTTGTATTTATCAAGCCTAGAGTATGATAATAAAAACGAAATCATAAAAAAATTAAGAGTGCTTACCACTTTCTGACATTCTCTCACAAAATCAACAAATTCATGTTTTCATCGTAAAAAAAGTATGAGGATCGCATTGGGTACTACATGTGATTTATAACGACTTTATACCTACGAAAAATATTAATCTTTCACATTAGTCATTGGTGTATAAAGTTCGAGATGTCAAAAAAATTGTGAGAATGTCAGAAAGTGTTAAATGCATCCTAAATTTGCATTTCTAGAGAACTAGAATGTATGATCATAATACATTGTCCGACATAAGCATTTTAAGCTGTTTTACTTCATAAAGTGAAGTTGAAAACAAATGAAGAGATTGGATATTTTCAATTATGTTGTTATGTATTTTTACAATAAGAAATAATCAAGGTCTTGAAATGTATCAAGTTTGGCAATGAAGCATCACTCATTTAATATGATTAGATCAGCTATATGATAACTTCCTTCCCAATATCTTCTTTTGGAAAAGTGACAAATAGCAACATTGACCCCCTCTCCAGATTGAATTTAGAATAATCGTTTTTGCACTTGTCGGAAACCTACCACTTTCTGACATTCTCTCAATTTTTTGACACAAAAGCTTTCTAAACCAATATTCTAAGGTCAAAAGTTAATATTTTTGGTCAGGAGAAAGTAAATATGAATCATTATATAGTACCTAATATAACTGTTAAACTTTTCTGCTATTAAAATAAAGATATATTGATTTATTCATAGCATGTCAGAAAGTGGTAAGTACACCCTTAAGGCAGCACTTACACCCATCTGACTTTAATTCAAATTTTTATCAACTGGCGTGAAGCGCCATTGAAATTTAACATTAAACATCTGAATTAAAGACCCTGTCATAGGGGCGTAAGTGCACCCTTAAAAAATTATGAAATGCTGTAAAAAAAAGGTATCATTTACAATGAATTCTCTTATGCTTTTACTGTATTACTAGATTTGATAGAAAATCATGAAAAAAATTATGAAATGTTGTAAAAAAGGTATCATTTACAATGAATTCTCTTATGCTTTTACTGTATTACTAGATTTGATAGAAAATCATGAAAAAAATTATGAAATGTTGTAAAAAAGGTATCATTTACAATGAATTCTCTTATGCTTTTACTGTATTACTAGATTTGATAGAAAATCATGAAAAAAATTATGAAATGTTGTAAAAAAAAGGTATCATTTACAATGAATTCTATAAATATATAATCTCTATAAATTTAGTTAGTTATTGGAAGAATGAGTTCACACGATTAATCTTCTCTTCGATTTCGCCACATACATCAGAAATGAGCTGATCTCTGTTTGAAAATGAAGACAAAATCTGGCCAACAGTTGAAACAAACTGAGGGAAGTAATCTGCAGTCAAAAGTTGGTCTCCGATTTCATCATCATTCATCATCAAAAATCTGATTCCAGCACGAGCGAATTCTTCTGTTACAAGGCTATTATATTTGTTGAACAGCCAAAGGAAGAATCTCGCAACACCGAAGTTTTCGCTCTCATCAATTGTTGATGGCATGTTTTGGAGGATTTTTGAAAGTTGTTCTTTACTGACTTCGAAATTATCACCGTAATAATTTCTCTGCAATTCGCCAATGACGGAAACAACTCTCTGCATGAATTCCTTGAATGATTCGGCTCTTTTCGGTTTCAATTCAAGTTTTCCTTTCAAAACTCCAAAAACTTCTTCCGCAAACTGCTGGAAATACTCTTGAGCGCCTGTTGTGAACTCGTTCAATACCCAGACACCTGTTGGATCGTTGTTCATTGTTCTGGATAATGCGTATTGGTAAACAACGCTCAAATCATCCGGATTCATGTGAATTCCATCGAATTCAACGAAACAACCTAGAACAGGTAACGCGAATTGTCTGAATATCGGTTTCTTGCCTGTAAGCCATAGTAATGATGGAGAAATAAGCTGGCCAATGTGATTTACGGATTCATTTCCATATTCAGTGACCAAAGCTTGGAGTAATCTGGAGAATCCATCAAGAAGATCGGGATCTTCCATGTATTTGCAGCAAGGAAGCTTACTAGCCATGAAATTGCTGACTTTATTCACGATTTGTGATAAATCTTCGCCAATTCTCTTGGCGCTGATATTCTGGACCACGGATATTAATACTTCCACGGCCGAAAATGGCGATATTGGGTCTTTCTGGTCTAATGCCAAAATCTTGAGTGCTTCGTCGATGATTCTTGGCGACCATTCGTGTGCATTGACATCGTACTTGCCTATAACCTCTGTAAAACAGGCCAGAGCGCGGCATCCGGTCTGTAATGCGTCTGCACATCTTGATGACATCTGAACTGAGCAGTTCTCGATCATTCTTTCACCGTATTCGGCAATGATCTCTGGAGAAGAATTCATAAGAAGTGCAGCTAACTCGCATAAAGCTATAGCTGGGGTGGCAAGAATTGAATACTTTACACGGCCATTATCGTCTTCATCTTCCTCTTCCAAATCGAAGGTCATATTCTCGTTCATCATGTTGATTCTTTGCTGGACTTCTTCTTGGAGGTTGGCATTGGTGTCGACGCTTCCCATTTCAAGTAATTTCTCCATAAGTGCTGGGAAATTCTCCTGGAAATTAGTTTTGTAGCGCATTGACATGGCTCCAATGAAATGTAGTGCGGCAACACGAATATCATTATCGTCTTGGTCAAGGAGCTGGAAAATAAGCTCCATAAAGCCATTTACGTCTACAGCAAATCTATCTGGGCAATGGCGGCTCATATTCGAGATAGAATCAACGATGGATGGGATCAGGAACGTATTGTTAGATATACATGTCTCCAAAAGTGAGAATAACTGAGATTTAATTCCATCATAGTTCTGTGGGACGCCTTTGCTTGCGTGGCTGATAAGAGAGACAATGCATTCGAAAATATTCATGTGGAGATGCTGATCTACTGACTCTAAGCATGAAACTAAGAAAGAATAAGTATCTACAAAAATTGGATCGGTATCTGAGACTTCTTTGAACAAATTATTGAGTGAATTGAGTGCTTCTGGTGAGGACTCGTCTTCTAATGACTTCTGGAATGCTGCAAGACCTGCTTGTGTAAGATCTTCGATATAATCATCAAGTAATGTGCCGAACGTCAATGGAATCTGTGCAATCGCATAAGAAGCAATATCACGAGCAAGAATGGCGTCGGATTGAGCTAAAATCTGGATCAATTCGACTATATTTGGAATTTGTGACTCGTAATCGTTTCCTTGGTTCTCGAAAAGGTTTGCATAAGTAAGAAGGAGACCAGGATAGTGCTGTTCTTCAACTTCCGAGTGGATTTCGATGACATGATCGATGAAATCCGGATATTGACTGAAAGCTTCACTGAAATCATCGAAAATATTGATTTCTGACATGGTCAAGCTATCGTTTGGATTTTCATTGAAAATTGCTCCGGATAAATCCAAATAATTATTGAAAAGTGACTTTGTAAGCTCTGAATCCATCATACTCTCTGTCACACCTACATAAGGGAATGTAAGGTTGATTAAATTGGCAAATTTGACTTGAATAGAAATATTAATTTCGGAACTACCGATAAATGGCATGAAATGGTTGATGATAAGGAAAGGATCGACAAATATAATTGGATCCTCGCTACCAACAACTCTCATAATGAGGTTATAAAGAGAATCAAAAATTTGATTGTTATTTATGTTGTCTTGAAGGGCTTGTAGTGTATTTTCGAATATTGTCTTGAAGAATGTGCATTCTTCTGACTCTTTCACGGCTTCAAGTGCTGGATCAAAGTCTCCATCTTCTTCCGGAGCTTCTTCTCCTTCAGCAGCTGCATCGTAGAGCTCGTTCAAGCACTGATCGCCGAAATTGAACGCAAGCTCGTAAGCTGTGATTGGCTGAGGAAGTTGCAAACCAAGTTCAATCGAATCTTTAAGGACTTGTAAGTAATCAAGGAGTTCACGAGCTTTTGATCGGAGTAAAAGTAATGCAGCTTGCATTAAAACTTGATTTTCTTGATTGTTATTCTCAGAAATTGCTTTGATTGCGTTTTGAGCGAAATCTATGATTGTTGGAGCGATATCATCGAGATCTAGTGTTTCGAATGCATTTCCAAGATGTCTTTGTGTTTGGTAATCTTGCTCTCTGGCTATTAATTCGACAATTTGATTGCCAATTTGTAATCTCTGTTCATTTTCGAATTTTTCTGAAAGCAAGGAGTTGTTTTGAGAAAGTGAGATAGCTGCTAATGATTTTATCTTTGAATTTGTTGTTTGTTGTAAGATAGAGATATTTGCCTGAATAATGTTGGGATTTTGACGCGCTTCTTCGATAAATGAGTAGTATTTTTCAATATCAGCAGAGTTTCCTGCTATCTGTGCTTCGTAAGCGCTTAAAAGAGTTCTTGTGAAATCGTCCATAAAAAACTCTTTGTGCCTTTACGACGATAGAAAATTTTAGAGTAAAAATTTCTTTCTGACTTTTCATATTGCAGCTATTACAAGATAGTAGTCATTTTATTCGAATAATCTTATGAAGTAAACATGAGAACGAAATTTTGAAATTAGTAGTATATGTGGACGGGTTGTGTGACTTTTTTTGTAAACGTAAGAATTCATACAATATTGAACGATTTTGTATCATTATTTTTAACATATGAAGTAAAAAATGTAAGATTCTTACGTTTTTGAATAAATCAAGATTTAAAAATTTTCAAAATTGTAAGACATTTACACTCAGCCCATACATAACGAAATAAAAGAAGCTATATATAGATGATGTCAGGTTATTCAATAATTAAACATTGTTTAAATCCTGATTGGAATCAATGGAGTCATGAATGAAAAATAAACTTTAAGAAGCTAATGATTATTTGAATTTATGAAATCAATTATTTGATTCATTCTTTCTTCAATCTCTTCTATTCTTTTTGTTAAATCATCTATTTTCATTAATGAGGTGATTCTTGATTGAGGAATAGATTTCAAACTAATCACTCCTTTTATTTTTGAAATTTTGAATCCATCAACTTTAAACATTTTATTCAATTTACACGTTGTCAATTCTTCAAATAATTTTTTATTGTTAGCATAATAGTCATTAAATTCTTCAACAGATGAAAAAATTTTTATTTCAGTAATTGGTTTAACAACGTTTATTTTTTGTTGAACATTAACACTTTCATTTATTTCTTCCTCCTCTGTTTCATTTATTTTTAAAATCGGTTTCATTTATCATTAAATAAAAATTAGAATATAAGTGATGAAATATATTTTTTTAATTAATATTAAATCAGAAATGGCGGCAGGATTCTTTAAAAAATTATGGGATGGAATTAAGAAAGCTGCGGGTTGGGTTTATAAAAGGTTATTAAACCTGTTGCAAACTTTTTGGCACCAGTAGCGAAAACGGCAGGAACTATCATAGGTGGAGTATTAGGTACTAAAGCAGGTAATCCGGCGATGGGAGCACAAGCAGGTAACGCAATTGGTGGAATTGCTGAAGGAATACTTAATAAAATAGGAGGTAAATAGTGGAAAAATAAATAAATATTATTTTTATCTTAGTATCGGTTGTAGTCTTTGATAAACTTTTTCTCCTTTATTTAATATTTCTCTTATTGGGGCAGCTTTTGGTGTTATTGATTCAGCAATGTCACTAATTGCTTCTTTATTCTTAAATATCCAATTTGCTCCTTTCTTCATTGTTTCCCAAACTTTATGCGCTCCTCTTTTTACTTTATCCCACAGTTTCTTAAATATACCTGCAGCCATAGTTGATTATTTCATTAAAATTAAAAATTCATTTTCATCTTTTAATTTTGATTTTTTATTTAATAATAAATGACGACTAACTATTTGGTGCCAAACACTAAACCGATTAATGGAAATGTGTTTCATTCATTCGAAAAGATAAATGAAATATTTGCAAAGAATGATGGTAGAAGATATTATAGAGAACTTGAAAGTTCATGCTATGACTCTGATGCTCCATATTTTGATGATAAACAAACTCATTTAAGAATTACAAATCCAGCTCATGATGTGAACCAATTAGGTGACACATATATTAAACGCAAAGTTAAAGCAACTCTAGTTTCAAATAAAGCTTTCACATGTGATGACGCTTTTAAATGTATGCGTTTATTCGTTGGTTACAAATCATCAAATCAAAGCTTTAAACAATTAGAAGTAGAAACCGAAAGAGGTGATGCTGGTTATCTTCAGATGGATTGCGCCCGTGAATCTTTCGCATTTGCAACATATAAACCAAAATCAGAAAGGAAAGTTAAAAAGTTTGTTCATTCGTTATATAATAATGTTCAAAAATATGATAACTCGGTATGTGGTAAATATATTGACCCTTCAGAAACGTTCAAGAAAGCAAATGAAGAAGTTGATGTCACTTTTGATATGATTATTCCGGTAAATGATTTGTTAGCATTTCAGGCGTTCGATGATTATCCTAAATCATTTGGTGAAATCATTCTTAAATATTATGTTTTCAGGGATACTTTAGTATTTTGTCAGGTTGACCCGTTAAGAGTTGCTGATTTACAAAATTACGTTTATGAAAAGATAACTGATGGAGATTATGAAAAGATTATGAATCATATTTATAAATATGATCGCAAATTCCAACAAATCGGACTTCCTGCCAAATTAATTACAAGCTTAGCCGCTACATCTGCTGACGCAACAGTTGATGACGTTATTATTTCATGCACAAAGATGGAAGTTTTAGAGGATAAATGCATTACACCAGGATACGGTTTAATTGAAGAATCAGTTAAAGCAATACCACGTTTATTTAGTAAGGAAGATCCATTCATGATTCCAGCTCAACATATTGACGTTCGTTCACTAAATGGAGGTTGCATCACTCCTGAAGGTATTAGCTCAGATTTCTCATACGCTCTTCATAATGTTACAGATGTTGTGTTAACATTTCCGAAGAATGCAATGCAAAGAACAGTTTTAGAAAATCCAATGCTTCGAGGTCTTCAGGTCACTATAGATTCCAGAAACTTCCCCGATCAAGCGATGACCACAGTGGGTGACATATTCTTTACACGTATGCTTCAAGCTTCTGATTTAGATGGAGTGAATGAATGCACGGAAGAATACGAGGACTCATTAACTAGACCACTGAATGCTGATAATGGCACGCCATTAGCTAGAACATGGAAAGACCAAACTTCATTCTTATGCACTATTCCAGTTCAACGTGATGGAGCGGGTATATTCTTTGATGGATTAGAAACTTTCAACTCACAAGTTACAGTACAAGTGAAAGCTTATCCAATCATTCAGGGTGAAAATGACACTTACTGTTCAAAAGTGACAAATCCTCCTCAGGTTTGGTTTACTAGGACTACGTATTGGACATGGACACCGGACGAAGGTTTGAAATATCATCCAACAGGTACACCACCGCAGTATAGAAGTTCATATGATGAAATATTGATGAATAGAAATGTTTAAAATTATAAATTTATTTTTGATTAAATGGATTTAAATTCATCCACCCCTTATGAAGAATTAGCGGGAGTATATAATACATACGTAGATGATATGATTAATGAAGCATTGAGTGATAATAGAAATGCTCTATCTAAGGAAAAATTAATGAAAATTCCATATTCTGAATGTTATTTAAATTCAATCACTGCAGCAATTGGTAAACAGAATAAAGGTAAAACATTAACGATATTAAAACAAATTATCATTATTGCTAACACCTCCCCCCATTCACATGTGTTAATTTATATCAACCGTTCAGGTTCACCTTCAGATGATACATTTGAATCTTTAAAGCATTTAATCAAAATTCCAATTATTTATTTATCACAAGAAGAAGCAGAAGATTATTTAAAAAACTTTTTAATGTATAAAGAATTATATAATACAATCAAGAAGCAAGGATTAGAGGATAAAATTATTGATAAACAACGGGATGAATTATTTGAAACACTTTCTATTTCAAATTTTGATAAAGAATTTTTGCATTCACTAATTTTTCTAGATGATGCAGTGAAATCAAAACTAATAACAAATGAGAAATCATATTTTAATCAATTATTAACTCAATGTCGACACATTCAGTGTTCATTCTTTATGGCTGTTCAATACTTCAAAGCATTAAGTACAAACATTAAATCAAACCTGTCCACCCTTTTCATTTTCAGTGGTTTTAGTCGTCAACAGTTGAACGTTATGCTTTA
This sequence comes from Trichomonas vaginalis G3, assembly GCF_026262505.1. Taxonomy (NCBI): domain Eukaryota; phylum Parabasalia; order Trichomonadida; family Trichomonadidae; genus Trichomonas; species Trichomonas vaginalis. Next base: position 36,756,438 of record NC_067206.1, on the reverse strand, counting down.
TCAAGTGAATTTACCAATGAGCATTAATGAACTTTACACACAATATCAGCAATTAGGTGAACATGGAAAAATAATAGTTGATTTAAATAAAGGAAGTGTTAAATTTGATTAACTTTTTATAATTAATTTTTATTTTTTATTTATAATTAAACATGACAGAAATAGCAAATCTTCTACAGGTTCCATTAAAACAAGGGACAAACAAAAAGGGTGCATATAATAGAACTATGAAAGTTCCTGATGGAATGAAAGAATTAGTTCATATTGTTGCTGGTCTTCAAAAAGATGTTAAACAAATGAGAAACGTTTTAACATTACCAGAAGCTCAAGCATATGCCAAACGTCATGGACCAAATTGGGAAGCACATGAAGCAGACATTACAGGACCAAATGGAAAGCCTGATGGTATAAATGAAGTCTTTGTTACTGATGGTCAAGGTAATATTAAAGTCATAAATGGTTATAAATTAACTATATCTGATTATCCTAAACGTAAAGCATATAATGAACGTTATCCTATGCAATTTGATGAAAATGGAAAAGCTGTTAAACAATACATTGAAGAAGGTGAAAATGGTCCAATTAATTCATACCGTCATAATCCATATTCTTATTTCAATGAAGAATTAAATGCTATTGAAGAGGGACCGGATGGATTACCACGATATGTTAATCAGTTTGATGGTCAATATGCAAACATTAGACCTGAAATTTCAGCTAAGAAATTCTTTAAAGTTGCTTTATTCGATCCAGTGTTCAATGAACAGAAAGAAGCAATGAAAGCAGAATTTAAACCAATTCAAGTGGCAAGAATTTCTTCATCTTCACTTTCAGAAGCGTTCAAGGAATTGATAAAGAAACCACTTTATTCTCAACAAGGATATAACTTTGATTTAATTAAAGAAAGTGATAAACGTAAATTAGAAAAATCAGATGGTTTTAAGAATGCATGTAATGAAATGATTAAAGATATTGTAAATGATAAAATAAGACTGGAAGAAACTCAAAGCAATATCAATAACATAATTGGTGCAGTTACAAAGAAAGTATAAGCAAACAATGATGAACCTTGGGATATTACCGTAACAACTAAATAAAACTTTAAATATATTTTTCTTTTTTTTATTCGATTATAAATGAGAAGACGTTTCACTAGTCAAAAGAACACTAACGCAAAAGCAGAGATTACGGTTGGTTATAACGTAAATGATGATAAATCACGAATTATTCAAAATGTTAAAGTTAATGTTAGCCCTGAATTAACAAGGTCAGCAACTCAACCAAATTTATTAACTCGTGACTTACCGAAGAATGAAGAGAATGGAGACCCAATCATTTTATCTGAACCTGGTAAAGAACCTGTTGAAATTCCCACATATCCAACATACCCCCCACCTCTTTCATCAAACATCGAGAACCCAGGAATCTATGATTCCAGTCGCAATGCGCCATATAAAGTAGACATTAATTCTGAATTAATGAAAATTTACCGTGATATAATAACTAATAATTATGATTCAATAATAAATTTAATTGACCAATCCGGTTTAATTATTTTACCTTATGAATCATTAATTCACATTATCGCCATTCTTTGTGATGTTCAAGATTCAGACGTTAAGATTCAATTTTTCATAGATGATGAGGTTTCATGCTGCGGAACAGTTGCAAAAATAAATCCTATAAAGGATATTAGCACAATTAAGATATCAAAGAACGGAACAACAACTGAACTTCATTTAACATATAATGATATTTATAATAAAATAGTTGATGAATATAAAATATCACTTGAAAAATTCTTTGTTAAGGCCATTTAATATTCAAGCATTAACATTATTGAATAATAATCCTTTGAATCATAATCGATAATAATTGACCTTTCACCAGTTTCTATCGTTTGTTTTATTTCTTTTTGTTCCCCACTATCTGGATCGGTCATTGTAATTGTTTTTGTTATAGTATCAGCTTTATCTTTAACTTCAATCTTTTTTCCATCGGGATATTTAAACCAAAATTCCAAAAATTCGATATTGTCAATCTGTTCATATTTTAATCTATCAATTACATTTTTAATACCATCTGAAAATCTTATGAAATGGTCATTATATGGGTTTGATTGAACTAAATTTGAATGAAGTGAAATATAACCCGATGATGAATATGACATTGACTCATATTTTCTGAAAACACTAAAATTTATAACATGAATGAATTTCTTATTCGTTGAATTTATGAATTCTTGAGGTAATCTTATTCTAGTTTTATTTATCACTGGAAAATAACGCTTTACCATATTTTTAATCGTAATAAAAATGTCAATTATCAATATTATTTCGAATAATAACTGTGAATTAAATTTAACAGTTAGCGGAATTTATAATGTTACTCTCGTTTCTGTGAGTGGTAAATTTAATCCCATTCTTTTAGACCCTTCAGATTATATATCATTTATTAAAGATGACCTTGAAAAAACGTATGATATGTATATAAATAATGTGATCACGAAATGGGATATTAACATGATTTTAAGTTATTTAAATGAATCATTTATCGTATGGTATGAAGAAAATTTTAAATCAAAACCTGATAAACTTTTTGAACTTGATGAAATAAATAACCTTATTAAATTCCCACTGAAAATTAAATTTTGTACTCCTCATTTTCGTTCATTGTTGGGGATATTAAATTTTGAAAAAGATGTTGGGGATGTTTTGTATTCTGACACTGGTTCCAATTTCATTTTAATCAAATGTGATAAAGTTAATACCCCAATGAGATTTTCACATCAAACATTAGACCCTAACTCTTACCCATCAATACAAAACATTTTATCCATCAACTTAAACATATTTTCTTTATCATATCCGTTTCAATTATCCGGGAATTCATTTATTCTTCATTCAAAAGATTTATCAAATATTAAATTTAGAATAACTGACCTATTTGATTGTGATTTAGAATTCATGAATGAAATATTATGGCAATTTCAAATAGAAAAAATAGCTGATGAGATAACGGATTAAATATTTATTTTTAAATCATAATAAATGATTAAACAACAGCAACCACAACAACTTAAGGCACAGACCATTACATACGCCATATATGCATATAATTCAAAGACGGCAGAACAAACGCAAAGGTTGAAATATGGAGATTTGGAGATAGTATTGAAAAATGACCATTTCGAATTCGTTTGCAAAGGTGGTGCGGTGATATCAAATATAAAAGAAATTTTATTTATGAATTCAAAAATTAAAGGAATAACGGATGATATAACATCAATTCCACCAGAAGAACAGAGATATTACGCATTAAATGCATTTCCTAAAGTTTTGAAGATTGGAAGATTTAATTTAAATGAGGAATTCATAAAAGGTTTCCTAAATGACATAATGAAGAAAGCAGATAAGGATTGTGTGGCTAGTGCGTTAGAGAAGAAAGCAGATAAGGAATATGTGGATGAAAAAGATAAAGAAATTATAGAAAGGGTTGACTGGTACCATGAATGGACATCGAAGACTTTTAAAGTTAAAGCCGATACAGGATGGGTTTCAGGATGTTTAGACCTTAAAGCGGATAAAACATATGTTAACGATGAGTTAGAGAAGAAAGCAAATAAGAACCATACACATACAAGTTTTACAACTGTTGCTATAGAAAGTATTGAAGGAACGGTTGAAGAAACTGGTGGGGATGCAATATATTGTAAACCTCCTAACTTTCCACAAGGTTTAACATCGGATGACGACATAACGACGATGAAAAACATTAGATGTAAAGATGTTTATGTCATGAAGGATGAACATAATATTAAATTCACTGCTCAAGATTTATATGACAAGAAAGCAGACAAAACAGAGCTTCAAACATTAAAGACAGAAATGCTTCAAACATTATATCCTATAGGCTCTATTTATACGTCAATGAACTCTACCAGACCAGAAGTAGTACTTGGTTTTGGAACTTGGACTCAAATAGTCGACAGGTTTTTGTATTGTGCAAACTCTTCAAAGGAAACAGGTGGAAGTAAAACGATTTCAGGTGAAAATTTACCTGCGCACAGTCACTACATAGATTTAAGTACATCTCAAGCAGGTTGGCATAAGCATAGATATTGGGATTGGTCAGCAATGACAAAAGGTAAAGGATATGATGTTAAAGACAACGTTAAGTTTGCTATAGATTGTTACTGGAGTAACACTGAGGGAGGAGGAAACCATACACATCGCGTTTCAGGATATACGCAAACAACGGGACAAAGTAAAGACTACATGCCACCTTACATGACAGTTTACGCATGGTATAGAGTTCAATGAATGAACTAAATATATTTTATGTCTGTAATTAATTAGGTAATGAAGTAATGGATGAACTACAGAAATAAATGTTTACGTTAATGTTTACGTTAATGTTTATGTTAATGTTTTCAGGTTATTCAATAATTAATTATTTTTGAATAACTGAAGGGGTCACCGGGTCACCAGGTAATTTCACTTCTATGAAAAAATGTGACAACATGACATTTTGACAACATCACAGGAGGAAGGCAGTTATTAATTATTTTTGAATAACTGAAGGGGTCACCGGGTCACCAGGTGGTCACCAGGTAATTTCACTTCTATGAAAAAATGTGACAACATGACATTTTGACAACATCACAGGAGGAAGGCAGTTATTAATTATTTTTGAATAACTGAAGGGGTCACCGGGTCACCAGGTGGTCACCAGGTAATTTCACTTCTATGAAAAAATGTGACAACATGACATTTTGACAACATCACAGGAGGAAGGCAGTTATTAATTATTTTTGAATAACTGAAGGGGTCACCGGGTCACCAGGTGGTCACCAGGTAATTTCACTTCTATGAAAAAATGTGACAACATGACATTTTGACAACATCACAGGAGGAAGGCAGTTATTAATTATTTTTGAATAACTGAAGGGGTCACCGGGTCACCAGGTGGTCACCAGGTAATTTCACTTCTATGAAAAAATGTGACAACATGACATTTTGACAACATCACAGGAGGAAGGCAGTTATTAATTATTTTTGAATAACTGAAGGGGTCACCGGGTCACCAGGTGGTCACCAGGTAATTTCACTTCTATGAAAAAATGTGACAACATGACATTTTGACAACATCACAGAAAATTTGACGCAGCCCAAAAATAAAGTTAGTTTTAAAATTATTTTTATTTTTTTATTCCTATATAAATGACAGCAACAAACAGCAACAGCAACTTTATCGTTTCTGATGAAAAAGTTATTGATTCATTAGTTGCGGAATTAGTTGTGGCAGAAACTAAAACCCTCAACGAAAGAATTGGTGAAAACATGATTGATTTACATAACTACCTCAAACATGATGGAGGAAGAGGAAGGAAAACTGGTACAGCTTTATTAGTAAATAAAATTTCAAATTTAACGATTATAGATGTTGATATCAATAAATCGTACAATGATGAACTTAAAGAAACAGTTAGAAAAGACATTTTATCAAAACTTTCGGATAAAGATGTTATTGTTAAAAGCTTCAGGAGGTCTTCACATTTATTGCAACACTAATTTCTTCTATGCAGTTTCGAACAGAATGATTAAATGTTATTCCTGCAATGATTATGATATTGATATCATGACTTCTATTGATGATTCAAAGCGTTCATTAGTAGTTATGGCTGATTCAAGAGTTCGAAAGAATGCAACAGAACCAATCAATACATACTCATTCATTCGCGGAAGTTATGATTCAACATTAACCAGAACAGTGAATGATATATTAAATGATTTGAATATTAAGGTAAGAGTTGAACAGAAGAATGAAGAAATAAAGAGTATAATGAATGAAAACAAAGATGTAAACATTGACGATAAACTTGCCCAGAGCATAGTTGATGGCATCTGTGATTTTGAAGTACATAATGACGGTGGAAACATGAATTTAGAAAAAGAAGTTACATTATTCACACTGTTTCAAGCTATTAATTCGTTACCTAATCATTTAATTAATGAAGCATACGATAACGTTTATAATTTCTGCAGCTTAACAGAAAATGCAAAAAGTAATTTTGAAAAAGCACGTAGTAGATATGCACATTTAATGACTTCTCCATTTGTTTTAGTGAAGATTCTAAAACTATATCAAAAGGAATATTATGATGAATATGTTTTACCTTTATTACGCAAGCCAAAAATAACATTTGATATCAAACTTGATGACTCGTTTTTGATAACAGATATTAGACGTAAAGCTGAAAATCATCAGTATAAAAACAGTTCTGAAGTAATTGAGGATTTATCACGTGTAATCCGTTTTGTAGATTGTGGAAATAAATACTTCATTCAGAAAGATTACAACATACACGACAAAATGAATCAAATATCATTCGTTCTTCAATCAAACATGAAAGAGTCACTTAAAATGATTAAGTTATTTAAAGAAGAAGGTAAAACAATAACAGCATGGGACGTACTACTAAATCAATTGTCTCCATTAACCGTTAAGGGTGTTTGCTTTAAATCTGATTCCCCAGATGTTTTCTCAACGTTTCAGGGTTATAAATACAACATTCTCGAAAAACCAGATTACTCAAAAATTGAGATGTTTATGAATTTCATTAAAGAAGCCATTTGTGATAATAACGATGAAGTGTATAAATACCTTCTCGGCTGGATTGCATCAATGATTCAACATCCTGGAATCAAGAATGAAACAGCAATTGTTTTGAAAGGACTTCAGGGAACAGGTAAAAACAGATTCACAGACATTATTTCTGAACTTCTCGCTGGTTATTCATGTAAAAACATTACTGAAATAAGTGAGCTAACGGGTAATTTCAACTCAGTAGTTGAAAATAAAATGTTTCTTGTACTTAATGAACTCAAGAATGTAGGTGAAGACAGACTCGCAAACTTCAACGCTTTGAAATCAATTATTACGGATAATGAGATTAGAATTAATGAAAAGAATCAACCCAGAAGAACTGCTCAGAACGTTGCAAACTTCATTTTCGTAACTAACAACGTCTACCCTGTCAAAATTGATGTTGGAGACAGAAGATACGTAGTTTTAAGAGTTAATGGTAAATTCAAGGGTCAATTTGATTACTTCAAGAATTTAATGGATTCATGCACTAAGGAATTTTATGATAATTTACTGACGTATTTTATGCAATATGACCTTTCATCATTTAATGTACGAATCATACCGATGACTGAAGCCAAACAAGATTTAATAGAATTATCATCAAATCCTTTAGATGTATGGATAAATACACATTATGATGAATTGTGTGCAGGTATGACGTGTAAAAATGCTCTATTCTGCAAACCATCAGACATGAAAGACAAGAATTTCCAAATGAGCATTAAGGATAAATGTGAAAGGAAACAAAGAAAAATAGATGGTAAACAGACATGGTATTATGTTTTGAAAGAAGAAATGAAAGGATTATATAAACAGGTTGAACCAAACGATAATGAGGATTCATTTACTGACGATGAAATACCTGTGAATGAAGCTTTATAAAGTATGACTGGAATTTATTTTTGCCTTCCTCCTATGATGTTGTCAAAATGTCATGTTGTCACATTTTTTCATAGAAGTGAAATTACCTGGTGACCACCTGGTGACCCGGTGACCCCTTCAGTTATTCAAAAATAATTAATTATTGAATGACCCATGACTGTTGTCAAAATGTCATGTTGTCACATTTTTTCATAGAAGTGAAATTACCTGGTGACCACCTGGTGACCCGGTGACCCCTTCAGTTATTCAAAAATAATTAATTATTGAATGACCCATGACTGTTGTCAAAATGTCATGTTGTCACATTTTTTCATAGAAGTGAAATTACCTGGTGACCACCTGGTGACCCGGTGACCCCTTCAGTTATTCAAAAATAATTAATTATTGAATGACCCATGACTGTTGTCAAAATGTCATGTTGTCACATTTTTTCATAGAAGTGAAATTACCTGGTGACCACCTGGTGACCCGGTGACCCCTTCAGTTATTCAAAAATAATTAATTATTGAATGACCCATGACTGTTGTCAAAATGTCATGTTGTCACATTTTTTCATAGAAGTGAAATTACCTGGTGACCACCTGGTGACCCGGTGACCCCTTCAGTTATTCAAAAATAATTAATTATTGAATGACCCATGACTGTTGTCAAAATGTCATGTTGTCACATTTTTTCATAGAAGTGAAATTACCTGGTGACCACCTGGTGACCCGGTGACCCCTTCAGTTATTCAAAAATAATTAATTATTGAATGACCTGAAAACATTAACGATAAAATAAGTGATAACAAATTTTTATTTTTATCATAAATGAATACCCCACAAGCTCAAAATTTACCACGAATCATAACAAGGGAGGAAATGATAAAAATGATGCAAGAACATGTTAAAAATAACAAACCACTAAAATTGAGAAAATGTGGTTATGCAGTAATGATGGAAAGAGAGATGTTGTCGAAGAGGAATAAAAATTAAATTTGGATTGAGTTTAAAAATTCATCTTTATTAAATTCATCTCTTCCAATCAATTTATTTATTCTATTAAATTCTTTTATTTTTGCTTCACTCAGTTTAATGATTGAACGATAAGTTTCTAATTTTTCGATTATTTCTTTATCGTTTTCAACCCCACTGCATTGTGGCTTCTTTTTGTAATAGCATATTTTTGATTTAATTCTGTTTAGTTTCTTTTTATATTCATCGTCTGGACTCTTGACTGCTTTGTTGTCACTCATTTCTTACGAAATAAAAAAAATTAAATATTATTTAAATATAATGGAGTAATAAAATAAATCGGAATTTCTATTAATTTATTGTCAACTTCAACTAATGCATTGCCGTTAATATATCTAACAAATTCAGCTATTGTGTCAAATCTTCGTCTTCTTTTTGTCATTGATTTATCAGTTTTTCCATAATCGAGATGAATCAAAACTTTATCCCCTTGTTTAAAATTCATGAGCCCCGAATTAATTTGTTCACGTTTAACATCATTTAACTTTTCCATTTGCTTTCTAATATATTCCCATTCTTTTGAAATATCATTTTTCATTTCCACTGGTTTCATGTTTATAGTTCTATGCCATGTATTATTGTAATAATATACTAACTGTTGTATGATGGAGTCATGATTTCCATCCCAGTATATCTGACCGTTAACCCCTAACGCATCTCTAAGAGTTCTCATTACCGCATCAACTATTTTATTATGAAACGTATATGGAGAGGATGAGAAGTAAAAATTAATTTGTGGGAAATAATGAGCCATAGCTGCCTGAAATCCTTTATCACCATCACCCCTGATATTATCTACTCTTTCATGATCTAGTAAGTATTGAATAGCTCTTCTTGTTTCCTGTTCTGTTTTCCCTTTCACCGGAATGCAATATAAATATCTAGTGTTAATGTTAATGGCAAATAAATAAGTAACGTTTCCTTTTGAATATTCCAGATGATCGATTTCGTATGAATATGGATATGGTGCAAATGAAGGTCGACTAAATTTTTCCTTTAATGGTTGAATTTTCGGGTCAATTGGTTTATTTAATATCTTGAAATCCATTTTAAAATCTTTTTGCTTCTTTAATGTTTGAAATGGATATAATAAAGTGAATGATGAAGGATTAACTGAAGGAGGAGGCGGTACTGTCGTTGGAGGTTTTGGTGTTGCAAGTGGTTTAATTTTATCTGCTTTGATTTTGGAATTCAATCCTCCCTTCATTAATTCTGGATGTATTCTATTCATTTGTTTTAAATATGCTGTATATAAAGGTTTGATATACTTTCCCGCTTCAAGTTTATGTTGAAGGATGAATTCCAAAAGTTGATCTTCATTTAAAAGTCGGGCTGAATATGGTTTAACTAATGAATCATAAATTAAAGCTTGTGCATCATTTATGGTCTGAAGGACATGGGTGTTTTGTGGCTCAGGATTATATAATTTATATAATTCATCAATATCTTCTTCTGTTAATACTTTATTTTTGAAATCTTTCAACTGTTTAAGTTGTGATTTAGTTTTTCCCTTTGAATATTCATTATTTTTAATTTGTCTTTAATTTCAGAAATTATTTTATTATGATATTTCAAAATTTCATTTTTATAATATGGATAATAATATTCCATATCATCACCCGTTATATTGTTATCATATTTTTGGAGATATGCTTTTAAATCATAATAATTAAGAAAATTTTGATTAAGTACTAAATCAGCAATTAAAATTTTTAAATCTGTGTTATTCATTTATATAAAAATAAAATCAATGTTTTAAGGGTACCCGCCTCTTTGAATCATAGTATCAAAGCCATCATTCAACGGTTCCTTTTGTCTCTTCTGTGGTATTTTATTAAATAAATGGCATACAACATCCATTTTCACAACATACAGCCTTAGTGTGTGCTCCTGTTAATGCAGTCTTACCAATTGTTAAGCGAGTCATTGACCCATTTTTAAGTTGTAAATTAATATTCTGACCATCAAATATCAATTTATCATTTATTATATCCAAATAATTTTTAGGTGTTAATTGCTTATTTTGTCTTAAACTAACACCTTTCATTTTTTGTGCAATCTTTTTAAAATCACTTCCATCAATTGAACCGTTGAATGATGTATAACACTTAGGACATAAAGCAACCATGTTATCACCTTGTTTCTCAATTGCTAAACCCAATAATTTTTTCTCATGTGCTTTTTCTTCAGCTTTATTCTTTAATTTAGGTTTAAATTTCTCATCAAAACAGAAGAAATCAAAAGGTGCGAATTTGAAAATGTTTTTATCATAAAATTGTTTATCGGTAACAATTGCTTGAAATGCTTGAGTGTTAGGAAGATTTGGATCGCCAGCGATTGCCCAATAAGATGAATCAGTATCACCTTCAATGAAATGAAAACGATTAACATCCATGCATTTATACATAAAATCATAAATGAAAACCAAATACCAGTATTTGCGTTATCTAAAGTGAAGAATGCCTCTTGTAAACATGTATCACATCTATAAAATCTATCTTTAAGCATCACTTGATATGTATCTTCACCTATTTCTCTTATGTTTTTAAACTTATTTGACATACATGCAACGCGTGACTTCTGTGCATTCATTATTTTAGTCTTTGCGTAATTTTGTGTATTCATTGCATCGTAACCATATGATCCATTAAGTGAAATCTTGCAAAATAAACTTTTTCCTTTATTTCCTTCTAATTCAGCCTTTTGTCTTTCGTTCATAAATTTGTTCGCAAATTCATTAAAGCAAGTGTTTTTAGTAAATGTTAAAATTGATTGAATGTCATCAATGATAAAATGAAATCTGTCTATTAGATACCAAAGATAATAAGAAGAAAATGGTTGATATTGGTTGTGTGTTGATGCTAATTGAGTTAATTTCTCTGTTTCTGGTCAACTGGTAATTGTTTGATTTCATGTAATTATACATAAAACTGCCAATTGTTTTTTCATCTGTGATAATATCTAAGTTTCTTATTATCGGTAAAAAGTTTATGTAATCATTAATGTATTTTTCATCAATATGACCCTTTACTTCAGCCACGAATAAAGTATTTTTCTTCTTAATTATTCCCAGTGCTTTTGCTTTCTTTGTTGCTGTATCACAAATGATAACTCCGTTCAATCTTCCCGGCATATACATTTTATGGTCAGTATATTGAATGAAATCATGAGGATTAGATGAAAATGATGAAGGATATAATGAATTAAAATCAACACCAACGAAATGAGTCATAATGTTGGTGGTGTCCTCATTTGATACAGTTTTAGTTTCTGGACTATATGAAAGTTTATTAATGTGCGTGATTCCTTTAAGATTAACACGATGTTGAACATTTGATAACCACCAGTAATTCCATTACGGAGAATGTGATAAGCTTCAACTGAATCTAAAGTCATTGGTAAATTATTTTTTAATGCATAATTTCTTAAATTGATTCTTAAACGTTGAACATCTTCATCTTTATTTGATTTTACGACATTGCAATAACAACACATTAACTGACAATTTTCTTTGGTATGTGGTTTTTCATTATGATTCTATCCAATGTTGGTTTATTTGCATATGTAAACGCTTTACCACACATTTTGCATTTAGATGAAAGGATTAAATTGTGATAGTATTGAAAATCATCCATTGAAACATTATTTTTAGTATCTCTTTCTGCTTTTTCATCTTGTTTCTTATATGAATCAATTTTATATTTCCAATACTTTTTCGTTAATTCAAAACTTGATTCCACATTTTCTTCTTCTGGATATGTTTCGTTAGGATTGAAGTTCTTATATGCTAACGCGTAACGAATCATTGATGCATTCGATGATAAAGAAAGATTATGAAGCATGTCAATTTTATAAACAAATGTTTCTTCAATAATTTTATCAATTGGGTCAATCATAATTTCAACATCTTTATTGCAATAATGAATAAAATATTCTAATCTATTCTTAAATTTTTAGCATCATTGAGATATATTTGATAATCTGAATCGATATTGTTTCTTGTGTTAATGCTGAATAAAATGAATCTTGAGTGAATGGTTCCTTTTATATAATTCTTCTTCGTAATTCTCCCATGTGATGAATTGATAAGGGAAAAAGGATTTAACACGTGATTTATTGTTTCCGAAATCTTGAGTGAATTGGTCTAATGTCCCACCCGCTATATAATTTCTGATGTCAATAAATCTCAATTCATATGGAACGTTTGTTTTCTTTACAATGATTTGCTTAAATTGTGAAGATGAACCCAGCATTGATTTTATTTTCCATTTTGCAGTGTTTAAATCACGAAGAATTAAATTTAAATCAAACTTTCCCGAATTAAAACCTATGATATTCACTTTATTGAATTCCTCATCTAGAAGTTCTTTAAATGCTTCCTTCTGTTTTTCATTTAATGTATGAGACAAAGTCCCGCCGTTTGCGGCTTCATTAATTCTTCATATTGTTCAATATTTGATTTAGCAACTAATGAACAGGTTGAAAATAAAAACTCAATCCAATCAGAAATAAAAGAATCACTCGAAGTTAAGCAAAAATTCCTCGTATATGTTTTATCGTTTAATTTAACCGTTGATGATACCATGAATGGTTTTAAGTAAGCGTTCAAAGTTGCACACTCAGAAAGTTGTAATTCTTCTTTAGTCTCTAATGTTTCGAAGTCAAAAGTAATATAATATCTTGTCGGTTTATAATATTCCTGCAAATTATGTGCTAATAACCACTGATATATCTTCTGTTTCGTAATATGTGGTGCATATGGTTGTTGTGTGTTTTGCAATTGAACGTCTTGAATTAATCTTCCATTATTTTCTTTACATTTCTCACAATGCTTTTAAAAATCTTCTTTGGTTTTTCCTTTCTGGATCATCACGGATAGAATAAACTTCTTCTTTACAAATGGACAAACTTTATAGCCGTGAGTGCTTCAACGTCTGTTATTCTGTCAGCGTGAAGTTTTCCACATGGACTCTGTGTTAATAAAATATTTACTGTTTCAAATTCTGGATCTATCATTATTGATTCCACTAATGGAAAGTCTACCTTATTTATGTCCACGTCTTCTGGTTGAGGATCACAATAATAGAAATCAATATTAACATTTAACATTCTCGCTAATCTCTCACTTTCTGATGAAATGTCAAACCTTCATATGCATCTATTGCTTCATTTAAATAACTTCTACGAGTTTTAGGATTAACACCATCAGGAATGTTATAGAAGCGTTTAAATAACCTTCTACCTTCGCTCTTATTTGATTATCATTCATTTTAGCTGTTCCATTTTTGTTCATTTATGTAAGAATAAAAATTAAAATAAATAAAAATAAAGTTTATTTTTTTAAAGCCCATAAAATGAATTAAGAACACATAAATTTTTATCATCTGCGACGTGACGAATACATTTTAATTTACTCAAGAATGCGTACCCTGATACATTAAATCTAATTCCTGTCTTATTTAATTTCACAACTTTGAAAAGGAATGTATGAATAGCTATAAAATGATGAGAAGATGTTTTATGGGTTGCTTCCATTTTTTCTGAAATAAATGAATAAATATAATGTTTATAAGTTTTCATATCTTTTATATTCTTAATAACGAATGGTATAGACCTTTCACTTCGTCTTCCTTCGGTGCTGTTCTTTCATATGAAACATTATTGGTATCTTCAATAATGAAACCACAATCACATAAAATTTTATAGGTTCCAATGGTTTCTTTTGATATTTTATCTAATAAATCAAAAACTTTATCAACACCTGTACATTTATTTAAATAATAATTTGTGTAAATATCATGGTCTTCTTTCTTAATCGTATTTGTTGCATATGTCACGTTTTTAGTGCTTTTTTGAATTTTCAGAATCAGAGGAGGTGAAAGTAATATACATGGATAATCTCCATCGTCAATAAATTGTAACTTATGTTTATGAATAAATTTTGTGCCTTCTTCTGAAAGTGTTTCGTCAATATCACCATCTAATAAATTTTTAGTAGATTCCAAAAAGTAATTTTTATATCTTTCCTCATGTGATTTTTGAACTTCTGATTCTGAAGCTGGGATATTCATTAAACCCTCTACTTCATTCTCAGCATTTCTCAATTCCTTAATTTTTTCATCTATTTCATTTCTTAATTGTTCCAATTTCTCAATCTCATCGTTATAATATTCATCTTGTTTAATTTTTTCTTCAAAATATTCAGGAGGTGTTTCAAGGCTCTCTGAGCCCAGGTCCTCTGGACCATAAAGAGGAATATTCTCCTGTTTTTCAACTTTTTTGGGATATAAATATCTCATTATAGCCTTTTTAGTAATTGGTCCGTTATATTTAAATTCATTCAACAATCTGGAAAACTCTTTCACATTCTGCATATATGTTGGATAAGAACCGTCTCCAAAATTTTCTAAAATATTTTCTAATTCTGAATTAGTGAACTTTAAAGATTTCAATGAATTAGTTGTTATACTCATTTATCATTAAATAAAAATTAGAATATAAGTGATGAAATCTATTCCTCAATCAAGAATCACCTCATTAATGAAAATAGATGATTTAACAAAAAGAATAGAAGAGATTGAAGAAAGAATGAATCAAATAATTGATTTCATAAATTCAAATAATCATTAGCTTCTTAAAGTTTATTTTTCATTCATGACTCCATTGATTCCAATCAGGATTTAAACAATGTTTAATTATTGAATAACCTGACATCATCTATATATAGCTTCTTTTATTTCGTTATGTATGGGCTGAGTGTAAATGTCTTACAATTTTGAAAATTTTTAAATCTTGATTTATTCAAAAACGTAAGAATCAAAACTGTAAGAATCTTACATTTTTTACTTCATATGTTAAAAATAATGATACAAAATCGTTCAATATTGTATGAATTCTTACGTTTACAAAAAAAGTCACACAACCCGTCCACATATACTACTGAAATTATTTAGAAGTTTAGAAGTTGTTAGAATGCTATTTTTGTCATGCGGAAACACTATTTTTGATTTTAATGTTCAGTTGCTTTTGGTTAACACTGGGTGTGAAAAATTATTTCTCATATCTTCATTTGTATGCAAAATCATCAAATGAAGAGGAGTTCTACCAAGTAAATCTTATGCATTAATATATGTACCATTTGAAATAAGTAATTCTGAAATTTCTGGATAGTTATTGAATGCTATAATATGAAGTGAAGTTTCTCCTTCTTTTCCTTTAATGTTTTTCAGCTTCAATAATTCTGTTACGTGATACACTATTTAAGGTATTATATCCATTCGTGCATTTAGAATTCCACGAGATATAGGTAGCTTTGATATTGATGTGTAATTCAGATATGTTGATTCATAATATGCTGTTTCATTATGATTATTTGTTTCATCGATATCTATTTTTGTAGCCCAAGCGTATTTTGTGCTGAAAAAGTTGTTCGTTGTATATTTACAATGAATGTATTAAATAAGGTGTCTATTTCATTAATCATAGCATTGTGTTCAAAATTCAGTGGTTGTATTATTATGAGATAAGAAAGATGCTAAATTTGTCATCTTCTGTTGGTAACTGTTTTTAAACTCATTAATTTGATTTGAATCATGTGGAAAAAGTGATATTCTAAGTTTAAACTATTAAATTTATGTAAACAATCATAATCATAAAATAATGATTCCATTTTTAGGAATTAGCTTATTCTTCAAAGCTTTGTAGACGTTTCCCTGAAAAGATGCCGTTGTTATGTTTCCATTAATAATGAGTAGTAGGATATGAAGGGTTTTGTGACTTTTTTTGTAAACGTAAGAATTCATACAATATCGAGCGATTTTGTATCATTTTTTTAACACATTAATTTTAAAATATATTTATTTTTTTATTCTTACATAAATGACCCAACAAGTAAAACCAGATAAAATAGATTATCGAATTTTAGAGGATGGTGTTCCTGTTTATATTCAAAGATTTAAAGGGAAGCAATATTATAGAATTGTTAATCCTGAATACATAAGACATTTATTTAAAAAGGAAGACTGTGAATTATTAAACGTTAATGAATATGAAACCAATAAATCAAAACTGAGATATAAATATATTGGAAGTGATGAAAGGTGTAAAGATAAAGATAAAGTTTATTCAGTTTCATATAATGAATGGAAAACCAATAAGATAAGAAAACATTTAGGAGATTATGGGAAATGTTCTGAATTCTTTAAATCTAGTATATACAAGAGAGTAAAAGAAATTAGAAATAATTATTTTCATGAATGAAAGATTCACTATCATAATGAAATAAAAAATAAAAAAATAAACTTTAAAAATTCATGTCTCAGAATCAACATTGAACTTTAAAAAATTAATGATTATTTGAATTTATGATATCAATTATTTGATTTATTCTTTCTTCAATCTCTTCTATTCTTTTTGTTAAATCATCTATTTTCATTAATGAGGTGATTCTTGATTGAGGAATAGATTTCAAACTAACCACTCCTTTTATTTTTGAAATTTTGAATCCATCAACTTTAAACATTTTATTCAATTTACACGTTGTCAATTCTTCAAATAATTTTTTATTATTAGCATAATAGTCATTAAATTCTTCAACAGATGAAAAAATTTTTGTTTCAGTAATTGGTTTAACAACGTTTATTTTTTGTTGAACATTTTCACTTTCATTGATTTTATTTTTATATAAATGGATAACGTACATTTAAAAAATTTAATTGATGATTTAGTATTTAATCAAAATTTTCTTAATTATTATGATTTAAAATCATATCTCCAAAAATATGATAACAATATAACGGGTGATGATATGGAATATTATTATCCATATTATAAAAATGAAATTTTGAAATATCATGATAGAATAATTTCTAAAATTAAAGACAAAATTAAAAATAATGAATATTCAAAGGGAAAAACTAAATCACAACTTAAACAGTTGAAAGATTTCAAAAATAAAGTATTAACAGAAGAAGATATTGATGAATTATATAAATTATATAATCCTGAGCCACAAAAACCAAAGCCAAAGGAACAAAACGCCCAGGTCCTTCAGACCATAAATGATGCACAAGCTTTAATTTATGATTCATTAGTTAAACCATATTCAGCCCGACTTTTAAATGAAGATCAACTTTTGGAATTCATCCTTCAACATAAACTCGAAGCGGGAAAGTATATCAAACCTTTATATACGGCATATTTAAAACAAATGAATAGAATACATCCAGAATTAATGAAGGAAGGAATGAAATCCAAAATCAAAGCAGATAAAATTAAACCACTTGCAACACCAAAACCTCCAACGACAGTACCGCCTCCTCCTTCAGTTAATCCTTCATCATTCACTTTATTATATCCATTTCAAACATTAAAGAAGCAAAAAGATTTTAAAAAGGATTTCAAAATATTAAATAAACCAATTGACCCGAAAATTCAACCATTAAAGGAAAAATTTAGTCGACCTTCATTTGCTCCATATCCATATTCATACGAAATCGATCATCTGGAATATTCAAAAGGAAACGTTACTTATTTATTTGCCATTAACATTAACACTAGATATTTATATTGCATTCCAGTGAAAGGGAAAACAGAACAGGAAACAAGAAGAGCTATTCAATACTTACTAGATCATGAAAGAGTAGATAATATCAGGGGTGATGGTGATAAAGGATTTCAGGCAGCTATGACTCATTATTTTCCACAAATTAATTTTTACTTCTCATCCTCTCCATATACGTTTCATAATAAAATAGTTGATGCAGTAATGAGAACTCTTAGAGATGCGTTAGGGGTTAACGGTCAGATATACTGGGATGGAAATCATGACTCCATCATACAACAGTTAGTATATTATTACAATAATACATGGCATAGAACTATAAACATGAAACCAGTGGAAATGAAAAATGATATTTCAAAAGAATGGGAATATATTAGAAAGCAAATGGAAAGGTTGAATGATGTTAAACGTGGACAAATTAATTCGGGGCTCATGAATTTTAAACAAGGGGGTAAAGTTTTGATTCATCTCGATTATGGAAAAACTGATAAATCAATGACAAAAAGAAGACGAAGATTTGACACAATAGCTGAATTTGTTAGATATATTAACGGCAATGCATTAGTTGAAGTTGACAATAAATTAATAGAAATTCCGATTTATTTTTACTCCATTATATTTAAATATATATTTAATTTTTTTATTTTCGTAAGAAAGAGTGACAACGAAGCAGCCAAGAGTCCAGACGATGAATATAAAAGAAACTAAACAGAATTAAATCAAAAATATGCTATTACAAAAAGAAGCCACAATGCAGTGGGGTTGAAAACGATAAAGAAATAATCGAAAAATTAGAAACTTATCGTTCAATCATTAAACTGAGTGAAGCAAAAATAAAAGAATTTAATAGAATAAATAAATTGGTTGGAAGAGATGAATTTAATAAAGATGAATTTTTAAACTCAATCCAAATTTAATTTTTATTCCTCTTTGACAACATCTCTCTTTCCATCATTACTGCATAACCGCATTTTCTCAATTTTAGTGGTTTGTTATTTTTAGCAAGTTCTCGCATCATTTTTATCATTTCCTCCCTTGTTATGATTCGTGGTAAATTTTGAGCTTGTGGGGTATCCATTTATGATAAAAATAAAAATTTAAATTATGCCGTTCTAAAGTTTGAGACAACATGACATTATGTCAACAACATGAGGGGAAGGCAGTTATGAATTATTTTTGAAGAACTGAAGGTGCTACCATGTTACCATGTGCTACCAGGTTAATTAACTTCTTTTAAAAAATGAGACAACATGACATTTTGACAACAACACAGGAAATGATTTGTCATGACTTCATCGGAATGAGTGTAAATGACCCAAAAATAAAGTTAGTTTTAAAATTATTTTTATTTTTTATTTTGTATGTAAGAACAGAAATGTCAGTCGAAGCAAAAACATTCACTAACAAATCTAATGGCGAAACATTCACAAAAGGCACTTATAACGGTATTGAAGTCTTACGTAGAGACAAGGATGGTTACATTAATGCAACAAAGATGGCAAGAGAAGCAGGAAAGTTAAACCATTTAAACAGATTTCTCAATAGTGCTAAAATACAGGGAATTCTTGAGTTTTGGATGAACGAATACGGTGGAGCCAAAAGTGGCTCGACCTCAAAACAAGCATTTTATGAGCTTACTAAGGGTGTTATAAATGAATTCAAAGGTATTTACATACATCCTGACCTCGTTCATTTTGTTGCTGAATGGTGCTCTGTAAAGTATGCATTTTATGTCAAAGATATTATGGACTCCATAGACAAGAAAGTTCATGAGAAATTAGATGAAGAAGAACTTGAAGATACAGTAGAGAATGCTAAACCTTTGTTTGAAGAAGAAGTTGGAAAAATGTGCGAAAAACAATTAGAACATGAACGTGAGTTATGTTATGGTTATAGAGATTCTCCATACGAACTAGACCAATGGGAACAAGAAAATTTAAAGAGAGAATTTAGAGAATATGAACTCGCTAAGATAGCATTAGAAGCTGCAGAAAAGAAGTTAAAAGCTTGGGGTTGTTTTGTACAAAAATATTGTGAGTAAATGAACCATTTATTTTTATTGAATTCACCAAAAATAATTTTTAGGGTAGATGGTTAGATCTAACCTCATTTCTAACCTCATAACATTTTGACAACAACACAGGAGGAAGGCAGTTATGAATTATTTTTGAAGAACTGAAGGTGCTACCATGTTACCATGTGCTACCAGGTCATTTAACTTCTTTTAAAAAATGAGACAACATGACATTTTGACAACATTTACGAAAATTTGATGTAGCCCAAAAATAAAGTTAGTTTTAAAATTATTTTTATTTTTTTATTCCTATATAAATGACGGCAACAAACAACAGTGACTATATCGTTTCTGATGAAAAAGTTATTGATTCATTAGCTGAGGAATTAGTTGTGGCAGAAACTAAAACCCTCAACGAAAGAATTGGTGAAAACAAGATTGATTTACATAACTACCTCAAACATGATGGAGGAAGAGGAAGGAAAACTGGTATGGCTTTATTAGTAAATAAAATTTCAAATTTAACGATTATAGATGTTGATATCAATAAATCGTACAATGATGAACTTAAAGAAACAGTTAGAAAAGACATTTTATCAAAACTTTCGGATAAAGATGTTATCGTTAAAACCGCATCAGGAGGTCTTCACATTTATTGCAACACTAATTTCTTCTATGCAGTTTCGAACAGAATGATTAAATGTTATTCCTGCAATGATTATGATATTGACATAATGACTTCTATGGATGATTCAAAGCGTTCATTAGTAGTTATGGCTGATTCAAGAGTTCGCAAGAATGCAACAGAACCAATCAAAACATACTCATTCATTCGTGGAAGTTATGATTCAACATTAACCAGAACAGTGAATGATATATTAAATGATTTGAATATTAAGGTAAGAGTTGAACAGAAGAATGAAGAAATAAAGACTATCATGAATGAAAACAAAGATGTAAACATTGACGATAAACTTGCCCAGAGCATAGTTGATGGCATCTGTGATTTTGAAGTACATAATGACGGTGGAAACATGAATTTAGAAAAGAAATAACATTATTCACACTGTTTCAAGCAATTAATTCGTTACCTAATCATTTAATTAATGAAGCATACGATAACGTTTATAACTTCTGCAATTTAACTGAAAATGCTAAAAGTAATTTTGAAAAAGCACGTGGTAGATATGCACATTTAATGACTTCTCCATTTGTTTTGGTGAAGATTCTAAAACTTTATCAAAAGGAATATTATGATGAATATGTTTTACCTTTATTACGTAAGCCAAAAATAACATTTGATATCAAACTTGATGACTCGTTTTTGATAACAGATATTAGACGCAGGGCTGAAAATCATCAGTATAAAAACAGTTCTGAAGTAATTGAGGATTTATCACGTGTAATCCGTTTTGTAGATTGTGGAAATAAATATTTCATTCAGAAAGATTACAACATACACGACAAAATGAATCAAATATCATTTGTTCTTCAATCAAACATGAAAGAGTCACTCAAAATGATTAAATTATTTAAAGAAGAAGGTAAAACAATAACAGCATGGGACGTACTATTAAATCAATTGTCTTCATTAACCGTTAAGGGTGTTTGCTTTAAATCTGATTCCCCAGATGTTTTCTCAACGTTTCAGGGTTATAAATACAACATTCTTGAAAAGCTTGATTACTCAAAAATTGAGATGTTTATGAATTTCATTAAAGAAGCCATATGTGATAATAATGATGAAGTGTATAAATACCTTCTCGGCTGGATTGCATCAATGATTCAACATCCTGGAATCAAGAATGAAACAGCAATTATTTTGAAAGGACTTCAGGGAACAGGTAAAAACAGATTTACAGACATTATTTCTGAACTTCTCGCCGGTTATTCATGTAAAAACATTACTGAAATAAGTGAGCTAACGGGTAATTTCAATTCAGTAGTTGAAAATAAAATGTTTCTTGTACTTAATGAACTCAAGAATGTAGGTGAAGACAGACTCGCAAACTTCAACGCTTTGAAATCAATTATTACGGATAATGAGATTAGAATTAATGAAAAGAATCAACCCAGAAGAACTGCTCAGAATGTTGCAAACTTCATTTTCGTAACTAACAACGTCTACCCTGTCAAAATTGATGTTGGAGACAGAAGATACGTAGTTTTAAGAGTTAATGGTAAATTCAAGGGTCAATTTGATTACTTCAAGAATTTAATGGATTCATGCACTAAGGAATTTTATGATAATTTACTGACGTATTTTATGCAATATGACCTTTCATCATTTAATGTACGAATCATACGATGACTGAAGCCAAACAAGATTTAATAGAATTATCATCAAATCCTTTAGATGTATGGATAAATACACATTATGATGAATTGTGTGCAGGTATGACGTGTGAAAATGCTCTATTCTGCAAACCATCAGACATGAAAGACAAAAACTTTCAAATGAGTATTAAGGATAAATGTGATAGGAAACATAGAAGAATAGACGGTAAACAAACATGGTGTTATGTTTTGAAAGAAGAAATGAAAGGATTATATAAACAAATTGAACCAAACGATAATGAGGAATCATTTACTGACGATGAAATACCTGTAAATGATGCTTTATAAAGTATGATTGGAATTTATTTTTGCCTTCCTCCTGTGTTGTTGTCAAAATGTCATGTTGTCACACTTTTTAAAAGAAGTTAAATGACCTGGTAGCACATGGTAACATGGTAGCACCCCCAGTTCTTCAAAAATAATTCATAACTGCCTTCCTCCTGTGTTGTTGACATAATGTCATGTCGTCAACATGGTAACATGGTAGCACCCCCAGTTCTTCAAAAATAATTCATAACTGCCTTCCTCCTGTGTTGTTGTCAAAATGTCATGTTGTCACACTTTTTAAAAGAAGTTAAATAACCTGGTAGCACATGGTAACATGGTAGCACCCCCAGTTCTTCAAAAATAATTAATTATTGAATAACCTAAATCATTTACTCACAATATTTCATGCACAAAACGACCCCAAGCTTTTAACTTCTTTTCTGTAGTTCATCCATTACTTCATTACCTAATTAATTACAGACATAAAATATATTTAGTTCATTCAATAAACACGGTACCATGCGAATACAGTCATAAATGGTGGCATGTAATCTTTACTTTGTCCCGTTGTTTGTGTATATCCTGAAACGAAATGTGTATGGTTTCCTTCTCCCTGAGTGTCACTCCAGTAACAATTTATGGCAAACTTAACGTCGTCTTTAACATCATATCCTTTACCTTTTGTCATTGCTGACCAATCCCAATATCTATGCTTATGCCAACCTGCTTGAGATGTGCTTAAATCTATGTAGTGACTGTGTGCAGGTAAATTTTCACCTGAAATCGTTTTACTTCCACCTTTTTCCTTTGAAGAGTTTGCACAATACAAAAACCTGTCAACTATTTGTTCCCATGCACCAACACCAAACATTACTTGAGGACCTCTTGCATCCATAGATGTATAAATAGAACCTACTGGGTTCATTAAATCAAACATATGAGATATTATAGGATTGTCTCTTTTGAACTTAAAATATAGTGTAACTATTTCAGGTTTCTTCTGGTTTGTGTCAGAATATTTTTTATAATATAATCTTATGTTTTCAGGGTAGGTAAAATCTTGACTATAATATTTATTTCTGTCATCTGTATAATAATATACTATTCTCGTTTTTTCTATTGCATTATATCTTTTATATCTATAATAATCTAAATATAATGTTAACTTTTGTTCATCTACATGTGGTGTTCTGACATCATCTCCATAGTCATAATAATATGGTGCTGGAGCTGGGTCAGGCAATGTCATATCTGCCATTTCATAAACTCTTAAATATTTCTTTTGTTCGTCTCCATATAAGTTTAAGTAGCAGTTGTTGTCTAATGGAACTTTAACTTGTGTGTCATCATTCTTTTTATAACTTACATACATTTCATTGTTATTTTTCGGAATGAGTTTCCACCGTATACCATTTTTTAAGGAGTGTACAAACTGCCATCTAAAATATTTATTTTCTTCATTGACAGAAAAGTCGCCAACAATAGTTTCAATATTTTTTGTTCCTATCAAACTTTGGTATATTTCGTTAACATATGTTTTATCCGCTTTAAGGTCTAAACATCCTGAAACCCATCCTGTATCAGCTTTAGTTTTTAAAATCTTTGATGTCCATTCATGATACCATTCAACACTTTCTTTAATTTCATTATCTTTTTCGTCAACATATTCCTTATCTGCTTTCTTCATTATGTCATTTAGGAAACCTTTTATGAATTCCTCATTTAAATTAAATCTTCCAATCTTCAAAACTTTAGGAAATGCATTTAATGCGTAATATCTTTGTTCTTCTGGTGGAATTGATGTTATATCATCCGTTATACCTTTAATTTTTGAATTCATAAATAAAATTTCTTTTATATTTGATATCACTGCACCACCCTTGCAAACGAATTCGAAATGGTCATTTTTCAATACTATCTCCAAATCTCCATATTTCAACCTTTGCGTTTGTTCTGCCGTCTTTGAATTATATGCATATATGGCGTATGTAATGGTCTGAGGGACCTGGGTGCTTTGTGCCTTAAGTTGTTGTGGTTGCTGTTGTTTAATCATTTATTATGATTTAAAAATAAATATTTAATCCGTTATCTCATCACCTATTTTTTCTATTTGAAATTGCCATAATATTTCATTCATGAATTCTAAATCACAATCAAATAGGTCAGTTACTCTAAATTTAATATTTGATAAATCTTTTGAATGAAGAATAAATGAATTCCCGGATAATTGAAACGGATATGATAAAGAAAATGTGTTTAAGTTGATGGATAAAATGTTTTGTATTGATGGGTAAGAGTTAGGGTCTAATGTTTGATGTGAAAATCTCATTGGGGTATTAACTTTATCACATTTGATTAAAATGAAATTGGAACCAGTGTCAGAATACAAAACATCCCCAACATCTTTTTCAAAATTTAATATCCCCAACAATGAACGAAGATGAGGAGTACAAAATTTAATTTTCAGCGGAAATTTAATAAGGTTATTTATTTCATCAAGTTCAAAAAGTTTATCAGGTTTTGATTTAAAATTTTCTTCATACCATACGATAAATGATTCATTTAAATAACTTAAAATCATGTTAATATCCCATTTCGTGATCACATTATTTATATGCATATCATACGTTTTTTCATGGTCATCTTTAATAAATGATATATAATCTGAAGGGTCTAAAAGAATGGGATTAAATTTACCACTCACAGAAACGAGAGTAACATTATAAATTCCACTAACTGTTAAATTTAATTCACAGCTATTATTCGAAATAATATTGATAATTGACATTTTTATTACGATTAAAAATATGGTAAAGCGTTATTTTCCAGTGATAAATAAAACTAGAATAAGATTACCTCAAGAATTCATAAATTCAACGAATAAGAAATTCATTCATGTTATAAATTTTAGTGTTTTCAGAAAATATGAGTCAATGTCATATTCATCATCGGGTTATATTTCACTTCATTCAAATTTAGTTCAATCAAACCCATATAATGACCATTTCATAAGATTTTCAGATGGTATTAAAAATGTAATTGATAGATTAAAATATGAACAGATTGACAATATCGAATTTTTGGAATTTTGGTTTAAATATCCCGATGGAAAAAAGATTGAAGTTAAAGATAAAGCTGATACTATAACAAAAACAATTACAATGACCGATCCAGATAGTGGGGAACAAAAAGAAATAAAACAAACGATAGAAACTGGTGAAAGGTCAATTATTATCGATTATGATTCAAAGGATTATTATTCGATAATGTTAATGCTTGAATATTAAATAGCCTTAACAAAGAATTTTTCAAGTGATATTTTATATTCATCAACTATTTTATTATAAATATCATTATATGTTAAATGAAGTTCAGTTGTTGTTCCGTTCTTTGATATCTTAATTGTGCTAATATCCTTTATAGGATTTATTTTTGCAACTGTTCCGCAGCATGAAACCTCATCATCTATGAAAAATTGAATCTTAACGTCTGAATCTTGAACATCACAAAGAATGGCGATAATGTGAATTAATGATTCATAAGGTAAAATAATTAAACCAGATTGGTCAATTAAATTTATTATTGAATCATAATTATCAGTTATTATATCACGGTAAATTTTCATTAATTCAGAATTAATGTCTATTTTATATGGCGCATTGCGACTGGAATCGTAGATTCCTGGGTTCTCGATGTTTGATGAAAGAGGTGGGGGGTATGTTGGATAAGTGGGAATTTCAACAGGTTCTTTACCAGGTTCAGATAAAATGATTGGGTCTCCATTCTCATGGTTTTCTTCATTCTTCGGTAAGTCACGAGTTAATAAATTTGGTTGAGTTGCTGACCTTGTTAATTCAGGGCTAACATTAACTTTAACATTTTGAATAATTCGTGATTTATCATCATTTACGTTATAACCAACCGTAATCTCTGCTTTTGCGTTTGTGTTCTTTTGACTTGTGAAACGTCTTCTCATTTATAATTGAATAAAAAAAGAAAAATATATTTAAAGTTTTATTTAGTTGTTACGGTAATATCCCAAGGTTCATCATTGTTTGCTTATACTTTCTTTGTAACTGCACCAATTATGTTATTGATATTGCTTTGAGTTTCTTCCAGTCTTATTTTATCATTTACAATATCTTTAATCATTTCATTACATGCATTCTTAAAACCATCTGATTTTTCTAATTTACGTCTATCACTTTCTTTAATTAAATCAAAGTTATAACCTTGTTGAGAATAAAGTGGTTTCTTTATCAATTCCTTGAACGCTTCTGAAAGTGAAGATGAGGAAATTCTTGCCACTTGAATTGGTTTAAATTCTGCTTTCATTGCTTCTTTCTGTTCATTGAACACTGGATCGAATAAAGCAACTTTAAAGAATTTCTTAGCTGAAATTTCAGGTCTAATATTTGCATATTGACCATCAAACTAATTAACATATCGTGGTAATCCATCCGGTCCCTCTTCAACAGCATTTAATTTTTCATTGAAATAAGAATATGGAATAAGATGGTATGAATACGTTGGACCATTTTCACCTTCTCCAATGTATTGTTTAATAGCTTTTCCATTTTCATCAAATTGTATAGGATAACGTTCATTATATGCTTTACGTTTAGGATAATCAGATACAGTTAATTTATAACCATTTATGACTTTAATATTACCTTGACCATCAGTAACGAAAACTTCATTTATACCATCAGGTTTTCCATTTGGTCCTGTAATGTCTGCTTCATGTGCTTCCCAATTTGGTCCATGACGTTTGGCATATGCTTGAGCTTCTGGTAATGTTAAAACGTTTCTCATTTGTTTAACATCCTTTTGAAGACCAGCAACAATATGAACTAATTCTTTCATTCCATCTGGAACTTTCATAGTTCTATTATAATATACACCCTTTTTGTTTGTCCCTTGTTTTAATGGAACCTGTAGAAGATTTGCTATTTCTGTCATGTTTAATTATAAATAAAAAATAAAAATTAATTATAAAAAGTTAATCAAATTTAACACCTCCTTTATTTAAATCAACTATTATTTTTCCATGTTCACCTAATTGTTGATATTGTGTGTAAAGTTCATTAATGCTCATTGGTAAATTCACTTGATAAAGCATAACGTTCAACTGTTGACGACTAAACCCACTGAAAATGAAAAGTGTTGATAGATTTGATTTAATGTTTGTGCTTAATGCTTTGAAATATTGAACAGCCATAAAGAATGAACACTGAATGTGTCGACATTGAGTTAATAATTGATTAAAATATGATTTCTCATTTGTTATTAGTTTTGATTTCACGGCATCATCTAGAAAAATTAGTGAATGCAAAAATTCTCTATCAAAATTTGAAATAGAAAGTGTTTCAAATAATTCATCCCTTTGTTTATTAATAATTTTATCCTCTAATCCTTGCTTCTTGATTGTATTATATAATTCTTTATACATTAAAAAGTTTTTTAAATAATCTTCTGCTTCTTCTTGTGATAAATAAATAATTGGAATTTTGATTAAATGCTTTAAAGATTCAAATGTATCATCTGAAGGTGAACCTGAACGGTTGATATAAATTAACACATGTGAATGGGGGGAAGTGTTAGCAATAATGATAATTTGTTTTAATATCGTTAATGTTTTACCTTTATTTTGTTTACCAATTGCTGCAGTGATTGAATTTAAGTAACATTCAGAATATGGAATTTTCATTAATTTTTCCTTAGATAGAGCATTTCTATTATCACTCAATGCTTCATTAATCATATCATCTACGTATGTATTATATACATCTGTTAATTCTTCAGAATTGAAATCCATTTAATCAAAAATAAATTTATAATTTTAAACATTTCTATTCATCAATATTTCATCATATGAACTTCTATACTGTGGTGGTGTACCTGTTGGATGATATTTCAAACCTTCATCCGGTGTCCATGTCCAATATGTAGTCCTAGTAAACCAAACCTGAGGAGGATTTGTCACTTTGAACAGTAAGTGTCATTTTCACCCTGAATGATTGGATAAGCTTTCACTTGTACTGTAACTTGTGAGTTGAAAGTTTCTAATCCATCAAAGAATATACCCGCTCCATCACGTTGAACTGGAATAGTGCATAAGAATGAAGTTTGGTCTTTCCATGTTCTAGCTAATGGCATGCCATTATCATCATTCAGTGGTCTAGTTAATGAGTCCTCGTATTCTTCTGTGCATTCATTCACTCCATCTAAATCAGAAGCTTGAAGCATACGTGTAAAGAATATGTCGCCCACTGTGGTCATCGCTTGATCGGGGAAGTTTCTGGAATCTATAGTGACCTGAAGACCTCGAAGCATTGGATTTTCTAAAACCGTTCTTTGCATTGCATTCTTCGGAAATGTTAACACAACATCTGTAACATTATGAAGAGCGTATGAGAAATCTGAGCTAATACCTTCAGGAGTGATGCATCCTCCATTTAGTGAACGAACGTCAATATGTTGAGCTGGAATCATGAATGGATCTTCCTTACTAAATAAACGTGGTATTGCTTTAACTGATTCTTCAATTAAACCGTATCCTGGTGTAATGCATTTATCCTCTAAAACTTCCATCTTTGTGCATGAAATAATAACGTCATCAACTGTTGCGTCAGCAGATGTAGTGGCTAAGCCTGTAATTAATTTGGAAGGAAGTCCGATTTGTTGGAATTTGCGATCATATTTATAAACATGATTCATAATCTTTTCATAATTTTTCATCAGTTATCTTTTCATAAACGTAATTTTGTAAATCAGCAACTCTTAACGGGTCAACCTGACAAAATACTAAAGTATCCCTGAAAACATAATATTTAAGAATGATTTCACCAAATGATTTAGGATAATCATCGAACGCCTGAAATGCTAACAAATCATTTACCGGAATAATCATATCAAAAGTGATATCAACTTCTTCATTTGCTTTCTTGAAAACTTCTGAAGGGTCAATATATTTACCACATACTGAGTTATCATATTTTTTGAACATTATTATATAACGAATGAACAAACTTTTTAACTTTCCTTTCTGATTTTGGTTTATATGTTGCAAATGCGAAAGATTCACGGGCACAATCCATCTGAAGATAACCGGCATCACCTCTTTCAGTTTCTACTTCTAATTGTTTAAAGCTTTGATTTGATGATTTGTAACCAACGAATAAACGCATGCATTTAAAAGCGGCATCACATGTGAAAGCTTTATTTGAAACTAGAGTTGCTTTAACTTTGCGTTTAATATATGTGTCACCTAATTGATTCACATCATGAGCTGGATTTGTAATTCTTAAATGAGTTTGTTTATCATCAAAATATGGAGCATCAGAGTCATAGCATGAACTTTCAAGTTCTCTATAATATCTTCTACCATCATTCTTTGCGAATATTTCATTTATCTTTTCGAATGAATGAAACACATTTCCATTAATTGGTTTAGTTTTGGCACCAAATAGTTAGTCGTCATTTATTAATAAATAAAAAATCAAAATTAAAAGATGAAAATGAATTTTTAATTTTAATGAAATAATCAACTATGGCTGCAGGTATATTTAAGAAACTGTGGATAAAGTAAAAAGAGGAGCGCATAAAGTTTGGGAAACAATGAAGAAAGGAGCAAATTGGATATTTAAGAATAAAGAAGTAATTAGTGACGTTGCTGAATCAATAACACCAAAAGCCGCCCCAATAAGAGAAATATTAAATAAAGGAGAAAAAGTTTATCAAAGACTTCAACCGATACTAAGATAAAAATAATATTTATTTATTTTTCCACTATTTACCTCCTATTTTATTAAGTATTCCTTCAGCTATTCCACCAATTGCGTTACCTGCTTGTGCTCCCATCGCTGGATTACCTGCTTTAGTACCTAATACTCCACCTATGATAGTTCCTGCCGTTTTCGCTACTGGTGCCAAAAAGTTTGCAACAGGTTTAATAACCTTTTTATAAACCCAACCTGCAGCTTTCTTAATTCCATCCCATAATTTTTTAAAGAATCCTGCCGCCATTTCTGATTTAATATTAATTAAAAAATATATTTCATCACTTATATTCTAATTTTTATTTAATGATAAATGAAACCGATTTTAAAAATAAATGAAACAGAGGAGGAAGAAATCAATGAAAGTGAAAATGTTCAACAAAAAATAAACGTTGTTAAACCAATTACTGAAACAAAAATTTTTTCATCTGTTGAAGAATTTAATGACTATTATGCTAATAATAAAAAAATTATTTGAAGAATTGACAACGTGTAAATTGAATAAAATGTTTAAAGTTGATGGATTCAAAATTTCAAAAATAAAAGGAGTGGTTAGTTTGAAATCTATTCCTCAATCAAGAATCACCTCATTAATGAAAATAGATGATTTAACAAAAAGAATAGAAGAGATTGAAGAAAGAATAAATCAAATAATTGATTTCATAAATTCAAATAATCATTAATTTTTTAAAGTTCAATGTTGATTCTGAGACATGAATTTTTAAAGTTTATTTTTTTATTTTTTATTTCATTATGGTAGTGAATCTTTCATTCATGAAAATAATTATTTCTAATTTCTTTTACTCTCTCGTATATACTAGATTTAAAGAATTCAGAACATTTCCCATAATCTCCTAAATTTCTTATCTTATTGGTTTTCCATTCATTATATGAAACTGAATAAACTTTATCTTTATCTTTACACCTTTCATCACTTCCAATATATTTATATCTCAGTTTTGATTTATTGGTTTCATATTCATTAACGTTTAATAATTCACAGTCTTCCTTTTTAAATAAATGTCTTATGTATCAGGATTAACAATTCTATAATATTGCTTCCCTTTAAATCTTTGAATATAAACAGGAACACCATCCTCTAAAATTCGATAATCTATTTTATCTGGTTTTACTTGTTGGGTCATTTATGTAAGAATAAAAAAATAAATATATTTTAAAATTAATGTGTTAAAAAAATGATACAAAATCGCTCGATATTGTATGAATTCTTACGTTTACAAAAAAAGTCACAAAACCCATCATATCCTACTACTATAATGATAGTAACCAAAATATAGGTTATTTTAATTTTGTTTATTTTCTTTCGCGCCATGTGATTTGAGATAATTCTTAATTTCTTCATTAGTGGCAAATACAAAAGGAGTTTGTACATAATCATTTTGAATATTTACTTCAGCACCATGTGATATTAGAGCTTCAATTATCTCTAAACTATTACTATAAACTGCATAATGAAGAGCAGAAGATCCATAGTTATTTTTGGCATTTACATTTGCGCCATGTGAAAGAAGCATATTAACAAAATCAATTTTATTATCTTTCGCAGAAATATGAAGGGCAATCGATCCTTCTGCATCTTTTCCATTGACATCTCCGCCATGCGTGATAAAGAATTCACAAAGAGATAATATGTTGAAATGTACTGATTCTACAACGCATTTGTTGACATCATTTAGCTTGTCCAAATAAACTAAAAATGCTTGAAGATTTTTATAATAAATACAATCCGTAATGTCTATTTTTAAGTTGTATTCGTTCATCAAGAAAGTAACAAAATCGATGTTATGAGAAGCAATTGCATAACTCATACATAATTCATCTGGTTTAATAGATTTTAAACAGGCGCTCATGATGTCTGGATTTCCACTAAAAATGAATAATATAGACAATTGTATAACCTTGTTGGGCCATGGATTGTACTTAAATGCTTAAAACAATTAACTGCACCATAATAGCTACAATAATTAAAGAAATCTTCAATTCGGTAATGATATGTGCTATCTTTCTGAGGAAAATTTAATTCGATGTATGATATAAATTCTTTAACGTCATCATTCATTATTATTTTCATAAGAGAAATATGAGTTGGATA
Organism: Trichomonas vaginalis G3; assembly: GCF_026262505.1. NCBI lineage: Eukaryota > Parabasalia > Trichomonadida > Trichomonadidae > Trichomonas > Trichomonas vaginalis. Next base: position 36,723,818 of record NC_067206.1, on the reverse strand, counting down.
TTGATAATCTTCAGAAATGAAATACTCGTCAAGTACACCGCGACCATAAGCAGACTCTATTGCAGTTTTTCCAGAAAGCATCAATTTGAATAGATTTAATAGGGAATCATTAGAATTTGGATTTTCATTGATGAATTTTTTTAATAGGATAAGATATGATTTAACATACCGATTATTAAATTTTTCTGCATTTTCTATTGATCGTATGATCTCAGGAACTGTAAGTAGCTTTGTTTCGATTAAACTTATGGCAATATCAAATCTATAGTTATTTCATACATTTCTTGGACAGATTTTCATTCCTTGGCACTTTTCGTAAACGGTAAACAAAATTCATCAAAGGTGAAACAAATATGTGGAAAGTTTAGATAAATGACTGGCTAACTCATATATTCTGAAATGTTAAGTTGTTAATCTTGGAAAAAAAAATGTTAAATTATTTAATCTAAAAATAAACATTTACTTAATAAAAGTAGGGAATTCTCTTAATTTGCCTATTCATACCTTTGTTACTCTTCAGATTTCTTCTCATCATTCTTTGTTTCCTTCTTTGATTTCTTTTCTGGTTCTGGAAGAGAAGAACGTTCTGGAACCTTGTATTCAGACCATTTCTTCTTGAAATCTTCGAGTTCATCTTCACGGATATTCTTAATTGTTTGATGTGTTTCAACTTTACCATCTTTGTCAGTTACTTCATGAATGGTTAATGATTTATTGCCAATACGCTTTGTATCGACAACTTTACGGAGACCACTCTTTGAATCAACTTCTTCACGATGGATGTGTTGAATTCCATCAGAACCTGTGTATATTGATGATGAGATTGAATAGTACTGTGGGATTTCTTCTTCACTTTCAGACTTTTCTTCAAATTCTTCCTCTTCCTCATGTTTCTCTACTTTCTTTGGTTTTGACTTAGCATTCTTCTTATTATTCTTCTTAGAATGCTTCTTCTCATTGTCATCTTCTATCATCTCATAGCGAGGAACATCACGACGAGTGAATGCATCATAAAAATCACCAAATTCTTCTTCCATTGCGCGATCTACAGAATCCATCCAACGTGACATGTAATCAAAGACGCCGGAACGCATTGGGGCAAAGCGTCTGTAGTAGACAATTGGCTCATCAAACCAGTCGAACATTAATGAAAAATGATTAATTGCTCAGACAAATTTGCATCTCAAAAATTTTGAATATATAAGTGTCCGACCAAAAATTGAAACCAATTTTGTAAATTTTTGAGAAACCCTTCAATTTTAGAGAAAACGATTTATATGTATCAAATTCGTTTTTAATGTATGTTGAATTTTCAAATAAATTAACCTGGAAAACAACAATTTTTTCGAAAAGTGGAAAATTTACGGAAATGACTGTGGAAGATATCAAAAGATATTCCCTGTTAGAACTGCTGTAGCAATACAGTTGCATTGGTCGACAAAGCTGAAGAAAAGTTTTTATTAAAAAAAGGATTATTAGACCCGAATGCTAAACCACCATGAGGTTTGGATTCAAATACTGAGGAGAAAAAACGCACAATATATATTTAGAATTATTAAGCAAACTATGCGTTATATAATTTGATTTATATTTGTTTTAAAATAAATACATTGTTGTTTTATGAAAAACTTCTTAATATTGATTTCACTTACTTTCAGATTTTATTCATTTCAAAATTGAAATAAAATTTCGAGATTTCTCTGTATTGATGCATGAGTGAATTGTTTTATAATTAATATGAAATGTGTTTAACAAAACTATCTTTTTACTTGTAATATTCTCTGTCCTTCCTGAGAAATGGTGAAGGTTGATGAATATCAAATCAAAGAGGTCTTCAGTGTTGAAACTATTTCAAACTTCTTATTTTATAAAGAATATGGAATTAAATTAGACAAATCTGATGACTTCGAAAAAGATGATCTTAAAAATCTGGAAATTCATACAGAGAATACAATATACAAAGCAATTATGAATAACGACAAAGAAAATTTCATCATATTCACCGAAAGAGATGAATTTGATAAAGATCAAAAGCTCAAAAGCGATTTATATCCATATTCTTACAAAGGATATTCATTACTTGAATTATGTTGTTACCATGGAGCTGTTGATTGTTTCAAGTTATTAAGATCAAAATTTAAATCCGAAATAACTCAAAAATGTCTGAAATTTTCATTTTTAGGCGGAAATCAAGAGATCATGAGTGAATGTTTGAAATATCAAAAACCAAATGAAAAACGCATGATATATGCAATTATTTCACACAACATTGATTTTGTTACATTCTTAATGAATGAGTACAATATAGAGATCAATTTAAAATATTGTGGAATTTACAATAATCTCGATTCCTTTTTAGTTTATTTCGATCAAACTAATGATATAAACAAATGCTTTGTTTATACACCGCTATTTAATAGTCCATCCCTTTTGGAATACTTCCTTTCACATGGTGCGAATGTCAATGATAAAGATGAAAATGGAAAAACCGCACTTCATTATACAGCAGTGAATAATAGTAAAGAAATTGCTGAAGTTCTCCTTTCACATGGTGCGAATATCAATGAAAAAAATGAAAATGGAGACACCGCACTTCATATTGCAGCATGGAATAATAGTAAAGAAATTGCTGAAGTTCTCCTTTCACATGGTGCGAATATCAATGAAAAAATGAAAATGGAGACACCGCACTTCATATTGCAGCATGGAATAATAGTAAAGAAACAGCTGAAGTTCTCCTTTCACATGGTGCGAATATCAATGAAAAAATGAAAATGGAGACACCGCACTTCATATTGCAGCATGGAATAATAGTAAAGAAACAGCTGAAGTTCTCCTTTCACATGGTGCGAATATCAATGAAAAAATGAAAATGGAGACACCGCACTTCATATTGCAGCATGGAATAATAGTAAAGAAATTGCTGAAGTTCTCCTTTCACATGGTGCGAATATCAATGAAAAAAATGAAAATGGAGACACCGCACTTCATATTGCAGCATGGAATAATAGTAAAGAAATTGCTGAAGTTCTCCTTTCACATGGTGCGAATATCAATGAAAAAATGAAAATGGAGACACCGCACTTCATATTGCAGCATGGAATAATAGTAAAGAAATTGCTGAAGTTCTCCTTTCACATGGTGCGAGTATCAATGAAAAAAATGAAAATGGAGACACCGCACTTCATATTGCAGCATGGAATAATAGTAAAGAAACAGCTGAAGTTCTCCTTTCACATGGTGCGAATATCAATGAAAAAATGAAAATGGAGACACCGCACTTCATATTGCAGCATGGAATAATAGTAAAGAAACAGCTGAAGTTCTCCTTTCACATGGTGCGAATATCAATGAAAAAATGAAAATGGAGACACCGCACTTCATATTGCAGCATGGAATAATAGTAAAGAAACAGCTGAAGTTCTCCTTTCACATGGTGCGAATATCAATGAAAAAATGAAAATGGAGACACCGCACTTCATATTGCAGCATGGAATAATAGTAAAGAAATTGCTGAAGTTCTCCTTTCACATGGTGCGAGTATCAATGAAAAAATGAAAATGGAGACACCGCACTTCATATTGCAGCATGGAATAATAGTAAAGAAACAGCTGAAGTTCTCCTTTCACATGGTGCGAATATCAATGAAAAAATGAAAATGGAGACACCGCACTTCATATTGCAGCATGGAATAATAGTAAAGAAATTGCTGAAGTTCTCCTTTCACATGGTGCGAATATCAATGAAAAAAATGAAAATGGAGACACCGCACTTCATATTGCAGCAAATAAAAACTATCCAGAAATTACTGAAGTTCTCCTTTCACATGGTGCAATTAATGCTCTTACATAGATACTATTCTTTTTATCGTAGTTTTGAAGCTGAGTTTCATTAGGAATAAAAAAAATAGTTAAGCTTTTCCACTTATTCTATTTATATTACCTTATTATAACTTAAATAGTATAGCTCAAAAATATATTGCAATCAAAACATATTGATTTGAACGAAAATGACAAAAAAAATATATACATTTTATTGGCGCTTCATAAAATCCTAGGATCAAAACAATTTTAAATAATTAATAAATCTTCAATATTTGGAAGAATATTCATTTTTATGCAGTAATTAATATGATTTCAAGCATATTTATGAATATTTCATGCCTTTTGAGTTAGCTAAACAAATTGTCAGAGTTCATTCAAATCTAATTTACCGGCGTGAATTGGAATACAAAATTTAAATAGCAAGCTTGATGATTATTGCACTGCATGCGAGAAAAAAAATGTCGATTAATTAATTTGCGCCGATAGATGAATGAAAATTTGTTCATAAATAATTTTTCAGTATATTTTTGCAATCTTGTTAGACTTTTGGCGATGAAATTTAAATTTGAAAATTACCAAGTTTTTCCACTCAAAAAGGCAGGGGTTGTCCCAGAATGATCAAAGGCACCATAAAAGGGCAACTTTATTACGTACTATATACTTATGTTCTATATTTATTTTTGAAGAGCTCATATTCATTCCAATAGATAACTTAGAGTTGTAAGAGGTTGTGTTTTCATCTTTAAAATTATAATAATAACTTCTAAAATCTAATAAACAAATAATTTTTAGTCGAACAAATAAAGAAAACAATATAAAATAAAAAAAAAATGATTCAAAAGTCTTGTAAAATAAAGTCTTTCTTAAATAGAAGCTTGTACCTTCCCTATAACAACTGTCATGATAAAGTTTTAGGATATTTAATATTGGTTGAGAAAATAAGATTTCAAAATCAATAATTTGGTAGTTACATGCAAGTTTGCCTTTGCTTACTTGAGTATAAGCTTTTTAGTACTCGTATTTTTTGTTTTTGATAGATATAAATAAAAATAACGATTGCAACGAAAGAAATTATTTGCAAATTTGAAAGAAGAACGTTGGATTATGCTTTTATTGCTAGACTGTAATCATTTAAAAGAGGAAGAATGCCTTGATATTAAAGCGATTATCTGAATAATTGAAATTTTGAATTTGAAATTTTGTGTTATAAGATAAAGCATCATAGCACCATAAACTTTAGCCTATTTTATGCTAGTTTTTAAAAACTAGCATAAAGAAAGGTAGGGTTGTTAAAAATATCAAAAATTAGCGTTTTGAAGACACCATGGTGTCTTATAATTTTCCCTTCCTTATTGGCGTGTAGAAATAAATGCGCCAATAGATTGAAGAAGAAGAATTGTTTTTCTCTTAATGAACTTTAATCCTTTTGATATAAGAATATTAAAAACATTAATATAATTTCGATTTCGGAAATTAAATTTCCAAATTTTTTGTCGATTTCGGAAATAACAGGATCCCGCATCCAACACGCAACAACAAAACATAAAACACACTTTTTGGTTCTTTCATCGTTTTAATCGTAATTTATGTAATACATGATTTGGATAAATTTTACAAAAATAGAACCTATATTATATTCTTTTCAAAGATTCTTGCAAATCATCAAAAATAATTGTATTTTAAAAAACGATCAAATTATCCTTTCATTATTTTAAACTTAAATTAGTTTTTATGATTGACTAAAGCAATCATATTTATTCATCATTAAATAAACAAAAAAATAATATTTGAGAGTTATTTCAAAAAACACATTGAATTTATTAATTTGTCTCAATTTCAGTATTATAAATTTTTATAATTTCAATATTTTGAAATACACTTTTTAATATTTCAATATTTATGATATTTCAATGTATTAAGTGGTCTCAAATTGAGCTTCTCAAATATAAGTTGGCCTATTCAAATAATAAAATTAAATAATATTTAAAATAATAAATAAAAGTGATTGAGGTCATAGCAAAACGGCTGTTTCAGTCATTAATTCTTAAAAATAAAAAGGGTAAAAACTAAATAAAATGTGTAAAATTCAATAGTGTCTGTGCTATCGTTCAATTTGAAGGTGTCTTTTGAAACCGCAAGACACATTGAATTTTTGAATAGTGTATTATGGTTTGACAGACACCAATGAAAAAAATAAAATGATATTTATTTTAAATATATAAGATCCTTATATAAAATATAAATATTTTATCGTTTTATTTTCTTGTTTTAGAAATGTTTTTTATTGAAAAATCAATAAAACTAACTCCAAAATAAAATTTTTGATATAAAGACACTATGATGACACCAGGCAAATCTTCCAAGACACCTATCGTCGGGAATCTAACAACCCTAAAGAAAGGCCCTCGGTGCTAGGTTATATAAATTTTTTAAGGGTGTCGGAAAGTGAAGTGAAAGCTATTATAAAAACATCACTTTTCAAACCCAAAAAAATATTTTTATTTTGATTTATTTATATGGGTATAAACCTTAAGTGATGTTGTATCATAGTATCATATTTAAACTAAGTAAAATCGATGTTTATGATTATAAGGTTATCGAAAAAATACAAAAATCATACAAAATTTTTAAAATCTGGATGGGAAAAAGTGCATTTATCTCAATATCTGAGAATTGAAAATAAAATTTGTTCTGTAAAACTTTTAGTATAGCTATTGAAATTTTGTGTTTAATATATCTCACTAGCATAAACACAATATTGGAGGACTAGATACAAATCTAATTAAACTTTGAATGAGACTATTTCGACTGAAAACTACTACCATTGAGTTTAATCCAGTGAGATGGTAGTGCAATCGGTCTTAGTTTTGAAGTTACCCACTAATTGCATCTCGACACTTTTTAACAAGTGCCAAATGTTTTCTGTAAAATATTTAGTATCTTGTACCTAGATATCATTCTTGGAGTATCAGCCCCTGCCATGGAAAAACCATGGACTAGATAGGTCCGCAAGTTCGAAAATTGCGAAACAGTTTTCTTCATACTGGAAGTATCCAAGACATCAATATCATAGAAATAAAAACCTTAGTATATACCCTACTAATATATGTTTCAATAAAAATATCATTAAGCAATACTCGAAATCGCGTCACCTCACTTTCCGGCACCTTTAATAATCGTTTTCCCACAAATTATAGGTGGAGTGAGGAAAAACTATGGGAAATCTGGGTATTTTTGGGCTTATAGAAAGATGTATAAAATTATTTAACGTAAAACATCATATTTATTTCAAAGGTGCAGTAAATAAACACAAAACAAAGAAAATAGATTCAAATTATTGTCTTATTGATAAAGCGCTGTTGTGGAAGAGCTGTATATGCTTTGCTTCTTGACTATCAAACATAACATCCATAATCATCTTGTTTTCTAGCATGTAGCTTCTCATGAAATTATGAAATCCAATGATATTTGGATTATTTGTTTTTGCAAGGGCCAAAGCGACAATCTTTGGTTGAAGGTTCTTTACAAGATGCATTCCATCAAGAACAATGTCCATGTTTATTGTGGGATCATTTGTATTCTTGATTGCATTGAAAATTTTGACACTTCTATCAAAAAGAGCCTTGTGAGTGACAGATAACTCATCACAGAGCTTTCCATTCTCTGTAATGAACTTCTGGAAGGTTGCATCAACGTTTTTGACAGCTTTTTCTTGGAAATTCAGTAATCTATCAATAGAATTGAAGTAAGAGCCGAAAAGAGACCTGGAAATATTCATTTTGATATGCGGGGAGAAGTTCATCGGCGTTATATGTTGTTCTATCGCTTTGAAAATTCTTGGAATAATTTCTTTGGCTTCAAAGACATCTTGGACCGAGAAATTGAAATCTACATAATGTAGAGACTCAATTAACGGTAGGAATTTCATCAAAACGAAATTTTTTGTAAATTTCTTTGTTTCTTCCTCGATTTTCTTTCTTTCCGTGGAAACAAAGTATATAGCAGAGAACAGTGAGTCACTCAGTGCACTGAGATCCGAAACATTTGATCTTACAGACTCATAAGCATTATTCAACTCATTTTCACCCAAAAACTTGACGTAAGTAGTAAATCTTGATATCTGACTTAAACTTAAGCACTTCTGGGAGTAAAGTAATGCTTGTTCTGCCAAATCTTTGCCGGAATTAAAATTAATTTCTTTTGCGTTAAGAAAAGCGAGGCCATCAATGATATCATCGAAGTTTTTTGTTGGTCTGAGCTTCAATTCGTTCCTTTCATCGCCTGATGACCAAATTTTGATCAATAATACGCTATTATGGTCATTTGGAGTGGTAACATCGGAAAGAGTCAAGAAATGGTCATTCAATGACTTCACATCATCTTTGTTTTCTACGTGGACAAGGAAAGTTTTCGTCATTGCATACATTACATGTAAATCTCTTGGAGAAACGACAAAGTAAGGGTCGCATTGGTCAATTGAATTGGAAAGGCTGTCGTTTATCTTAGAAACTTCAAATTGCTTCACGGCGTTGAAGAAAATATCAAGATTTACCTGTTCTAATAAGGAAGAATCAGTAATATCCTTGAAAATGGGAGATGGGAAGAGATTCTGAGGGTACGAGCAACGTATTATCTGGCAGACGTCATGAAGGATCGATGCTTCGGTACAAAAAATGGGATTTTCAAGAAAATTGCAAAATGTACTCTCAAAAATGAAAATGTTTGAGAATGTATCGCCAGAAAGCTTTTGTAAGAACGTAATTGCGGGGTCTGGTAAGAGACTGATACATTGTACCATACGAGAAATCAATTTTATTGCAAAGATTAGACAATTTGTCCAATATGGTCTTCTCGAGAGCCTTTCATCAATAAGAGTGTATTCATACTGATCTTTAGCAATAATTTCTTTAAATTCGCGAATTATTGGTTTTAATAAAACTCCGAAAAATTGGCCAGGATTTGTTGAAAGGAAGTAGCTGAAGCATATGTCTGACAAAAATTTGAACTTCATGGAGAAATTGCGGCCATGAAGAGTGCGATGAATCAAAAATAAATTGTTGATCAGCGAAATTGCAAGATCTTGCAACTTGAGAGTTGAGAATGAAGAGTAAATGGCGGGAAATGTTGAAAATAGGAAAAATGTTTTGTCATTTGGAGAAATGATGTCTAAAACTTGGAAAAAGTAAATAATTTGTGCAAACACTTCGGGATTATTAATCAGCATGTGAATTAAGTAAGAAAACCGATCTTTGTGAACAGTTTTTGAAAAAAGTTTCAGTGTATTTCCTATTGAGATAGGGACAAGATCTTTCAAAAGAAAAACCATATCTTCCATCGGCTGTTCTACTTTAAGAATAGATAATAGGTTAATCCTGTTAAGAAGATATTGTGCTAAAATTAATTTTGTGTATTGATCTCTGAGGTCAGTTTGAGATTTCAAATTGACGGAATTAATAGCAACAATTGTTCCGCGTTCTTCTGTATATTTCTCTTGAAATTCTTCAAATTTATGATGAAAATCGGACATGTTGCCAAAAATTGAAGAATCTGTCACGTTTTTAAAAAATTGAAGTGGTTAAGAAAATTGGAATATTCAAATGAACATAAAGAGAATGTGATATTTTTTAGAACTATCATCAAAGGTACATTCACTATTTTTGACAAAATTTTAAATTTTCATGGGGTTGTAAATCTTATAATAACTAGATGAATAAGGAATGAATCCCAGTATAATGTGCATCATTATATTAAACACTATATGTAAGGCTAATGATTCTATTAACACTTATGAAGATCTATAGTATTTGAGCAGATAAATTTGATAATTTCCAAAACTCTTATATTTCAAATTAAAGTGTGCGAATGCATTTAAATGAGAGCAAAAAGAGATTGATGCTGTTAAAACTAGGTGTTAATTTGCAATTATTTCGCATCACAAGAACTACCCAGTAAATTCGGCTATCTTTCTTTGCAATTATTCTCCATTATACATATAATATAATGGTTAGGGTTTGAAGAAAAGTTACTAGAGAATTATTGACTTTTGAAATAATGCAGAATTTTACTTGAAGAAATCATTAATTTATGAGTTCCAAATTGCTAAGCATGACGAAGGATCATTAAATTTGCTACAATTAAATACACTTATTGCAGAATTAAGATTTTTGAAATTAAAAGTTTGAAATATTGCCTTTTTGAATAAAAATTTAAATTTTATTATATAATCATGATAATATCTTATAGAAATTAAAAGAAAATATTTTAAACCATTCAAATATTTTGAATGTCTTATCAATTTAAAATATTAAATAGCTAGCTTGATTTTATCATCATTAGTTGTTATCAAAGTTTTCTTCTTTTGATGAACAACAGTAAATGATTTGTTAATTACTTGTCTTCCTTTTTCGCAGCAAAATCGAAAGTTATGATGATAATCTTGCTGTCAATTTTGAAACTCTCTGATTTACAAGTAAGCATTCCTTTGGAAAAGCAGTCCTATTCTGTTTTCAAGATATTTTAAAGCCTCCATTTCATACAATGCGCAGATCTATTCGAAATTGCAAGAACTCTCAAGAAAAATGCAGCAGCAAAGAAGATTCCATAGTTCTAGCATCAAAAATTTACAACCTTAATACAACAGTTAAAGAGAAGCTCGAAAAGAAAATAATTAACCATAAAGCTGGAAACCATTCGATATCTACTATTGGATCTAATAAAAAGTTAATTATAACATATTTAACATGCTATTTGTTGACTTTGTTCCATTATATTACCATATATATCTTTTTGAAATCTAAAATATTTTTACGATTTTAACCATGTGTTGTTGAAACCATATATCAATCTTAGCTAAAGTATAGTTTATGAGTCTGTCACCATCTAACGTATGAATTTTCAAAAATGTCAAATATGTTCATTTTTTCTGTAGATTCAGCCATAATTTCACGTTGTTATACTATTCAACTATTATTTAATATTTTTATCGATTTAAATATATGATGAGATGCTTAGTTCTCCTGGAAATCGATTTTTAATCGCAATTTTAACTTTCCAAAAAAATTCAAAAATAAAAATCCCTCTCAATTTTCTAAGTTTTATAACTCGCCAAATCTCTAGCCAAATTTTTTTGGCCCGTATAAATATTGTTAGGCACTATATAGGGATGCTATTTATCCTATTTTCATCCCATTTTACTGTTATCGCCTAGTGAATGTACCTTTCTATCATCTCAAAAAATTAAATAAGTATTCAATTTTTGAAAAACTGTCAATTAAAATTTTGCTTTGTATTGTGAATTAAATAAACTAGAAAAATGAAACTGTGAATTAAAAAAAGGTAGTGGGGCTTCCAGGCGCGTTGCGCCCTCTAGCCCTGAAGATGTTTAGTATAAATGAAGTTTTTATTCGGAGGGCTTCCAGGCGCGTTGCGCCCTCTAGCCCGAAGATGTTTAGTATAAATGAAGTTTTTATTCGGAAAATTGTTAGTCTTCTGGGTCGAAAACATTATATAATGTGTCACTTTTCACAAATTATATATGTTTTCATGTTTTGTCACTTTTCTGTCACTTTTCGGGTAAAAACATTTTTATTATTATTATATATAAATGAATTTTACAAAACCGCCGTTACCGTTCATTGGAAATAAGAGTAGATGTAAAGATATTATATTGAGAGAACTTAAGAAACTACCGAATGGTCTAACATTTGTAGATTTGTTCGGTGGAAGTTTCTATATATCCCATTTATGTCATACAATATTCCCAGACTCAAAGATTATATGCAATGACTTCGACAACTATATGGACCGTCTCAAACATATTCCAGACACAAACAATATATTGAAAGAGTTAAAAGAAAAGATACCTATAGGTAAGATGGAACGTATACCATTAGAAAGAAAAATATTGTGAGAGAGGTTTTGAAAAAGCAGAATATATAGACTGGGATAGTATATCTGCTAGACTATTATATAGTGGTTCTATAAGAGTTCATGACATTGAAACACTTATGTCAAAAGTTTTATATCTTAACTATACAAATGTTTTCAAAGAGAACATAGAAAAATATATTGAGGGTATAGAGTTTGTGAGATGTCATTGGACAGAGTTGTATGAAAAATATAAAGACAAGGAAAATGTTTTCTTTATAGTGGACCCGCCGTTCTATAACACATGGGATTTTCAATACCAAGTAGACTGGACTTTGAGAGACTCTTTAGAAACTTTAGACGTTATACATAACCATCTATGCTTTTACTTTACATCCGATAAAAGTGGTTTGGAAACCGTTATGAGATGGTTAGAGGACATACATGACTATGAGTTTATATATGACAAGATAGAATATGAGAGAGGTCCTATAAACCGGAGAAAGTGTCACAATAAAGAAATTTTATTAGTAAGTAAATGTGGTTTGAAATAGGACTACTTGTTTTAGGTTTTTTCCATTGTGTCATTTATTTATTTGACGTGGCAAAAAGTACAGAGAATATGAAGATGAACCAATGCCTGCAAATGTTCAGCATATGTATTCGTAAGAGATATTTTTATCTAATATTAAATGGACGCACAGAACTTAGCGAATGCACAGCAACCTGGACAACCAAACCCAGAGAATATTCCAAATGAAGTTAGAATACAAACTGCAATGGCAAACTATGGTCAAGTGCCAACAGATGTACAAATGCAAACTGCCATGTCAAATGACGCTGCGTTAGGTTTGCCACCATGGTATGCAAATATGAGATGGAAAGAGTTTTATACAAACCCTGAAGTGGGATATAAACAACTTTATGCAGATGACGCGAACACAGGAGTTGACCCAGAATATGTTTTCTACCAGGGGAGAAACAGAATGTATGAGCTCCAGTTAAAGAATGCTATGGAACTCAACAGGAAACGTAAGAGACTAGGCGGACATTAGATTTTTACATATAGTAAAATGGGTTTCTTCAGTAAGATAGGAAACTTCTTTCGAAATGTTGGAAGAGGTATATGGAATGGAATAAAATCTGTCGGAAGAGGAGTATGGAACGGTGTCAAAAATATTGGTAAAAGAGTAGGTCAGTTCGTTGGTATTATACCTAAAGACCCTGAACCAGAAGAGCAAGCTCCTGTTATACAACAGCCTGAACCTGCACCACAGTCTAGTTGGCAACCAATCCAACACCTCAACCGTATTAAAAAATTATATTTTTATCGTTCGATAGTAGTTGTATATGAAACTAAGTTCTAAGTAAAACGCATGGTATAATGGAATTATTCTTTTTCTTCCATCTGTAGTAAACCATACTTGAAAGTCTGAAATACTTCCACTTGGTGGTTCGTATAACTTTGTAGGTTTTTCGTAAAAGTCATTTGCCAAGCATAAGAAAGAGTTTTGGGCGCCAGAAAATGAAGCATGAACAATAATAGCATCTGGGTCGAAAACATTTTCATATGTTCCATTAGGGTTTTCGACTTCATAATAGTCCGGGTGTACTGGATATGCTGCAGGCTGATTTAACATCCTCATAAATCTATACCATGCCAAGTTGTTATATTTTGTAGAAATATAAACGTTTTCTCCAAGGTCTTCTATTTTATTGATTTTAACAGTTGCATTTTTCCTGTCATAAATAATATCGAGATGGTATTCTCCTTCGTCAATGTTATACTGGTTTGCATATTCAATATAGATATCGTTTATTTTTTCTTGAAAAGCTTGAAGAGTTGTTTCTAAGTTTATAAGCAAACTAACTTGTAAAAGTTTTCCCTGTTCAAATTTCTCATACATACGTTTTTCTTTGTTATAGTATCGAACTTCAAAACCGACCGTAAATGGGAAACCATGTATGGCTTCTGAAATGAACTTCATTCTACGAAAGCCAATAGCTTTTGTGACGGATGGGTCTCTTAACCATCTTAATGGGTAGTCAAAACGATAGCCTTCATGCTTTACGGTATCTGTCTCAAACTTTTGACCGACATTAGTAAAAAGTTCATCTAATGGTTTAGTTGTAGCAACTCTAGAATTTTCTTTTTCTATTGGAAGCATATTTTATCTATAATAAAAATGTCAAATGAAACAGCGTCTATGAGAGAAATACAACACAACCGACAACTCATTATGCAAGCTCTAAATAAGAACACAACAAACTTTTCAAACTATTCTAAGATATCTGAGTCATTGAAAGAAGGAAACTTAAAACTGACATTAAACCCAATGACAGATGAGTTTCTGTTTCAAGACAATAAGAACCATACTGTCTGTATAAATCCAACAAAAGGAACTTTAAACGAGAAACCTATAAAAGAACTTCTTTTGAAAGCAGATGTTGACAACAAAGCTGACAAAGAATATGTAGACGATGCAATAGCAAAAGAAGAAGAAAGAGCTAACAATGCTTATGCAACAAAAGAACATACTCATCCTGAACTAGCAGACAAAACATATGTTGACAATAAAATGTCAAGTGAAGTGACAAGAGCTGAAAACGAATATTCTAAAAAGACTCATATACATTATATTAACCAAATACCAAGTCTTAAGGAAACATTAGAGACAAAAGCAGATAAGACTCATACACATTCTATATCTGATATTACAAACTTACAAGAAACCTTAAACAGGAAAAGTGCCGTTGGACATACACATACATCTTCTGAAATAACAGACTTAAACGTTAGCCTTGAAAATAAAGCAGATAAAACATATGTCAATGAAATATACCAAAGTTTGATAGGAACAAAAATATTGAAACTATTGTTGGTGACTTTTCTGTCAATGAAGAAAATAAATATTTTAGATGGCAGTTGGTACAGTCCTTAGAAAATGGTACACGGTGTAAACTCATTCCGAAAAATAACAATGAAATGTATGTAAGCTATAAAAAGAATGATGGTACACAAGTTAAAGTTCCATTAGACAACAACTGCTACTTAAACTTATATGGAGACGAACAAAAGAAATATTTAAGAGTTTATGAAATGGCAGATATGACATTGCCTGACCCAGCTCCAGCACTATATTATTATGACTATGGAGATGACGACAGAACACCACATGTAGATGAACAAAAGCTAACATTATATTTAGATTATTATAGATATAAAAGATATAATGCAATAGAAAAAACGAGAATAGTATATTATTATACAGATGACAGAAATAAATATTATAGTCAAGATTTTACCTACCCTGAAAACATAAGATTATATTATAAAAAATATTCTGACACAAACCAGAAGAAACCTGAAATAGTTGCACTATATTTTAAGTTCAAAAGAGACAATCCTATAATATCTCATATGTTTGATTTAATGAACCCAGTAGGTTCTATTTATACATCTATGGAAGCAAGAGGTCCTCAAGTAATGTTTGGTGTTGGTGCATGGGAACAAATAGTCGACAGGTTTTTGTATTGTGCAAACTCTTCAAAGGAAACAGGTGGAAGTAAAACGATTTCAGGTGAAAATTTACCTGCACACAGTCACTACATAGATTTAAGTACATCTCAAGCAGGTTGGCATAAGCATAGATATTGGGATTGGTCAGGAATGACAAAAGGTAAAGGATATGATGTTAAAGACGACGTTAAGTTTGCTATAAATTGTTACTGGAGTGACACTCAGGGAGAAGGAAACCATACACATTTCGTTTCAGGATATACACAAACAACGGGACAAAGTAAAGAATACATGCCACCTTACATGACAGTTTACGCATGGTATAGAATTGCTTAGTCGTCATTTTCAACTTCTTTAGCATATTCGTCAGGAGTTGTCTTATATTTGTTAGGAACTGTCTTTGAAAGTATACCACCTTGAACTTTGACAAGTTTGAAACGAGGTCTGACAATAGTAGTTTTATCTTCTGCTTGCAGTGTGTACATTTTGCCATGTTTGCCTAAAACTTCATAATATTCTCTTGTATACTTTCTTCTATTTTTACGAACACGAATGTGAGTACCTGTCGGGTTCCCATTGTTGTCATAGTCAATAGTATTTTCATATGGGTCGCGTTTAGGTATTTCTATTTTTACTTTGTCACCTTTCTGAAGTTTGAAGCCCGGCATTCTTTCTTGTTTGTCTCTTTTGACTAAATTATTAAATATATAGTCTTTCTCTAAGTCAGGGTTGTTTTTCATTTCTTCAGGGGAGTGGTTTCCCAAACCTTTTTGTTTACGGTTATTGTAAATATTTAAAACTTGTCTCATCTTTGCCATGGAGAAGTGTCTATACTTGTCGTCATATGACATTTCATTTGCTTCACCACTTGTGGTTGGTTTAAGTCTCTTAACATTTTTATACAACCGTCAATGACACCAAGAGCAGAATGGTTTTGGTCGACAATGAAATATTGGTTTACATTTTTTGAACGCAGATAGTTTTTTACATCATCTGATTTGAAAGAACTTTCACAGTCAGATGTCAGTTTTGTTGGATGGTATTTGTCAACGAATATTGTCAAAGCAGTTTTCACATCTAAAATATTTTTGGACCATAATGGTATGGCTTCACAGTATCTTGTGTTTTGACCAACAAATATTAACCAGTATGGAGGTCCATCTGTTCTAACTCTCGGAATGTTTTCCAAGATATCCATAAACCAAGCATTTGGTGTTGAACTAAAGATTTTTATCATGAGTGCTTTCTTTGTCGCTTTAGAAACATAGGGGTCCTTGTTCGGATTCGTCATTTTTTACCCTATAAGAAATGGGTTTATTTGGCGCATTAGCAGGAGTCGCATCTAGATTTTTACCCGCAGTGGGAACAATAGCCAGAGGTGCATTTGGAATTGGAAGGAAGATTTTGAATACATTAGGTATACTGAAAGAGAAAGCACAACCTATTATACAAACTGTACAGAAAGGTTGGGATGTAGCACGAGATGCAACAAATCTTATTCCAAATCCTGAAACAAGAGGAAAAGTTCAAGGATGGATGGACAATGTAGGAAGATAAGCAGGAAACTATTATAACAAAGCAAATGACTACTATAACCAAGCAGGACACTATATGGACCAAGGTGAAAGATTCTTTAACAGAGGATATAACCATGCACAACAGTGGGTAAACAATAACCAACCTCAACCACCTCAAACTTGGGGAATGTAAAATTTTTACTGAGATGAAATGAACAATACAGCATTGAGACAAATGAGTTCAAGATGGATTTGTCGGCTTCCAGCAGTTACACCACGTGTTTGTAAAGTTCTTCCTATACCTCAGGAAGTTTTAGACCGACTTAAAAAACCTAAACAACCAGTTGAAAACAAACCAAACTAAAATTTTTTTACTGAGATGAAATGACCGAAGAAGTTGAAACGGTAGATTTGACACCACAAACAAAAAGTTCAGAATCATTGTCAAAACCTGTCAAAGAACTTACAGATGAAGAGAAAAATTCAATAATAGAAAGTGCCAGGTCTGGAAATACAAACCCTAACTATAAAGTCACTTTTCATAGAAATGGAACGGCTAGTATCTCAAAAAAAAACAACTCTCACAAATAAAATACTGAAGTCTGAAGGAGCTTTCGAGACAACAGATGGAAAAGTTTACTTTACTGACCAACAGTTCATTATAGAACATCTCATTGACTTAGAGTCGAAATATTCTAAACTTTACAACAAACACAAAAAGTTGAAAGGAAAACAAAAACAAATGGCATATGATATTTATGAAGATGTTGACGACACAACTGTTCCTGCAAGTGAAGTAAAGTCAGAGGAACCAAAAAGTGACGAAAAACCGATAGAAGAAGAAAAACAAAAACTGAAGATAAACCAAAACCAAAGTTTAGTTTCCAAACTAAACCAAGTCAACCTTCATTAGCTGGTATGGGTTGGCGTCAAAGACTTATGGCAGCAGGCGGTTATGTAAAGTAAAGAAAAAATATTTTTTTATTTTTATAAAAATGCCCCCATATAGAATGGATAGAAAGTCTGCTAGAATAAAAGCAGAGTTACAAAGATATGGTTGGAGAGTTTCGAAGAATTTTAAATATAGGAAGGGAAGACCCATAAAAGTCTATGACAAATTGTCTGGTCTTCGCTACGAAATGGATTTGGAAACAGCACGTGCCAATTATCCAAACAGACTAGAGAGGTTAGAAGAAGAACGTCTTATGGACATGCCTTTCGATGTTAGTGAACCTCAAGTTGAAGGACACGACGGCTTTGCCAGATTCTACTGGAAACATGACGAACAATTGCATCCTTTGAGAAGGAAAAAGGAAAAGGTGAAGACGCACATGCTCCATGGAAAGAACAAGATATGCATATGAAAAGTATCGTGAAGTTAGAAGTCAAATTACATCTGGTCGAACCTTTACAGTAAACTTTGACGAAGGAAAGAACAAAGAAGGCTTCATGGGTGTACTTGCTGCAATTCAAGACGGAAATAAGAAAGGACACAATCTCAGATTGACCATAACAGATTTGGATGGTCACATTTACTATGCACATGGCAATGAACAAACAGCCGCAAAACTTCTTGACGCTTTCAAGACTACAAAGAGAGAACAAATGGTTGACTCCGACTCAGACATTTTGAATGCAATTGAAGGAATTGCAAGTGTCAAGTTCGAATGGTACCAACCTAACCCTCAAGCAGTCAGACAACATGCTGGATACTTCCCCTTCATAAATAAGTCTGACATTGACTTGACAAGGTATGGAATTTACAATTCAATTGAAACAATTGTCAATGAACCTTGCATTCTTACATGTCTCAGGAACTCTGGTCTTGTTACAGATGAGAAGATGAAGTATCTTGAGTCATGTGTGAAGACAAGGTACATTCTCAGAGGTCAATTGGCAAAAATTGCACCGTTGGCAAATGTCAATATCCGAGTCAACATACCTACAGCTAAAGGTTCTTCACATGACGACTATGTTGTTGACAAAGACTTACCATGGTTGAAGATTGTAATTGTCCACAACCACTTCATGTTGAACGAAAGTCTTACAAACCCATTCTTTGGTAAAAGTAAATGCAACATTGTCAGAGCTGTAAACATTCTTTTCGAGAAAGGTTTGTTGGAACCAATTCCAGATGACAAGCTTACAGAAAGTTTTATACCAAAAGACGAAACAAACTTTTCATTGTTAGCAAGACCAAAAGTTGTTCCAGACAAAGTTCTAGTACAAAAGAAGTACACAGTTCCACAAGGGGTTGGTATGTTCGGATACCAACCTGAACCAGAAGAACTTCCAATGAGGTTGCAAGAACTTCAAGATGCTATAAACAAACTTCCATTGAGACATCCAATTGACGTCAAATTGTATTGGAGAGCATCTGAGTTAGGTCAGAAGGTTTTATATGAAACAGGTTGCTTCGACGATGTTTATGAGATAACAGGAGAAGTTTCTCAGAAGATAAGAGACTCACTTGAATTTCCACAAACTGGACCAATTGGTTGCGACAAGTTCGACTCAGATGAAAGATATACTATGTCGACCTTAACGCTGCATACATGAGGTTTGTCCAATATATTCCGACTGGAATTCCAAACGAAGATGGTGAGTTCCCGGGAAGGAACTATACAGTTGGAAAAGTCATACAACAACTGTATGATATTAGGAAAGCTTCAAACCCCAAACTTGCAATGACACTCAAATTGCTTATGAATTCGACATGGGGATATTCCATTAAGAAACCTCAAGAGATGAAGAGTAAACATTATGAGAAGGTCGACAACTTTGTTGAAAGGTTTTCTCCTTTTGTTTTGAAGTACGAATTCACTCAAGGTCAAAGTGGCTTAGTAACCACATTAAAACCTATTGTCGAACATTGGTCTTACCCTCAGTTCGCAAAGGCAGTCCTTGACAACTACAAATTCTTCTCCGAAGTCAAATCCAAAGTGAAGGTTTACTATGAGAACATTGACGCACTCATGACGAACGAAGAAGGCTATAACAAACTCATTGAAATGGGAATGGTCGGTGAAAAGATGGGCTGTTTTAAGCTAGATAAGGTATTTTCCGAAGTTCATGTAATATCGAAAAGGAAATATTGGGGCATACTTGAAGACGGCACAGAAATAAAACATTGCATGAAGTAAAAAAATTTATTTTTAAAAAAGTGACATTTTTTTATTTTATTTGAAATGTACGCTGAGTTTGTTGGAGACGACCGTTGGGAAACTTGTTTGTTAGATGAGAAATATGAAATGGCATACCATTTTAAAACAATATATTTTTACATATATTAAATGCTTCAGGTTGAAAAACAAAGAACAAAAGTAGCAGATACAAAACCGTTAGACTATATCTTTACAAATGCTGGTAGGACTATTTCAGATGAAGAAATTTCATCCCGAGCATACAGGTTTGACTATCCAATTCGTTGGCTTCAAAGTCCTTCAGATGCAAAGGCAATAGGATTTAGAAGAGTTTTGTTTTCAAATAGAACTAACGCATTTATGTTCGCAGTATATTTTCATGGGCAGTATAAAGGTTCTGATGGTCTAATAGACAAATTTGACGAAATGAGAATCTTTACAGTTCGTTCAGACGAAAGTCTTGAGAAAACTCTAAATGACTTTCAAACTCAAATGAACAAATATTATTGGGAATTTCAAAAAATACGACTCTTTACTAAATGGAACATACTATCTGAAACTAGAATATGACAAGATGAACTCCACCGTTTCATTTCAAAAGATTGAAATTAACCCTCCAAGAGATACAGAGTTTTTATTTTGGAAAGTAGACAAACGTTCTTGGGCACAATTTCTTCGGTTACTAAACCAGAACGAACCATTACCACCAGATGGTCCATTTAAATTTATACTTCCACCAGCAGATTTGACAGTTTATAGAAACGTGTTTGACCCTCAAAATGTTATGTGTCATGCAAGTTTCAGTTCAAGCAACAATAGTTTTCTATGTATTGGTAAGGACTTTTATGACTTTGCTTCTAAATTCTACGAACCATCTAGTAACAGTTTCTCTGACTTTCAAGTTTGGTTCACAACAAATGGTGTGCAACATATTATTCCATTGTACTATGACTTTTATCTCGAATTGTCTTTCATATATAACTACGGAAAAGTGCTGAAAAAGTATTGAATGTGAAGATATTAGAAAATAACATTTTTTTCTAACATCGTAGAAAACTCATGAAAACATTTTATTTTTGACACTTTCACAAAAAACATAAAAAAAGTGAGTTAAAATGAGATGTTTACTGAACTGGCTGAATGTCGCCTTCTGAGGTTATGTAGAACGGCCGACCCGAGAAGTGGAACAGTGCTCTGAGAATTTGTATAATTCGTGGAATTGGACTCTCTCTGTTTGGAAGTAGTATCCAAGGACGCTTGGCAAAGAACTTTATAATGGCTTCCTTCTTTGCTTGCTTTATGTCGTCGTAGGCTGTCCCGTCTGGTATTTGAATTGGAATTCCAGTCGAAGTCTCGAGATTCAAGGCAGCCCTTCCCGTTATCCAACCGTTAACAAGCTTGCCTTTTACATTCTGCCTGAGGAAGTCTTTAACAAGCTCGTTAATTTCAATTAGGTAAATTGCCTCGTCGGTAGGTTCGACCTCGACCATTGCTACTGTCAGAAAAAGTACTGCTACTGTCAGAAAAAGTACTGCTACTGTCAGTAAAAGTACTGCTACTGTCAGTAAAAGTACTGCTACTGTCAGTAAAAGTACTGCTAGTAGCAGTAAAACTGCTGCTACTGTCAGTAAAAAGGAAAATTTGAGAGGGTTTTCGACGATAAAGTACTGCTACTGTCAGTAAAAGTACTGCTACTGTCAGAAAAAGTACTGCTACTGTCAGAAAAAGTACTGCTACTGTCAGAAAAAGTACTGCTACTGTCAGTAAAAGTACTGCTACTGTCAGTAAAAGTACTGCTACTGTCAGTAAAAGTACTGCTAGTAGCAGTAAAACTGCTGCTACTGTCAGTAAAAAGGAAAATTTGAGAGGGTTTTCGACGATAAAGTACTGCTACTGTCAGTAAAAGTACTGCTACTGTCAGAAAAAGTACTGCTACTGTCAGAAAAAGTACTGCTACTGTCAGAAAAAGTACTGCTACTGTCAGTAAAAGTACTGCTACTGTTAGTAAAAGTACTGCTAGT
Organism: Trichomonas vaginalis G3; assembly: GCF_026262505.1. NCBI lineage: Eukaryota > Parabasalia > Trichomonadida > Trichomonadidae > Trichomonas > Trichomonas vaginalis. Next base: position 36,701,927 of record NC_067206.1, on the reverse strand, counting down.
AGCAGAGATTTTTATCGTTGTGGTCCGACAGGACACAAACGAATGTCCGACTTCCCACCAACCGAGTCCATTCCCAAACCAGAGGAACCTAAAGAACCACAACAGTCTCCTCAGCAACCTCAGTTCCAGCAAGTACCTCCGAATTACTACCAATTTCCACCTCAAGGTTACTACCCACCACAAGGCTTCCCGAACTACCCTCCTCAGCCTATGCCTTACTGCCCCACCCTTGGTTGTTCCAGCAAGCTCCACCCCAGCAATTCCAATTCCAATCTCAGTCCAAGTGAGACCAAGACTTCGAAGAAGGTCTGAACCGCTTACGCAAAGAGTATGCTACAGCTCCAATTGAGAGAAAGTTGTTCCCGGACCAAAAATATAATTTAGGTGAAGAGGTGAGATTTCACCTCTTTTTTCACCTGTTTTTTCACCCTCTTGAATTTTCATGAATTTCCTTAAGATAGAAAAAATAAAGTTAGTTTTATTTTTATTTATTTTTTTATTTTGTATGTAAGAACAGATATGTCAACAATCGGCACAACAACAATTCAAACAACAGCACCAAACTCGTTAGTCATGAATCCAACATCTATGTTAGTAGAAATGAAAAGCTTCATTCCTTCTTCATATACTTTCGAAACAGAAATACAAAGAATAAAGCAGGAACTTTTAACAAGTAATTTAGACTGTAGTGCGAAAGATGAAACAAATGAACAGTATCTTTATGAAATGGAGGACCTCATCGACCATTTGCCTAAACTACCTGAAATTCAGCAGCAAAAACTAACTATTCCTGAATTCGACGAAATTGAAGTCAAAGCAACTGACTCAGTAGAAATAAAGAAGTTCATACGAAAGGTAAATTATGAATTCCTTGGTTTTCATTGCAACCATAAAGTTATGGACAAAGATTGCGACATGTTATATAAGAACATCTCTGACATATATAAATCGGTGGAGTTTAAGACATACGTCAACTTTGTTTCATTAGCTGCAAAATGTGTATGGCAGATAAGAGATAAAGATAGAAGAGGTAAGGTATGGAATGAACAGATAAAACCAACTGCTTCAGATTTAAAGAAAACCATTGACGCCTTAGTTGTTTTAGCAGGTAAGGTTTCAGAATATAACGCAAAAATGAACCCGCAATGTTCTAAATGTAAAGCGGCAATGAGGAGATATAACTACTCCGTCAAAGAGATAGAAAGAATGAGAAACGACTATGCAGATTTAAAGAAAGAAGCAGAGAAGCCGGTAGAAGATAAAATGGACATGTTAGAATTTCTGAACAAAAACTATCCAACTGCTGACGATTTCCTTCTATCTGATGTCAAGAAGAAGTATAAAGAAACTTTCGGCATTGTTAAAACATTCGATGTACTAAAAGAAGAAATAGAAGCTACGAAACTGTTTAGGATTTCAAATATACATCGTACAATTCATGTAAAACGCTTGTGAAAAAAAGAGGTGAAAAATTAGGTGAAAAAAGAGGTGAAATCTCACCTCTTCACCTAAAATATATTTTTGCTGAATTCAGCACAAAAATCATGAATTTCCTTAAGATAGAAAAAATAAAGTTAGTTTTATTTTTATTTATTTTTTTATTTTGTATGTAAAGACAGATATGTCAACAACAGAGAACACAACAACAGTTATAGTCCATGAAGCTATAAATGAAGAATACGAGTACATACAGTTTAACAAACAACTCCGTCTCATTCGTTCGGTCAAAGACGATATGTACCAAATGCAAAGTATTTTGACAGCATGTTATGCTCCAGATACTAAGCTTCTAAAGACTGGTTTAGGAACCAAAGCACACAAGAACTTTTGCGAAGCACAGCGAGACATACTTTTTTTCTTGAAAACAGTGAAGAACAGCGAGTAGGTAAAAAACCCCAGTCACCAAAACTCTATGAAAATCGTGAAAAATTGCCAAACGGTTTGAGAGGATATTATGTACATAGACTTCTTGTAAATGCTGTTGCAATGTGGGCTTCGCCTCGTTATGCTTGGTATATTTACAGACTTCTTGACGAAATTCATAGACAAGAACGTGAAGAGATGGAAAAGAAACTTTCGGCATTGTTAAAACATTCGATGTACTAAAAGAAGAAATAGAAGCTACGAAACTGTTTAGGATTTCAAATATACATCGTACAATTCATGTAAAACGCTTATAAAATAACTGGGGTAGAAATGAGGTGAAAAAAGAGGTGAAATCTCACCTCTTCACCTAAAATATATTTTTATTGAATTCAGCAACAAAATTCTGAGTAAAATGGCATATGGCTTGTGTCAAACCGTTGAGTTTTCACAAAATTTAAAAAATAACGTTTACCATGTGAAACGTTTATAAAATAACTGGGGTAGAAATGAGGTGAAAAAACAGGTGAAAAAAGAGGTGAAATCTCACCTCTTCACCTAAAATATATTTTTGCTGAATTCAGCACAAAAATCATGAATTTCCTTAAGATAGAAAAAATAAAGTTAGTTTTATTTTTATTTATTTTTTTATTTTGTATGTAAAGACAGATATGTCAACAACAGAGAACACAACAACAGTTATAGTCCATGAAGCTATAAATGAAGAATACGAGTACATACAGTTTAACAAACAACTCCGTCTCATTCGTTCGGTCAAAGACGATATGTACCAAATGCAAAGTATTTTGAATGCTCTTCGTTCTACAAAGCAAGCATATCATTGGTTTGAAAACCAACAGACAAAAGAACTTTTAGAAGAATTTCCTCATATGCTTGCTTCCCTCGGAAAACCGAGAGAAGAGATTCCGTATGAAAATCGCAAGAATTTGGCTCCTGGTTTGAAAGGATATTATGTTCATAGACTTTTAGTAAATGCTGTAGCAATGTGGGCTTCACCTCGTTATGCTTGTTATATTTTCATGATGTTAGATGAACTTCACAGACAAGAACGTGAAGAGATGGAAAAGAAACTTCATGCAAAAGATGAAGTCATTGAAGCAAAAGACAAAAGCATACAGAAAAGAATACCACGTTCGGTACCAAAAGGAAAGGAAAAGAACTATAAGTATATGATTTATACTGAAGAGATGGAAAATGAAGAAGACAGAGATATGGTTATGTTGCATTTAGTCAGAAGAAACAACAAGAGCTTTTACGACCTTGCTAAGATTTACAAATCTGACAGAAATTGGTTCTATCGCGAAAACTTACCGATTTCAATGACCCCAAATGAAGATGTGAAACAAATAGTTCAAGATACGTTACCTCAAACACACTATGATATGAAAAGTTGTACAATACTTACCTTCAAAGAAGACTTACCACTACTGAAAGAAAAAATAACAGAGTATTTTGACAACTTCAAACAAGTAGGGTAGATGAACCATTTATTTTTCAAGCTTGACTTTTTACAATTTGAACTTTGTTTGCGTAGATATGAATTCTGAAAGAAGTATGAGGGTCTTGTATGACTTTGTACTTCTCCCATAGTTCATGTCTGTCAAACTTACCTGCCATGGACTCTTTCATAAGTTCCATGAAATCGTCTTCGGACAATCCGGGGAAAAGTATTATGTCAGTAAGTATTCTTTTAACATCCTTACTTAAACTCTTTGCTGTCTGTACACAAATGACAACTGAGATGTTAAAGTGTCTGAGCTTCTTAAGAATTCGACACATATCTTGTTCTCTGTTCTTTAACAAAGGATGAGAGGCGAAATCATCTAAGATAAGAAGACATCTATGAGGGTAAGTCTTCAATCGTAAGATTGCAATTCTTCGAAATGTATTCTATCTCTTTCTGTTTGTTTCTGAAGTGTTTTCTTCTCTAATATTCTCTGCATTTCCTCATTTGGGTCTTTAAACTTAGAATTTATATACTCATTTATAGCATTATACTTCAAAACTCTTCTTTGGTACTTCTTTATCCAATCTAACAACTCAGTATCCTTTATACATACTAACTTAGACTTCTTTATAATATCTTTGAACGAATTGACGGTTTGGTCAAATTGACCAGAAGTCGAACAAATAACAACTAACTCATAGAATGGGTTCTTCTCATCTAGTTTCTTTTGTTGTGCAGCCATTTTAAGATAAGTGAAAGTCTTACCCGACCCAGGTGGTGCAATTAGACCTGTTATACCATTCTGAGCAAATAAGAACTTGTCATGTATAGGCTTTATCTGAGCATTTTCTAACTTCACCTTGTTCTTATTTAAAAACATTCTCAAATTTCTTGTCAATGTCAGCAAACTTTTTTTCTAACATATTTTTAGAAAAATTAAAATTTTTATCTTTTAGAAAATGTCTAGCGATTTCTATCTATATTCGCGACAAACTTTTTGAGCAGCAAAACTCTTCGACCATAAATCTTACATAGTGTAAACAAGAAGGTGAATTTTGTCTAAAGTTCTGTTTCTGGAATATGACAAGAACCATAAAACATTACAAAGAGCAGTCCTTAAAATTTTGTCAATGACAGACTTGTTGACAGAGATGACGCCGATTGGAAAGATGAAGTCCAACAAAAGTTCTTAGAATGCAAAGAAAACACTGCGCTGCTTTCTTGAAGATGAAATAGAAAACAGAATAGATGAGCTATTAAAGGACAAAGAACTTTTACATAAATATGGTTTGAGAAAATTTGACATATCTCCACCAGAAAAGAAGAAGAGAGAAAAAAAGAGAAAAAAGTAGGAGAAGAAAGAACTGAACCAGTCCAGAGAAAAAAAAATTGACATGTAAAAATAAAATTTTATTTTTAGAGAACATTTCTGGGTCAATGTCAATGTTCTCTTCTCTCTTTAGGAGTAAACACTGGCTTAGACTCTAAAATACTTTTTACCACCCAACTAACCTTGAACTTCAACTACTTAGACCATAATATTCATAGTCGCTGCCTTTCTTTGGTTTCATAAGGATATAACAAGTTTGTATGCTTTACCTTTCTTCGAGTTTTGAGAACTTTCTGTCAAAATTTTCCTTTGACTGTCAACATACCGTCAATGTATAAGTCTTCAAAAGTTGCACCACTTTTCTAACAACAGCAAACTTAACTGGTGCATATGTTTCCAAAATTTTGTCAAATGTAGACTTTTCAAAATTGTAGAAGTAATATCAAATATGCGAATGGAGCTAACTTATCTTGTGACTTCTGTCATGTACTTGTTTACTCGAGATGAATTTGCCATCTTTTCTATCGGAATAAAAAATATTTTTTTTAAAATTTACTGCAGATAAAAATTTCTTTGTATATACAGATACCACATTCTGAACATGCTAAAAGACTTTTGACAATTGCCAAGATATGTACGTTTAGAAGAGCTGCCATATTTAACCATTATTTCTTGACAATGAATTGTTTATATTCATTCATAAAAGGAACCTTTCATTCTAATGACACAAAGGTCAGTTTCATTCTATGAACAGTTTATATACACTCTTGTTGCTTGCTACATGTTGTCCTCTCCTTCGTATTGGAATTGTCTTGGATTGAACTTAGAAAATATCCTAATGTCATTGAAATATAAACAAGTGGTTATGTAAAAGTCAGATGTCAAA